>NC_090921.1:919077998-919753326 GCF_040938575.1 Ambystoma mexicanum
GGTACTAAAGAGTACTGGTTTCGACGTCATGGAGATGTACATTGTATGATCAGAAACCTTGGCCCACCCACTCGGTTTGTTACATTATGTTGTGCAGAATATGCATGGGAAGATTTACATGATTTCCTACGCATATCAAATAAAAACAAAACAAAAATAGATATTGTAACACCTGGAGAACTTTGTTCTTTGGAACCTGTTAATGTTTCAAGATATTTTCACCATCGCTTCATTGCTATGCTACATTTTATTTGTAATAAAACTGTTCCTCCCCTTGGAGAAGTGCAACACTTCTTTTGGAGAAAAGAATACCAAGCCAGAGGAGCACCACATATCCACATGCTTTTATGGATTAAAGATGCTCCTAAATTTGGTCAAGACAGTGATGCCACTGTTTTACAGTTTATTTAAAAATATGTCACTTGTGAAATTCCATCAGAAGCCACAAATAGTGATCTTCATGCACAAATTTTACAATTTCAAAGACACAAATGTGGAAAATATTGTCGTCGCAAATACAAAAACAAAGGCAAATACTACACCAAATGCCGATTTGGTTTCCCTAGACCAGTTACAAATACAGGTCAAGTAAACAACCTCATGTCTTCAGTTAGACATAGGGCCGCATTACACGGAAGGCAGTGATCCAGGGTGCTATTAGCACCCTGGACCATGCCGGTAAATTACCGGCACCGCCTTGGCGGTAAGGGGATTTACCGCCCCATTTCAAGGTCGGTGGGGCGGTAAATCCCCCTTCCGCCATTGCCCTTCCCCATTCCCATTTCTGCCCCATAGGGCTCTATGGGAACGGGGAAGGCGCTAATTACGGCACCGCAATTTTGCGGTGCCGTAATTAGCTCCGAGGTCCCTTAGCGAGTTGGTTTTTAACGCTTGCAAAAAGCAGGCGTTAGAGCACCAACCCGCTAAGGGACCTCGTAGTACGGCGGTAAGGGTTAACGGTCACCGTTGCCATTAACGGTGACCGTTAACCCTTACCGCCGTCCGTGTAATGAGGCCCATAGAGTTAAAGGTAAGTCACCTAAAAATACATATTACATAAAAAGAAAAGAAGAAGAAAAATATATCAATGATTATAATGCAATCATTGCCCACTTATGGAATGCAAACATAGATGTGCAGTACATTGCAGACAATTCTACTGCAGTTGCACGATATGTCACAGCATACTTAACTAAAGCAGAAAAGACAGAGCTCCAAGACCTCTGGAATGACCTGTCATCAGATAAAACAGTATCTCAGAAATTATACAGCTTGGGCATACAAATGCTCACCCATAGAGAATGTGGATCTTATGAAGCAGCTGATCGTTTAACTGGTACTTCATTGTATGGTAAATCTGAAAATATAGTATGGCTAAGTCTTGGTCCAGCTAAATCTAGAAAAAGAGTTCTAAAATCATATGAAGATATAGAAACAATAGCCAAACATGATCCCAACAGCCAAGACATTTTAAAAAACAATTCATTGGACACATACTACCCAAACAGAAGTAATACTTTGGAAAACATGTGTCTATACCAAATAGCCCAAAACTACACATACAAAAATAATATGAAACCTGATGAAAAAAAGGTAAATATAGAGTGACAGACTGTGAAGGCAGCTTAGTTAAACTCACTAAACCAAATTTAATTAATCATATCAAATTGTCATTGAAGACTCCTCAACATAAAGAAGCATATTACATGTCCCTGCTACAACTCTTCAAACCATGGAGAAAAGAAGAACAATTACTAGATAACTATGACTCATATGAGGATGCTTTCAAAGCAAATGAAAGCACTATAACTGATGTAAACTTTACACAGTACAAAACAATGTTGCACAATGAACACCAACATGAAGAAGAAATCCAAGCCCAACTAGATAAGGACACTCCTGACAGCAGTCAACCTTCTGTAACAGGAAGCCAAGAACCACTGGGAGAACCACTAATAACAAATGAGGCAGAATTAGCTATGATAGAAGTAGAAAACACCATGTGTCAGTATGAAGATAAGGAAGACTTAACTATACTACAATCAAAACTAAATAATGAGCAAAGTAGCATTTTTCAAGAAGTAACAAAACAAATTGCACATGGTGTAAAACATGAAAATAAAGAATGTTCCTGCCATAATTATAAACCTATACTACTGTACGTCAGTGGTGAAGCTGGTTCTGGCAAAACATTCCTAATCAAAATCATTAGTAAGTTCCTTCAACAATTGACAAACAACAAACTGTCAGCTGTTGTCACTGCCCCCACAGGTTTAGCTGCCTACAACATAGGTGGTGTTACATTACACCGATTACTACTATTACCAGTCGAACACCAGAACAAATTAGACTATTACAAACTTTCTGCAGAAGCTGCAATGGAATTACGCAGAGTATTGAAACAAATGAAAATGCTACTAATAGATGAAGTGAGCATGGTCTCCAACCTGATGTTAGCTTTGATTCACCTCAGATTACAAGAAGTACTCAAAACAGACTATGAAGAGCTCTTTGCAGGAAAACACATTATTGTTTTTGGAGATCTGCTTCAATTAACACCAGTAAAAGGTGAACCTATTTTTAAAACATTAGGGCACAAACTCTGCCGTAAAACTGTTGGCAGCATTGGAAATGTCAACCTTTGGCAACATTTCCAATAAAGAGAATTAACAGAAAACATGCGCCAATCTGCAGATCTAACTTATGCCAACATTTTAAAAAGTTTGAGAGTTGGTATACTTTCTAAAGAAGCAGAAGCAACATTGAAAACCTGGCACATTAATGCACTTTATGGCGATAATGCATGTGCTACAGATGTTATGGAACAATTAGCCCACAAAAATGTCAATTGTATGGCCTTAATGCCAACTCTTGCAAGCTGTCTCAAATTCAATGAAATAATGTTAAGTAAAGAAATGCCACCAATAATGGAAATTAGCGCCACAGACAAACTAGATGTACATGGTATGACACTACCCATGTGTGACCAAGCCACAACAAGACTAAATAATTTAGAAAAATCAATCTCAAACACAGCAGGCTTAGAAAAGATGTTAAAATTATCCTTAAATTGCAGAGTAATGCTTAAACGTAACCTTGACGTGGACCAAGGACTAGTTAATGGAGCACTGGGTAGAGTTGTTGGCTTTCAAACATACCCACGTGACAACAAAATTCAGTTTGTCAATATACTCTTTGACAAACTTTCAGAAGTAAAACGGATAGGACTCTCAACAGCTAGATTCCTTCTCTTCAAAGATATGTATGTACGCAGAGAACAATTTTCTCTAACTCTTGCATACGCAGTCACGATTCATAAATCACAAGGTCTTACCCTAGACAAAGCAATGATAGATATTGGTAACAGAGTCTTTAAAGAAGGCATGAGCTACGTAGCACTATCACGCTTACGTACACTTGACGGTCTATTTCTAATCAACTTTGATGCAAGTAAAGTAAACGCTGATATTCCTTGCATTTTAGAATATAATAGACTTCGCTCACTATACACTCCCCATCTAAACACATGTTCTGTTCCACAAAAACTAAAACGTTGTAAAAGAAAACTAAATCAAACTGAAATGCAACAGGACGTCACTGCAAATCCTCCAAAGAGAGTAAAAGAAACTAATACTTCATCAAGTACCACAAACAAAAAAGAATCAATGAGAGAAAGTAAACAAGGTACTTATTTAAAGAAGGAAGACAAACTCCAAAAAAAGCAGTTAGATACAGAACTACCTGGACCATTTAAATTCTCAAATATAGTTGGTGTAAGTTGCTATGCAAATGTAGCAATGAACATTCTATTTCAATTACCACCAATTGTTGACAACATTTACTCACACAGTACAGACCCATTGTGTTTGCAAATGTTAGTACTTCACAGAAATGCAGCAAACAATCCTGACAACACATTTACAGGGTAATTCATAGAATTTCGCAGAAAAGTGTCGCAAGCGGCTGGCGCAGAGTGTCCGCGTGCGATTGTCTGCGCCAGGCACGTGCGCTAAAACCGATTTCCGCGCACAGCGTATTCATGGATTTTAGGCTCCCAAACCAGCCGTGGCGCAGAGTATCGCAGCGACCCTGCAGCAGCGCCAGTAACGCCCCCAAGAACGCCCTCGCGCAAGGAAAAGCCATCAAAATCGCTAAATCATCGCAAAGGGCTGCGCTAACCCTGGACCAGTTTACAGGGCTGCCAAACAAGGAACGCAAAGCGGGTAACGTGCATATCAGGGGTACGCGTGAAGTTATACACGCGATTAGCCAGGGTGCCAGGGTACGTGTATTTCAGGGGTGCGCGGGAAGTTCAACACGCAATAGTCCAGGGAACGTGTATTACAGGGGTACGCGGGAAGTTCAACACGCGATAGTCCAGGGAACGTGAATTACAGGGGACGCGGGAAGTTCAACACGCGATTGTCCAGGGAACGTGTATTACAGGGGTACGCGGGAAGTTCAACACGCGATAGTCCAGGGAACGTGAATTACAGGGGTACGCGGGAAGTTCAACACGCGATAGTCCAGGGAACGTGAATTACAGGGGTACGCGGGAAGTTGAACACGCGATTGTCCAGGGAAAGTGTATTACAGGGGTACGCGGGAAGTTCAACACGCGATAGTCCAGGGAACGTGAATTACAGGGGTACGCGGGAAGTTCAACACGCGATTGTCCAGGGAACGTGTATTACAGGGGTACGCGGGAAGTTCAACACGCGATTGTCCAGGGAACGTGTATTACAGGGGTACGCGGGAAGTTCAACACGCGATAGTCCAGGGAACGTGAATTACAGGGGTACGCGGGAAGTTACACATGCGATTAGGCTGGGTGGGTCCTCACAGGTGTTCCCTGTACACCCTCCACGGCCCCTGCAGGCAGCCCACAAAACAGGGGACTACCCTGCACACCTGCTCATGTCACCCACCAGCCCCACCCCCCACCATCCAGGGGCACCCTCCACCAGGCCCCCACCCATGTCTCCCACCACCCCCACCCCCCCAGTCACCAGGGGCAGCCCCCACCAGGCCCCCACTCATGTCCCCTATCACCCCCACCCCCGCAGTCACCAGGGGCAGCCCCCACCAGGCCCCCACTCATGTCCCCTATCACCCCCACCCCCCCAGTCACCAGGGGCAGCCCCCACCAGGCCCCCACTCATGTCCCCTATCACCCCCACCCCCCCAGTCACCAGGGGCAGCCCCCACCAGGCCCCCACTCATGTCTCCCACCACCCCCACCCCCCAACCACCAGGGGCACCCACCACCAGGCCCGCACCCATGTCTCCCACCACCCCACCCCCCAGCAGTGCAGGGGCAGCCTCCACCAGGCCCCCACCCATGTCTCCCACCACCCCCACCCCCCAGCAGTGCAGGGGCACCCACCACCAGGCCCCCACTCATGTCCCCTATCACCCCCACCCCCCAGCAGTGCAGGGGCAGCCTCCACCAGGCCCCCACTCATGTCTCCCACCACCCCCACCCCCCAGCCACCAGGGGCACCCACCACCAGGCCCGCACCCATGTCTCCCACCACCCCACCACCCAGCAGTGCAGGGGCAGCCTCCACCAGACCCCCACCCATGTCTCCCACCACCCCCACCCCCCAGCAGTGCAGGGGCACCCACCACCAGGCCCCCACTCATGTCCCCTATCACCCCCACCCCCCAGCAGTGCAGGGGCAGCCTCCACCAGGCCCCCACTCATGTCTCCCACCACCCCCACCCCCCAGCCACCAGGGGCACCCACCACCAGGCCCCCACTCATGTCTCCCACCACCCCCACCCCCCAGCAGTGCAGGGGCACCCACCACCATACACCCCACCAACCTGGATGACTCTGTGCCATCTTCCCTCGTTGGGCCCTGTGGGGTCCCAGCTGCCTCTTCTGCTGCTGAGGAGTCCAACTCCGACCTCCGCCTCTTGGACCTCCCCTTGCCAGCTGCTCCCTGGGACGCGGCACCAGACCCCTCACTCCCCGACGAGATCACAACTTGGGAGGGGATCTGGCCCTTGCGTCTCCGGCTGGTGGTACGACCCCTGCCGCTGTGCTCCACAGCACCTGCTCCGTCCTCTTCATCAGTTGACGGTGCAGACAGGGAGAAAGAAAACACAGGCATCAGGGCACTGTAAAATGGACTCATACACACATGACAGTTATACATGAGTGCCATAGGTAAACCTCAGACATGGCATCACAATCCCCAACACACATGTCATTTCAACTTGCACACATGAGCCATACCACAGCCATGATGCAACAGCCAGCACCATCCATTCACATACAACAGCATGTGCAGCCAAAGGTCATCCACACATCACATGCAACATAGGGAGTACACTACACATGCACACACAACACCAAACCTGCATGCATGTGCAGTGGCATACATACTCACCAAGCAGCCATGTATCGCCATGCCGCCCAGCATCTATGTCCCGGCATAGGGTGGACATTCGGTAAATGAAGCTGTCGTGGGTGGACCCGGGATAGTTGGCATATACTGAGGTGATGATTCCCTTGGCATTACATACTACCTGCACGTTGATGGAATGCCAGTGCTTGCGGTTCCTATAGATGTGCTCAGATGCCCTGGGGGGACGTAGAGCCACATGGGTGCAGTCGATGGCACCTAGCACTTTGGGGAATCGTGCCACACCGTAAAAATCCTGGGCCGCAGCATGCCTTTCTGCAGGTGTTCTGGGCAGGTATATGTGCCTGCGGACTGATGGGCGTGCAGTGATGATGTCCAAGACCTGGTGTAGGCAGCGTGACTGGGTGGCCTGTGACACCCCACCCACTATGGCACTTGTCCGCTGAAATGATCCAGTGGTTAAGAAGTGCAGTACATTGAGGACCTTCTCCAGGGGGCTGAGTGCTTGGGAGCACAGGGTGGGTGATGTGAGGTCATCCTCCCACTCACTCACCAGGTCCAGTATAATGTGTGGTGGAAACCTGTACCTTCCATACACCTGGTCATCAGGCATCCCGAACAGGCTGGTTCTGGGTGTGAATATTCTGGCCCTGACTCTCCTCCTCCTCCTCCTTTGGTAGCCCACTGCCACTGCTGCTAGGAACGGTATGTTCATCCTGGCATCTGGCTTGTCATTTGATAAGTGCGCAAATTAATGCTTTGCGCGTGTACTAGGCGAGCGTGTGACCCGCGCACCCCTGGAATCTAGTTCCCAGTCCAATAGCGTGTGGAAATTCCCACGCACCACGGGATACAGGTGCGCTGACGTACTTGCGTGTGTAAGTGCCCACGCACCCCTGAAATACACGTACATAGGCCAATCGCATGTAAGCGCACTTTTGTCCAATTACACGCGATGACACTCGGACGTGCAGTATTTTCACGTGTGCTCCGTCATCACGTGCTGAGTGGGGAACACCCGTGCGGGTCACGTCACAGACGCGCTTATGCGCTGAGGGACTCTGGTCCAATAGAATCGCGTATGCGTGCTGACGCGCTTACGCGCTAAGGGCCTTTCCTCGGATTTCACGCTGACGTGCAGGATTTTCACGTGCCAAATCACTCCGTATCAAGCTGGCCACCCGAAAACACACGGAAGACCACGCTCCTGCCCAGAAGGCCGAGTTACTGCCCCCCAGTGCCCCGAGCAGCCTCCCACGTGCCATCTGCTGCTGCCTGCCTGCCTGCCTGCCTGCTGCCACCGTGCCCTGCCATTTGGTGCCTGCACATCAGCCATCTGCAGGGGTCCAGTTGCTGTGTCCACCCCTGCTGGAACTGAAGACTCCCAACTGGGATTACATCGCTCCACAGCCCAGCCCCAGGACCCAGTTGCCCACCCACACCTGCCTCTGGGGTTGCCATGTCGGGCACTTCCACATCTGGCACCAGTGGCAACCCCAGGCCAGAGGGGCAGAGGGGCACCAGCTTCACTGCCACCGAAGTTGGTGTCCTGGTGGAGCATGTCCTGGGGCAGTATGATGCCCTCTTTGGATCGTCCCGCGCCAGCAAGGAAGGACGGGAGAGGATCTGGGCCGACTGTGTGGTTGCCATCAACGCGGAGGGGGTGGCAACCCGCAACGTCCAGAAGATCAAGAAGCGCTGGGAGGACTTGAGGTCCAGGACCCTTGTGAAGGCCCGGCGCCTCGTGGAGGGGGGCCGGGGCCACATGAGTTCCATCCAGAAGAGGGTCCTGGAACGCGTACGCCCAGCGCTCCACGCCCAGATCCTTGAGAGGGAGGCCCGTCTGGAGTTGAGCGGTAAGTGTCCAAGCATTACTGTGTGAGACAGGGCATGTTGCGGTGTGCTGGTTCTATGATACTTGCCTGTATGTGTGCCATAGGCCATGTATGCATGTATGTGTGCAGGGACATCATGGTAATGCATGTGCGACCAGTGATGTGTGACCCACGTGGTTGTTGCATGTGTCCAAATGCGGCATGGGGAGCCCTATGCAGATTTTGAACATGAGAGCATGCCAGTCTCTGTACCTGGACATGGGTGGGGATGAGGGATGGGTGCTGATGCCAGGTACATATATGGTAGCCATGTCTGTGTGCCTGACCTGCGTGTCTGTGACTTGTGCATGCCATGGATGCATGACACATGTGTGTGACAATGCACAGATTCAGTGAAGCAGCCAACTTACCCTTGTTTTGGCTGTGTTTGGTGTGTTTGGGGCCAGATGGATGTAACTGAGGTGAAGTGTGTGCATGTGATATGCATGAGCCATGATGCATGTGAGTTGCATATCATTGAATGTTTCAAGAGTCCATTGGACATGCATGGAAATATCCATGGCATGCAGCATGCCTGTTACTGTGTGTGTTTTGCCTGGACTGACCCATGTGTTGTGGAGGGACATGATGGAAGTGTACTTTGACAGTGGTGCTCATCTGCTATTGCTTCCTGTCTAGGGGACCATTGTACAGTACCCTGATGCTTGTGTTCTTTGTCTCCCTCTACGCAGCGGCTAGTGAAGAAGAGGGCGGAGACGGCGCTGTGGAGCAAGGCGGCGGGGATGCACCCACGGCTGCAGCGGAAGGGGTGGGTGAGCCCCCACAGGGGCCTGCTACGGCGGGAGACGGTGAGGAGCCATCCAGGTTGGTGGTTTGCACAGAGGAGGAGGAGGCCGCCACTGGGGCACACATGGGGCCTGGTGGGGGCATCCCTGCTGGTGCAAGTGGTGAAGTCCAGGGCCAGGGGCAGGAAGCAACACAGGTCACCGTGGAGGGGCCTGTGCATGTCGCTGTCCCTGACCCTGTGAGTGCACCACCATGCACCAGCAGGGATGCCCCGTCCCAGGCCCGTCCGCAGGTAGTGGGGATGTCCATGTCACCTGACTCCCCTCCACCTGCGGACGTGGGAACCCCTGGCCGTGTGGAGAAGGTCCTGATTGGGGTCGCGATGCGCACGGCTGTGATTCGTGATGCCGTGCGTGCTTCCCGGGAGGAGCACGCACGTCATCACGAAGTGCACCGTGCCGACGTGGCCCAATTGGGATCGGCCATGTTCGGGGGTTTCCTGCATGTGTTGGCCAATGTGGCGGACCTCTCCTCCTCTGTGCAGGCTATCCACCAGTCGTTCTCCTTGCCGTCTTCCGGGCCAGATGCCACCAGGGCCCCCTGTGGACCTGCCCCGACCAATGCAGCCAGCTCGGTGGGGATCCCATCCCTGCCACAGTTGGGAGTCGGAGGTCCAGCAGGGGTGGACAACACTGCAACTAGACCCCAGCAGATGGAAGATGTGACAGCATCATCAGGCAGGGCACGTGCACGAGGGCGTCGGTGGTTTCCATCAGCCTGGATGCCATTGTGCTGGCAGAGGCAGTGGCGTCGGAGGCAGCAGCGGGCTCGACGTGGGAGGCATAATGGCTCGGGGCCATCAAGATCAGAGGGGCAGCCATCGGCCGGAGGGCAGGGCAACCCTGGGATGGTGGTGTCTTCCGTGTGGGAGGAGTTTGTCCAGCGGATAGGTGCGGAGCGGCAGCGGGCGGAAGAGGAGCGGCTCACCATGGTCAGGGCGGAGTTCTCCATGCGTCGGGCATTGAGGCGGGCTGAGTGCCTCGAGGAAGCTCGCAGGGAGTTTGAGCTGAACATGGGGTTATCCCTGCGAGACCTCGGGGCCAGGACAGAGTCCCGCCTCCAGGACATCGACATGGAGTTCGATGATGCCCTGGCCAGCAACATCAACAAGTGAGCCGCAGGACTTGCCCGCTGCCTTTGTATATAGTTATTTAGTTAGTTAGTGTTAGGTTTCCTTTATTTTGTTTTATTATTTTGGACCGCTCGGACAATGGCCACTTTTTTGTATATATTTTTTAGATTAGGTAGTAGTAGGTTTCATTTATGGTGTTGGGCTCATGGACCCTGGAACATTCCTGTATATAGTTTGCTTTTTGTAGATACTTCTTTTTCATTTCTTATTGTGTTCACCATGAGGAAATGGTTTTTCCTTTTTTTTCATCCTACATGATATTGCTTTGGACGACATTTTTTTTTTATTCCTTTGTTTTTTTGATTATGACTTTTGTTCTCGGACATGGACCATTAATTTGCTTATCCACATAGTTGTATGTTTGATTTGTTTACTTATTTTGAATCTATAATACATTTTTTATTTTTACTTTCACTTGTGTTATTTTCTCATTGATTTCATACATGTCATGATATGTGTTTTGACATTCACTTGCACCCATTGTGTGTGTGTGTGTCGGGCATGTGTCCATTTACATTGTTGCCATTGGGGTTGTATCATGTAATTGCATTCACTATGTGGGTGGATGCTATCCTTGCCTGGGTGTTTGTGCTGGGTATGCGGCCCATTACTGCCATGATTGTGTATCGTCAGGACCTGGGGCCAGGGGGACATGTGTGGGTGCCTGGTGGAGGTTGCCCCTGCACTGCTGGGGGGTGGGGGTGGTGGGAGACATGAGTGGGGGCCTGGTGGAGGTTGCCCCTGCACTGCTGGGGGGTGGGGGTGGTGGGAGACATGAGTGGGGGCCTGGTGGAGGTTGCCCCTGCACTGCTGGGGGGTGGGGGTGGTGGGAGACATGAGTGGGGGCCTGGTGGAGGTTGCCCCTGCACTGCTGGGGGGTGGGGGTGGTGGGAGACATGAGTGGGGGCCTGGTGGAGGTTGACCCTGCACTGCTGGGGGGTGGGGGTGGTGGGAGACATGAGTGGGGGCCTGGTGGAGGTTGCCCCTGCACTGCTGGGGGGTGGGGGTGGTGGGAGACATGAGTGGGGGCCTGGTGGAGGTTGCCCCTGCACTGCTGGGGGGTGGGGGTGGTGGGAGACATGAGTGGGGGCCTGGTGGAGGTTGCCCCTGCACTGCTGGGGGGTGGGGGTGGTGGGAGACATGAGTGGGGGCCTGGTGGAGGTTGCCACTGCACTGCTGGGGGGTGGGGGTGGTGGGAGACATGAGTGGGGGCCTGGTGGAGGTTGCCCCTGCACTGCTGGGGGGTGGGGGTGATGGGAGACATGAGTGGGGGCCTGGTGGAGGTTGCCCCTGGATGGTGGGGGGTGGGGGTGGTGGGAGACATGAGTGGGGGCCTGGTGGAGGTTGCCCCTGGATGGTGGGGGGTGGGGGTGGTGGGAGACATGAGTGGGGGCCTGGTGGAGGTTGCCCCTGGATGGTGGGGGGTGGGGGTGGTGGGGGACATGAGTTGGACATGGGTGGGGGCCTGCTGGCAGGTGCCCCACAGTGCTGGGGGGTGTGGGTGCAAGGGGACATGTGTTGGTGTTCATTAGTTCAAGGAGACATGTGCCTTTGCTGGGGGGCATGCCCATGTTGGGTGGGCTGCCTGCGGGACATGACCAGGGATGCAGGGTAGTCCCCTGTGGTGTGGGCTGCCTGCAGGGGCCGTGGAGGGTGTACAGGGTACACCTGGGAGGACCCACACTGTCAAATCACATGTGGGACTCCCCGGCACCCCTGAAATACACGTACCATGCAGAAATTGCGTGTAAAACTTCCCGCGCACCCCTGAAATACACGCGCCCAGGCTATTCGCGTGTAAAACTTCCCGCGCACCCCTGAAATACACGCGCCCAGGCTATTCGCATGTGGAACTTCCCGCGCACCCCTGAAATACACGCGCCCAGGCTATTCGCGTGTAAAACTTCCCGCGCACCCCTGAAATACACGCGCCCAGGCTATTTGCGTGTGGAACTTCCCGCGCACCCCTGAAATACACGCGCCCAGGCTATTCGCGTGTGGAACTTCCCGCGCACCCCTGAAATACACGCACCCAGGCTATTCGCGTGTGGAACTCCCCGCGCACCCCTGAAATACACGCGCCCAGGCTATTCGCGTGTGGAACTTCCCGCGCACCCCTGAAATACACGCGCCCAGGCTATTCGCGTGTGGAACTTCCCGCGCACCCCTCAAATTCACGCGCCCAGGCTATTCGCGTGTGGAACTTCCCGCGCACCCCTGAAATACACGCGCCCATGCTATTTGCGTGTGGAACTTCCCGCGCACCCCTGAAATACACGCGCCCAGGCTATTCGCGTGTGGAACTTCCCGCGCACCCCTCAAATTCACGCGCCCAGGCTATTCGCGTGTGGAACTTCCCGCGAACCCCTGTAATACACGTAGCCCGCTCCCCAAGGCCCGATCGCATGTGAAACTTCACGCGAACCCCTGAAATACACGTAGCCCGCTCCCCCAGGCCCGATCGCGTGAGGAACTTCACGCGAACCCCTGTAATACACGTAGCCCGCTCCCCCAGGCACGGTCGCGTGAGGAACTTCAAGCGAACCCCTGAAATACACGTAGCCCGCTCCCCCAGGCCCGATCGCGTGAGGAACTTCACGCGAACCCCTGTAATACACGTAACCCGCTCCCCCAGGCCCGATCGCGTGAGGAACTTCACGCGAACCCCTGTAATACACGTAGCCCGCTCCCCCAGGCCCGATCGCGTGAGGAACTTCACGCAAACCCCTGTAATACACGTAGCCCGCTCCCCCAGGCCCGATCGCGTGTGAAACTTCACGCGAACCCCTGTAATACACGTAGCCCGCTCCCCCAGGCCCGATCGTGTGAGGAACTTCACGCGAACCCCTGTAATACACGTAGCCCGCTCCCCCAGGCCCGATCGCGTGAGGAACTTCACGCGAACCCTGTAATACACGTAGCCCGCTCCCCCAGGCCCGATCGCGTGAATAACTTCACGCGAACCCCTGTGATGCACGTACCCTGCAAATCGCATGTGACACTTCCCGCGCACCCCGGTATACATGCACACGTATTTTTTGTCAGCGGGTGTCCGTGTTTGTGGGTACCCCTTTGCACGTCATTTTTCCTGGAGGGCCACAGTATGGGACATTCATCATGGCAGTATATAGGTGCTATTTGTTGGCGCACCTTTTGGCGCACATTTCTTACAGCCGCAGAGACGCTACCGCCTCCTTTCTTGTGGCAGTCGTGTTTGTGCCTGTGCGCTGGTTTGAGCGTGCGTTTTTTTCCCCTATTCTATTCCATGAATACGTGTTGTAGGCGAGCGTGTGGGCGTTCCGCGCACTTGTGCCCTGTACTTCCCCCGTGACGCCCACGTTTTGGCAAGTTGTTCCCCATTCCGAGTGTTACGCCCGTGTTCCGCCTACTTTTATTGCGTGCGCCGCGCTATGTGCGAATTTCGCTGTGGCCTGTGCGATTTTCGCTGTGACCTGGCGCACGCTGTTAGATGGCCTGTGCGCCAACGTGCGCCAACGTGCGCCGCGCACTTTTTTATCGCACATCCGCTGGTTTTCTCGCGCACGGCCTTCCATGAATCGACGTGCGCTGCTTTTCGTGCGATTTTCGCACTTGCACTGCGATTTTCGCTATTCCACTGCGATTCGCACGTTTTTGCCCACTTGCGCCGCGCTAATTATTCCATGAATCGGCCTCTTAGTGTTTTTGGAATAAGACGACACTTGGACTACTGTGCTGGAATGTTGAAATTCACTATAAACTCACAGGAAGATCCACAAGAATTTCTAATGTACTTACTACAAGTACTGGAAAACAAAAACATACCTATAAATGAAATCTTTCAGATTTCACACATGTGGAAACATAAATGCACTCTCTGCAACAATGTGACACAAGAATAAATCCCCAATGAACGCTTCATATATATATCAATACCAAATTGTGAATCCATTCCATTTCAGCAACTTGTACAAAATGCAAACTATGGTAGATTATGCCCTACCTGCAATTCAGATAATCGCTCCACGTTAGTAATACAAACACATAGTAAATACGTAATACTAATGCTTCTATGTTACAATGCAGATGGTACCAAAAACAACTGCAAGCTGACTGGATTCACACATTGTCAAATATCACTTGGTAAGAAAACCTTCACAACAATAGGTATAATCTACCACGCAGGAGCCACAACCAATTCAGGGCACTACACTGCATACATAAAAAAGAAATGTGGATGGTGTGAATGTAATGATAGTACCATTACTGTAAAGCAGAGATTACCAGCAAATCTTACAAACGCTTATTTGATGTTCTTAAAACCAAAATTTGATAAATAAACTGTATTTAAACTTTTAAGTAAATTTGTGTTACAAAAATATAAACTGTTAGAATACTCCAAAAGCTATCTAACTGCTCAAAGATTCTACAACAACTAATCAGATAAATGAATACCACTAAATTAGACCAAAAAATTCACAGTTAGAATACGCCAATTGGTATCTAACTGTCCCAAAATTATAAATGTGTGTTAAAATAATATAAACTGTTAGAATACTCCAAAAGCTATCTAACAGCTCAAAGATTCTACAACAACTAATCAGATAAATGAATACCACTAAATTAGGCCAAAAAATACACTGTTAGAATACGCCAATTGGTATCTAACTGTCCCAAAATTTAACAATATCCAAATAGGTAAATGAAAACCACTAAAATATATTAAAAAAATAGACAGTTAGAATACGCCAATTGGTATCTAATTGCTCCAAAATTTTATAATATCAAAACAAATGAAGAATCTGTTACTGTTCCAAAAAAAATACAACAAAGCAAAGTATAAAGCATTAGCCAGAAACAACAAGTGAACACTGAAAACAAACAAACAAATAAACTGTAGCATAACAGAAAAAGGTTTTTTTTTAAATCCAACATGGATTTTTTTTTCTCCCACAGACCCAATGATTTTAGCAACAAATACAAAAACTGAGCAAATTTCACAGTACTCTGATATGTACTCTACTAAATATGAGGGTCGAAAAAAAATAAAAGTATATTGCTTATACAATGTAATAAGTCATTACAAAATACTACTACTAACATGCTATTTTCTTTTATCACAGAAATGAAGAAGAAAAACATGGACTCCCATTACTAGACCAAACAGTAAGTATACAATAATAAGGACAATCATAGCAGCACATCACATCCATGGTATCTAATACCTTTGTTCCTTATACATTTGTTTTTCACCCAAAGTTATAAACAAATATGAATGTGATATGCTGCGGTGGTTGTTGCCAGGGCATAGAGTCTTGGGTGCATGGCCAAATGGCCATGCACCCAAAACTCTATGCCCTGGCAACAACCACCGCAGCATATCACATCCATAGAGTCAAACATTTCAACTATGATCTATGGGAAACTTTTAATGTCCGCGAACAATGTGAGTATTCTTAGAACACTTTGAACTTGCCAGCGAACAATACGGACACCGTTTTCAGGACACCCCCTACGAACATTTCAGAACAACGCGATAGTTCTTAGAACACTTTCAACTTAACAACGAACAATACGGACAGCGTCCTAAGGACACCCCCTACGAACATTCCAGGACACCGGGAGTGTTCTCGAAAACGTCTTCAGAACACCCCCATCTTGTTTATTTGTGAACATTTCAGGACACCGCGAGTGTTCTTAGGACACATTCAACTTGACAGAGAACAATATGGACAGCGTCCTCAGGACACCCCCTACGAACATTCCAGGACACCGGGAGTGTTCTCAAAAACGTCTTCAGAACACCCCCATCTTGTTTATTTGCGAACATTTCTGGACACCGAGAGTGTTCTTAGGACACATTCAACTTGACAAAGAACAATACGGACAGCGTCCTCAGGACACCCCCTACGAACACTCCCCGGACACCGGGAGTGTTCTTAGAAGCGTCTTCAGAACACCACCATCTTGTTTATTTGCGAACATTTCAGGACACCGCGAGTGTTCTTAGGACACATTCAACTTGACAAAGAACAATACGGACAGCGTCCTCAGGACACCCCCTGCGAACACTCCCCGGACACCGCGAGTGTTCTTAGAAGCGTCTTCAGAACACCCCCATTTTGTTTATTTGCGAACATTTCAGGACACCGCAAGTGTTCTTAGAACACATTCAACTTGACAGAGAACAATACGGACAGCGTCCTCAGGACACCACCTACGAACACTCCCCGGACACCGCGAGTGTTCTTAGAACAGTTTCACTTTGCTTGCGAACAAAACGGACACATATTGACTCCTTAGAACACCCCCTAGTCAGTTTATTTAGAAAATTTCAGAACACCCGTGATGTCCGCAAACAAATCGAACACAAAAAGAACGTCAAACACATAAAAAAACACAACTTTCATCCTATCTCACACACTCCCACCCTCCCCAAACACTCCTACACACCAACACACTCTACAAAATACGCATTTTGAACAAAGTTTCACCGCGCTGTCCGGGGACGTCCGCGAATCCAATATGGCGGGCGCTACCGAAAAATCTGACGCGCTTCACGCTCCACGCCGTCCAATCAGCGAACACTTTGCATGTCCGCGAACATCACGCAAGACGATTGGCCAATCAGGACACTTTCCGCGGAGCGAACAGGGAAGTGTATCCGTGGCCATGTAATATATATATATATATATATATATATATATATATATATATATATATATATATATATATATATATATATATATATATATATATAATGTTTTATTGGTTAAAAGTCAAATATATATAACACAATCATCAACTTATAATAAACCTTTAACATTATAATCCCCAAAAAAAGAACATCTACATATAAAATCCCCTATAACGTCTCCATGTGTCATATTCCCTAATTCCCATATCCAGGAAAATGAACAAACAATAAAATTCAATAATGGCCAACTGAGCTTCATTTATGATCCCCCCTCCCTCAATGTTTCCCTGTGGATGGACAGCACCTTGTCCAGCATTTTCATCACAGCAATAACCAACCTAGGCCTATCGCCAATTAACATCCACTTCCACCATTCGCGTATTCCAAGGGTTGATCTCATCCATGAGGGATCATCTAAAAATAAAATGCTCAGGTTTCATTCAGGGGATCACAATACATTACTAAATGCTCCAGAGTTTACACATGCAGGGTACTCATACAATATGGACAGTTTCACTTTTCCACACCCACCACTTTTCTCCTAAGTAAAATTTTTCTTGTGTGGAGGATGTTTAAGCAACATCTAAGAAGTAGATCACGGTTTTTGGGCGAGGGGAATTTAAACATATATTTAGGCAGCTCATTAACTCTCCCCACTCAATGTTCAAAGTTTCATTCTTCATCAAGCCACTACATTGATCCAGAGTGGAAATCCAGTCCCTACACAACAATTTCTTTTTCACATTCATTGGATTGGACAATAGCAAGTTTACAGAAACAACCTTATTAAACAAAATGTCTTCCACCTTCTTCCTCCATTGTTCTAGCAGACCTTTTACCACTCTATTATCCAATGCCAAGATTTTTAAATGCTTTTATACACTCACCAGGGCACATTTCCTATACAATGAGATGGTCTTCCAAGCCGCCATTGACTCCAAACATTGAAGCTTCAGTTCAAACCTAATTTTAAACATTGGGAGGTATTTGGCAGTTTTAGAATCTTATGCCAAAAATGACCCTCTAATTTTTCCCAAGAGTCACCCGAAAGGAGGAGAACTGCCTCCGCTCCATAGGTCAAAATCTGTGCAACCATTTGCTTGTAGAAGGTCAAGATGGGCACTAATGTAAATTTACCAAACTTCCGATGGAGTACCCTACCCTGGTTGACCAAAGGGACCATTCTCTGCAAAAGATATGCATAGTGAGCAGCCTTGTTGGTATTTCTGTTTATCTTAACCCCCAAATACACTATTGAGTCCACCATCTCTATGGGAATGCCCTCTACTCTCCAAGTACATTTCTCTTGCTTACCCCTTCTAGCACTCTTCATTGGGAGAATCTTAGATTTCCTTGCATTCATTTTCATGCCATTGTTTTTAAGGTATAACTCAAAGGCTCAGAGGTGACATTGAAGACCTATAGGAGTGGAATCAAGGAAGACCATGTCATCCACAAAAAGAATCCACGTAACCTGTGTTCCGTTGACCGTCGGCGGAAAGGCCTGAACATTAGCCTGAGTCAATCCCAGGTCAGTTATATATTAACAGCACAGGAGCGGAGCAAGAGCACACCCCTGTTTCAGGCCCTGATAGGTGAAGATCTTATTAGATAGGGTTCCCCTTGAGGATAACCTAATTCTGTCTGAAGTGTCTGTATAGAGTCCCTCCATAGCTTCTACCAAATCCACTGGACACTGCCACAGACACAATTTGGCCCATAGCTTACTCCTGATGACCCTGTCAAATGCCTGTTCAAGGTACATAAAGGCCAAGAACAGCGTCAACCCCTTCTTAAAACTCTTTTCCTTTAGAAGATTTAATAAAAAAAGGTTTAGGGTTGTACCCACTCCCCTCACAAAGCCTGTCTGCCTAGGATCTCATATTCCACACCCTTCTGCCCATTTATTCAGATCACGCAGAAGGAGGGTTGCGAAAGGTTTACACATCGCATCCAAAAGGGCAATAGGGCGATAGTTTTTCGGATTAGCCCTATCACCCTTTTTAAAAATGGGCACAATCAAAGCCTCCCTCCACAACTCAGGAACATATCTATTCACCATGATCTGTTTAAACATCATTACTATAACACTAGCCCAATGATCTTTATTCTTTTTCAATTCGGCATTCGAGATCCGATCGGGACCCGCCGCATGCGAGGCACTCAACTTTCCAATCATTAGTTTAACATCAAGTTCATCCAGGGAAAAATTCCATCCACCGTTACACTGTGCTTCAGGAATAGCTGGACTCTCACCAGGGTCCGAAAAAAAAGTCTGGTAGTGTTTGATACAATCAATCTCACCAACCATCTCCAAGGACTTCTCCTGACGAAAGAAACCCCTGTTATTGATTAAATCCCATGTGAATCTAGTGTCATTCTTACAGACAGCTTGTAACATACATTCAGCATCATGTTGAAGGCGTAAGTGTTTCTGCACCAATTTGCATAAGTCTGGCGGATTGATCTTATCCTTTCCATTTTCAAGGAGCAGAATCCCCCCATATCTTTTTCAATGCTTTACGTATATTTTTCCTTTTACTAACTAACTCACCATCATAAACATGCCTTTTAGACCAAGGCAAGTCCCCTTTTAAACCTTCTGATTTGGAGAATTCTTTTACGGAGGCCCCTATAGTCGGTATTCTTTGGGTCAATCCCCAGCTGACTCTTATACTCACTATTAAACCTCTTAACCTACTGCTCTTTCAATTTTAGTTGAATGCCACAACTTCTTAGTTCAACCTCCTTCATTTTATCCCTCATGATCCCCACTCCCTAAAAATGATGGTCAACAGATCATGGTCACTAAGTGGCTGTGATCTTACCTCAAATCTCCCAATTCTCTCCTTAAGATTTTTGGAGATAAAGCAATAGTCAATGCATGATGCCAAATTTCCACTCCTCCATGTCGAACGACTGGGAATATCTCCTTCTGTTTGTCGATTAACCGAATGCATTTCTCTCGACTTCATACTCGACATCCATACCTTCTCTCTTTCTTAAGGGATATATTAAGTAATATAATGATGTGGTTAATTCCCTGTCAGGGAGCGTGATCTGCTAACCGGATGCCCTTTCATAAACTCCATGCAAAAAGCCTAGTGGGATGTGCCTTGTCTGCTCCTCAGTGGCACAAAGCAGATTCCAATGTTACAGGTGCACCTTTGTCAGCTGCTTTGACAGTTAAGACACTTCAGAAGAGGGGGATGCATTTCAAGTCTGCTCCTTGGTACCAAAACCACATTGCCTTGAGGAATTACTATTCTTGTGCCAGTTAAATTTTTAAACATAAGGCCATCCCTTAGTGTAAGGTATGGTTGACAGTAATTCACATAACTTTAAAAAAAACATTTCTGATTTTATTCATACATTTGCCAACACTGGGAGCACAGGCCAGCTGTGAAAGGATTGCATGTATTCTGGAAAGACAGCCTGGTCCTGACAGCCTGCAAGGCAAGAGACTAAAAGACTGTTCCTCTCATTTGATACTTTGTGAAGCCTGGTAACATCTCTCCCCAGCAGGATGGACTCCCAGCAGGAGCTGTACTGTGAAAATGTATCAAATGACACCACCAACACAAAAGGACAAGCGACACACCATGGTGTTGCATACCAAATGGCATTTGATGCACTCGGTCTGGGAAGAGGGTGAGGTTAGTGTATACAGGGGGAGCTTGGCTCAAGTGGGGAAGAGCTTCACCATCTTCTTTCTCTCTGCCCTCTCTTTCCTTTCTGCCTCTTCCACTTCCTTTAGCACAATGAACTTTGGGTATGATGCAAGCATGCAAAGCCCACTTGTCTCAAGAACAGGGATTTGTCTGCTTAAATCAGGCTTGATTTTGTCCAATGATCTGTCGACTTTGCCTGTGAAAGAGGGTTTCACCCTGTCATTCTTTGATTCATTTTTGGACTTAATTTTGCCCTCAATCAGGAGTTTTGATCTTTCAAAAATCGTCTGCCACTAAGTTGAACATGGGTGTCCAAGGAAGAAGCAAGCTCTGCTCCCTAACTATCCTTACGGCACATTAGCATGGCCATCTGCTGGAGCAAGGTCTGCCTCTCCGCCAGCTACACAAGTTCCGAGGACCTCACTGGAGGTGAAGGACTCCTGCAGGTGTTTGCCAGACCCCACATGTTTGGGAGACCTAGAGAAGGAGTTATCTTGACCATGAAATCCTGGACTTGGCAGACAGCACCCTGAGAGCAAGATAACCAGGATCTGTGTTTTTCACCACTTCAAACTGAATGGACTACCTTCAGACTGGGCACACTGCATTGGAACCACAGGACATGCTGGTTTTGCCTTTGGCACTCCACTCAAAACTTCACAACAGCGTGCTTGCAATTTCGACCAACTCGATGCTGCAACCTACTTCTTAGAGTCTGTCACTTTCTTAGCTCAAGTTAACTTGCTCACTGCTCACCGATCCTATCCAGCATTACCCAAAATGGCTCAAAATCAATTGCTGCCCCATTTAACCACACACCTGAACATCAGGATCACAGTATTGAGCAACCACTGGACCTCAACTCAAACCGCTGGAACGTCACTCTCTGACCCTAACCAGAAGTTTCTACACATCAAGAACCAGCTCGACTCCAAATCGATCCTGGTGAGCACTCTGACATGCTTTGCTCGAGTGCTGTCTTCGAAGTGCCCTGAGCCACCTCAATTAAACTGAATTGGTGCCCACTCATTGCTTGGCTTTGTTATGTCAGAACTGCCTTCAACTCGAACCGCTGGAACGTCACTCTCTGACTGTAAGCAGCAGTTTCTACACATCAAGAACCAGCTTGACTCTGAATCGATCCTGGTGAGCATTCTGACATGCTTTGCTCGAGTGCTGTCTTCGAAGTGCCCTGAGCCATCTCATTCAAACCGAATTGGTGCCCACTCACTGCTTGGCTTTGTTACGCCAGAACTGCCTTTGAACCATTAGTTCAAGAGAGGACTCTGACCGGTAATAAGAAAATAGCATCACTAAAGCTCTTTAATGACTTAATACAGCTTTATGAGACATCACGTGCCTGATGATTGAACAATCAAAGAGCAGATTTCCTGTGAGGAGCCTGGCCAGAGGGGAAGGTACTTGTGTCCTAGTAGGAAGGAATTGGTCTTCCACAGTGGATCAGATAATCAGCTTCCTACAGATTTTCCTGCATGCTGTTGTGGAGAGAAGCAGGCTAGATGGCTAATACACATCAGCCCTGCTGTGTCTGAAGTACTGCTCACCAATCTGACACAATATGACATCTAAATATTGAGGATGCATAATGTGTGAACCCAGTAGCCACCATGCCACAACCGTGAATGATTTATATTTAGTTTAATTTGCCACCAGTCTGACTAGTGTAACCAATAATTATGTTTTGAATCAGGGGGGTTGATGAGAAAAAATATACCTCTGACTGTTTGATCTTTTTTGCTCCAGCAGCTGTCAGGAATTCACATGTGACCTTTCCACCTGCCATGCTGCCAAAGCAGGCCTTGTGCTGAGGATGCCAGGTGACTGTCCTAACAGAGACACTTTCACAATGTGTTTGGCATGGAGAATTATGAATAAGGATATTATTGGCAGACCTCCCTTTCATAAATACACATAACTGCATAATTCTACTAAAGAAAATAGAAAAAGCTCAGTCATCCTACCCTTACCAAATGGTATTCTTCCACAGGCATCATGGGGATAAGGGTCAATATGGGAGGCAATGTGATACAGGAGATTAGTGTGTTGGGTGAGATGTTGGTCCCTGTAGCAGGACATGCTGTCCTCTTGGATCAGAAGCAGGAAAGGTCAGATGGATGGTCCATAGAAATGCCCCCTGATGTGGCAAGAGTTATCAGGTGGAGGAAATATGTGCATTTGCCATTGGCCTGGGTGAGTAAAGGCACACATTGACAGTCCTAAAAGATTACATGTTTTTGTGGTGGCATAGAGAAGGGTAGGTGAGTCACATGAAAAGTAGAACGGGTTGTTGATAAAGTCAGAGAACACTATGTGGACAGGAGGCAAGGAAAACAACAATGACAAGTTCAAGTCATGAGCCTTTAGGATGCACTTCAACAATGCTCAAGGTTCCAAGTCAATGGGCAGGATGCACAGAGTCATAGGTACCCAAATGGATCAACAGCAAGGGGAGCATGAAGAGGCTACACTTTCTGCATGCCAAGGGAAGAACAACTGCAAAAGACAAAAATAAAATATTTCCTTTTTCTATTCAGTATGGCAAGTTTCACGTGGTTGATGAGACTTGCCATCTCATGTCTCACTAGACAACCAGTGCATCAATATACTTTAAACCATCCTCTGTCACTGTTTGCTTCAATATTTCAATATGAAATGCTACTTCATATTAACAAACATCCTCCAATGCGCCAATGCTACAGATCGATTTGGATATTATCTATCAATCAAGTTGGTTTTCACAATCTCTGTACTGTCAAGTACTGCTTCAGCTATCTGCTGAATTTCACTCAAAGGCTTCAGTACCCCATTTCTAGTGCTAACTAGGCCAAGACTTAACCAAAGTACATTACTGCTACCTCCATACAGAGGCAAACTGGTTAGCCGATCTGCAGCTTCATAGCCTCTTTTCAGTTTTTGTCATGTATGCTGTAACATAACGGGCAACAGCTGTTGTATCATCAGCAATATACTGTACATCGGTATTTGCAATCCAAAGCTGAGCAATGACAGGATTGTAATCATTAATGAATTGGCATTCCTTATTTCTTTTTAAATTATATGTATTTACTCTCTTACCATCTGGCGGGCATCCCTTGGCCGTGCGCGTCCACCTACCAATGAGGCAACAAATCTGTGGGTCATCTTCTACTCCACACTCTCCTTCTCGTCTCACATCTCGTCTCACATCTCCAACATCTCTAAAAAGTCCCACTACCAACTGCATCTCGTCAGTGGTATTCTACCTTTTCTCACTTTCTCCCTGGGGCTCACCATCTCCAGAGTCATGGCCCCCTCTAAGCTGGACTACAACAGCCTCTTCCTCAACCTTCCCTCTTCGACGCTCCAACTCATCCAAAATAAAACCGTAAGACTTATCCTTGGCCTCAAGCCCAGGGACCGCATCTTGTTGGTGATGAAATCCCTTCACTGGCTCCCCATGGCTGTATGGATTAAGTTCACGACCCTTTGCATTGTCCACAAGAATTTCTGGGGCCTGGGCCCACTCTATCTGCAACGCTCTCTTCCTAAATACGCTCCTTCCTGAGCCATCCTCTCATCTTCCTCTATCTCTCTGCGGTGAGCTGCTTCTCCAAGCAGAGACTTGGGGGGAGATCTTTATCCACTGCAGGTGCCTCCCTCTGGAACAGCCTCCCTGCCACTCTCTATCTTGAGCCTGATCTCCTTAAGTTTCGGAAACACCTCACAATGTTCTTCTTTGCCTCCTCCTTCTCTCTCCCTATCCCCTGCTAACCACCCCTCTCTGCTCGCTCTCCTCTACCTCCTTTCATGAATCCACTACGCAAGATCATCCCAACCATACTTATTGCAACTTAAAGTCACAAACTAAGTTGGAGGGCCCAAGTTTCTGATTATGCATTTAACCTTGGTGTGTCTCCTTTACCAATATTCATTGGTTCCTCTCAATGTAGAAAGAATATTGGTAAGTTAACCTTCTAAAACTTCATTTTTTTCTTTCATCTGTTGCAGCATCTCACATGCAGAAAGGTTTTGAAATCTAGTTCCGGTCTGAAGTGCATTAGCAGCAGCATAACATAATGTTTAAAATTCACTTTCATACAATAAGTGAAAAATATATTCAACATTAGTAAGGAATCAGGAATCTTCAGAATACATTCTTGTACATTGATATTCTGAAAAAGATATTCAAACCTTCCAATCGTCCAATCGGCCCCCTGTACCACTAGGAAAAATTATAGGGAAACAGCGAGCTTCGAACTTCTTTTCCCAGATGTCACTCGTAACTTCACGTGAGTGTATAGAATGAATAGTGTAATGTTCATACAAACTATTTCCTTCTGCAACAGATAGATGTTAGAACTGACCTTCACTGCGTCTGTTTGTTGACTCAACATCAAGCATAGACAAGTGTTGTACAGTCAGACTGCCTTTGTATTAATCATTGTGCTCCAATAGACATGTCAATGCATTTTTCACCTTTCAATATCTATAAGCCATTGTCAAATGCTCTTATCTTTAGTGGGAACACAATTTACTAAAACAAAAAACAAATCTCCAATGTAACGCTTCCCTCATATAGTATAAACATTTTCTTCAACATTGAGAGGTAAATACACAACTGTGCCTCTCACGCCTTGCACTAATGATTTTATTAAGCAGATTTGACATCACTGTTTGCAATCTAATAATGCATTGGAAAGGATGAACAGTTTGCAATGCAATCACTTCAAACATGTTCAATGTTTGAAGCACAACAGGGGTATCAGGCACTACTATGACATTCAAGACAATTCTAGGAGGAATACTTATTTGATAACAAAACCCAACACAGTGCCCCTCATTACGACCCTGGCGGAAATCGGAAATGCAATACCGCCATCGAATACCGCCCGTTGCGATTATGACCCGTCACCGTAAAGTACGATGCCATTAGCGACACCGTAGTGAACGCCAACGCTAACTGCACCAAGTACGCGCACGCGCGCACTGCGAAACCGTAATTACCACCATGGCGCAACGGTACGGGAATTCTGACCCTAGCGGACATGTACCATTCCGCCATGGTGATAAGTACGGCATCGCAAACCAACCGTAAAAGGCCTTACTGAGTGCCTGTACACCACTCCCTGGCCACATTGCACAACTCCTCGTAGGTGCAATGAAGTCAAACAATGCAACCAGTGAAATGTACAAGTCACCCATGCATGCCAACGAACAAATGAATGTAGGGGCTCCAAGTGCCTTGTGAGTGGCCATCCATATTAGCCATGGCACCATTGCCGTACTGATGCAGCACAGGCATGTGAAGCTCCAAGTACAGCAACAAGAACTGAAAACTGAGACAAACAAAAACAGGCCCCCCACCGCTTGACATCAGTGCAAGGCAACATACAAAGCGGTATCCTGAGTGAGACTGCACCAGCCCTGTACTCCTGCCAGTAAACAAACCAACCAGCAGCATAAGCATGTACCACACAAGTTGGCAGAGTGACTGAGCAGCCAGGCACATCTCAAGAGGGGCCAATGGGAGCAGCAGGGCACAGATGGCACGAATACAGAAGCCATTCCAATGGACATGACCTCAGTCTCCCTCCAAGAAACGCACGCAAACACAGGCACCTGTGACCAGCCATATTCTGAAAATCACATCATTCCACCAATACACATGGCTGACCGGCATCTGTTACACAAAAGCCAATCCCCCTCCCATGAGCATGACATCATTAAAACAGTCATAATGGCAGCCCCTATCCCTGACCTTACTGGCCTTCGTAGGCAAACGCGCCCAGTACAATACCACGCAACTATGCTCAGAAGGCCGAACCCAAAGCAGATCTCCTCACAATACATCGCTCCACAAATAGGAATATGCTACATTACTTGCAAAGAATAACGCTACAAGGACAATATCATAATCAAAATTTAATGGACAACAAAATCACCCGGGCCATACAGCTATTAGGTCATGAACTCCAAATCATATCTCATAATTGTGGGCTGCATCCGCAATAAATGAGCAGCTTCTTCTTGTGTGACGCACTGTTCCTCCATGGTACACAGGGGCTACATCCACGTTCAAAAAGGCAACATGGAAGCGCCTAGAACCGCAGGGCCGTCCCATTAGGTAGGCACTAGTCCAGCTGAAAGCTCGAAATGTTGCTCCTAGCCACTAGTACTGCGTAAGGGCATGTGGGCCATTGGCGATCGTCCCATAAGATCGTAATGGTGCTCCACTGATTAACACGAATCAGCAGGTGTCGGGAGTAAAAGCCATCTGCAGGAGTGGCATACAGATGGCAGTGGCAAAAGGGGAGGAGATACCTGTCACCCAAATGAAACGAAAAAGAATAGTATGGGCATCTGAACTCCATTTGAATTACTCACTTCAAAGATCAAACTAAATCCACAGCCATATGCAAGCTAGCCCACTCAAAAGGATTATTCGCACCCAATAATCACTTGCGAATCATAACCATATAAATCGAGGTGAAAACACTATTACAAACGAGTGTTTGTGTGCATGCGTCTGTTAAAACAGAATCCATTAGATGGGATTAGTAACGTGCATAGACACAAGTGTTTGAAGGCGCGTCGAGACAGGGAGGGTTCAACAAGGGCAGATAGACGATGGCCCCACTATGGCAGCCCTGCATCACATAGCGCAGAGGAAGTTGATAGATTCCAAAAAGCCATGTACATGGCAGACTCTCTATTAAATCATCTGTCCATGCATCCATACATCATTCCCTCATCCCGGTATAAAACGCCTGATTATTTACTCACATAACATTAGAAATTTCCATTGAATCTGTGCTTAATGCAGTCTGCTAAATCCACTGTGCTCCAGGCCGGAATTCTAGTGTTGTGAAGTAACATGTATTTGGGAACGTCCTGCCTTATCCTCCACTACGCTATTGCGCATCCCATACTATTCATATCAATCATTCCATTCTCGGCATGGCCCCTGTCCCAAGGACATTAAACAATAGAACTTTCTATCTGCAGTCAGACCTGTGGGCTTCTCCTCGCCGCTAGCTGGAAACCGAAAGCGCTGTCCTTCGAATTCCTCATTTGCAACATCACGTCAAAAAGGCATCTGTGACCGCTTGAAATCACAAATCCATCCATTTAGTGCGGCAGTGTGTGAAAATGGCAACTGGCTACACTCACAAATGGGACGCCCTGCCCGTCGGTGAACCGCGGTACAGCGCTGCATGAGGGTCCACCGTTAATCGAGTACTACATTCCACGGACCCTTCACAAGTATGTTCCCGACTGCAAAGATAGTATGTGAAACAATGGGAGCATAGCAGAATTAACATATGAAGCAAAATCTCACTGCCATCGGGATGAAATACATGATTGTAATAGCAAGATGCCATGCATCGATTTGCAGCGTTGTGTGCGGGATGTGCTCGCCCAAAGGGGATTGCAGCTTGCACAGGTGGAATGAATCACCACAGGTGGAGGCTATACAGCTTGGAAACACATAAATTGCACACCCAACCCCCTCCCACAACCACACCCACTCCAAAATGCTACCGGCAGGACTTGAGATGTTGGCCCTGGGGGACCTGATAGCACTGCAAGTACTCCAACTTCAAGAAGAAGACGAACACCAACTACTACAACAACCGGCCGCACAGAGGAGACGCAGGAGGAGGAGGAGGGCAAGGCAGGGCCGGCAAGGCCCACCAGCACAGCCACTACCACCACGCAGGCAGCCCGCAATCCCACGCCTCCGAGCACATCCGTTCAACCTCACTGATGAGCAGATCCACACCCTCTACCGTTTGGACCGGGACACCATAACCGCCATTGTGGACATGACACACGCTGACCTTGTCAGCATGATAGATAGCCCAACCGCCATCCCACACCTACTGAAGGTGGTGTCTGTACTCCACTTCCTGGCCACAGGCACCTACCAGCACACAGTCGGACAGTTGCATGGCATTTCACAGCCACTGTTGTCACGGACACTATTGCAAGTGCTCGATGCCCTCCTGAAGCACGCAGACGACTACATCTCTCTACCACGCTCGGAGCAGGAAATTACGAACACAAAAGTGGGATTCCATGCACTTGCCGGTATACCGGGTTGCATTGGTGCCATCGACTGCACCCATGTGGAATTGGTTGTCCCACATGCCATGGAGGCCCAGTACCGCAACCGAAAACAATATCATTCTCTTAATGTACAAATGGTGTGTGACTCCAACAGGATCATTACACATTGTTGTGCCCGATTTCCTGGATCAACCCATGATTCCATGGTCTTACGGAACTCTACAATACCACGCTACATGGAGCGACATGCAGGGAACAGATCCTGGCTACTCGGTTAGTCTCATTTCATGCATGATAATATGGGGTATGTGATGCGGCAATGACCTGCCAGGAAGGGGGGGGGTGCTTACGTAGCAATGTCATTCCTCAAACATCCTTTATTGTCCACATACAGGTGATGCCGGGTATCCACTGAAGAGATGGCTCCTTACACCACTCCGGAACCCACAGGACCAGCATGAGGAGGACTACAACCATGCCCACTCACGTACCCGTGTAGTCATAGAACAGGCATTCGGCCTACTGAAGGGTCGTTTCCGCTGCCTCAGCAGGTCTGGCGGGGCACTCCTGTACCGCCATGAGAAGGTTGCTAAGATGGTCATGGCATGTGTCATGCTACACAACATGTGCATACGTAGAAATGTGCCCATGCCCCCTGACGCAGAACTGCAAGCACCAGAATATGGTCATGATGTGGGTGGGGATGTGGCAGAACCTCAAGGAGTCCGCGAGGCACAGGAGGGCCGTGAAATTCGTCAGATTATCATAGATTCATGCTTCTAGCACTCACGCCTGGTGGTTGATACATGGACACGGGAGTTGTGGCACTGTGTGTGTCTGGAACATGCACAATATGAACTGTACGCCTATGATGGCCTCGTACACAAAGATCAATGTCCACACATCTCATTGGATGATTGTGAAATGTTTATAGCAAATGTGAAATTGTGTTACACACCCCATCGACCCGCCACCCAAGTAAGCCCAACACACCCCCTCCACCCTCCTACCTCCCCCCCGAACACCAGTGTCCAAGGATGCTCATTGTCAGTGGGCAGACGCTATTGCAAGCCCCCTCTCCGGGTATCAGGGGCACCCCTGCCTGTGGAGCGCAGGTTCCTCCCAGATCTACGTTGGGGGCTGCCCTGGACGGAACTTGCAACGGATGATGTCTCTGCCTACTCACGTCCATGCATGTCCCTAAGGGTTTGTGAGAGCTCAGTGAGCACACGGCGCACAGCGGCAAGTTCAGCACATACGTCTTTGGACGTCGCATGCAGTTCCCCCCTCAGGCTCTCGGTGCTTCTCTCCATTTGTACTCTCAGGCTCTCGGTGCTTCTCTCCATTTGTACTCTCAGGCTCTCGGTGCTTCTCTCCATTTGTACTCTCAGGCTCTCGGTGCTTCTCTCCATTTCTGCCCTTAGTGTCTCTGTACATGTTTCTATGGCTGCCTTGGTACCCCCACATTCATCAGCATGGTCCTTGAGGAGCGTGGCCAGTTGCTGCTGTTGCACGATCACCTGGTCGAGGGACTGTTGCCTCTGCTGGGCCATGGCCATTTGCGGTGGTGTCACAGAGGGGCTGATCACCTCATGTTGCCTTGACACAGGGCTTGTGGGGGATGGCCAGTTGTCGTCTTGTGAGTGCCCCTGCGTGGTATCCTCATGTTGTACGGGATGAAACAAACAGGGGGATTGAGACAGGTCATGGATGGATCGTGCATCGACATCACCGTTTTCTGTGTCGGAGCATGCTGCCATTAATGCAGTGTCACCTATGGTGCTGCTGCCACCAGAAGCAGTGCCTTCTGTGGCATCCAATGGGGGGCCTGTGGTGGTGGTGGTGTTGTGGCCATGCTGGCTGCTGGGGTGCCTGTTGAAGTCCCCTCCTGTGTGCTGCCACTTGATTTGTGCTGCTGCCGTGTCTTGATGCGTGCAGCTGAGGTGGAGGGTCTTTGGCCGTTGGTCTTGGCCCTCTTTGCAGGTGTGCTGGTAGGGGTGTCCTGGAGCTCGTCGTTTGAATCGGACCCTGTGGTGGAGTAAAGGAGGGCGAGCGTTATTAATGGGTCTGTGGAAATTGGAATGGCAATGTATCACATGCATTGGGGTGGTACCTGAGGGTGATTTGGGTCAGGGCCTTGGAGGTGGTTTCATTTTTGTGTGGATTGAGGGTGCAGTTGTATTGCAGCCTGCGGTTAGGGGGTGCCTGCTGCACGTGTAGAGGGTGTTTTTAGGAATTTTAATTATTTATTTATTTAATTTGACTTTTAATGTCCGCTATCAGGCCAATGTAAGTGGACGTTCTCCTGGACATGTGTTTCTGTTGCACTATGTGGACACATGGTACTTCACATGATTGGACATTGTGGTTTTAGCATAGTTTTATTTGGGCCACCTACCTGATTCTTCGGATGTCTGCACTCCTTTCTCCATCCCTCCGACTCCCTCTATGGTCTCCATTCCAATGGTGGAGGCACAGATTTCTTCCCAGGGGGTCAGCTTGATGGGTGATTCCGATCCTCCCCCGGTAGCTGTGGCAATGTTACGGTTGGCGGATAGTATGCTCCGTACGCGTATCCGCAAGTCGTCCCATCGCTTTCTGCATTGCTGTGGGTTGCGGGGTGCGGTCCCCACCGCACTTACCCGCTGTGCCACCAGGGCCCATATGGCCTTCTTGTTCGCAAGTGCCGTCCTGGTCATTTGCGTCGAGAAGACGACGGCAGCATTCTCCTGGAGGGTCTCTGTGAGCACCGTGAGTTCCTCACGTGAGAAGTGGACCTGCCGCTTGCGGTCGCACGCTTTTTTCGCTACTTTTCCCATTGTTTTGGTTTCACTAGGGTGGATGACGGGTTGGGATGTCTCTCAGGGTAGTGTTTTTAATGGTTGTGTGAATGTTCTGATTTTATAGGTGTACGGCGTGCTGTTTCCCGTTCCGGGACCATGTTTTTGCTTCCGTTTCCGTATATTTACGGTCACCGTATTTTCCGATTGCCGCTCTTTACGGTGACCGCTATGTCCGGTGGCGGAATTGCACCTAGGTCGCCGTACGACGGCGGTGAGGGGCGTTTTGGGGACATTTCCTCCATCGCGGACTTTGCACTTCCGCCAAGGCGTACTGCTCGTGCCCGATGGGTCAGAATTAGCCGCACTTTACTCTGTCGTGCCATGGCGGAAACGCTATTTACGCTATGGCGGTCAGGTCAGTTGCTTTCCGCCAGGGTCGTAATCTACAAACATAAAGTGACTCACTTGTGTCAAATCATTCTTCTACAAACAAATACAGATAAAGTTCTTTCAAAACATCTTCTACGCTGTGTTTAATTTTCTCATCAATGTATGCTAGTTTCACTTTAGACTTATAAAAAATGTGTCCACAAGATATGCAAACAATGTCAGGTCTTTCAGTAGAAGACAATTCAAACATTTCAATAGTTTTTTTATACTGTTGAAAAATCAGATCCTTTGAAAGCATCGGATCATCATTTCCACCTCCTGTAGGTGTTTCATCTACGGACACATACTCTTTTAAAAGCATGATATTTATAATTTGCAATGTAGAAACTAACATTTCTACAGTTCAAGTCAGAAGTGTTTGATTTAAAACTGCAAGAGAAATAATTTGCTGTTTTGCACTCTTACAGTTCAACTAGAAAATATCTAATTTTAGTACAATGTGCAGCCAGCTTCCGTATATATGATGAAACTGACTCCAACATCTACTTGTATTAAGGCAAGTTAGAGAGTGACCCAGAAGTCCTGTTTTTTTCACAAACCTCACAGTCACCTATTCTCTGTAATATTGTGATCTGTCTTTGAACATTATCATTATGCAAAACTTGAAAAAATCTCTTTAAGGCCTTACAAGAAAACGTATTAATATTGCACAAAACATTGCACATCCATACCTCACAATGCTTTTTTAGATTTTATTCTAGTCTGACCTAAACCTTCAATTTCCATATTAGCAGACTTTAGGATTTCTTTTTTAGAAATAACACCATTTCAGAATTCATAGCGACATCTAGTCTCATCAATAGCTAGGGGAACTTGCTTTCTTGAATGTAACTCTCATCAATAAAGAATATTTCCGTGTGAGTAGAGTGTTTTTCCACTCTCCACCAAATACATCACAAAAGTTGTCAGGGGTAATTCATAGAATTCAGCGCACAAGTGGCGCACGCGGCTGGCGTACACTGTGCGCGTGCGAATCCCTGCGCCAGCCGCGTGCGCTAAAATACATTTCCGCGCACAGCGTATTCATGGATTCCAGCCACCTAAACCAGCCGTGGCGCACAGTGGCGCAGCGACCCTGCAACAGCGCCAGTTACGCCCCCAAGAACGCCTCTCGCGCAGGGAAAAGCCATCAATATACCCAATCCAGCGCAAAGGGCTGCGCTAACCCTGTACCAGCACGACAAGTGGGCTACGTGTATCACTGGGGTGCGCGGGAAGTACCTCACGTGACTGGCCCCGTGCGAGCAGGGTACGCGTATTTCAGGGGTGCGCGGGAAGTACCACACGCGATTTCCACAGGGTACGCGTATCTCAGGGGTGCGCGGGAAGTGCCACACGCGATTTCAGCAGGGTACGTGTATTTCAGGGGTGCGCTTGAATTTACACACGCGATTGGGCCCGTGCGAGCAGGGCACGCGTATCTCAGGGGTGCGTGGGAAGTGCCACACGCGATTTCAGCAGGGTACGTGTATTTCAGGGGCGCGCGGGAATTTCCACACGCGATTGGAGGTACGCGTATCTCAGGGGTGCGCGGGAAGTGCCACACACGATTTCAGCAGGGTACGTGTATTTCAGGGGTGCGGGGGAAGTTTCACACGCGACATCAGCAGGGCACGTGTATTTCAGGGGTGCGCGTGAATTTCCACACGCGATTGGGGGTACGCGCATCTCAGGGGTGCGCGGGAAATTCCACACACGATTTCATCATGGTACGTGTATTTTGGGGTGCGGGGCAAGTTTCACACGCGACATCAGCAGGGCACGTGTATTTCAGGGGTGCGCGGGAAGTTCCACACGCGATCTTATCAGGGTACGTGTATTTCGTGGTGCGGTGGAAGTTTCACACGCGACATCAGCAGGGTACGTATATTCCAGGGGTGCGCGGGAAGTTCCACACGCGATTGGGCCCGTGCGAGCAGGGTAATCGCATTTCAGGGGTGCGCGGGAAGTTCCACACGCGATTCCATCAGGGTACGTGTATTACAGGGGTGCGCGGGGAGCACCACACGTGAATTGCACGTGTGGGTCCTCCCAGGTGTTCCCTCTACACCCTCCACGGCGCCTGTGGGGCACCTGCCAGCGGGCCCACACCCATGTCCAGTTCATGTTCCCCACCACTCCCACCCCCCAGCACTGTGGGGCACCTGCCAGCAGGCCCCCACCCATGTCCAAATCATGTTCCCCACCACCCCCACCACCCAGCACTGTGGGGCACCTGCCAGCAGGCCCCCACCCATGTCCAACTCATGTTCACCACCACCCCCACTCCCCAGCACTGTGGGGCACCTGCCAGCAGGCCCCCACCCATGTCCAACTCATGTCTCCCACCACCCCCACGCCCCAGCAGTGCAGGGGCACCCACCACCAGGCCCCCACCCATGTCTCCCACCACCCCCCAGCCACCAGGGGCACCCACCACCAGGCCCCCACCCATGTCTCCCAGCACCCCCATCCCCCAGCCACCAGGGGCAGCCTCCACCAGGTCCCCACCCATGGTCCCCACCACCCCCACCCCCCAGCAGTGAAGGGGCACCCACCACCAGGCCCCCACCCATGTCTCGCACCACCCCCACCCCCCAGCCACCAGGGGCACCCACCACCAGGCACCCACCCATGTCTCCCACCACCCCCGCCCCCCAGCAGTGCAGGGGCACCCACCACCAGGCCCCCACCCATGTCTCCCACCACCCCCACCCCCCAGCCACCAGGGGCACCCACCACCAGGCCCCCACCCATGTCTCCCACCACCCCCACCCCCCAGCACTGTGGGGCACCTGCCAGCAGGCCCCCGCCCATGTCCAACTCATGTTCCCCAGCACTCCCACCCCCCAGCAGTGCAGGGGCACCCACCACCAGGCCCCCACCCATGTCTCCAACCATCCCCACCCCCCAGCCACCAGGGGCACCCACCACCAGGCCCCCACCCATGTCTCCCAGCACCCCCACCCCCCCAGTCACCAGGGGCAGCCTCCAGCAGGCCCCCACCCATGTTCCCCACCACCTCCACCCCCAGCACTGTGGGGCACCTGCCAGCAGGCCCCCACCCATGTCCAACTCATGTTCCCCACCACCCCCACCCCCCAGCACTGTGGGGCACCTGCCAGCAGGCCCCCACCCATGTCCAACTCATGTTCCCCACCACCCCCACCCCCCAGCCACCAGGGGCAGCCTCCACCAGGCCCCCACCCATGTCTCCCAGCACCCCCACCCCCCAGTCACCAGGGGCAGCCTCCACCAGGCCCACACCCATGTCTCCCACCACCCCCCCAGCAGTGCAGGGGCAGACTCCACCAGGCCCCCACCCATGTCCAACTCATGTTCCCCACCACCCCCACCCCCCAGCCACCAGGGGCAGCCTCCACCAGGCCCCCACCCATGTCTCCCAGCACCCCCACCCCCCAGCAGTGCAGGGGCAGCCTCCACCAGGCCCCCACCCATGTCTCCCAGCCCCTCCACCCCCCAGCACTGTGGGGAACCTGCCAGCAGGCCCCCACCCATGTCCAACTCATGTTCCCCAGCACCCCCACCCCCCAGCAGTGCAGGGGCACCACCCACCAGGCCCCCACCCATGTCTCCCACCACCCCCACCCCCCAGTCACCAGGGGCACCCACCACCAGGCCCCCACCCATGTCTCCCAGCACCCCCACCCCCCCAGTCACCAGGGGCAGCCTCCAGCAGGCCCCCACCCATGTTCCCCACCACCCCCACCCCCCAGCACTGTGGGGCACCTGCCAGCAGGCCCCCACCCATGTCCAACTCATGTTCCCCACCACCCCCACCCCCCAGCACTGTGGGGCACCTGCCAGAAGGCCCCCACCCATGTCCAACTCATGTTACCCACCACCCCCACCCCCCAGCCAACAGGGGCAGCCTCCACCAGGCCCCCACCCATGTCTCCCAGCACCCCCACCCCCCAGTCACCAGGGGCAGCCTCCACCAGGCCCCCACCCATGTCTCCCACCACCCCCACCCCCCAGCAGTGCAGGGGCAGCCTCCACCAGGCCCCCACCCATGTCTCCCACCACCCCCAACCCCCAGCCACCAGGGGCACCCACCACCAGGTCACCACCCATGTCTCCCAGCACCCCCACCCCCCAGTCACCAGGGGTAGCCTCCACCAGGCCCCCACCCATGTTCCCCACCACCCCCACCCCCCAGCACTGTGGGGCACCTGCCAGCAGGCCCCCACCCATGTCCAACTCATGTTCCCCACCACCCCCACCCCCCAGCACAGTGGGGCACCTGCCAGCAGGCCCCCACCCATGTCCAACTCATGTTCCCCACCACCCCCACCCCCCAGCACTGTGGGGCACCTGCCAGCAGGCCCCCACCCATGTCCAACTCATGTTCCCTAGCACCCCCACCCCCAGCACTGTGGGGCACCTGCCAGCAGGCCCCCACCCATGTGCAACTCATGTTCCCCAGCCAACATGTCATCACAATCTAGATCCCTGGTCCCTATGGTCAGCCTCCAAATGCAAAACACCCACCCGAGTATTGCATCCACCCACTCATAATTTGCAATTACATCACAGAACACCAATTGCAAGTTCCGAAACAAACACATCTCCCTCACATACACCCAATGGGTGTCAGTGAATCTCAAAACACATATCATGGAATGCATGAAACCAATGAGATACCACACATTGAAGTTCACCAAAAAAAATATGTATTAAAGGAAACATAAATAGAATAAAAAATGAAGAAACAGAAATGTGAATGTACAAAAATTAAAAGAAGCATGTCCATGAAAAAAAGCAAAACCAAAAATAAAATTCCAAAGTAATGTTGTCCAAAGTCAATGTCCACAAAACAAAATCCAATGGGAAATAAAAAATAAAGCCATTGCTCCAAGGTTAAAAAGTGAAAAAAAATACAATCCAACAGTGAACTATGTACATGGGAACAAACCAGGGTACATTATCCCAACAAAAGAAAGGAAACCTATCTAACTACACTAACTAATAAAATAAACTATATACAAAAATGTGGCCAATGTCCGAAAGGTCCAAATAAAATAAAAACAAAAATGAAACCTAACACTACCTACATAACTATGTACAAGGGCAGCGGGCTAGTTTCACGGCTCACTTGTGGTTGTCCCGGGCCAGGGCATCATCGAACTCCTCCTCAATGTCCCGGAGGCGGTCCTCCTCCATGTCCCCGAGGGTCCGCAGGGCCGTCGACGTCTCCACCTCCAAACCCCTGCGGATTTCCTCGAGGCACTCGGCCCGCCTCAGGGCCCTCCGCATGGAGTTCTCCGCCCTGACCATTGTGAGCCGTGCCTCTTCCGCCCGCTGCTGCTCCGCATCTATGGCGTGGCCCAACCGCTGCCACACGGAAGACACTCTCTGTCCTGGGTCCTCCTGCCCTCCGGCCGATGCCTGCCCCTCCGATGTTGAAGGCCCTGAGCCTTCATGGCTCCCACCACGTTGCTGCTGCTGCTGTGCCTCTGCCCGTGCACTGCCTCCTGCTGCCTGCACATCCTCCGCCGGCTGGGGTGCAGTCGTAGATGTGGCCACCCCTGCTGGATGTCCGACTCCCGACTGTGGCAGAGATGCCTCCTCCACCAGCCTGGCCGCACCGTCAGAGGCAGCTCCACAGGGCACCCAGGTGACTGATGGGTGGGAAGATGGCACGTAGGACGACTGGCGCGTAGGGGGTCCAGTTGAGGAGGGGGTCGTAGCAAGCCCCATCAGACGGAGGAATCCGGCCTGGGTGACCTGTCCCAGCAGGCTGATGTGGTCAACGAGCCATTCGAGATGACGTGCAGTCTCTTCATGAAAAGACTGCAGGTCACCTCGCATGGCCCGTTGACGCAACACCACACCAGCCAGGACAGGCTCAACCCAGACCTGGATAGCCACGTCCGCAGGCAGAGGAAGGCCAGTTGACGTGAGCTCATCCTCTGCCTGAAAACGGGTCTGGACGTAGGCATCCCTGCTGGTGCAAGATGATGCAGGGACAGGATCAGGGACAGGATTGCACACAGGCACCTCCGCGGCGGCCTGTGCTGCCTCCTGTCCCTGGTCCTGCACTGCACCACTAGCACCAGTGGGATCCCCACCTCCAGACCCCGTCCCTGGTGCTTGCACGGCCTCCTCCTCCACCAAACCCCCCACCAACCTGGATGACTCTGTGCCATCTTCCCCTGTTGGGCCCTGTGGGGTCCCAGCTGCCCCTTCTGCTGCCGAAGAGTCCAACTCCAACCTCCGCCTCTTGGACCTCCCCCCGGCAGCTGCGGCCTGGGACACGGCACCGGACTCCTCACTCCCCAACGAGATCACAACATGGGAGGGGAGCCGGGCCTTGCATCTCCGGCTGGCGGTGGTATCCCCGCCGCTGTGCTCCACAGCACCTTCTCCGCCCTCTTCATCAGTTGACGCTGCAGACAGGGAGAAACAAAACACAGGCATCAGGGCACTGTACAATGGACACATACACACATGACAGTTGTACATGAGTGGCATTGGCAAACCTCAGACATGTCATCACAATCCCCAACACACATGTCATTACAACTCGCACACATGAGCCATACCAGAGCCATATCACAACTGCCACCACCATCCATACACATACAACAGCATGAGCAGCCAAAGGTGAGCCAGACATCACATGCAACACAGGAAGTGCACCACACATGTACACACACCACCACACTTGCATGCATGTGTACACCTCTGCCAAGTGTCGCAGAGTTCAGACGGGCATCCATGTCACATCTGCCAATCAGGCTTCTACATACCGCTGTCACATGCGTCCATGTTGCATCACTGTTGCACCCTTGTCAAATACACACACATGCACATGTACACAGTGCCGATACATGCAGCCGAAAACAACATACATGCGTGACATCACAGACATGTCTACTTACATACACATTCATCCAAACATGTGTGCCCACACAACTGCATTTGGCATGCAAGCCTACACACACAAGCACCATCCATGTCTCACACATTCCAGCCCTCGCATGTGTCAGCCCCACGGCCCTGTACACCCCCACCCATACTCGACCCCATACAAACAGATGTGCAACCTGCACACTACTGAATAATCACCACACGCACTACTCACAATCAGGATGCATGTACACTCACTGCTCGACTCCAGATGGGTCTGCCTCTCAAGGACCAGGACTTGGAGCGCTGGGGATATGCGTTCCAGGACCCTCATCTGTTCTTCCGACAAGTGGCCCCGGCGCCCCTTGGCAACCGCTGCCTTCAAGAGGCGCCGGGCCTTGTTCAGGGTCCTGGACCTGAAGTCCTCCCAGCGCTTCTTGACATGTTGTAAGTCGCGGACTGCCACCCCCTCCGCGTTGATGGCAGTCACGATGTCAGTCCAGATCCGAGTCCGTCCTTCCTTGTCGGCGCGGGAACTTCCGAAGAGGGCATCATACTGCCCCAGGACTTGCTCCACCAGGACACCAACTTCAGTGGCACTGAAGCTGGTGCCCCTCTGCCTCTCTGGCCGGGGATTGTCAGTGGTCTCAGATGGTGTTTGCCCCGACATGACAACCCCAGAGGCAGGAGTGGGTGGGCAACTGGGTCCTGGGGCTGGGCTGTGGAGCGATGGAATCCCATTCGGGAGTCTTCGGTTCTAGCAGGGGTGGTCACAGCAACAGCACCCCTGGCTGATGTGCAGGCAGCAAATGGCGGGGCACGTGGGCAGCAGGCAGTCAGGCAGCAGCAGATGGCAGGTGGGAGCGTGCTCAGGGCTCTGGGGGGCAGTAGTTCGGCCTTCTGGGCAAGAGCGTGGTCTTCCGTGTGCTTACGCGTGGCCAGCTTGATACGGAGTGATTTGGCACGTGAAAAATCTGCACGTCAGCGTGTAATTCGAGGAAAGGCCCTTAGCGCGTAAGTGCGTCTGCACGCATACGCATTTTCATTGAACAGAAGGCCCCTCAAGCGCAAGCGCCCCTGTGACGTGACGCGTACAGACGTGCATGGGCATTTCACCGCGCGTGGAAAACTGCTCGTCCGCGTGCAATGCAGGGAAAGGGCCCATGCGCGTAAGCGCGTGTGAAAAACTGCACGTCTGCGTGCAATACGAGGAAAGGGCCCATGCGCGTAAGCGCGCGTGAAAAACTGCAAGTCCGCCTGTAATACGAGGAAAGGGCCCATGCGCGTAAGTGACGTGACGCGCGCGTGCGTTTCCCTCAGCACGGGTTAAAGGTGAGCGGGCCCAGCAGTTCGCTGTACGTGCCTTTCGTGGAGACCGACGTGTGTTGCTGCTTCCTGTTGTTTCGCGCGCCATCACAACTTCACAGCTATCAAGGACGTATCTCTTCTTTTGGCAGGGGTATTGGCTACGCGTGTTTTTCTGCATCGCGCTAGTCAGACGGTGAGTCGCACACACTCTTTTTCCCACTGCGGGTGCCCTGTGTATGCACCCATTTTCAATGTCATAGTAGCCTGCGTGTCCCACGCGTATGCGTTATTCGTGTTACTGGGTGCCACCGCGTATTGCGGGAGGTTGAATCCACTCACGTTAGGCTGCAGGGTTGCGTGCACGGTTTTACTGCAGTTTTGGGGTGCCTGAGCGTTGCGTGACCCGTGACCACATCACCGGGGTCACATATAGCCTTGCAGGTGCAGGGGGGCTGTTATCATCTTCACCCCAATTGCCCAGGTCAATTGTGGTGTACACCTCCCATTGGCACCACTCCATCTGTGCCAGCACTACTACATCTGTGCCATGGTTGGGAGGCCACCAAAGGTGAGGGGCGCCTCAGCTGGGCGTACTCCTCGTGGTGGGCGTGGTCGGGGACGTGGCCATGGTGACCAGGGAGTAGGGGGACTCCAGGGTGTCCAGGGCAGCCACAGAGGTGGAAGAGGCAGGGGTGCGCCACTTGAGCACAATGTTGTGCCATGTGTCGGTGCAGCCATGCCACCACCCCCTGTGGTTCCGGGGGATGCAGCTCCTGCATCAAGCACTGGCACCCGTATGACCCGGCAGTCCGTTCTATCGACTGCCACGGGCCCAAGGGTAGTGGTAGCTGCAGGTGCAGCTGTGGACACCGCCACCCAGGCTCAGGGTCTGCCAGCGCAGGCTGCTTTGGCACTTGAAGAGCCCTTGGTAGATCTCCAACAGGCCAAGGGGGAAACCATAGGTTCACGCCGGGCTGCTCAGACCAAGACACGTGTCCCTGGGGCAGTCATGTCATCTGCTGTGCCGAACAGCCGGGTGTTGGCAAGTGCAGGGGCAGATGCACCCAACAGCACCCCGGTTGTGAGTCTGCCAACCAGGACCGTTGCGGTCAATGACCCTGCCACAGCTGATGTTGCTGCGCAGGGTCCATTAGTGGGCACCCAGCTGCCACTGACACAAGTCAGGCCTTTGGTCATCCCTCCACCTGCCACTCCCTTGGCTCAATCCACCGAACCCACTGGCCATACTGGTCAGGGCGGCATTAGCCAGCCAGGGTCTGCGCCACAGTCCAAGAGGAGGAAGGTTGCACCTGCAGCACAGGCTGGGACCCCACACACAGCCACAACCTCCTGCACATCGAGGAAGAATCCTTTCTGTAAGCAGGAACTGGACTTCCTCATGGACTACGTGCAGGGCCACAGCTGTGACATGCTAGTGGGTGCCAATAGTCAGTCTACGGCTGCCCAACGTGACACCCACTGGAAGCATGTTGCGGAACATGTCAGTTCATTCGGCCATGAGGTGCGCACGGCGCAGGAGTGCAAAAAGCATTGGAATGACATCAAGCGCAGCACTAAGGCCAAGCGTGCCTCAAATTACAACTTGACTCTGGTGACTGGCGGTGGGCCTGCACCAGAGGAGGAAGAACTCACTCCGCATGAGGCTCTCGTTGTGGAGTTCATACCACCTGAATTGGTCGAAGGAGTGGGAGAGATGCTGGACTTTGATGCCCAGTCCAGTGAGTGTTGATGCGTGTTTGTTGAGGACGTGTGTGTTTCACTTGTGGGATGTGTTGTGCATGATTGCTGCTACATATGACGTGTACATGGTTCTGATGTGTAAGTAATGCAATGCTACCGTCATGCATGTCTCCTCTGCCTGCATGCGGGACTCCATGTGAGCATGCTCCCTTGCCCCTCCTCCGCCACTCTGCACTCCAGTTCCACCTTTGCACTGGTCTGCTTCAATCTTGCCAATGTGTAGTTTCTTGTTCATGTGTCCTGTGTAGATGCTAACTTCCAGCGTAGAAACTGCCAGACATATGTCGTGTGGTACAGCCTTAGTACTCGATGCAGGGTATCTCACTTGTACTGTGCATGGGTCAGATGTCTTGCAGGGACATGAGTGCCCATTCATGCTCCATGTGCATTGAACGCATGCCCCTATGTGTCCTTGACTGGATGATCACTGTAATATGAGTCCTTGGTCACATACATTGCCTGCCATCTCATCGGCCTCCCCATGTCAACTGTGACTCAGTCCTGCGTTGCACACATGTTTAGGCCCTGACAATCTGTGTGGCTCACAGGCCTCAGCCTGTTCAATGGCCAATGACTCTGTCCAACTCTTGTGTCTTCTTCACACGTGGGCGTCCTCCGGAGTTTTCATCATGTGTCCTGCCCACTGTCCCAGCATCATTTGCAGTGTTGTAATTTGTATCACATTAAGCTGTTGATGCCAGTCAACACTGCCTGTCAATACACATGTGTATGGTCAGCCTTTTGATACCATGCTAGGCATCCCTGCTTTGGTACTGGGGTGGAGGGATGCTTGGCTTCTAGACATGGTACACATTGAATGCACAATGCACGTGATGTCTGAATTTGACATTGCACTGCCTTCACATTTCCTGGCACACACCATGGAGTGCTTGTACATGTAGGTAGTGAGTGGCGTACACATTTTCTGCGCTGCATAGACCCACTTCCATGAGAACTGCCACCTTTCAACAGGTCTGATCACAGAAGCTATTCAAAGTAGACCCAGCATGCATGCCAGGTCATATGTTGTGTGTCACATGTCTGCCGGATGCCTTTGCTGTCGGTGTGTGTGTGCGTCGTGTGCTTCTGACATGTGTAGTGACCTTTTTCTCTCTATTTTTCAGGTGATGACGCAATGGAGGTGGAGGATGGTGTTGTCATGCCAGACACAGGGTTGGTAACACCAAATCAACCCGGCACTAGTGGGGGTCGTGGGGTGGTAGGCCACGAAAACCCCCAAGTGCTGCAGTCCATCTTGTCTCTGGCTGCCTATGAGTCCAGCCTTGATGACGACTCTGACGTCCATGTTGAGTTGGATGAGCATCAACTCCATGTGTCAGGGGTGAGTGATTCTGATGTGGACACTCCTCTGTCTGCGACACCTGCACTGAGGGATCAGACAGTCTTGGTTCCTCTGCCCGTGGTGGATCGGGACGCAGGGTCACCCTCCACACCAGTCACTGATGTGCCTGGGACATCACGTCGACGGGGGCATGTAGTCATGCAGCCGCAGGCGGTGCCAACACAGCGAGGACCCCCGGTCCTTGGGTCCCGCAGGGGTCAAGCCCGGCAACGCGGTCGCGGCGATCAACCGCTGTATACTGAGTGGGAGCAAGACATGACTGCCAATTCCGAACGGCAGGGGGCAGCAATGGAGAACATCGCTCAGAGCATGGAGCGTGTGGCCCGATCTGTGCTCCCCCCTGCTAGGCAGGTGCTTCTCCCGCAGCAGGCGGCACGGTCCACGGCCCACTCGCTTAGGCTTGGCATGGCGGTCTCAGACAGGGCACGCCAGGCTGAAATGTCGTCTCTGCATCAAGCAATTGCTGCTCACGCAGAGGTGCACATGGATGCCCTGAGGGATGAGTATGCTTCCCTCAGATCCACTCTGGGTGTCCTTATGATGTCCCAGAGGCAGCAGGCAGAGGAGAGGTTTGCACAGCTTGAGCGTACCATCTCGGCTGAGCTACAGGCTTGCCGGGAGGTGCAGCGGTTGTCCAGCCAGGCCTTGCAGGAGGAACTCCATGTTACACGTGCTACCTTGCAAGAGGAAGCACGTGTATCACGTGAGGTTCTGCATGCAGACCTATGTAACATCGCCACACAGAACCAGGCTCACCCCGGCAGACTTGCTGCCGACGAGGGGCAAGCTGCGGCTAGGTGTGGCCAGGCTACTGTGCCACGGCCTCCTTTACAGGATGAGCCAGACTCGGACGACCATCTATCTCCCACATAGGTCGTGCTGTGCAGGCGTTGAGCCCATGGAGGATTTTTTTTTTGGCTCAGCATCATCGCATGTGGATGTTGAGCAGCACCCTGTACCTCCCCCCTCCTGGGTGCCTCCCCTCCCCCCCGGGTCGTATGTGGCCATTTTTGATTTTTCTTTTAGTTTAGTTAGTTAAGTTTCTGTTTGATAGTTAGTTTAAATAGGTAATGTAGGTTTTCCATAGTTAGTGTAATTAGTTAATAGTTGAGTTAGTTTAAAATTGCTAGTCTATTTTGCTTTCATGTGACGGTGCTTTGTGGCTTTTGAAGGCATCCACTGTCTGTTCCAGCTGGGCCCTTCATGGTTGTCTTGTGTATGTTTTTGCTGCTTGGGGTCCTTGACTCACATATGCCACTCCTGCCTCCCTTATCCATGGGCTCGCAAGGATGGTTCGGTGTTACAGAATATTACACAAGGGCTTTGGACTGTCATATCTGTGGCATGTCTGGTGCTGTGTGACTTGTGTTGACACCCCTAGTGGGGATGATTTAGGTGTCATTGTGCACTGTTCAGCTTTTGCTAGATGGGGTGTGTCATGATTAATGTGGACATTGATTGCTATGCATTGTGTAGTATGTTTCATATCTTTCCTGTACACGTGCTTGTTGCAATTCATGCTGTAGATAGTGTTCCACACTTTGGAGGTGAAAGACGGACTGATGGTGTGATTTGTGATGTGAGTCTCTGACATGGTCAAGTAATGAGATGCCTGATGAGACACACACAGATGACTTTGAAGCATTAATCATGTGTTTCATGCCCTTTCTGCAGGGGGATGAGCCTCCAGAGCACCTTTGCAGGCAGACATGGCCCATTGGACGACAGAATTCCTGACCCGTTTGTTGGTGCCCACATGCACATGTGTGCACAAGCAGAGGCACAGTGATTGCAGACCCACATCCTAGAACTGCTGACATGTTCCAAGGAACTCCAGGCAAGGTGAGCATCACAGGGGGGCCACGACACAGCAAAGCTTGCACCAGGCGCGTTGCACATGCAGGCTTAGTCACAGCATTGAGGGTGAGCTTAGACAAATATTGGTGTTGAAGCACACAATGCAGCTCAGATGTGTTTGTGGACTGATGGCTGTTGATAGTAGGGTTGTCTGGGACACATGCAGGGGCAGTGGCACATACCCTCCGGTACACCAAGGTCCATTGAGGCACTTGTATCAACCATGTAGCCTTCCGAGACATGGAAAGGGGCAGCTCACAGGGACATACAGCAAGGGACATACTCGGGTGCAGTGCATGTCTTTTCCACGTACTTCATGATAAATGCACTGCCAACTTTGTTTCGGTCATGGTGGTACGCAACTTGCTCTGTAGTCATGGCTTGCTATATGGGTCTGTCGGCTTACCCAGGGAACATTGCATGTTGTGTGAATTGTGACACATTGGTGTTCCATTTGCCACACACCCACCAGAGGCTGACTTACTGCATTGACTGTGTATGACCCGTCACAGGGGTGATGTTATATATGGGTACGAAGCATCGAGCACAGATTGTCTGTTTGTAGAGAAGTTTGTTGCTATGGGGCATGTTTGGTGTTGTGTTTTTGTGTAATTGGCACATACAGGTTGTTGACTGTGGCTCTCTTTGCAGCATTGCAGTGCTCCTGTAACCGGACCTGAGAGTGTTCAGGCAGGAGGCCAGCACTCAAAACCAGAGCTAAGTGTCTTGTTGTTTTTCTTTCAAACTGCTCTGCATAGGCTTGCTGGGGAGTGTACTGATGCATGGATGTATGTGTGGTTCAATTTGGTATGTTTTTTCTCCCTAATCACCCGTGATCCTATGCAATTTTGAAACCTGTACCCTCTACCCGGTGTTCCTGCTTCCCATGCCTATCCAAGCAACGTTCCCTGACCCTCTTTCCCCACTGGGGTTGCGGATGCCTGTGTAAGCCCCGAACTTGCAGGCGCCAAAACCCTAGCGGGGGTGGTTGGTTCGTACCACTCCTGAGCCTGGACTACAGAAGGCCATGACAATGATGTCCAAGTTTGTTTGGATTGTGTATGTGTTCATGCAGGTTGTACATTTTCGTGCATTCCCTAGTTTCATGTGTCATTCCTCCTCCCCTCTCCTGCCACTCATTCCAATCATCCAGTGTGTCAACACCTGTCCCGACTGCATATCCCTGAACCTCATTCCCCACCAGGGTCTCAGGTACCTGTGTGAGTTTGACCTTGCAGGCACCCGGGACATGGTGGGGGTGGTTGTTTCGTGACACTCCCGCGCCTGTACAGGGGACCTGTGACAGTACACATCCATTCATGGTGCATCATGTCATGTACCACACATGTCTCACATCCTGTCGTGACATTGTTTTGCTGTGCTACCTTGGTTGTTGCATCATTGTGGTAGTACTTGGCCTTTGTGAGGTACTGCTATGTCAAGTCATCTACTGGAGGGTGTTCGGGTTTGTTTTAATGCCTTGAATTTTATGATTTTGGAAATGAGTGTGGATTCTGAGGGTTCAGGCATCTTTTTACACACAAGGTGGGAGATGGTGACGAAGGGTAAAGGTGATCCTGTGGCCAGGTGGAATTGAGGTTTGGAGGCTCCATGACCCAGGTGCAGTTGTTCAGTGGGTTCATGGTCATTTGTGAGGGGGGGGTTGATAGTTGTTGATAGTTTCCTTCGCCCTGCAGTGTGATGAGAACTCTGACATAGTAATGGTGGTATCCTATGTACATGTTGTGTTCTGCTGATCAATGCCTGTTCATGTGTTGTGTTTTCCTTTCAGGTGCGAGGGGATAGTTGTGGTTTGACATGCTGGGGTGTACACATGGTGGATGTTCACATGTGATGTGTAGGGAACACTGATGGTCACTTGAGTGCACATGCATATGTGGAGTGCATGTCCTTGCAGAACCACACACTTGCATTCGGATGAACTACATGTACTCCCACCCTTGCATATCCACGTGTACACTGTTTGCCTTCTGGTGCCCACTGTGTCCCGGCAGCACATGTTCTGTGACCGATTATGGATCCAGTACATGCCTAATTTGATGTTTGATGTGGTCTGTCACTTAGATGCGATGCTCAGGGTGTGCATCACACACAATGGCTGTTCACTGTGCTGTGCGCTGAGCAGTGTGATGCAGGAGTAGGACACTGCACACATGAGCTGCAGTGTTGATTTTGCAATGCATAATGTGCATATAGACAGGCATTCATTGTGATGTTACGTCTACGACTGTTGTAATGCATTTGGAAATGACTTATTTTGGGTGGGAGATTTTGTTGGTCTGTCATTTTATCTGATTCCGGGTCAGGCATCATTGTCCGATGCCACTGTACATTTAGGACATGGCAATGTGTACCTTATCATTACTGCGTTGGTGTATGGGTATTGCTTGCCATGTCATGTTGATGTTTGGGAGGGTTTGAGTGACATGACAGTGATGGCCATGGCCTGTTTTGCAGGTGTGTGTGATGCACACCTTGCATGTCCGGGTCATCCGCTTCTCAGAGCAACTAGCTGGGGGTAGATTTCTCTCCGCAGCAGGGCCCTCCCCCTGGAACAGACTTCCTGCCTGACTTGAACTTGAGGGGAACCATCTCCAGTTCTGGAAGCACCTCAAGACCTTCCTCTTTGCTTCTGCTTACTCTCTGCTTCTCCCTTGCAGAATTATTCACTGGAACTGCACAGGAGCTGCAACTGGGCCACTCTCACTGACCTCGGTCCCTGGCCCAGCCTCTCTTCACTTGCACTGCCTCCCTGGCAACCCCTGCACTGCAATACTGTCTCTCTATCCCTACAGCCCTCCCTTCCCAGCACTTGTCTGCACTTACCTTTGCAGTTGCCACCACGCGACCTATGTATTATTTTTTGGGCTACTTCCCCTGTACTGGACTCCCCCCCACCCTTCCCCTTGCACTTTTCCCTTCCCCCTACCCCTGCACTTGCACGATCTCAATGACACTTGGCCTAGTAGTACCGTTCTCTGTGTTCCCTTGTTCCCCCCTCCCTGCCTCATTGCGCCTTGGAATACTTGTGTATGGCCCATATCATGTCATATGTCATATGTGTGCCTTTTTGTCACACGGGATAGCTTGTGTTTAAGTAGCTAGGGATGCAGACGATGTGGCACTTCCATGGCAACTATCTCAGGGTGGTAGGGTTGTGACAGTTGACTGTCTCTTTGTCATCATTGATTGTCACCTGGTATGTGCCAGGCCTGTTTGTACTCCGCAGGGGTGGGAGTTTAGGTGAAAAATGTGGCCACAGCTGGGTGCGGGCTTCCTCGCCACGTGCCCTGTCCCCTCCCATGGGCAGCGCCTGTGCCTGTGGTTGGGGATGTGGGGGCACCACCATGTCCACCGGGACGCCCTGCCGTGTTGCAACATTGTGCAGGACACATGCTGCCACAATGATCCTGCACACTACTGGTGGTGCATAGAGTAGTTGCCCACCAGAGCGGTCAAGGGAGTGGAAACGTGACTTGAGCACTCCGAATGTGTGCTCCACTATGCCCCTGGTTGCAATATGGGTGGCGTTGTATCTTACCTGGGGTGGTGTGGTGGGGTTCCGGATTGGCGTCATCATGTGGTTGCTCAGAGGGTAGGCACTGTCCTCTGGGGAGGTGATAATAGTTGAGATTATTAGGGTTTGGATATTTGTCTGTGTGTGACTTGCATGCATGTGCAAGGGCATTTGTACTGACCTAGGAGCCATGTATTGCCATGCTGCCCAGCTTCCAGGGCCCGGCTCAGGGCGGACATTCTGTATATGAAACTGTCATGGGTGGAGCCAGGGTAGTTTGCATAGACAGAGGTGATATGATATGAAATGGCATTTGTAACGCGCCTATACACAAGTGTTTCAAGGCGCAACGAGGCAGGGAGTGGGGAACAAGGGGAAGACAGACAAAAATCCTACTAGGCCAGGTGTCATTCAGACCGCGCAAGTGCAGGGGTAGGAGGAAGGGAAAAAGTGCAAGGGGAAGGGGGAGGGGGGAGGGGAGTGCAGTACAAATAAGTAGAATAGAAATAAAATAATAAATAAATAGGGCCAGCTGGTGGCAAGTGCAAGGTAAGTGCAGACAAGTGCTGGGGGGGGGGGCTGTAGTGATACAGAGACAGTCCCGCAGTGCAGGGGTTGCCAGGGAGGCAGTGCAAGTGAAGAGTGACTGGGCCCAGGACCGAGGTCGGTGCGAGTGGCCCAGTTACAGAATCAGTGCAGTTTTGGTGAAGAATTTAGCAGGGGAGAGGGAGAGAGAAAGCAGAAGTGAAGAGGAAGGTTTTGAGGTGCTTCCGGAACCGGAGATGGTTCTCCTCAAGTTTCAGGGAGGCAGGAAGGCTGTTCCAGAGGGAGGCCCCTGCCGCAGAGAGAGATCTACACCCAGCTTGTTGCTTCGAGAAGCGGATGACCCTGAGGGAGTTGGAGACGGATGAGCGTAGGGCTCGGGAAGGAAAATATTTAGGAAGCGAGAGTTGAAGGTATTTAGGCCCCAGGCCCCAGAAGGCCTTGTGGACAATGCAGAGGGTTTTGAACTTAATCCTCGCAGCCACTGAGAGCCAGTGTAGAGATTTCAGTCCTGGAGAGATACGGTCCCTGGGCTTGAGGCCAAGGACAAGTTCCGCAGTTCTGTTCTGGATGAGTTGCAGAGGGCGGAGAGTGGAGGCAGGCAGATTAAGATAGAGGCTGTTACAGTAGTCCAGCTTCGAGAGAACCAGGTCTCGGGAGACAGTGAGCTTCTGGGGGAAGGAGAGGAAGGGAAGAATACCTCTGAGGAGGTGCAGCTGGTAATGTGACTTCTTAGAGACATCAGATATATGAGGAGAGAAGGAGAGTGTGGAGTCGAAGATGACCCCAAGGTTTTTTGCCTTGCAGGTAGGAGCAGGAAGAGGGCCAAGAGAGGCCGGCCAGAGAGCTGCAGGGAAGGAGGGAGTGGGTGTGCCGATGAGTAGGATCTCAGTCTTACTAGCATTAAGGCAGAGGTCATTGGCAGCACACCATTCCTGGATAGCAGACAGACAGTCAGAGATGAGGGAGGGAGAGGAGGAGGCCGAGGGTAGCCTGAAAATGAGCTGGGTATCGTCCGCATAGCACTGAAAGTTGGGGCAGAGGGCGGCGATGTGGTGGGCAAGGAGTGCCAGATACTGGTTGAACAGCCAGGGAGAGAGAGATTAGATCCCTGGGGAACGCCACAGGTGGAGAAAAAGATGTCAGAGAGGAAGGACCCAAGTTGGACCTGGGAGGGTCGATTGGAAAGGAAAGAGGTCAGCCATGCCAGAGCCTGACCAGTGATACCTAGGTTATCACGGAGACGGTTGAGCAGGATGGCATGGTTGACAGTGTCAAAGGCAGAAGAGAGATCGAGCAGAATGAGAACACACGGAGTGTTGGAGTCGAGGTTCAAGAGCAGGTCCTCACGGATGTTCAGGAGAGCAGTTTCCGTGCTTCTGGCCGCTCTGAAGCCAGATTGATGGTCATGGAGACTATCAACAGCTTCAGCATGGAGGTTAAGCTGGGAGATGGCCAGTTTCTCCAGGAGCTTGCCCAGGAAGGGAGTGATGGAGATTGGGCGATAGTTAGCCGGACAGGAGGGGTCGGCAGAGGGTTTCTTAAGGAGAGGGTGCACAAGGGAGTGCTTGAGGGGGGATGGGAAGACTCCAGAGTCGAAGGAGTGGTTGCAAAAGTCAGCCAGGGCAGGAGCCAGGGAGTCGATGTGGTCCTTGATAGTTTTGGAGGAACAGGGGTGAATCTGTTTAGACGAGACTTTCATAGATCGGACTTGTCTGGAAACCTCGACAGCAGAAAAAAGGGGAAAGGCAGAGAAGGAGGGAGGAGGGGTGGCTGCAGAAGGGCCAGAGGAAGAGCAGGGAAGAGAGGGGGGAGGTGATAGGAGGGGAGTGAGGACAGGATGTCCTGAGTTTTAGAGATGAATTGGGAGGCCAGTGCAGTGCAGAGGGCCTGGGAGGGGACAGGAGAGGTAGAGACTGCAGCAGGGTTGGCAAGCTCCTTGCAGATTTTAAAGAGTTCAGCCGAGTTGTTAGATGCCGCAGAGATGCGGGCTTGGATAAGGGCTCTCTTCTTGGTGAGAACAGAGAGACGGTATTGCCTTTGGAGCAGGCGGCAGGCCAGTTTGTCAGAGGATGAACATGAAGCACGCCATTTCCTCTCTGCCACCCTGCACTTGCGTTTTAGGGTGACGAGATCCGAATCATACCAGGAATTACATTTGGCTTTGGGCTTCAGGTGGATTTTCATGACAGGGGCAAGGATATCAAGAGTATCAGTTATAGCAGAGTGGAGCAAGGAGAGGGCTGTGTCAGGGTGGGAGTCAGCCGAAGTGGGGGGGGCGAGAAAGTGGCAGCGAAAGCCGCAACTGACACGCGCTTCATGGGTCGGATGCCTGAGAAGGTGGGTGGCAATGATGAGGGTGGCTTTGCCTGTGGGGTAGGGAGGGTGAGGTGGGAGGATAGGAGAAAGTGATCACTCCAGGAGAGAGGAGTGGAGAGAGGGACAGCGAGGGGAAGGTCAGAAGAGATCAGAGCATCAAGAGTGTGCCCTGCAGAATGAGTAGGCCCATACGGGAGAATAGAGAGTGAGAGAGAATCGTAGAGGTCACGAAAGAGTCCAGTGGGGGGACAGGAGGCATCTAGGTGGATGTTGAAGTCACCAAGAAAGAGGAGTTGAGTGGTAGAGGACAGGAGTGAGAAGGAGAGGTCAGCCCACTCAGAGAGGAAGGAGGAAATTTGACCAGGTGGCCGATAGATAGTAGCCACGATAAGGGCTAGGAGAGAGAGAGAGTCGGCAGACAAGACATTCAAAAGAGGAGTAGGTCTGCGTAGGAGTGACAGTGGCAGGAATCCACTCAGGGAAGATAAGGGCAACACCCCCCCCTGCACGGTTGGGCCTGGGCACAGAGAGGATCTTGTAACCTTCAGGTAGGAGTGTGTCAAACCTCGTGACAGAGCTGGCTGTGAACCATGTCTGAGTGAGACCGAGGACGTCAAGGTCCAGTTCCTCAAGAAGGCGACAGATATCGGAGGAATGCGTGATGGCAGAGCGAGAGTTAAGATTGGCAAAGTGGAGAAGGCTGCCATCCTTGAAGGACTTCCGGGGAGGGGTACAGATCAGAGGTACGCCCTGCGTAGGTGTAGAAGAAGGAGGTGAAGAGGGAGTGCGAGAGGGGGCAGGGAGGGAGGGTAGAGGCAAGGTAGCCGAAGACAGGGGGGGGACAGCAGGGGAGGAAAGGAAGATGATGAGGCGAGGGAAGCGTCTATCAAAGAGGTGAAGGTTGGCCTGAGGGCCTTGGACCAAGACGGTCCCATTAGCGTAGATATTAATGATGGCCCTAGAGGAGCGGAAGGGGGCCAAGAGGACATCCCAACGGGTGCCACCATTAATGGGAGAAGAGGAAAAAGGAGAGAGCACAGAGACCATATGAAGGGTCCATAGGTCAGGTGAAGGCACGAAAAAGAGGATGTCAGTGAGAGTTTCCTTAGAGCAGGCACTAGTGTAGGTGTCAGCGATAGGGAGGCCTGGGTTGGAGACCAGGATGTCCTTTTTAAACCTTTTCCTACCAGATTTAGTTAGGAGAGCAGGATAGTCAATAGAGAAGCAGTTAGAGAAGATAGCCGAGATAGAGAGCACCATGGAGTAGGAGGGAGTGTGGGGGCGGAAAGACAGACGATACGAGAAGCACGCAGGCAGGACGTGAGCGGCAAGCCCAAGTTTACCATATTTCAGAACAGTAAATGAGTATAAGGTACAGAGGCCACCTAAGTTAGAGAATCCTGCGAGGGGAGAAAAAAAACCCCCAAGTTTACCACATTTCAGAACAGTAAATGAGTATTAGGTACAGAGGCCGCCTAAGTTAGAGAATCCTGCGAGGGGAGAAAAAAGTTTACCTCAACTGTGGAACACAGTGAGGTGAAGACACCATGCGAAGGAAGTGACCAGGTCTAGGTGGGGTGGGCCGCGCAAGGTGGAAATGGCAAAGTACAGGCGCCTTGCGTCCCCTGAGGACACCTGCAGACACACAGGGAGCCGCAACTGAAGGAGTCGCCCTTGGCCTTGGGGCCCTTAGCCGCAGGGGCTGACGGGCAGAGTGCTGCCCCAAAGGGTGTAGTTATAGGAAGAGGGAGGAGAGGAAGGGGAGGGCGGGTGTGGGCGGGCAGGGAGGCGGGAGGGAGAGGAGAACCAGGAAGTGAGAGGGGAGGGGGAGAACAGGCACAACAACGCGCTACGAGCGCAGATGAAACTTTTCTATTTTTTTTTATATTCAAAAACACAATCTACTCACGGATGATTCCCTTTGCATCACATACCACCTGTACATTGATGGAATGCCAGTGCTTGCGGTTTCGGTAGATGTGCTCAATGGCCCTAGGTGGACGTAGGGCCACATGGGTGCAATCTATGGCACCGAGCACTTTGGGGAAGTGTGCCACCGTGAAAAAATCCAGGACAACGGCCTGCCTTTCTGCGGGTGTTCTGGGCATGTATATGTGCCTGCGGACTGAGGGGAGCGCTGTCATGATTGCCAGTACCTGGTGTAGGGCAGCGTGACTGCGTGGCCTGTGAGACCACCCCCACTATGGCAGTGGTCCGCTGAAATGACCCAGTGGCCAAAAAATGCAGGACATTGAGCAGCTTCTCCAAGGGGCTCAATGCTTGGGAGCAAAGGGTGGGGGATGTGAGGTCATCTTCCCACTCCCTGACCAGGTCTAGGATGATATGGGGTGCACACCTATACCTGCCGTAGACCTGGTCGTCAGGCATCCCAAAAAGGCTTGTCCGTGGTGCGAAAATGCCTGCCCTGGCTATTCTCCTCCTCCTGCGGTGACCCACGATCAGTGCAGCGACAAATGGGGCATTCATCGTAGCTGTATATACGCGTTTGTTGTTTGCGCGCACTTTTATGCTGTGCGCGGGGACGCCTCCGCCTGCCTTCGTGTGGGCGGACGCGTTGACGCCTGTGCACGTCTTTTGCCGTGCGCGGGTTTCCCGTATTCGGATACGTGGTAAGACTGTAGGTCCGAGTGTCATCGCGTGTGATCGGATGGGAGTGAGCGTACACACGATTGGCCTGGGATCGTGTGTTTCGGGGTGCGCGGGAAGTTCCACACGCAATTAGCCTGGGTACCTGTGTTCCGGGGTGCCGGGAACTTTCACACGCGATTGGCGGAAATCCACATGTGTTCTGTCATCACGTGCAATGAGGGAAACACCCGCACGTGTCACGTCACAGACGCGCTCACGCACAAAGGGCCATTGGTCCAATGAAATCGCATATGCGTGCTGCCGTGCATACGCGCTAAGGGCCTTTCCTCGTATTACACGCGGACGTGCATTTTTTCGCGCGCTGAAATGCCCAAGCACCTCTGTACGCGTCACGTCACAGGGGCGCTTGCGCTTGAGGGGCCTTCTGTCCAATGAAAATGCGTTTGCATGCAGACTCGCTTACGCGCTAAGGGCCTTTCCTCGAATCACACGCTGACGCGCAGATTTTTCACGTGCCAAATCACTCCGTATCAAGCTGGCCACGCGTAAGCACACGGAAGACCACGCTCCTGCCCAGAAGGCCGAACTACTGCCCCCCAGAGCCCCGAGCACGCTCCCACCTGCCATCTGCTGCTGCCTGACTGCCTGCTGCCCACGTGCCCTGCCATTTGCTGCCTGCACATCAGCCAGGGGTGCTGTTGCTGTGACCACCCCTGCTGGAACCGAAGACTCCCGACTGGGATTCCATCGCTCCACAGCCCAGCCCCAGGACCCAGTTGACCACCCACTCCTGCCTCTGGGGTTGTCATGTCGGGGCGAACACCATCTGAGACCACTGACAACCCCCGGCCAGAGAGGCAAAGGGGCACCAGCTTCAGTGCCACCGAAGTTGGTGTCCTGGTGGAGCAAGTCCTGGGGCAGTATGATGCCCTCTTCGGAAGTTCCCGCTCCGACAAGGAAGGACGGACTTGGATCTGGACTGACATCGTGACTGCCATCAACGCGGAGGGGGTGGCAGTCCGCGACTTACAACATGTCAAGAAGCGCTGGGAGGACTTCAGGTCCAGGACCCTGAACAAGGCCCGGCGCCTCTTGAAGGCAGCGGATGCCAAGGGGCGCCGGGGCCACTTGTCGGAAGAACAGATGAGGGTCCTGGAACGCATATCCCCAGCGCTCCACGTCCAGGTCCTTGAGAGGCAGACCCGTCTGGAGTCGAGCGGTGAGTGTACATGCATCCTTATTGTGAGCAGTGCGTGTGGTGATTATTCAGTAGTGTGCAGGTTGCACATCTGTTTGTATGGGGTCGAGTATGGGTGGGGGTGTACAGGGCCGTGGGCTGACAAATGCAAGGGCTGGAATGTGCGAGACATGGATGGTGCTTGTGTGTGTAGGCTTGCATGCCAATTGCAGTTGTGTGGGCACACATGTTTGGATGAATGTGTATGTAAGTAGACATGTCCGTGATGTCATGCATGTATGTTGTTTTCGGCTGCATGTATCGGCACTGTGTACATGTGCATGTGTGTGTATTTGACAAGGGCGCAACAGTGATGCAACATGGATGCATGTGACAGCGGTATGTGGAAGCCTGATTGGCAGATGTGACATGGATGCCCATCTGAACACTGCGACACTTGGCAGAGGTGTACACATGCATGCAAGTGTGGTGGTGTGTATACATGTGTGGTGCACTTCCTGTGTTGCATGTGATGTCTGGCTCACCTTTGGCTGCTCATGCTTTTGTATGTGTATGGATGGTGGTGGCAGTTGCGATATGGCTGTGGTATGGCTCATGTGTGCGAGTTGTAATGACATGTGTGTTGGGGATTGTGATGACATGTCTGAGGTTTGCCAATGCCACTCATGTACAACTGTCATGTGTTTATGTGTCCATTGTACAGTGCCCTGATGCCTGTGTTTTGTTTCTCCCTGTCTGCAGCGTCAACTGATGAATAGGGCGGAGAAGGTGCTGTGGAGCACAGCGGCAGGGATCCCACCGCCAGCCGGAAACGCAAGGCCCGGCTCCCCTCCCATGTTGTGATCTCGTCGGGGAGTGAGGAGTCTGGTGCCACGTCCCAGGCCGCAGCTGCCAGGGGGAGGTCCAAGAGGCGGAGGCTGGAGTTGGACTCCTCAGCAGCAGAAGGGGCAGCTGGGACCCCACAGGGCCCAATAGGGGAAGATGGCACGGAGTCATCCAGGTTGGTGGGGGGTTTGGTGGAGGAGGGGGCCGTGCAAGCACCAGAGACGGGGTCTGGAGGTGGGGATCCCACTGGTGCTAGTGGTGCAGTGTAGGACCAGGGACAGGAGGCAGCACAGGCCGCCACAGAGGTGCCTGTGTGCAATCCTGTCCCTCATCCTGTCCCTACATCATCTTGCACCAGCAGGGATGCCTACGTCCAGACCCGTTTTCAGGCAGGGGATGAGCTCACGTCAACTGGCCTTCCTCTGCCTGCGGACTTGGCTATCCGGGTCCGGGTTGAGCCTGTCCTGGCTGGTGTGGCGTTGCATCAACGGGCCATGCGAGGTGACCTGCAGTCTTTTCATGAGGAGACTGCACGTCATCTCGAATGGCTTGTTGACCACATCAGCCTCCTGGGACAGGTCACCCAGGCCTGATTCCTCCGTCTGATGGGGCTTGCTACGACCCCCTCCTCAACTGGACCCCCTACACGCCAGTCATCCTCCGTGCCATATTCCCACCCATCAGTCACCTGGGTGCCCTGTGGAGCTGCCCCTGACGGTGCGGCCAGGCTGGTGGAGGAGGCATCCCTGCCACAGTCGGGAGTCGGACATCCACCAGGGGTGGATACATCTACGACTGCACCCCAGCCGGCGGAGGATGTGCACGCAGCAGGAGGCAGTGCACGGGCAGAGGCACAGCAGCAGCAGCAACGTGGTGGGAGCCATGAAGGCTCGGAGCCTTCAACATCGGAGGGGCAGGCATCGGCCGGAGGGCAGGAGGACCCAGGACTGAGAGTGTCTTCCGTGTGGCAGCGGTTGGGCCACGCCATAGATGCGGAGCGGCAGTGGGCGGAAGAGGCACAGCTCACAATGGTCAGGGCGGAGAAATCCATGCGGAGGGCCCTGAGGCGGGCCGAGTGCCTCGAGGCAATCCGCAGGGGTTTGGAGGTGGATACGTCGACGGCCCTGCGGACCCTCGGGGACATTGAGGAGGACCGCCTCCGGGACATTGAGGAGGAGTTCGATGATGCCCTGGCCCAGGACATCCACAAGTGAGCCGTGAAACTAGCCCGCTGCTCTTGTACATAGTTATGTAGGTAGTGTTAGGTTTCATTTTTGTTTTGATTTTATTTGGACCTTTCGGACATTGGCCACATTTTTGTATATAGTTTATTTTATTAGTTAGTGTAGTTAGATAGGTTTCCTTTCTTTTGTTGGGATAATGGACCCTGGCTTGTTCCCATGTACATAGTTCACTGTTGGATTGTATTTTTTTTCACATTTTAACCATGGAGCAATGGCTTTTTTTATTTATTTCCCATTGGATTTTGTTTTATGGACATTGACTTTAGACAACTTTACTTTGGATTTTTATTTTTGGTTTTGCTTTTTTTCACGGACATGCTTCTTTTAATTTTTGTACATTCACATTTCTGTTTCTTCATTTTTTATTCTATTTTTGTTTCCTTTAATACATATTTTTTTGGTGAACTTCAATGTGTGGTATCTCATCAGTTTCATGCATTTCATGATATGTGTTTTGAGATTCACTGACACCCATTGGGTGAATGTGAGGGAAATGTGTTTGTTTCGGAACTTGCAATTGGTGTTCTGTGATGTAATTGCAAATTATGAGTAGATGGATGCAATACTCGGGTGGGTGTTTTGCATTTGGAGGCTGACCATAGGGACCAGGGATCTAGATTGTGATGACATGTTGGCTGGGGAACATGAGTTGCTCATGGGTGGGGGCCTGCTGGCAGGTGCCCCACAGTGCTGGGGGGTGGGGGTGGTGGTGACCATGAGTTGGACATGGGTGGGGGCCTGCTCGCAGGTGCCCCACAGTGCTGGGGGGTGGGGGTGGTGGGGAACATGAGTTGGACATGGGTGGGGGCCTGCTGCCAGGTGTCCCACAGTGCTGGTGGTTGGGGGTGATGGGGAACATGAGTTGGACATTGTCAGACATTGATTCAGACAGAGGAAAGTGCTGGTTTTAGGGAAACAGACGGAAAGGTAGCTAATTACCCTGTTCTTTCATCAAACAGCCAGGTCTTAAATTGCCTTTTGAATATGTTGATGGATTCACAGTTTTTCAAGGACACAGGAAGAGAATTCCAGATCAAGGGGGCCCGGGAGTTAAAATTGGTACTGCCAACTCTGTTTAGAAGTTGAAGGGGTTGAAATATGTCATAGTTATTGTTTGACTGCAGGTTTCTCCTAATGGGAGCTTTATTTATTTTATCAGTAAGATAGTTCCTGCCGGCTAGACAAATTTAAGACCAAAACTGCACCTTTTAATTTTATTCTTTGTCCAACCAGTAACCAGTAGAGATTCCTCTTAGCAACTGAAATCTTGGAGCATTGACTGCGTCCATTGACAGCCCTGACTGCTCCATTTTGAATAGTTTACATTTAGGTTAAGTTGGATATTGAGGTGCCCATTAGTGAACTATTACAGTAGTCCAATTTGGAATTAATTATAGCCCTGGCAATCATGGCCAAGTTAGCTTTGATAAATATGGGCAGATTTGCCATAGCAGGTTGGAATAGTAGGCACACGTGCATTTTAAGTACGATGCATGGCTTTTAAAGAATAGATGAGATTCCATAAAGATACCCAGTTTCTTCACATGTTCAGAGACCCGTATAATGTTATTGTTGATTTTGAAACTTTGGTACTGGTCCTCTAATTATTTTAGCCTTTGTGGAGTGCCAACACTCAGTAATTCTGTTTTGGCTTCATTGAGGGCTAGCAAGTTTGTTGCCATCCATTTCTGTATGGCATAAAATACTTCGCCCACTCTGTGTGCATCCTTTTCATAAACTCCAGACAGCGTAAACACCAACTGGGTGTCATCAGCGTAATTTGTAAAACTGCCACCCTGGGTTTGTCGCATGTCACATAGTTATTTAGAAAAGATATTAAAGAGTAAGGGCGATAAACAGGATCACTGTGGGACACTGCAAAGCAGCAGAGTTTTTAGAGAAGTATAGTTCCCTTTAACAACTGCCGACATTATACAAGGAGATTGTGGTTAATCAGGTCAAACGCTGAGAAGAGATCTAATAATATGAGTAGAGTTGGGTTTCCCTTTTCAATAATAGAGGCACTATTTGTCTGGAGATCCAAAAGAGCAGTCTCGGTGATATGGTTGGCACGAAAACCTGATTGCTCATCCGCCAAAATGTTATTTTTTCTACAAATTTCTGGTACTGTTGGTATGCGATTTTATCGATTATCTTTAATAAAAATGGCATATTGGTGATGGGTCTGGAATTTCCAGGGACAGAAGGATCAAGATTGTCTTTTGTTAATAAGCAAAGTGATCCACACCTCTTTGATATTACTTGAGACATAAGATTCACCAACGGACTGGTTCACAAAGTGAACAACGCAGGGTGCTAGTGTCTCTGCGAAGTCTTTGAATAGCCTAGCTGGAAAAGCAATCTCCTTGCATGAGGAGGGCTACAGGTTGTGGATAATGTTAAGAACCTACAGCTCTGATACCCTTTCAAAAGTAAAAGTCTCTGTGTTGTTTTGAACATGAGGAGCTACAGACTCTGATGTCATAATGTCCTTAGAGAAATTTTAATTGGTTCTCTAACGGCCTGCTGGTGTTTTTCATTTTTACTGGTGAATCCGTCATGAATTGCTTGACACCAAGCATTGCTTTCTTGTTCCTGACTATTTACCGGGGTGTTTTTTTGGTCCACTAAGATGGTAAATATTTCTTTAGAGTGGGATTTCACTTGGTGAATCCTTTCATTACATTGTTTAACTTTGGCATTCAAAATCACACATTTGTTGTGGTTTGCAGACTGTTTATAACTAAGCATTTTCTCAGCTGATGGGGCTTTTCTCCAAAGTCATTCCACTTTTTGCTTAATACGTCTAGCTATCAGAATCTCTTCTGAGAACCATTTGTTTTGGTTTGTAGATTTATTAATCTTAACTGGTTTAAGAGGAGCTAGATTATCAAATGCAGAATTTGTGGCCTTGCTGAATAGATCAGTAAAAGCATCAAGGGAGTTGTGCTCCTGAAGGGGCGGAAGAAGTGGAACTACCAATTCCTTAAATTCCTCGTGTGTCACATTATTATGATTCAGCCAGGTATTGGGTAGCTTATTCTTACTTGACAAAGATATCTGTGGTGGTTGTGTCAGGGACATGAAGTTTAGAAGGTAGTGATCTGACATGCACATTCTAAGATTGATGAAATGTTTTACTTCCTGTTTTTTTTGTCACAATCCAGTCCAATATAATACCGCAATTGTGGATTGCAGCTTGGACCTGTTATTGAAAACCAATGGACTCCAATGACATCCAATTTAACCTACAAACAAATCGCTACTACTGCTACTCAACCAAAGATATCACCATGTGTGTCCCCCTCCGCTGCCCATCTCCACTCTCACTAGGGTTTGAATGGCCAAGTGCCCTGGTCAGCCCCAAAATCCAACCCTAGCGAACCTCATCAATAATGCCCTTTCACCCATCCCACTAAATAATTTTTCATTATTATCTGACATACTGTAACCATAACTTCAGAGTACAATTCCCAAACCACTTCTAAAGAGAAGACATGTTCACTGGAAACTTACCAATTGAATTAACAATCCCTGAAACATTGAAGAACCCATGAATTACCACAAATAAAAAATAACATTTGCCAACATCAAAACCAAGTTAGCATTTATCAGCTGCACTGCATCATAAGACTTGTCATATTTAAGACTACATTAGAAATTATCAACACATCTAACACAAAAATAGTTACACATATTGGATCATATTGAAGAGCTTGTTATCCAACTTTAAAGCACAAACGTAGCTGCATTATTTTTCAAGGATAGAGGTATGCTGCTATGCACCCCTATTATTTTTATATCTCCCTATGTCAGTGCATTGTTTAACAACATATGACATTACATAGGATGAACCCCACATAATTTCCTGCCCTTCCAAAGCACACCATGTCCAAGCAAATTGTGAAAATGCCAAGTATGGTTGCTGATTATTATTCCTAAATTACTACAAACAATTAGATTGTTGTGTAAATACTGCAGTATAAAAGAATGGCCCATGAAGACCCCTCCTCTAATTATTTGAGAAACGTGGGATGCTATTCAACAGCTCACATAGCAGAAATTAGGTGGGTATTATTTTTGATGGGCTGTGATATATCTGTGGTTGGCACAGTACATTATTTGAATGATTAGCCTAAATACAAAGTGAGCTAATTGCATATGCCACAGTACCCACGCTTCCAAATTCATGATAAAGCATGCACATATTACGAGAGATACATGCATAAACCATGGCATTTACAAACTCATATCTATATAGATAAAGTCAAACATTACTGTATAAAAGCTGAAAGGCAAACTATATGACCCTACTGACTTAGCCACTATGACTTCACCTTTTTTAACTTTGCTACATCATTTCTCAGAAGCCATTTACCTGCAGTATTTTGCCAGAAATGGCAAAAGATTTCAATAATACCTGGCATACTCTAGCCATAACTTCACAATACAATTCCAAAACCACTTCTTGGGAGAATAAATGTACACTCCAAACTTACCAGTTCAAATGAACTTTCCCAGTAAGCTAGCAGAATGCACAAATCTACACAAATATGCAAAAGAACATTGTCAAAAATGTTACTCAAGTTAGAATTCATCAGTTGCACTGCCTCATAGAACTTTTCAAATTTAAAGGCACATTCAAACACTTCCACAATTCTAACAAAGTAGAAAATCACCAAAGTAGGGTCACAGAAAACACCTTAATATCCACCTACAAAGCACATACACAGCTGCAATATGTGTCCAGGGTAGAGTTATGCTGCTTGGTTGAAACTAGGGTTTCTTTTGCATGACCATTCATATTGCATCATCCAATATCATTGCGAAACAACCTTGAATTGCAAATATATTTGTTGTCACTCATAGCCATAGCATAACATGTGATACTGCTTCATCACTCTCCTAAAAACACTCAACTAAAATATGGAAAATCCTACTTTCCAAACAGTAACTAAATACAACAATTCATAATATACATACAATATAGAAACACACAGTCATTCACCTTCAGCTGCTGCAAATAATTAATAAATATGCACAATAGCTAAACATAGAACATGTGCGCACTCTGAGTTCTGCAATCAGAATATCAAATGTTCATCAAAAGGTCAATTTCAGAGCAGTCAGAAATCAATAACACAAAAAGAGGACTGTAGAAGCAAACAAGTAAAATGCCCAACCATTTTTATTACAACCTACAAGAGTCAATAAACCCCAACACAACCCTTCCAAAGAATACATTGTAGAACATGTACAAACACTATTAAAAACATCATGTTTTTCTTCTTAATCTGACAAGTTATAGAACCGCGGCTATAACCTCGGCTACAGACCTCCTATTGACGCGGGTACACTTACATTTTTCAAATGCACTGGAAATCACATATTACAAAGGTTTCAAATTTAAATCACACATGCCATGAGGTAAGAACATCCAACCAGAAACACATGTAGAAATATGTGCTAAAACATCCATGAAATAATGTGATCAATGCATCAAAATACAAACACCCATACCCATGGGTGAAATGAGCAGGTTCATGCCCGCAGCTACCAAGCCCGTCACAAAGTACGGCTACCCGTACCATCTTTACAGATTCAAAAAGACATACTAACAAGGTGTACCAATTCAAGCAACATAAAGGTACAAATGAGGGCATATAATCAGGAACACATGTGACATTGTGTAGTGTAAAATCAATGAAACAACACAATCAATGCACATAAATTGGAATCACCATACCCACGGCTAAGGTGATAGTCATGAATGTGTCTACACCCATCAGAAATACAAGATGTCCCATTAGCTTTGTGGAAGCCACGGTTATAATCCATCTCACAGGGCATGACATTTCATTGGCTGCTGTCATAACTGCAGCTGTTTTAAAAAAAGGCATCAAAGGTATTTTCCTTTTCCAAAATGCTTAAAAGATTATCTGGGTGGCTCTTAAAAGAACCTTTGAGTTCTTTTACTGATCTATAACCAAAACATACATTTTCAATCATAGAAATAGTCTTCGCCTCTCTTAAAATGAAAAATATCTTGGAACATTTCTCTGTGTTCTTTCTTTAGATGATTCATTAATTTTTGTTTCCCAAACAAACCCCCCCCACAAAAACTGTGCTCCTTGTCAAATATATTTCTCCACAACTGCAGCATAAACCTCTCATTTCAAAAACACTGCCTCTAAAATAATATTATGGAACAAAAAAAACTGTGTAAGCCATTGCTTTGACAACAAATCACCTATGTCTTCACCATCACTATGAACCCCATTCTCACAATTCTCAAATTCACCACAGTCTGCTGAACAATGAAAATCCTCTCCTTCTGAAATTGACTGCATGTTTGAAACATCCATTGAAACAAAAAATATACCCCAACAATAGCACAATCTCCTAAAACTACACTTCAGTCTCAAGCAATAACAATGTAAAAAAACACTTAATACAATGATACAGTATAATCTACAGCTTTATTGTCAAATATAAACATCACTCAAAAAATACATTCTCTAATACCCATACTCAGACCCATCACAGGAAACATGCCTCTGACACTGCCAAACTTAACGCCATCTATCTTACCTTATCTAAGCATGGATGGCACTTCCCTAAACAATGACAAAACTGACCTGCTCCTCATAGGATCCCAAGTCAGGCTTGCCAAACTGAGCGCTGCCTTCAAATCCTTTGACATTGATGGAAACACAGCCACAGTCTGTAAACAAGTAAAACCATTGGGTTTCTACTTAGACTCCTCCCTTACTCTAGTTAAACAAGTGAACACCACCACTTCAGCCACCTCCTACACGTGCAAGCTCATCAGTATATGCAGACCCTTCCTCTCTCTTAACAGCTGCATCACCCTGGCCAGAGCCCTAATGCTGACCCAACTGGACTACTGCAATGCCCTATTTACTTGCACCTTGACCTACAACATTGGTAACCTCCAAGTCCTTCAAAATAACGCCATCAGAGCAGAGCTCAACATTCCCAGATCAGCACACATCTCCAAAACCAGACCAAAAATCCACTGGCTACCCATTCAAGAACAAATCTGATTCAAAACACTCACACTGACTCACAAATGTCTTCACCGGATATCCCCCGTCTAGCTGGAAGACAGAATCTCCAAACCACAAACTACAGGCCTACTAGAGCAGCATACAAGAACCTCCTTGTCATCCCCAAATTCAAGCTCCAAAAAGCAGATGGCAGCAGCTTCACCATGATGGCCAGAAAACTCTGGAACAGCCCAACTTAGAACTCAGGAATCATTTTGTTTTTTCATAAACAACTTAAAACGTAATTCAAGTATTAAGAAGAATCAAACAAGAAGCACCACAATACATACCCACAAAACTAATCATGGATCCATTAACATAAATAAAACAATTACTAATTAATATTCAACAAGAAGTACAATGGAAAAGGACATTGAAAATTTAAGAGAAATCATGGACAGTAAAAATCCAGATAATTGGACTAAAGAAGATGTATCATGTGTACAAAATAAAAGGAAAAACAAAACACAACCATATGCCCCAAATAGACCTGTTTTCAACAAACGTTGTTTGCATATTTAATTAACAATATCAGGTATGTACACGTATATGTATTATTAAGGTATCAAAAGTATTTCAAAGGTTACAATAACTCTTTACAAACACTACACTCAATACCATCCCAGGACATGGGGCTTGTTTGGGATAGCCATGGACAAACACCCCCCATTCGTTGATACTCATAGACACAATCAAGAATATACCAATGGTGCCCTAGTTATAGTCACCACAGCTATAGGATTGTGTTTTTTAATAAACTGAGTATAGAATACGAATAACAAAGTATATGATATGAATAGCAAAAGAGACAGTAAAAGTACATAAAAAGATGTATGTGAAGTACATAATAACTCATCACTCATAGCCATGTCTAGAGGTCATTAGGCCTCATTATGAGCATGGAGGTAATGAAAAATGGAAGACAAAATGGTATTACCGGCATCCTTAACGGGTCCGGGCCATTACAAGCCGACAACCCTGCAATACCGCCACCGCCCATACTGTGCTCCTTCTCACCGGCATGAGCACGTGCAAGCGCCCCTTCACGGCGGAAATACCAGGATGCCGCTAACAGGAGGACATCACAAGTTACGCAGGCATGCACTTACCGGCATCCTGAAGGTGGTAATTAGGGCCTGCCCGAGGGCGGTAATACAGGCATCGCGGACCGCCCATAAATAGCAACCTGCAGTGTAGGCAACTGCCACAGGTGCACACAAGGTGCAGTCAATGAAGCGTGTCCTAGTACAAAAGGAGCACACACCACACCCCTTCCTACACCAAAATGAACCCACTAGCTGTTGCAATCATTGGCTGGAGGACATGCCTGTCCTGCTACAACAGCAACAACTACAACAACTACAACTATAACAACAGGCAACACAGAGGAGACGCAGGAGGAGAAGGAGGGTGAGACAGGCCCAGCAAGTCCCACCAGTGCAGCCAGTGGTACCACGTAGGCAGCCACCAATCCCTCGCATCAGAGCCAGTCCATTCAATCTAACCCCTGAGCAGATCCACACCCTGCACCGGTTGGACCAGGACACCATCACCACTATAGTGGACATGATACACAATGACATTGTCAGCCTGATAGAAATCCGCACTGCCATCCCCCCTCTACTAAAGGTGGTGTCTGTGCTCCACTTCCTCACCACAAGCACCTACCAGCACACAGTGGGCCAGCTGCATGGCATATCACAACCACTCTTTTCTTGCATGCTGAACAAAGTGCTTGATGCCCTCCTGAAGCATGAAAGCATCCACATTTCCCTATCACGGATTGGCCAGGAGCTCGCTGACACCAATGTAGGCTTCCATGCACTGGCAGGCATGCACAATTGCGTTGGTGCCCTCGACTGCACCCATGTAGAATTGGTAGCCCCTCATGCCAATGAGGTGGTGTACCACAACCACAAGCAATACCACTCCATCAATGTGCAGATGGTACGTGACTCTAGCAAGATCATCACACATTGTTGCGCCCGATATCCCGGATCTACACATGATGCCATGGTGCTGCAGAACTCCACGCTACCCCGCTACATGGAGCGACATGCTGGACGACGTGCCCAGCTGCTCGATAAGTTGCTGGACTGGGCCATGGCAGTGCATTGGGGTTGTGCGTTGGGGGGATGCATACTCCACCTGGGTGAGATGATGGGGGGGTGCATACTCCACCTGGGTGAGATTGAGAGGGGATGCATACTCCACCTGGGTGAGATTGGGGGGATGCATACTCCACCTGGGTTTGATTGGGGGGTGCATACTCCACCTGGGTGAGAATGGGCAGTGTATGGACAATGCACTTACAGCTATACAGTGTTTGCCTGAATATCCCAAACTGAACATGACACATCAATGCCATATATAAAACCAATGCTGCACAGCAATGACAACATGCCAGACACACTAGCAGGCCATGATGTGGATGTTAATACCAAATTACTGCAGCCATGGCAGTGATTGCTAAAGGTGTCAGGTAACATTTTGACTCACACATACCTCATTGTGCTCCCATGCAGGTGATGGTGGCTATTCCTTGAAGCCGTGGCTACTTACCCCTGTACGGAACCCGCAGAACAGGCACGAAGAGGAGTACATTCGGGTTCATACCTGGACCCGTGTTTTGATTGAGCAGACCTTTCGCCTGTTGAAGGCATGGTTGCACTGCCTCAGCAGGTCTGGTGGAGCACCCCTTTATGGGCCTGAGAAGGTGGCAAAGATCACCATGGTGTGTGTCATGGTGCACAACATGTGCGTCCGGAGAAACGTACCACTGCCACCTGACATTGACCTGCATGCACTGGGTGAGGATGATGTCGATGATGATGGAAGAGAAACAGCACCCCTGGCAGTTCGTGATGCACAAGATGGCCATGCTGTGTGCCAATAACTGATTGGCGATTATTTCTGAACCACAGGGACGTTGAAGTTTATGTGTCAGTACTACACTGGACAAGGGATCATGTGGACATGGACACAGGGTGTGTGGGGAGTTGGGCACTGTGCGCTGTCATGAATTGATTAAACACACACGAAATGAACAATGTCCAGTCATGAAATGAATTTGCACACAGCGGCTGTATTCGAAAAAATAACAATAGAGTGCATCATCCCTCTACCTCTTACACGCCCTCCTCCCTCCCACAAAAAACCCCTGACACCCCATACCCCCCAAACACCCCTAAGACCCCCAATGAACACCCCTAACTCCCCCAATAAACACCTCAACACCCCTCCAAACACCACAAACCCCACCTCCCCCCTCTCCCATTGTCATTCCACACACGATGTGGGTGGACCGGCTATTTCTGGCTTCTTTTTGAGTCTAGGGGTGGCATGTCGGTGTGTCTTGTGCTTTGCCTCATCATCCGCACAGGGCTTGAGGGAGTTGAGCTGGCAGGTGTGGATGGCGGGGTGGAGGTGGTTGGATGTGGCACTGCTGCTGCAGGTTGTTGCTGTTGAAAATGGTCCAGCATCCTGCTAAAGACCTGCGTCACCACCCCCAGGTGGCTGCATTTGCCTCCCTCATTTCTCGGCGTGTTTGCTCACTCTCGGCCACATACTGGTGGACAAGTTCAATCAAGGAGTCCTGGCGGACCTCTGCCCTGGTCAGGCGTGCCTCCATGTCAGTGGGGGCAGTGGAGGTGGATGGTGCTGTGGCTGGGCAGACCCTTACTGGGATGCCCTCGGAGGTGCTGGATAGATGCGGACTCCTCAGTAGAGTTGCTGGTACCTGCATGGGGCATGCAGGTGTGCCCTGTGTGGAGTGGTGGGGGGTGCACTGTGGGCTTGGTGTATGTGGACATTCCACATGGATGGTGTCATCAATTTCCTGGTATTCCTTCACTTGCACATCCAGGTTGCTGAGGGGGGCTGTGGCTGCTTCCTCATTTAACGAAATGGTGGCAGCTGACTGGGTACCATCAGCCTCTGCCTCTGCAATTGTTCCCGACACTGTGTTTGCAGTCTTGTTGGCTGCTGTGATCTCCTCCTCAGCCGTCCTGGCCTGCACTGGTGCCCTGGGTTGCACTCTGGCCCGTGGTGCTGCCCCGGAGGAGGAAGATCCAGTGCCCTTTGTTCTGGCCCTGTGTTTAGAAGCCCTTGGGGCAGGGTCCTGGCTTTCACTTTCTGCATTAGTGCCTGTGGGGGAACAAGAGATGCAGGGCATCAGTGATGGTGTTACATGCAAGATGCATAAGGTGGTGCTGTACAGTATTTCATTTCACATGCATTGCATTCTTATAGGTGTGTCATACAGGGTACTTTAAGGGGGGTCATATTGGCATAAGCCGTGGCCTCTCCACTCGGTACTGATGTGTATCAGGTGGCATACCTTTGTATTGTGGTTTGTGTGATGTGTGACATGCGAATGGTCCCTGTATATTGGGTGTCTGTTGGTAATGGGATTGGCACGCAGCATGCATTTCATTGTGCCAGGGTTTGGTTCTTCATCTGGACATGGATCCGTATATGTGTGTATGTTGGGCCATGCATTGGCTTGGCTGACTTTCACATCTGTTGTACTACGTCATGGTTTGGCCTACTGGTGTTTGCGGGGTCACTCACCTCCATCTCCCGATGTCACCGCACCCATCTCCATTTCACCAAAGCACTCTATTGACTCCATATGCATGGTGCTGCTGCAAGTATCTTCCCAGAGCATCAAATTTACTGGTGAATGGGCACCCCCGTCTGTGGCCATGGCCTCCCTGCGATTAGATGCCAGGATGTTACGGACCCAGAGACGTAGGTCATCCGATCGCTTTTTACAGTCTTTAACCGTGCGGGGGGTGGTGCCAACCGCTGTCTCCTTACGCGCAACCTCCTGCCATATTTCTTTTTTTCTTAGTTGGACTTCCCTTTTGAGGTCGTTTGTGAACACCTCATCTGCATGGGCTGCAAGAGTATCAGCCAACATGTTGAGCTCCTCGTCGGAGAAGTGCTTCTTGCACAGGCGGGGGTAGTCTTGCGGGTAGCCTTGGACATGCTGGATGGTATGGCCTTGCTCTCTACTCTGTAGCACTGCAGGATTGAGAGCACTGCAATGGATTGTGTTTTTAAAGATGGCCGCCGGCAGTTTTCCCGTTCCGATGCGATGGCGTGACTTCCGGATCCAGTATCATGAGCCCGGTATTTGCATGATGTTATTGCCGGGTCCTTATTAAGGGGTTGCTCCTTGGCGAAGGTGGTATCTGCCGGACCTGTGATGGCACTATTGGGGGGGTTTGAGGGCTTTTAGCGGCATGGAGGTGCAGCCATTACCGGCATGGGGGTTCGCGTGTGCTCGCACACTCGTAATCGGCCACTATTCGCAGCATCAAGGGTGCACGGACACGCTATTACCACCATGCCGGTAATGACTCAGTTTTTATCGGGATTCTCATAATGAGGCCATTGACTTTTTTTCTAGCCACGGTTACAATATGAATCTTTTGTGGGTAAGTCACATAGATTTATATATATATATATATGCATAAGAGATCAGTCTTAGAAATGACTTGTTTGTGTACAAACAGTGTATATTTTGCACATTGAGGCCTATATTTGTGGGTATGGTAAAAGGAACCTGTGGCTCTGACCTTCCCCAGTCATTGCTGTGGTTAACCGTGCCTCCAATACTCAACAACACAATGGGCTACACTGCAGGCTGTAGCTCTGGCTATTAATCTATGTTTAAAAAATCATAATACTATCCTTCGATCTGAAAAAAAGAAAACATAATCAGTTAAAGAACATACACATTTTAAGAAACACAATATAATGCATGTGATTGTATGACCCTCATATCCTGTATGCAGTGCATCACATACATTATATAAGAAAACAGCATTTGTGCATACAATACTTTTGTTCTCTTTGCACATACTAATCATTGGATCATTGGGAAAAATCCAACTTGGATAAAAAAAGATACAATAATAAAAACCAGTATAAGAAAATAGTGCTAGAATAAACAAGCATGGATAAGAACAAACACATGATGTTATACTGGGTGTTTGAATGACAGAGTATGGGGAAGGTAATGTAAACTTGGAAAACAAGAGAGAACAGGGTGGGATAAGTGAATATGGGATAGAAAACAATCAACCATGTAGAAACATTATGTTTCATATTTTGTGGCAAAAACTAAATAGAGAAAGTCCCACCTTGTGCAACAAAACACCAAGACGTGGAGATTAAAATATTCCAAGATGGTCTGCCCCATATTAGGCTGCATCCTTTTTTGATGTACATGCAGTCTTCTCTCATCACTGAAGATGTGAGCGGTGGTTGCGCACAATCAACCTACACACATTAAAGGTGCTGCCACCAACAGCCAGAGTCTTAAAACACCTGTAGTAATGGAGCACTCCATTTAAAAAATCATAAGAAATGCTAAAACGGTTCTCAAAATATGTTTTTCATTAACTGACTACAGAAGTACTGCTCCCATCTCCAGCAGTACCACCATGTTTTGAATATGGGTTGGCCTTTCACAGGAGTTAACTGTATAACATCTGGTGTAAATACACTGTGATGATAAGAATGACAAAATAAAGGAAATAAAAATAACTAAAATTAACTTCCAAAACACCATCAATTGTTCTACCTTACAGAAAACTCAAAACAGCTAAGAGTACTTCATAGCTGAAAGTGCATTAAAATTGAAACAAATACAATCAAATCAACCTTCTACATCACTAACATGAATACAAAAACTAAATTCCTGCATATAAATGCCACTTATTGACAAATCCAATTGTGTAGGCCCATGTTAGTAAAAATACATTAAAAAAACTTGTCACACAATCAGAGAAGATGAAAAAAATGAGAATAAACACCATCTGATAGCAATGCTTAATATAATTAACACACATCAATGCAAATTAATTTACACATATATAAAGATGTATTAACACTTACTTTCACATCAGCCACACTCCTGTGTGCAATGTGCCACATGTGCAAAGTGAGAGTTCTGGAATCAAAAGGATAAAACTGCAGAAAATGTTTTACTTTCCAAAATGAATACCAAAAAAGAGGAGTATATACCACTACAACTACTAAAATGGATGACTATAACCAATCACAAAGAGCTACACAAATAAAACAGAAACAACAACCAATAACAAACAATGTAACTCAGAGAAATCTATTTTTCCCCACCCAGCCTCTTTCACAGTCACAGCTTTTCAACACGGCTGCAGATCTCTCATTTTGTATCCGCGGCTGCACGTGCACGTACATTTTTCTGCAAGCTCAAAACCAAACCAAATCGGCTTTCAAACCTTCAAAATATATGATTGAACACCTACGCAAATTAGTTAACACACACAAATAAAAATATGTACTGTATCATCCACATAAAAATATGATTATTGCACAGACAATGTATGGTTTAAAAGATGTGGCTAGAACCATAGCCGCACCTACAGGTACATTTAATAAAATGTTGAAAAGCAATGACGCACCTATGCACATGCTTTCTATAAACATGATTATTGAAAAGCCCCTACAAGGCTGTTTTCAGTTAGCCATGGCGACATGAAAAAACAAGTGTCCCTAACACACCTACCAGCCCACCTCCACTATGGATTGGTCCTCCTCCACTCCCCTGTTCTCTACCAATCCACCAAAACACTCAATACATCTATGATGCTACTTCACCCAAAATGTCAGATAGCCACGGCTACCACACTTCCATAAACACACCACATACCATTTGCCAACAGAAACCCGAGTTTGCACAGGGTACCATATCTACCCGCAGGTAACAATTCCATGCACTCAGTGGCTGCTTAGATAGCTGTGTATAATTGCAACAGTACCATCAACCAATTACAAACTGGAAAACACACAATCATACATACCCTGCTCATACACGCTACTAGAAATTCAAATTAGGAATAAGGTTCCTGGAAACAGAGAAAGATTGCAGGTATTATGGCTAGTTTGAAAACTGTGGTGGCTGTTTTAGTTGCTGGCTTTTTGTGAGAAACTAAATATTAACATGGACCTAGTTTTGAAAGATGTTATAATTAAATGGTTTGGATTGCAGATAATATGTTGGTTCCAAGTGTTTCCAAAATTGGTAAGTCTAAGACTTACAAGGCAGCCAGCTGTCATGCTAATTCATTGTGGAGGCAATGATTTTGGTAGTGTACAAGGTTTGTACCTTACTTTAATGATGAAACAAGACATGGGAAAACTAATGGAACTATTTTCTCACACCATCTTAATCTTTTCCAATTTGACTCAGACCCAAAAATCTAGCTGGGCCACCAGATTTAATAGTAACATTGAAAAATCACTGAGAAATGTTAATAAAATAGTTTCAGCATTCATGAGAGACCACAACCAATTATAGATTTCAAACATCAACATACAGTTCCACATGGCCAAATGTGCGAAAATACTACACTCAGTGTACCCCAAAACAGTACTTCTAAGGACTACTTATCAGATATAAATAAACAAATACAATAAAGAAATAACCAATTTTTTGTATTATACCCACGGCTACAGTTCATTGACTTTTATTATAACCATGGTTACAAACTGTCAGTTAAAGGGGGGGCACTTTGGATTTTTATAATACAATAGAAGTAAAAATATCTGTACAGTACAACACTGCTCATGGCGTTTTGTAAGGTAGCTGAAAATAAAGAAAGCAGAGAATAATAAATAATAAAGTGTATGGGGCATCTAAAAGTAGGGTGGCTCCTTTTTGTATTGATTCCCCACAGTCTCACATTTCCGAAAGTCTAAAAACACACAGCACAAATAGATATGACTCCCAAACACCTATTGGGTAACTGACCATGGCATTTGGTCATGGCCAGTGATTTTTATCCCCCAACGTCACTATACATAAAAAGAAACGTTTACAAAGAAATAAAACACTGACACCGCAAAAATGTATAGCCAAAGGTACTGACTACACATACCCTTGGTCATCAGGAGTACTTTACAGCCTTGTATATAGCCACATATATTAGGAAAACTGTTGAAAGAAAATTCTCTCCCCTGCCCTCTCCCTTTCCCCCAATAGACACGCTGTTTCTGTGATGCAGTTTGCTTTGAGATGTCACCTATTTGAGTCTATAGCCAAGGCGACAGAAAGATTTGTGTTGGAAACTCATTCCCTAGACCTCCTACAACTCCCAAATTTCACTTGATACACTCTATCCACCCCCAACATTTAGCCTGATGGCATGTGCATGTTTTTAACCTTCAAATAACTTTTTTCATCTGTTTCATTTTCCCATACCCTTGGCTATAGCCGAGATATCTATAGCATCAAGAGTAAAACAAGATGGCGGTCATTTCATTTCTAGAAATGCCCAGTTTTGGGTAAATCCCTGAGCTATAGCTATCTAGTTTTGAGAAGGGGGCACCCCCTTCTCCATCAAATATTTAATTACTAATACACAGAATAGCCCCAAACCAACCTGGTCCAAATCCATCCAGCGATTTGGGCTGTGCAATATTATAAAAATGTACCTTGTTTGTCTAAGGAAAAATTTATGGGAAGTAGGCCGCGCTTTTGGAAAAATAAATGTTTTTGTCTTCTTAATAACTTTTTTATTTCTTAACACATTTTTACGAAATTTTGAATTCTGGGGCGAGGGCCAGCCAGTCCTTAATGACTGTCGTTATTTTGGTCAAATCCGTTACTCGAATCAAAAGTTATATAATTTTGAGAGGTTCCTATGGGATTCCAACTCACCTTAACTATAGGTCAGCTATTGCTACCCTATAATTACAGGGCCTGCGGTAGCGGCCGTATAGTTTGGGTTAAGAAGCTCAACTCATAAAAAGAGCACCTTATGGGCAGCTTATAAATTCATCCACACTTCACGAATCTTGATGAAACTTTTCAACTTAAGTATATGACCCCCGTGGAATGATACTGCAAAGTTTGGTGCAGTTTCGTTATGGGTGGGTCAAAGTCCCAAAATGTGTGGAAATCCTTATAGACACAATGGAAAAACATTTTTGCTCACTCCTACAGCCCAAACCTCTGGCCGGATTTTCACATAATGTACACCAGGAGTGGCAACTTGGTCCCGAAAAGCAAGCTTTTATAAATTTGGTGTAAATCCATCCAGTAACTTTTTAAAAAATTGCAAAAAAGTAAGTAAAATAAATGACTAATATCTGGGTCTGGTCCACGAACTCACTTCCCTACTTGGTCCACGGCCACAGTCCGGATCAATCAGGGTCCAGTGTGATGTCTGCGGACATCATACATACACGCTGATTGGTCAATTGAAAACATGAGGTGCGCCATATTTTTGGAAACGGTCACCATGTTGGATCTGTGGACAGCGGCCATTGTCCACGGACATAGCGTTAAAAACATATTAAAAAACACAACATTTCACTTGTCAAACTTATCAAACAATCTCTGGGGAGGTGATGGGTGATGAGGATGGGATGGCATATAGCCATGAAAAGCCAAAAAACAAGTGTTTTTTCTTCTACAAAATCCACAAACAGTCCGGATGTTCAGAGATAATCCTGTGATGTTCGTGAACATCTCAGATGTTTGGGGACATCAATGCGTGTTTCTAAATTACAGGTGAAAATCAGTTTTTGGGTGGCTTATAACGTTGGCACCCTTCAATGAAACTGCATCAAATTGTGCATTGTCATTTTGGATCTGACCCTGAGTGCCTCTTCAATGTTTGGTGCTGTGTTGCCAAAAGAGAGCAAAATTTGAGTGGGGGTCCGAAAATATTTGAAAGGCTTATTTATCTGGTGCTGTTTGGCGAATCTGCACAAAAGTTTGCAAGAAGATTTTAAATGCATAGTTTAATAGTTCTTCAAAGTTTAGTACGATTTTGTACAGAGGGGGCAACGTTAGAGGGGGAGCTCAACATTTTTAGATGCCTTATAACTTTGTTGCCATTTGATGAATCTGCACAAAGGTATTCAGAATGATTATAGACCCAACTTTGAATGTGTGTGCAAAGTCTGAGTGGATTTTGTCAAGTGGGGGCTAAGTTATATGACCATTTTTTGAACACACATTTGGACACTTTTCAAAAAATATAAGATGGACGGATTTGCAACAAACACATGCAGTGAGCATTGGCAAGGACCTGAAAGCATGGTTTTACAGATGTGTCCGTGGATAATTTTTTGAAAAGTGTCATAGTGTAGGTACAAAAAATAGTGGTATACCTTTTGTGACAGAGGTATAGCCTGTGGCCATGAGCAGTGGCCAGATTGTCTGGGACAATCTGCCTTCTGGTCATGACCATGAGTGATCAGCAATGGGGCTAAAGGGGGCATGGCCACCAGGGAATGGGAAAGAAATTCTGCTGGTTGCTGCAGCCAAATTGGTGGACAGGGTTGCAGCAAGCATTTAGAGGAGCATCAGCAAGGACATCAAAGCATGGTTTTCCAAATATGTCCTGTGTTTTTTTAAAAAATGTTCTAAAGTGTCAAAATGTAAGTACAAAAAATGTGATATAACTTTGGTGCCTGGCAATGGGCCTGGCCCTGAGCAAGGACAAATGTGCACTCTGATTTCCTTATTGGGGCATGCTTCATGGTCAAAGCCCTAGGCTTATATGGGAAAAATATTCTGCTTGCATCTACAGCCTGAATTGCTGGACTGCATTACAACAATACTGCACGAGGATAATCAGCAAGGACCTGAAAGTATGCTTTCACAAATCAGTCTTGTGTTTTTGTTTCTCCAAAGTGTCTAAATGTAATACAAAAAATAGTGATATAACCTTAGTGCATGGACAGTGGACTTTGCTGACGAATGCCTACTATGACTTATTTATTAGGGCATGCAGTGTGGCCGAAGCTGTAGGTTTAAATGGGAACAATAATTCAGCTTGGGGGTGCAGCCTGAAGTGCTGGACGGATTTTCAGCAAACTTGTCCAAGTAGCATTGGCAAGGACCTGAAAGCATGGTTTTTCAAATGTGTCTGTGCTTTTTTTTTTTTTAATGTCATAATGTAGGTACAAAAAATTCTGATATTCCTTTGGTGACTAAGGTATAGTCTGTGGTCATGAGCATAATCTGGCTGCTGGCCATGAGGGACTGGCAATGAGGTAAAGTGGGCACGACCACCAGGGACCAGCTATGTGGTAACGTTTTTTGAAATCAGGATAGATTTGAAAGGGAACAAGAATTCAGGAATTCTTTTTGTGGCTACAGCCAGAAGTGCTGGACAGGATTGCAACATTCGCGAGGAGCATCAGAAAGGACATGAAAGCATGGTTTTGCAACTCTGTCCTGTGTTTTACTTTTTTGAAAGTGTTAAACAGTAAGTCTAGAAAATAGTGATTTAGCTTGGCAAGGACAAGAGTTTACTCTGATTTGCCTACTGGGGAATGCCCAAGCCATTGCCCCATGGATTGTGGAAACTGACTGTGACTGCAAGCCATGAGCACTGGCCATTGGTCACATTGTTAGGGTGTAATGGACATGGAACTAGGATGCAGGCTAGATGCAGTGGAAAACAGGGTTTGTTTGGTGTGGCTAGGGTCATGGTCATGCCTCATACCCTAGGCAATTCAACCATGACTTTCATCCCCAGCAAGTGCTGCTGATAACGACACACATTAGTGTGCTTTACAAACATATGTTTGTTAAAGGAGATGTACATTCCTTTTATATATGTTAAAAGAGGAATTAATAATAACTTATATACAATGATGAAATATTTTCACTCATGAATACCTATCAAATTCACAGAAAAGAAATTGTTGAACGGACGTTATGGTTAAGTTGCACTAATAAAAACCTATGAAATGTACGGAAAAAACTTTGTTAAAGGGACATTATGGTTAAGTTGCACTAATAACAGCTGTTAGGGAGAATTCTCAAGAATGTGCTAATTTCCCTTACCCTTTGAGCCCCCCAGCAACTTTTCTGGATTTCTAGAAATTTTTACCTAGAAAGAGTGTGAGCCTTTTTTCCCACTCTTTCATGTATTTTGATGTGTATTTTACTTGTGTGTTCTTTGGATATGGAGTTTTAAAACAACTCCCTAGGCATCATCTTTTTCTTGTGTGTTACACATCACCTTCAGTGGAGTGGCACAGGGGTGTCTTTCAGGTTTAAATACCTTCTCTGGGACTGACTACTGTCTCCCAGAGCATGTAAAGTTAAATTGACTTTACTAGTCTTTTTAAATTTACAGACCCAGCACACGCTATCCTCCTATAAAGTGCTGGAAGGGTTGCCTAGCGTCCCCATTGTCTAAACACTCATGTAACAGTCAAATGTTACCCTTTCCCTCTTTAAATGGCTGGTGGCAGTGGTTTAGAATGAACTATCATGATTTTTCCCGACCGCGAACACCGGTAGCTAAAAATCGGGGCAGCCATGTTTTTCAATATGGCGCCCAAGACCTATCTGTAAAAACAGACTCTGGTGATCTTTTTTTGCTGTTTCTTTTAGGAAAGGTCATTCTTGTGTTAAACTCTGGGCGCCAAACCAGGTTTGGTCCTTTGTTCATTGACCTTTGGTGGGCTTCAGTGTCTGAAGCCCTCCTCTGGCGTCTGATGTCTGGGGTGAACAGGATGTGAGGGAGGTGCCCGAAACTCCCTGTGCTTAGTCTCCTAGGAGACTTGAATGCGCTCTGGCATGATTGGCCAGCTGACTGTCCGACAAGGACAGTTACCCCGCTGGGTGAGTGACAGCCAGGCTGGAATGAATGGGGGAAAACTGTTTAAAAACGGTCCTTTGGGATTTGGAAAGCAGAGTCGAACACTGGAACGAGAGAACCGAAGACGAGCTGAAGGAAGACTGCTGCAACTCCTGGTCCAGCGGTGAAGCCCTGCTGCAGGTCCAGTTTGCCTGAAACTCCATTGACAGAGAAGCCCTTCAAGGACGACTTCTTCCCTTGGGTTTGGTGGGAACAACCAACTCGTAAGTCACCTGCACACCGTCTCTATACTGGTCGATTTTTCTTCAGAGTGCTGTTGCAAACCAGATAACCAGTGAGAAGGATATCAGTCTGTGGTCTTTAAGGCATTCACACCTTAAAGCAATGTTTTGCCAAGCTTGTGGCCTCTTCCCTGGGCAGTGCAGGAACCTTCCAACATCCTCCTTCTTGTCCCCACGACTGAAGCTCAGGAACAGCGAGATATGCAGGAACTGCCAGGAACAACTGCCTCAGCTACAGCTCTTCTTCACTTAAAAGGTACTGTCCAAGTGCGGTCAAGAAATCCTTTCTCCCGCGGTGAAAGTTTGTGAAACTTTCCCAACTTCGAGGGCTTCTCCTTCCCTAAACCGACATATAGCTCTTCGTCTGACCAACTTAACAATGTGGCAAAGACTTAACTGTTTACTACCAGAACTGTGCTAACCTATCCAAGACTCTGAGCCATTGACTTTGGCCCAGGCCTATTGAATTGCTGGTTGTAGTGAACTGAAACTATTTGCCCTACCTGTGAAAGTATTTGTGCTTTTATTCTTTTAACCTTGTCTTTTTACCCCTTTTTAAAGTAACTGAAGTACCATTTTGCTCCCACTTCAGGGGAGCTGAACTTGTTCAGAAACTGATTGGTTGTGTATTGTAGTATATTAGATTTTGATATTGAGCTGCTCTTACTAGTGGGATGTTTTCCAACTGACTGTGTAAATAAATGTATATTCTTTTACCAAGAAACCTTGAGTAAATGTTTGTTTGAACCACTGTGATTGCTAACCGTTTGTGTAACTCCTTGTAGTGCTCACTTTACTCTTGAGATAAGTCTGGCTTCTCAGGCACTGCCACCACATTACTGTGTAGTACAGGCTTGTGCCAAAGGTGACATTGTACTTACACTTGTAGTCTTAATTGTGTGTAGTGTTCCCAAAGGGCACTGCATATGATTCTGCCTAACAACAGCCTATGAAACTCAGGGAGAAAATGTTGTTAAAGGGACGTTATGGTTAAGTTACACTAATAAAAACCTATGAAATTTAGTGAAAAAGGGATGTTATGGTTACAGGTAACACTGAAAAATCCCAGAAATTCACCAATTATGATAAGTTAAGTAACCATAACCCACACCATCACTGTGCACTACTAAATCTAACACCCACGACATGAAAGACAACATCAGAAATGTCATTGATGCAATATTGTTTATATTGTGTTCTATTATAAAATTCCTATAGTGCGCATTTAAGCACTGTATGGATCCTAAGGGTCACTAATGGTAGTAGGAATCTGTTCAAACTGGCTACCAAATATATAATCCATTTGGTTATTAATGTTTCCATTGGTCCAAGTGTATTCTTGTTTTCCCCCTTACTGCTGTTGGGGTTCAAATAGGATAATCTTCAAGTTTGGAACAGTTCAAGCCATTTTAGTCCATTAGTTATTTGCACAGAAGAAGAACAATGTTTCCTGTCTGTACCCAATTCTATAGGTGCACACATCTCAAATTTACAGAATAATTCCTTCCACTCCTCTAATATGTTAGGGGCAATATCACAATTGGAATGAAAGTCTCTCACCACCATAATTTCAAAATTGTTGAGAAACTCCCCCATCTGACCTTCAATTCTATCTGAGATCACTTTAGTTACTGCCTCCATATAGTTCCCCCAGGATGAGAATACCATTTATCAACAGAACATCATCAAACTTTCCCATATTTCCAACAATTACACATATTACAAAAGGTGAGCTTGCGTGTTTATCATACCCCTTTAACACCAGAGGGAACGTAGCTCCTATACACAATACATACAGAGACGTAGAGCCGTTTTACCGACGTGTTGACCTGGCTCCTTAAGAACAACTACAGGACAATCCTATGACAGAAAGATCAACCCACGTCCACTTGCTACCCCTTTCTCTTACTCCCAGGTCAATACTACCTAGTATTTTTTAACACATAAATGCTAGGTCACCACACACAAATTATACTAAACATTTTTATTTCATATAAATCACAATACCAAATGTAATAACCTTCTAAGAACAACTCCTAAAATTTGCAAACAATTCTAAAACTCATTTTACAAAATGTATCCTAAAACCATTTTCCATATGTAAAACAACCTGTGTTGTGCTCAACCCTGTGACATCCTGCCTATACAAAGCTAAACCATATACAAAAAAGAGATCACACTGTCTCGAAAGACAAAAAAATGGTTGATAGCCCACTGGTTCCTTTTGACTAAAGGATACCACATGTACAGTATACCATCTGTTAAATACACTCGACCCCAATCAATGCTACCCTGGGGTGAATTCAACTCGATATATTGTATTACTAGTATATGGTCACTAAATCATAATACATTTTGATTGCCCAACATGTTTCGTTCTTCTTCATTCCATTTCATATATTATACCAGAAATTCATCAGGGGGACCATCTATTCCCTTCTCTCATGTCTCGTAGCTCCTATACAGATCCCAACAACCGGGCGTCCCACTCCTTTAGTAACTGCAGGTCTCACCAGAAGATTACACCCCTTAATCAGGATAGTTCCACTGACAAAGTCTCCTGGAATGTAAAGACATCGCAGTTATCTATATAGTGCATGCATCAGTATGTAAAAAGGAGCAGAACCCCCTAGTATTCCAGGAGATGACTACTGGTGCACAACTTTCTGCTGTTTCTCAATGATCATGAAAGTATGCACTGTCCGGGATCCACATAACCCTGCTCTATTTATTCCATTGTTTTTCTATGTTCATTCTATGCTGTCCTCTGTGACTTGGACATAAATTGTCTTTCTAGTTACATATTTTTACAAATAACAATTGTATAGCCCTTCCTCAGTAGTGGTTCAGAGTGTACCCTAGTCTGCTCTACAATAATGGGCGAGACAAACTGTGCAATCACCCAATTATCCTGACTTCCTAATTTGGCAGCATTACTGTTTCAATATCTGTCAATGTTATATCTTGTAGTTGTGGAACAGCATGTACACATTTTTATAACCAATAACCAATACCGATTTAAATAAGGGCTCTCCACCAATGTATTGATCTCAATGATCTTTATTGTTTTACCCAGTTTGTAGCCATTAGCTTCGCCTATCTCATTTTCAGGCAAAGCTAATTCATTAACTTTGTTATTTATATTACACACAGCTAATCTTTCCATTTCATCATAATAAATCGCTTTTTCCCTGGAAAACATTGACTCTACATACTTTGTACATCTGTGGTATTATAACATGACTGTTTTCATCCTTCTCTATGCCCTTCAACCATGAATCCATGGGTCCCACATTTTTATCTAACAACTACCATTTTTTACATTTATCATTAAATCCAGACCTTAATTCAAACCTATTGCCATTAGTTACAGATATAACATCCTTCTTTTGTATCTCAGCTAGTGATGCAATGCTCTTTTTAGGGTGGTTCACATTGGCAGCAGAGCCATGTATGTGTTTTTCCTTGCCTATTTTTTATTATTGCGTATCTGTCGAGCGCGTTTTCTGCTCCCATATGAAGAGCCTTCTTCCCAAGCCTTTCTATTCGCCAGTTATGCTAAGCTAAGCAACCATAACTTGCGCCACCACAGTGCACTGCTAAAACTAACACCCATGACATCAAAGATGACATCACAGATGTCATTGATGAAATCACTGATGACATCACATGTCTGGCCCCTTATATTTTGTTTACTGACATACCTAGGCCAGGTGGTTTTGTTTATTGACCGTCAGAAACTGAAAATTCAAAAGGTACTGTATTTGCAGACATGATCCTTCTCATATGTTTTTTCAGTACTTTCCTTAGGGTTCACTCACATCTTGTGATGCATATACATAGGGCAAGAAGCAGGCCTGAAACACAGCAATCAGTTCTGTACATCAAGATAACCATTTAGGTTATGAACAGTTTCTGATGATACTGCTTCTGTTTGAGTTACTTTATTTTCCCTCTATATGCCACAGATGTGTATGCAGTGTGGTCTCTTTATGTTTTGTTTGTAGCAGTGCAAGTATGCAGTAAGTGATGCATTATTAGCTAGTTATACATGTTGAACAGTATGCAAAAATCTGATACGGAAGCATTCATCATTATACTATCCAACATTGCAACATTATAAATATTGTACCTTTATACCTTTATGGCGCATGCTGCAGCCAAGGCTTATGTTTCTGAATGAGAAGGTTGCTGTACTAGAAAGAAAACTGCAATGGAATGTTGTTTATAGCAGTGCATTGCTTATCGAAGTACGTAGTTCATGAGTCTCCCGATCACCCCTGACACTTTTTTGCCGACATGATACTCACAACCACTTGTGGGGACTATCTTTGAAAAGTAAATGCACATGTGATGTCATGAGTGATGTCATCAATGACATTTGTGATGTCATCTTTGATGTCATGGGTGTTAGTCTTAGCAGTGCATGATGGTGGCGCGAGTTATGGTTCCTTAGCTTACCATAACTGGGAAATTTCTGCGGGTTTTCAATTTTACTTGTAACCATAACATCCTTTTAACACACTTTTTCCACCTCGTTTGATAGGTTTTCATTAGTGCAAACTAACCATAACATCCCTTTACTTTAACAAAATGTTTTCACTGAATTGAATAGGTTTTTATTAGCGCAACCTATCCATAACGTCCCTTTAACAAAGTTTTTTCACTGAATTTCACAGGTTTTTACCAGGATAACCTTAATTTATGTGCATGTACCATACAACATACTGACTCTCCTGGCACAACGTGATAGCTGCAGAGTCTGCAGACTGTGCGACTGTCTGCGGACCTCGGGCAGCATCCACAGTGCCCAAAAGCTCAGGGGTTGTCTTACATTGTTGTAGCATGCATCAAAGAAACTGAACATGTTTAAAGAGCAACACCTGAGTTTATTATAAGGAAACATGAAGTACGTCTACAAACTCTATACTTATAATACTTATAGAAGCAGAAGTGTAATTACATAGGATGTGCAACATAATGTAATGCACCAAGCAGGACAATAACCAGTGCATCCAACATTATTACCTCAGTGCTGCTTTGCATATACACTGAGAATCAACTGGCCATGGGAGAAGTGCAACATAGCAGCAGAAGAACCATACTAGAATGTGGTAAGTAGACTAAATTTCTTTCAGTAACTGTGCAGTTTATTCCGTGGACATGCCTAGGGTAATGCATTTATTTTTTTTACACAGAAATGGCAAGCACCCTAGAGTGGCTTAATGGGAATTTCCCTCTTGATGGAATAGTGGAGAGAGTAACTGTAATGGTACACAGTGCAATTTAAAAAGTAGGAAAATGAATGCACATTGCTTCACATGTAACTTAAACATTTTCTTATTTTTTACACAGTAGAAACTACGCATGAAGGGAATGGCCCAGATTCACCAGCTGCTCCACAAGTGGATGGGCACATACAAATCCAAACTACCACTGTGGGAAATTACCTACTGAGCCTGGTGGCAAAAATGGACCCAATAAACAACGGTTTTGCTGACTTGAAAGTGTTTGTAGAGAGACGTATAATGGGAAATGTAAAGTACCACTGCCCCACTTGCACCTGTACCCCTTCCCCATTTCACAGCCAACCATCCCCACAAATGTCCTGCACTCAGAGACGCTATGATGAGTGGGATGTATTGACCCACTCCGATATGCTATGCGGCAGCACCCTGCCAGTTATGGTGAAAGAAACGGCAACAATGGCGGCAAAACCCTGGTGCGTGCCAAAAACCTACAAAAACCTACAAAAACTATGTGCTTCAGCACACAAAAAGAGGGATGCACAACCTGCCACCCATGGTGCATGTGCGGTGGAATAGAGCACACCCTGCAGAAATGTGTCAGTGGGCTCCATGACCAGTAAACAGAGTGCAGAGAGAGAAGCAGCACTTTGCAAGTGAAACCCCAAAATGGGCCTACAAATGACGTCTGCTTTGTTGCTAAAAACTCCAAAATGCCTATAACACAACACTTTTCAACATTCAAAATTGTGCCTGGTGCTAAAATTCATGTATCTAATGATGTTTTGTAAACTGACAAAGTCCCAATGTGAGGAGCAAAACATTGTTCAGACAAACTGGATTGTCTGAAAACTGACAGTTTATGGCAACATCTGGGTGCAGTACCCTGGGCCACCTGAATGACAGCTGTCAGAAAGTGAGCTAAAATTAAAAGTCTGCTGGATTAGCAAACATAAAAAGGATTGTTGCCAACAAGGAATACAGATTTTAGTTGTGTGTTTGATCCCACAGATTTTAAGGCTAAGAAAGAAATGTATTTATGTTTGATGCAACACATTTGTTTTTTTGCTGGATTTAAAAAGTGAATTAGTCTGGCTGAGCTACAAGAACTGGAAAAGCAGGTTTCTCCCAGAAGGAGGCCCTTCCTCTCAGCAGAAACTCACAGGGAGGTGCTAATTTTTGGTTAGCCCAGACTCTTCTCTATAGAAAGAGAAGGAACAATGACTGACCTTCAGCCCAGGAAACTGGAGGTGTGAAGGTTGTCGTAAATGGCTTCTGGAAGGAACAAACAAGGAGGGGGATGCCCCTGGACTGCAGGGAGACAAAAAGGGGCGGACCATCTGCTGCTGAACATGAACAAAGAACAATTCTTAAAAGACTCATAACTTGTTTTCCAGAAGGGTGAAAAATAATTAATTAATTTAATTTTTGGCTGCAAATGTGAAGAGGCGGTAGAATGGTGTGACATGTTCTGGACAGGAATGGAAATATATGTGATTTTATGCAAAATCTATTAATTTGTGATAGAAATGAAATTTCAACTCCTACTTGTACCTAACATCCATAGCCAGCCATAGAACCCAAAGCATTCATCAGTGCGATTCTCCCCTTAAAGCGAAAATCGCGCAAGGAAAAGTTTGCCGCGATTTTAAAAATATGAAAGGTTTACATGTGTAAAATAGCTTTAAACTGCTTCCGACTTGGACCTTAAGATTTCAAATGTTTTCTGCTGACAAACTCATTGCTTGTGATTGTTTGTATCTATTCAAAGTGGCTCCCATAGGAATGTATAACCTTTTAAGTATTTTTGACCATATTTGGTGTTTTTGCCCAGTCAATTCTAAAGACAATTGTAAAAGCCATTCTGACAGCTGAAAGTCAATTATGTTTTTCTCTTGTGTTTATGGGGGAAGGTGGGACTGATATTCAGTTTGATTTGTGCTATTCCTGAATACCTGCTCTCACCTCCCATCTCTCTACATTGCCTATTGGGGTTGTAGGGTGTTGCATGGGGAACCTCTAACCATAGTGATAAATAAATATTAACTTTGGAAACTAGCTTGATTCCTGCTTCAGTGCGACCCAGGGGGGGGGGCTCAGGAGAAGGCTGTGATATGAGTGTTATATCATTCAGAATATTGAACGTATAGACAAAATAAATAAGGGTTTCAGTTGTGCACTACATGCTGTGCTTTGACTTGGGGGTGTGCTGGATTGAAATCACTTACAAATGAGATCTCATTCCCTTACTCCCCTGATAACCAGCCTGTGTAAAACCCCACTTCCACTGTGTATGTTTCCCATTCCGCTACCCCTTCCCTTTCTTAATGGAATGTGTTTAATGTGGCTTAATACATTTAATGTGTTTGCTGTTGCTGTGTGTGTGTGTGTGTGTGTGTGTGTGTGTGTGTGTGTGTGTGTGTGTGTGTGTGTGTGTGTGTGTGTGTGTGTGTGTGTGTGTGTGTGTGTGTGTGTGTGTGTGTGTGTGTGTGTGTGTGTGTGTGTGTGTGTGTGTGTGTGTGTGTGTGTGTGTGTGTGTGTGTGTGTGTGTGTGTGTGTGTGTGTGTGTGTGTGTGTGTGTGTGTGTGTGTTTTTTAAGAAAAAAGTCCTGTTAGGAGTCCGTGGAACTCGCGACTGTCTGGCCTGTCTGTAATCAAAATGGAGGTGTCCTATGGACACTGCACCTGTCCAGACATGTCTGCAAAATAATGACGCACATTTATATGATTCGGGTGCCCAGGCCTTGTCCTGCAGACACCTGGGCACACACGCATCCAATTCCCAGTGCTCTCTGAACACTGCACCTGTCCGCAAGGTCCGTAAAGTTGTGGCATACTTTTAATTAGTTTGGGTCCCCGCCACTGCTCTAGCGACACCTGGGCGCATGCACATTTGATCCCCTGTGCCCTCCGGACACTGCGCCTGTCTGCACAATGTGGACAGCCATTCATTTGCGAACGTTCGCGAAGTCACCAGGTGACCGCCCCCATGCTGAGCACCAGTCCTTATTCGCGAATACTGTTCGGGCCCCCGGATACCAAAGTAATACATTTTTGAGCAATCTAGGGTGATTTACCGTGTAAATGTCACCCTTGCAGAGGTCCCACACCATGCCCCTGTTGATCAACAGACTTTTTACAAATTTCTGGAGCCCAGCTTGAAGTTCAAAGTGTTCACTGAGCGTGCAACTGTTCGCAGAGTGCTCCGTGCACCCCTATTAAAGGCCACGGCCCAGTGCTGCTCCTAATTCTGTTTTTGGATTTCTAGGACAGAGCACTGTGCCAGATTGTTTCTTGCACCAGATTGCTGCTTCCTAGTTTCCTGTTTGCTGGATTAGCAAATGTATTCTACAACGGCATCAATTGCTGCTTGTGCTGCTGCTGGCTCCTCAGCACCACCCCCACCACCACCATTTTCTGGAGGACCTGGGGAGGGTAACAGGCATGATGATGCAGAGGGGGAACAAGAAGAGGAAGAGGATGAGGTAGTGGAAGTCCCCACTACCAGCTGCCAACATGAGTCTTGGGTGGGGAGGCTCTTTACCACCGTTGGGTGGGTAGACAAGGCTCATGCGGCCAAGGTCCGCTGTAATGAGTGCCAGTCACAGCAAACCTGGGCTGTATAGCTACTGCACCACCTCCATGTGGTGACACCTGAGGTCGAGCCACAATGCAGCAGTTCAGAGGGTCGTCCCCTTCGAACAGGGTAGTAGGTTGAATTCCTCTGCAGCATATTCATCCACTACTGTCACCACAAGGGACACGTATGTTGGGCAGGAGATCCAGGAGCCAGCCCCACAGGCCATATGCACCGCAGCTGACCCTTACCTTTCAAATGTCACTGTATTGTGTATGTACTGCAACGCGGTATTCTGCAGGGGTGAGCAATTCCAGAGTGCATTCAAGGCTACAGTCTGGGAGCATGAAGGAAAGTGCCCTCTACCTCCATGAGGCCCACCAAACACCTTCCTCTCTGCACCTGCCCCTTCATCCCTGTGGTTGGTGCCCCTCCCTTACCCTCCCTTCCCTTCCATCTCTTGTGTGTCATGTTAAAAAACACCTCAAAAAATACAAAACAAGAAACACACAAAAAAATGGCTCTTTTCAGAGCCACCTTTCACAGTTTAAAAATAGAAGTATCAAAGAAGTGGTGCGGGCCTCTCCGCAGTCCGCGAAGTCTGCGGACAGCCCAGTAGTCAGCAGACTTAAAAATATAGGGGTGTCGCCATGAAAAACATTGCATTCTTTTCGTGGAGAAAGTGATGGCTCTAAATAGAGTCTTTTGGGGCTTTTAGTTTTTGTCTTTGGAAGGTTTGAATTGGCCAACACCTACTGCACAAATGCTTGCTATACTTGCAAAAAGGGCAGCAAGCATTTTGGATATTTTGCAAAAAAATGTGATTGCCAGCATCAGTAAGATGGGTGCCATCTCTGCGAAAAATGTTGGTGCTATGAAATGTAATGTTTTCATTGTGGAAGGATGAAATGTCAACATCTTGCAAAAATGTGTAAACAGCCTTGTTGACATTGTACCTAGCTTTCTCCATTTGCAGACCAAATGATCAAGAGCGCAGCCATATCTGTCTCTGGGCAATGCATGAGAAAATTACTCTGGAGTTTGGAAACATGTCGATGACTTTCCCATGATCCTCCTTTCTTCGTAAACTGCAAAGAGATTCCAGTAACGTGGCCTAAACTGTTCCCTCCATAATGAACAATAATAATGGATGGATGATGCTGCGTCACCAAAGTGGCACAATGGGGAACCTAATCAGCCGCTTCATGCCACACACTCCATACCAGTGCACATCCACATGAGGGAATCCAAGATGTACAGCCACTCCACAGTGCTCTGCATAAACCTGCAACTAATGTATCCAAGAGTCCCCCAAAATACAGACACTCTGCCTCCTAAAACACACAGCCATAGCCATATCCATCTGCAATCCTCTCAACAAACAGAGCCTCTTCCACACTCTCTCCTTGCACACCACACCCAGGGAACCTTACTGGACAATCTCCTGGCCTCCACAGTCCCATTTCCATGCCTGCCATCCTTAAAAATCCTGGATGTGGCATGTGTGACTCGCAAACTACCGCAGTATTCACGGATAAATCAGCCAAATCAAGGGGTGAAGAGAGAAATTTAACACAGCACAGGGTAAGAGATTTCCTCTATTGTGGCGGCTCTGAAAAGAGCTTTTTTTTCTTTTAGGTGCTAGTGAACCAACAACTTTTGTTTTATATTTTTTTCTCTTCTTTCCTCCTTACTACCTTACATCAACCTCTGCAAAGCATCCCTTAGATTGTGAAAAAAACAAGCATTTCCAAGAATGGACAACAAAATGCTGTCTGAGGTAAAATAGTGCACACTAAGGGAGTCAATGTTGTCATTACAGAAAACAGACATCTCAGCACATTGCAAAACTACACCCAAACCTCTATTAATGAGGCCCCTTCCAGCATGATGCTGGGAATTAAGGACATTGGGGTTGTTCCATTGTACTCTAGGTGGTATTTCAGAAGAAAAAAACACCTTTGCAGTAAGGAAAATCAGCATCAGTTCTTCCACCAACAACTTCAGTACAGGAACCAAACTTGGAGCACTGATGGAGCCCAAATGTTCTCCTCCACAGTGCACCACCAAAACATCAGGAGTACCAAAAGTACCCTGTCTCTGCAAAGACCAAGCAGTGCCTGCAAATTGCGGCCAGACACACTGTAACACAAAGCCTGCAGGCCTGGAAACCAAAGATCACCAGAAACCCATCTTGCCTCTGCATACCTCTCCAGATCATACACAAAATAATATTGCAATATCCATACATTAAGTATATGCCTCTCTCCAAACAAGCCATCTTCACTACAAAACCAACACGGCAATGAACAAAAGTATTGCCCTCCCTTCTTGGAAAGCACAACCTGAACACCTGATTGGCTAATCCCCACAGTCCCATTTCCATTCCAGGCATTCTGAGAAGCCCCGGATGGGGCATGCGCTGTCCACGAACTACTGTGGTGTCCGTGGACCCCGTGAAACAGGATTAGCCCTTCTTCCCTTTCCACTTCACTCTTTGCAATACTCCCTCATTGGCTAATGTTAAGCAGTCACCAAACCATCCACCAATCACAGGCAAGAACTCTATATCTAACTCTGTCATCACAGTTGAACACTTAAGATGTACTGTTGAACACTCAGAGTACATATCTCCTGTAATTCAAAAGCACCTCCATCAAATGGTACTTCAAAACTCTGTCACAAATGCATATGGACAGACTGCCTGCCACTTACCCTGCATAACCTACAGAATAAGTGTACTCTCATTTGTACCATCTCCTGCCATCAATGTTGTGTGCTTTCAAAGTTTGCTTTTAATGGCCACTTGCAAAACAGCTGCAAACCACAAATTTCAATGTTATCAGCACGCTGTCTGTTGTTGTTGTAAAGCAAAACAGATAAAACTACATTGGGAACATTTGCACAGCAAATTCAAGTTGCAGATTCTATGTTAAATTCCCAGAATGCACACAGAAAAGGATACATTCCTTTTATGCAAATCATGGCAAGTACATACATTGCAAAATTACCAAAATGCACCATTGGAAGGAAAGCAAAGAAATGCATGTATACATTGGCAACAGTACTATCTGTAAATTTGAATAAATAAATGCAAGAACAAGAAAGGATTTCTGTGCTCATGTAGCAAGCATCTATGTGTGGGAACGTTAATAAAATTCCATACACTGTAACATTCTCCTTTCTAATCGGTACAACTTTGTGGGTCTTTTTCTCACCCTACTAGAACTTGCAAAGCAAGTAGTGCAATTGCATCTCGCACACTTGCAAAAGTGCAGCCCCAATATGGCATAGTTATAACTACACCACTGGCCCCATCACAACAATGCTGATGCTCCCAAGTCCCACACCTATGCTGTTCTGCACAATTGGTCACCCACACTAACTCTTCTTGCCAACACATCCTTCTACAATTTAAAATAATGTGTTCTCCTAGTGCCATTACTGTTCCATTAACACACATACCCACTAACTTCCTTCTTTCACAATTGCTGTGAAGAACAGCCACCTGAAAGCAAGTGCTGTCTCTACTGGAAGATATAACCCAGAAGAAACCTACTCTTCACATCAAAGTAAGTGCAGTACTATAGTTGAGTTTTGCCTGTTACTCAGACAGTGCAGTGGTGTTGTTTTGTACCTAGAAACTTATATCTAACCCAACAACACTTGCTTCAGTCTTATTCATTGCACCTTTACAGTTCCACTCTTTGTATTGTCATCCGAACATCAGTATGGTAACTCCCACTAGTTTTGTGAAAACATTGTAATGTCCTTACTTATTCAGGCGCATACACTGTCATACACAGTGAAGAAAACCTTTCACACAGCAACAAACACACATACCAGAACAACCTTCCCAGCCAAAAGTAACAGCCTTTTCCACAATCACAAAAGCCTCTATGTATACCTACCATCATATTCAGACACTCATGCACAGTGCACACAAATACATTGCACAACTTCCAAACCCGCACTTATCTTTTGTCTCCAACAGACACAAGAGAATGCCTAGCAAAAAGCAACTCCATAGGAAACAACACAGAAATAGAGCAGATCAAACTCAAAGCATGCAAAATAGCCATCCGCCTCTAGCAGAGTTTGTATGAAAAATTCAAACAAAACAGCTAATACAGTAACTGAGCAAAACTGAACCAGGTAGCAGGAAAAGAAGTGTGATCCCTCTTCCAAAATGTAGAACTAAAAAGAAATGTATTAAGAAGAATGCAACTACCAGTAGTGCTAACACTGCATCTACCAATGTCCACGTAGCAACAGGTAAGCATTCCAAAAAATGTATTTCACATAAAATGTTCCACCATAGACTCCTTCAGAACCCTATAAAAACAGGGGTGAAAACATGGTCAACCCTTATAATGTAGCACAGAAAAATGATCCTGGAAGCTCTCATAGACAGAGCATTGCTCCTCAAATGAAAATTGTTTACATTAATTTTAAACAGAATGAAACCACTAACAAAATGTGTTAGTAAACTACAAAAAGTACTTCACAACAGATACAATATCAACATAGATACCTTTGAAAACTTCTGTGAAGGTGAGTGGATTCACACAACCAGCACAAAGCCATATCTCAATGACAAGGCATACAAATAAGAGCAAACAAACCCAATTGCTATACATAGCAGTGGCCAAGTGTATGAAAGGGTAGACAGCACCATTACGGCAGAAGAAACGCTGATTGAAAGAATATCCTCAACAAACTTACAATCAACTCTTCATTGCATCAATCCAATTTGTTCCATCTACAAATGGGCATGGACCTCAATGTGTAACATGTGAAAACAATCCTTCAAATATTTATGGCAATTCCTTAGTCAGTATTTGAAAGCCAAAAACAAATTAAGAATGAAAATATTACAAACCCTGGACTCCTGTCCAGTGTGCAAATACACAGGTCTGAGAGGACATTCATTAGCCTGCATTTCCGTGCCTGCTTGTAGAAGTACCTTCCACCACATCAAAATGGTAGCAACACACCATTCTACTATACAAAATCTTGTTCAGAGATTGTACTATGCAAAAAGTCCTGCTTTAGCACTGGAGCATTTAAATCACATTCTCTTACACGGCACAGCCAAAGAACTCCTGGAAGAAATAGACCACATCCAAATCAAATATTTTGGAAGTGAACAACACTTACAAAATCCAGTAACTTTAGAAAAAAAGAGTAGCAACAACCTTACAGATGCCAACCTTCTATTACACATGTACAAAAAGAAATAGCAAAGTTTAAAAGCACATCTGCTGAAGTACCAAACCAAGTATGTCTGTGTTGTCGCAGAACTTTTTAAACAAAGAGCACCAAATCTGTAGCTATAGCATACAAAATAGAAGAGAATGAGGAATCCCAATGGTTACAATCAGCCCTCCACCTTATAGCAAAAAACAAATATGAAATGTCTAACCCCGCAATACTTTGCACATACTGCACTGCAATGTTTGATAATAACCGAATGCCTTCACAAGCTATCACTAATTACTTGGAAATATTCCATTTCCAAAATGGCTCCAACAGCTTAATTTGTGTGAGAGCATTGTAGTCCAAACAGTACACCCATTTCAAGCGATAATACACCTTCAACCGAAAACAGCCAAGTTGCCTCCTTCTGAATTACTGCAAGGCATTTGTGTCAAAGTAATTTATTTGCCATTAGATCTTAAAGAAAATGTAGACACTCTGGGAGTGCAACGGCCAATAGATCAATCTTTGATTATCCTCGTGAATGGTGTACCTACAAAAGACAAAAATATTTGGCAGCAACAGGTAACTTAAACAAAGTTAGAGAAGCCATGCAATATATTAAAGAGAACAATGAATACTACAAAGAAATAAACATTGATGAAAACCTGAGAGAAACCACCAAAATAATTCAGGATTCCTCGTCAACTGGCCAATTTGAACTTGTGGACCCTACTACAGCATCCAATATTTAAGACCAGCATACAATTCACCCGCTGCACTCCAAAGACAGCATAGATGAGATATTAGAAACATATCAAATGCAGCCATCCAAAGGATCTCCAATCAGCACATGGGGAAGAAGTGCAGAAGCACAAGCCTGTCCTCTACTCTTTCCTACTGAAAAAGCTGGAAGGTGGACTTAACTTTTAATCACTGTTCTTGGCCCTCAGCACTCGACTTTGCTGTGCATACTGCAGAGATGCCGGTAGAATACCACGCTGCACAGCAAAATGTACTTGCTCAATTATGGAGCCTGGCCCAGACCACTCTATCATGGAATGTGCTGTATTATTAACAGTATTACAAATTGCATCATGTGCCATTTAAATGTTTGCATACATTTATCGCAAGTACTTATCCAGTAAAAATTGTGAACATTATCTGTATCATTTTATGCCCCTGACTAATGACGCCTTGTAAGTCACAGCCACACCATAGCGTGGACAACGTTGCCGCCTAATCCACGTACCAAGACTTCCCATGCACCTGCCCCCTTTTTCATCTACTGTAATATAGAATGCATTTATTGGTCTCTATTTAACAACATGCTTTTTATTCTCTCCACAACTGTGATTTTTGCTGCAACCCCAGTGTCATTGTCTCTGTTATGAATGATCTGAAATTAGACCGATGTCACCTGTAAGCGGATTGCACAACCCTAATACACCTTTTCTCTTACTTGGAAGGAATACATTTAGCAGAACCATAGCAATATTGTGCACTGCACCCCTTAAGATCACTACTTTATACTGTGATAGTACTATTATTTCAAATTATATATTGACAGAGCATGCCAATTTATGAAAGGTATAATGTATCCCACAGTTAGGTTCCCGTGTTGACCTGTGTACGCCAACATCACAATCTTTTCTCTCCACCGAGTAGATAACCATGCTAGGTCTCCTACTAGCCATCATGTTTCCATTTTGTATCATTGAAGACTGCCTACCCTGTACAGGAAACTACTTCCTCACCCAGGGTAATAGCCTATCTAGAATAGGTTGTTACCGGCATCATCCAATCCCCTGCCCCACCCGATTCCTACCCCATCCCACCCTTCCCACCCAGTCAGGAGAATAACAAACCCCAACGCTTACTAAAGTGCCCCAACAACTCAGTTCCCATTACCACCACCCCAACGAGGACTATAGAACAAACAGATGCCATAGAACCTTACCATTTCTGGGCTACACCACGTTATGTCACCCAAGATCACGCACAAACCAATTCCCCCACACTCGCAATCTGTCTTTAGTTCTGCAAAAGCAGCAGAATCTAAACCTGCTCCCCCACATTAAATATCACCTGTCTCCTATTACACGCACAGCTAAACAACCTCGCGTATCCCTAGGTTCGATGGCACAGATCACTACCTCTGTTCCTCCACCAGAGACACCACTCAGCCTCAAAGGTGCTCTCATTAATGTCAGTTCACTTGGAGCCCACACTATTGAGATCCACAATCTAATCATTTAACAAAAACTGGACCTACTAATAATCACAGAAACATGGCTGCACAAAGCATTGGGCCTGTTATTAACAATTGTCAACCCTCCTGGCTTTACCATTCTCTGTACCGACAGATCTAATGGTCAAGGAGGTGACGTGGCTATAATAGCCAGAACTGATATATATATCAGAGCATGCCCTCTTGAAGAAATAGAAGGATTCAAATTCCTCCAACCCAAACCCACCAGTAACCCAATACAACAACTAACACCCTGGTCATCTACAGATAACTTAACCTCAACACCCATCCGGACTTAGACATCCCTCTCCTATTAGCCTTTTTTTTTATCAAACCTAATACTAGATGCGTCATCCTTGGGGACATCAACCTAGGTTTTAATGACAAGAAGGATCTGAAAGGAGAAGCCTTCCACACTGCACTCAAATATATGAAATTTAATCAAGAAGTACAGGCCCACAGTCATAACAAGGGTAGAATACTTGCTTGGGTATTCACTCTTAATACCCAAGTATCCGTCGAGTCTATCACACCCCTAGACTGAACTGACCACCACTGCATTAATATCACTCGCAACAACAATGAGACTAATGCCCCTAAATCCATAATAATGGACACATTCGAGACAAGAAACATAAGAAAGCTTAATGCTGACAACCTATCTTCTCTACTCAAAGATGCCTTGACTTCCCACAATACTTCAAGTGACTATCCATGTCATCTTGCAGACATTTACCATGAGTGCCTCACTACTACGATTGATGCAGTAGCACCCATTACATTCAAAACACAACGTGCTGATAAAGGGTCAATCTTTTGGTTAAATATCGAGCTAGTCGAGCTTAGCCATACTAAAATATCCCTTGAACATATTCATAAAAAAATCTTGCATTATGAACTCGGCCATGGCATTCACTGCTGCCAACAAATATACAAAACAGCCATCATAACCCACAAAGCCAATGCATATACCACCCGTATTAATAACGCCACCTCAAATTCAAGGAGCTCTTCTCTATCCTTAGAGAATTGGAAAATCCAACCCCAGTCACCACACAGGCCATCTCCAGTAAAAAGTTGTGCACCACTATCCAAAATGTGCTAGCCTCCAAAATTGATTTACTCCAAAAGAAAATTATCACTAAAAGAAAAATCGTAGCGGACAAAAACACCACTGAATCCACTATCAAATCAATGAACGACAATACGAATACGCTGTTTCATGTCACACCAGTGACTCAAGAATTAGTTTGGATACCATCTCTAAACTAAAAGCGACCAATTGTAAAGGGGATAACTACTCGGCACAACCAGTCAAACTATGTGCCCCCACACTCACACCTATCATTAGGAACTTTGTAAATGCCTCATTCAACTCCAATATGGTTCCAGCCAGAATAAAAGAAGCTTGGTTCACCCCACTTCTAAAAAAAACATTGCTGGTATCAACAGTCCCCACCAACTATCGACCCATAACCGCTAGTACGCTTTTTCCTTAAGATCATTGATAAAATAGCGTACACCCAAATTCAAGTCTATATAGAACAAAACCAGCTCCTGGATGACAGACAATCTGGATTCAGACCCAACCATAGTACCAAAACGGCAATCTCTCGCCTACTCTATACAACGCATACACTAAACTTCTTTTCTCGCCCCTGGACACCATGGGTGTCATCTACACCAACTTTGCAGAAGACACCCAGATCGTTATACCGATCACAGGGAACTATGACCAAGACACGCTTTTCATTAACAAAATGTATGCAATAATGCAAAACTGGATGGCCCTGAACAGCTTATGCCTCAACAACGAGGAAACAGAGATTCTCATTGTGGGCTCCCAAGATAAAATTATTACCCTCCACCCTGAGTACTCATCAATCAACATTGATGGCACCCTGATTCCAGATTCGAAACAGGTAAAAACCCTAGGAGTATATCTAGACACTAACCTAACCATGACAAAACACGTAATGCTCTATCCTCATCCACCTCCTATACTTCCAAACTAATTGCCTTAAGTCGCCAGTTCCTCATGCCCACTAATTGCATCACCCTAGACAGGGCATTGCTACTATCCAAGTTAGACTACTGCAATATACTCCTATTAATGTCATGCCCTCGGTTCGTTTCTCCGGCCATGTCCCGTCACCCAGTCCTGTAACCTGTCTCTCCCATTCACCTATCTCCCGGGGCTCACGCAGGCAATCCAGTTTGGCTCGCGCACTGGCAAAACAAACGCCATACACCCTACAGTCACGGTTACGGCCGTTTCTCCATTGGCAGTTGCCATGGAGATTAGGCCACCGCTCGAGCAGTAACACACTCGCTCGTACCGTTGTGGCCCGATCACGTGACTCGATGACACGGTCACGTGCCCCAGGTTCGCGGTCACGTGACTCCGTTTAGTGTCATGTGACCAGGAAGAAGACGGTATTTAAGCAGAGCAGTGCCTATACACCGCGCTTCACAGCTGGTTTACTTGGAGACTCTGTTTGGCTTGCTTACCCACGTTGCTTACCTGGCTTCCTTGGACATGGCTTTTGTTTTCTGGACTTCTTTTTGGATCGCGCTTGGCTATTGCTACATCGGCTCTTCCGCTCACCACGGCTCCTGACCTCGGACTGAACTACGGACTTCTTCTGGATCGTGCTTTTGTTCTTCCATTGGTTCGGACGGCTCTTACTGGCTTCAGACCTTTTTTCATGCTCAACGGACCTCTCTTGGGCCTCCCTGATTGCACCTCTGCACGGGTAATCTCACTTCCCAGTTGGTGATTGTCATCTGATTACCTGGGGCCCTTCTACAATACAAACACTCTCCGGGTGGAGACTGGCGAAGACCATCCGGACCTATCCCTTCGGGTGGGTCCTTTGCCTACGTGAGTCCCGGAACCATCCTCCCGTTCAGGTTCACCATCCTGTTCATCAGATCCCCGGTAAGACTCTGATTGTCTTCTGACTAATACATGTAGTATCCTGTCGGCTTGGTATATAATCATTGCCTTTTTTCACAGCTGCCTGCCTATCTTCACGACTCTCAACACAAGACAATTAAGCACTACTAATGCCAATCTATGTAAACTACAACTCATGCAAAATAAAGTGCTGTGAGCAGCCCTAAGAATAAAAAAGTCAGACTGTATCTCTAGTATCAGGAAAGAGGCCTACTGGCTACCCATCAAGGCTAGAATCATCTTCAAATCACTGTGCATCGCCCACACATGTCTCGCTAAGAAAGCACCTATCTACATCAATAACACAATAAGAAAAAAAGAACACTCAGATCAAATGAAAAGTCGTTCCTTGTGGTCCCACGTCACAAAAGCTCTAGAACTGGGGAAGCAGCTTCTCAGTCATGCCCCCAAATCACTGGAATGCACTACCTTTAAATATCAAACAGGAAAACTCCTTCCAGAGCTTCAAAAAACTACTAAAAACCTGGCTCTTCAACCCATTCTAGTTAATGACTTACAGATAACTACAATCAGCCACCTTCCAACTAAAAATCATCACCTATTTGTGTAAATAAGTATCAGAGACCTTGGGCCTCATTACAAATCAGGCGGTCCGGAAATAACGGTGGCGGTAAACCCGCCGCCACCGTTGTTTCCGGACCGCCTGATCCCGACTCCTGCAGGCGGGAGGTGATGTTCCCGTCAGGTTTGACCTGCGGGTTTAACACCGCCCGCCTGCAGGCGGACGAGGAAACACCGGCAGCATTACGAGATGCTGCCGGTGTTTCCATGATCCCCATTCCCATTGTGTCCCATAGGACTCAATGGGAATGGGGATTAACACCATTCCGCCTCTGTGATTCCGGAAAACTGGGGTTGTAATGCCCCGGTAATTCCGGGAATCACGAAGGCGGAATGGTAATACGAGTCCGGCGGTAACCAGGCGGTTTTACCGCCTCAGTTACCGCCGGACTCGTAATGAGGCCACTTGTCATTTTATGTAAGTGTAACCAATGCCTTCCTCTCTTTGTCAGACTGAAACTGTATAATATATGTATGTACTATGAATGCCACTGAATTATAACCAAGAAGTCTGCAACTATGCCGTGATACCCTGGGGTCTGGGCGTAAAATAAATGTAATAAATAAATAAATAAATCATAAGAATGATGAAAGATGCACACAAATAACAGCACCAGAATACCACTCTTTACAAATGTATTCTGAAGACCGCAGATTCAGACAAAACGTTGAATACATATTCCACCTCCTGTTTGAAAATGAACTAGCAACTCTATGTTACGGAGTTGCACACACATTGAAAACAGGTTCCAACTTTTAAAATATGTCTGAACACCGCCACTTCCAAAGGTGCAAGACAAAGATGAAGTTTTGCAGTCAAACATCACAAATCTCTTGGCAAACATGTGTCGTACGAAAGAATACTGGTTCCATCATCACCCACAAGGTCTGTCACTTTATGTTGTGCAGAGTATGCATGGGAAGACTTGAACGATTTCCTTTGCATAGCAAACAAAAACAAAGAAGGAATAGACATGAAAACACCAGGAGAACTCTCCTCTCTTGACCCTGTAAATGTGTCAAAGTACTTCCATCACTGCTTTATTGCCATGCTGCCATTCATCTGTAATAAAACAATTCCTCCCCTCAGAGAAGTGCAACACTTCTTATGGAGAAAGGAATATCAATCCAGAGGAGCACCACACATCCACATGCTTTTGTGGATAAAAGATGCTCCTAAATTTGATCAGAACAGTGATGCCACTGTTTTGCAGTTCATTCACAAATATGTTACTTGCAACATCCCTCCATAAAATGCACATAGTGACCTAAATGCACGTATTTTGCAGTTTCAAAGACTCAAATGTGGCAAGTATTGTCCATTCAGATATAAAAACAAAGGCAAATGCTGCATTAAATGCTGCTTTGTTTTCCCTAGACTAGTTTCTGCAAAAGGACAAGAAAAAAGCTTCATGTCTCCTGTTAGACACAGTGTGAAAGACAAATTGCCTAAGAGCACATACTGTATTAAAAGAAGTAAACCATCAAAGTAAATCAATGATAAAATGCAATCATTGCCCTCTTGTGGAATGCAAACATAGATGTGCATTACATTGCATACAATTCCACTGCAGTTGCACAATATGTCACAGCCTACCTAACCAAAGCTGAGAAAACAGAGCTGAAAAACCTCAGGGATGACATATCATCTGACAAAACACTGTCACAAAATACATACAGCTTTGGCATAAAAATGCTCTCCCATAGAGAATGTGTTTGCAACGAAGCCACAAAAAGTTTAACTGGCACAGCCTTATAAGGAAAATATGAAAACATAGTCTGACTAAGTCTTGGTCCTGCTGCATCTAGAAAAAGTGTTTTCAAATTGTACCAAGACATAGAAACAATAGCCAAAAATGATCCCAAAGGCTAGGACATTTTGAAAAACAATTTATTGGACAAATACTACCCAAACAGGAGTACTGCTTTGGAAAACATGTGTCTATTCCACACAGCCCAAAATGTTTCATACAAAAATAATATTAAACAAGATGAGAAAAAAGGTAAATACATAGTCAAAAGTTTTGCGGGAAGCCTGGTTAAACTTACCAAATACAGCTTGTTTAATCATATGAGGCTATCATTTAAAACCCCTCAACATAGAGATGTTTACTATATGTCGCTACTGCAACTTTTAAAATCATTGAGAAAAGAAGAATATTTATTGGACAGCCATGCCTCCTATGAAGATGCTTTCAATGCAATTGAAGCACTATAACAGATATCAATTTCAAGCAGTACAAAAACACGTTGGACAATGAACGCTAACAAGAAGAAGAACTTCAAGCACACCTTAGGAGCCGATTCATGGAACAAACGTGTGCCGAAAATCTTGGTGCAAGTTGACGCAAGCATGAAAAAACAGGCACACGTGTGCGATTCCCTCGGGATGAGCACCAAACCCGTGCGTGGCGCACACGGGCGCACACGTCATTGCAACATCCCGAACGCCGTGCGTGACGTGCACAGGGAAAGTGCACAACGTCGACGTACACACCAAAAAGGGGCGGGACACGGGGCGTAACACGCGGAATGGGGAACAATGTGTGATAAAGAAGGCGTAACTGGGGAAATACTGCAGGGAAATACACGGAACGCCCACACGCATATGAACAACACGTATTCATGGAATCAAATACGGGAAACCCGCGCACGCTAAAAGACGCGCATATGCATCAACATGACCGCTACACGAAGGCAGGCGGAAGCGTCCCCGCGCACAGTATAAAAGTGCGTGCAAACAACAAACACGTAGATCCAGCTACGATGAATGCCACAATTGTCGCACCACTGATCGTGGAACACCGCAGGAGGAGGAGTATAGCCAGGGCCCGCATTTTTTTCCCCGGACTAGCCTTTTTGGGATGCCTGACGACCAGGTCTATGGCAGGTATAGGTTTCCGCCCTGTATCATCCTAGATCTGTTCAGGGAGTGGGAAGATGACCTTACATCACCCACCCTGTGCTCCCAAGCATTGAGCCCCTTGGAGAAGGTGGTCAATGTCCTGCATTTTCTGGCCACTGGGTCATTTCAGTGGACAACTGCCATAGTGGGGGGGGTCTCACAGGCCACGCAGTCACGCTGCCTACACCAGGCAGAAAGGCAGGCCGTGGTCCAGGACTTTTACAGGGTGGCACACTTTCCCAAAGTGCTCTGTGCCATAGATTGCACCCATGTGGCGCTACGTCCACCTAGGGCCACTGAGCACATCTACCGAAACCGCAAGCACTGGCATTCCATCAACATGCCGGTCATATGCGATGCAAAGGGAATCATCACCTCTGTCTATGCAAACTACCCTGGCTCTACCCATGACAGTTTCATATACAGAATGTCCGCCCTGAGCCGGGCCCTGGAAGCTGGGCAGCATGGCAACACATGGCTCCTAGGTGAGTACAAATGCCTGTGCACATGCATGCATGTCACACACAGCCAAATACACAAACCCCAATAATCACAACCATTATCACCTCCCCAGGGGACACAGCCTACCCTCTGAGCAACCACATGATGACTCCAATGCAGAACCCCACCACACCACCCCAGGGAAGATACAGTGCTGCCCATATTGCAACCAGGGGCATCGTGGAGTGCACATTTGGAGTGCTCAATTCACGCTTCCGCTCCCTTGACCGCTCTGGCGGCCAGCTACTATATATACCCCCAGTAGTGTGCAGGATCATTGTGGCAGCATGTGCCCTGCACAATGATGCAACACGGCAGGATATACCAGTGGACATGGTCGTGCCCCCACATCCCCAACCACAGGCTCAGGCACTGTCCATGGGAGGGGAAAGGGCACGTGGCGAGGCAGCCCGCACCCAGCTTGTGGCCACATTTTTCACCTAAACTCCCACCCCTGCGGAGTGCACACAGGCCTGGCACATACCAGGTGACAATCAATGATGACAAAGAGACAGTCAACTGTCACAACCTTACCACCCTGAGAATGTTGCCACAGAAGTGCTGCATTGTGTATATCCCTAGCTACTTAAACATAACCAATCTTGTTTGACCAAAAGGAACACATGCAAGGTGTGTATCACACCACCCCGCAAAACAGGCCATCACAATCCCTGGTATGTCAACCAAACCCTCCCAAACCACATCACCCTTGTCTGCCACACCATGACATGGCATGCAATAGCAAAAGGCCAACACATGACCAATAAGATACGAAGTGACATGTCATAAAAGAAAACTGTCCAGAGACAATGATGCCTGACATGGAATCAGATGAAATGACTGACCAACAACCTCCCACGCATACAAAGTCAGACACAAATGTGTTCCACCAGTCGTAACATGAACACAACCCGGAATGCCTGTTCACATGCACATTGGGCATGGCAAAATCCGGACTCCCGAACCTGTGTGCTGTGTGTGTCTCCTGCAACACACTACTCAGCACAGAGCACATTGAGCAGCCATTGTGTTGCAGATACAACTTGGGCATCACATGAAAATGACAAATCATATCAATAACCAAATGACGCATGTACAGGATACCCAAATGGTAATAGATCATGTGCTACAGGGACACAGCAGGCCTGAGAATGCAATCGGTGTGCACCTGTGGCCATGGAAGGGTGGTTGTACGTGTGGTGGATCATTGTGCAACTGTGTGTGTCATTAGGGACATGCACTCAACATATGCATGTGAAATCAAATGACCCTCAGCAGGGGAGTTGCTAGGTCTGGAAAAGACCCGGGGCTACGCTGATGTCGGAACTGTCGGGACTGGGGGCTAGCTAGTCTTTTGGCTGTAGCTCCTGAGATTCTATTCGGGGATACAACCAAAAGATCAGGGGCTATAGCCCCCTTAGCCCCCCCCTAGCAACGCCCCTGACCCTCAGTGCCCTTTACACATCACATTTAAACATTGCCCATGTGAACACCCTAGCATGTCAAACTACACCAATCCCCTGACACCAGAAAAGCAAAGACAATACAGGAACAGGCATTGACCACCACAACACACCATTTATTTAGTACCCCACAATTACAATGTCAGAGTGCCCAAAACACTGTAGCCCAAGCCAACTGTCCAACAACAAAAGGCCCTCCCTCATTTACACATCACTGTGACCTTCTGAACAACTGTGTCTGGGTTATGTAGCCTTCTTCATTCAAGTCTACCTGGCTTCAGGATCACCCTGCCCCTTGGTTTCCATGTTGCAGCTTGCATCTAAATAGGGTCCAGCCCCCTCAGAAGCCACCTTGACTGGTAAAAATACCAAATCGCAGAGAACTCCAATTAGCTAAACCCACAAACCAGGGAAAAAGCTTGTAGGCACCAAAAACCCCCAGAATAGTCTCCAGTAGATGACTTGAAGTAGCAGGAAATGTCAAAGCACATGTACAAGCACAATGATAGAACAACCAAGGTAGCACAGTTGAACAATGAACCAACAGGATGGGTACCATTTATGGTACATAAAATACAATGAGGATGCAACAACTGATGGGTAGTGTCACAGCTCTGTTGTCCAGGCGCAGGAGTTGCACGAACCAACCACCCCCTCCGTGGTCTGGCCACCTGCAAGGTCAAACCTACACAGGCCTCTGAGACCCCGGCGGGGAAGGAGGGTCAGGGATATGTTGTTTGGACAGGCATTGGTATTCATGATAACCGGAAAGAGGGGCAGGAGAGGGGAGGTGGATTTGCAAGGGAAAGTACTCAAAATACAACTATTCACATACTCAATTTGAGAAAACATGTTCATCATGCACATTGTACCAAATCAGTCAAATGCAAGGCAAAGACACACTTATCTCTGGGGCTAGTGCTGGCCTCCTGCCTGCACACTTTCAGGTCCGGTAACAGGAGCGGTTCAATGTTGCAAAGAGTGCATGAGTTACTAATCTGAATGTGTTTTCACAACACACACACACACAACACAATCCATGCCCCAAAGTAAGTGACTTCTCCACAAACCAACACCCGTGTCCGCTGCTTTGTACCCATACTTTAGCTTGGTCCCCTGATGGTTCATACACTGTCAATGCAGTAAGGCAGCCGCATGTGGGCGCCGCGGGAAATGGAAGACCAATGTGTCAACAATCACACATGATACAATGGTCCCTGGGTGAGCTGCTAGACGCATATAGCGAGGTGCAACTTCAGTACAAGTTGTGTTCTGGCAGCCACAGATTTCAACAGGTAGTGCACATAGCAATTTGCACATGCAAATGACATGCACTGGCCATGAGTTTGTGCCTCGCTGGGTGTCCCTGTGCGCTGTATCAGTTTCTAGCTAGGAATGCTACTGCCCTAGTAACTCTGCTTCAATTGAGCAGGGGGGACTCGAGGATATGTTCGATGGCCCCTGCATGTGCCCCTGACAACCTGTAAAGCCACTTGGCATTTGGCCCTCAACACATGTCAGCTGTACTGTGAGCTTCTCCAACAATGCCTGGCAAAGCTCCTGGAAACACGTCTGCTTCTGTCGGACGTCTGAGCACAAGCTCTGTGCTTCTGCTTGCGCACACATCCACACGTCTGCATAACCGAACGTGGCCAGTTTTTTCTGGATTACACGCCCCTGTGTCTGCTGGCAAAGGTAGTCTGGAGGCTCATCTCCCTGCAGAAAGGGCATAACACAAATTAATAAGGCAAGAAAGTTCCATGTGTGTGTGTCTTCATGCTGGTTGTCACTGGGCCAGGTTACAGACCTACATCCAAACTCCTCCCACCATCAGTGTCACTTTGACAGGCCAAGGGTGCAGGCTACTGTCTACAGCATGAAGTGCATCAAGCACATATACAAGCAAGAAAATAACATATATCACAATCCACATCAATTAATGGAGACATCAATCACGTACTCACCCAAATTGATTACAGACATGGGGTGGATAAAACACTACCAATCCCCACTAGGGGTGTTAACACAAGTAGTGCAGCATCAGACAGGCCACAGTTATGAAGAAAGTCCAAAGCCCTTGTGTAAAATTTTTTTAACACCAAACTATCCTAGCGAGCCCATGGATAAGGGAAGCAGGATTGGCCTATGTGAGTAAGGACCCCAAGCTGCAAACACATGCACAAGACAAGCTTGAAGGGCCCAGCTGGAACAGACAGTGGATGCTTTCAAAAGCCACAAAGCACCACACTGTCACATGAATGCACAATAGACAAACAATATTAAACTATATTAACTAATTAAACTAACAATGAAAAACCTACATAACATAATTAAAATAACTATGAAATAGTTAATATTAACTAACTAAACTGAAAGCAAAAATGGCCACATAGGACCCAGAGGGGGAGGCACCCAGGAGGGTGGAGATACAGGGTGCACCTCGACACCCACATGCAATGATGTTGAGACCAAAAAAAACCTCCAACGCCTGCACACCACGACCTGTGTCGGAGATATCTCTTCGTCCGAGTCTGGCTCATCCTGAAAAGGAGGACGTGGCACAGGATCCTGACCACGCCTAGCCGCAGCTTGTCCCTCGTCCGCAGCAAGTCTGCAGGGGGGGTGAGCCTGGCTCTGTGTGGCGATGACACGTAGGTCTGAATGCAGAACCTCCCGTGATACGCCTGCTTCCTCGTGCAAGATAACACAAAGTTCTTCCTGCAAGGCCTCACTGGACAACTGATGCACCTCCCAGCAACCACGTAGTTCAGCCGAGATGGTACGCTCAAGCTGCACAAACCGATCCTCTGCCCGCTCCCTCTGGGTCATCATGAGCACAACCAGAGTGGATCTGAGGGAAGCATACTCACACTCCATGGCCTCCATGTGTGTCTCTGCGTGAACAGCAATTGCTTGATGCAGAGAGAACATTTCAGCCTGGTGTGCCCCGTCTGAGGCTGCCATGCCCAGCCTGAGCGAGCGGGCCATGGACTGCGCTGCCTGCTGCTGGAGAAGCACCTGCGTAGCAGGAGGGAGCACGGATTGGGCCACACGTTACATGCTCACAGCGATGTTATCAAGTGCTGCCCCCTGCCGTTCTGAATTGGCAGTCATGTCTTGCTCCCACTCAGTATACCTCAGTGGCACGCGGCCACCGCATTGCTGGGTTTGACACCTGCGGGACCCAAGGACAGGCCGTCCTCGTTGGGTTGGCACAACCTGCGGCTGCACGACTACATGCCCCCGTCAACGTGATGTCCCAGGCACATCAGCGACTTTTGTGGAGGGTGACCCTGCGTCCCGATCCACCACTGGTGGCGGTCCCACCACTGTCTGGCCCCTCAGTGCAGGTGTCACGGACAGAGGAGTGTCCACATCAGAATCACTCACCCATGACGCATGGACCTGATGCACATCCAACTCGACATGGATGTCAGAGTGGTCATCTGGGCTGGACTCATTGCCAGCCAAAGACAAGATGGACTTTAGCACATGTGGGTTCTCGTGGTCTACCAGCCCACGACCCCCACTTGTGCCGGGTTGCTGTTGTGATAACAACCCTGTGCCTGGCATGACAACACCATCCTCTGGCTCTATTGGGTCATCATCTGAAAAGTGGAGAGAAAAAAACATTAGTACACATGTCAGAAGCACATAACACACACACACATAGATATCACACAGACAGCCAACACATGAAGCAGACATGTCACATACAAAAGAGAACCTGCCATGCATGCCAGGTCACTTTGACATAGCATCAGTGAGTAGGCATCTAGAACGGTGTTACACAGCTCAGAAGTGGGTTGATGCAGTGCAGAACATGTGTACGTTAGTAATTATCTACATGAACAAGTACTTCATGATGTGTATCAAAAAACGTGAAGCCAGTGCAAAGGCAAGTTCAAGCATCACGTGCAATGTGCATGCAATGGGTTGCATGGCTACAAGCAGACCCCTCCCCCGAGTGAAAATGCAGGGATGCCTTGCATGGTAGCAAAAGTGGCCATGGTGACCAGAGACCTGTGTATTGGCAGACAGTGGTGACTAGCATCAATGGCATCATCTGAGTCAACTGACAACACAGCAGATGATGATGGGACAGTAAGCAGGACACATAACGGACCCTCAGTAGTACAACCATGTGTGCAGGAGCCACTACACCAGTTGGACAGAGTCAGTGGGCCTGAAACAGGGGGTGGACTGTGCCCCACACAGACTGTGACACCCTAAACATGTGTGTGATGCAGGACTGGGCCAGAGTGGGCATGGGATGGTTGAAGAAATGCCATGAAATGTTGATCATCCTGGACACGTACTGCAATGATCATCCAGTCAAGGACACATAGGGGCATGCATGGAATGCGCATGGTGCCTGAATGGGCACTCATGTCCCTGTTGAGCATCTGCCGTCTGCACAGTCCAAGTGAAACACCCTGCATGAAAGGCAGAGGATGTACCCCACTGCATGTGTCTGGCAGGTTGGGTAGTGGAAGTAAGCCTGTGCACAGGAGGCTTGAACAGGCCATTTCAGTATGCCAAGATGATGCACACCAGTGCAATGGTGTAATTGGGGTGCAGGGGGGTGGAGGGGCAAGGGGACATGCCTATGTGGAGTACCCGCATGCAGGCAGAGGACACATGCACGTCAGTCATGCAATGACATAGTCCCAGTGCTGAGAGGAAAGACACCCCTGGCTACATGCAGAATTGCCAGTGAGCTGGAACATGGACCGGAGGGGCATCTGTGTGACTGGCATGTGAGTAGGGTGCAAGTGTGGTGATGAGGACAGTCCCCGTCTGCTCTACATGTCCACCATCCTGCACAGCAAGCACGCATCAGTGAAGCATTGCATGACTCGCACATGAAAACCATGTACACATAGCATGTAGTGGCAGTCAAGCACAACACATCACACAGGCAAACCACACATGGGCTGGACAAACACACAACAACACTCAGTGGACGGGGCATCAAAGTCCTGCATCTCTCCCACTCCTTCAACCAATTCTGCTGGTATGAACTCTACAACGAGTGACTCGTGCGGAGTGGGGTCATCCTCCTCAGGTGGTGGCCCACCGCCAGTCACCAGAGTCATGCTGTAATTAAAGGCACGCTTGGTCTTACCACTGTGTTTGAGGTCATCCCAACGCTTCTTGCACTCGGCACCTGTGCGCACCTCATGGCCGAATGCACTCACATTATCCGCGACATGCTTCCAGTCGGTATTCCGATGGGCAGCCGTAGTTTGATAATTCGGCCCCACTAGCATGTCACGCCTGTGTGCCCACACGTAGTCCACAAGGGAGTCCAGTTCCTGCACACAAAAAGGCTTCTTCCTTGACGTGCAGAAGGCCGTGGCTGTGTCTGGGGTCCCAGCCTGTGCTGCAGATGCAACCTTCCTCCTCTTGGATAGTGGCGCGGACCCTGGCTGGCGAATGCCGCCCTGATCAGTATGGCCAGTGGCACCGGTGGATTGAACCAAGGGAGTGGCAGGTGGAAGGTCGACCGAAGGCCTGACTTGCGTCAGTGGCTGATGGGTGCCCTGGAATGGACTGTGCGCAGCAACATCCACTGTGCCAGGGTCATTGACCGCGCCGCGACTGGGGTGTTGTTGGCTGCATCTGCCCCTGCACTTGCCAACACCCGGCTGGTCGGAGCAGCAGATGACATTACTGCCCCAGGGACACGTGTTTTGGTCAGGGCAGCCCTGCGTGCACCTAGGGTGTCCATCCTGACCTGATGGAAAATGTCCATGGACTTTTCAAGTGCTAACGCAGCCTGCACTGGCAGACCTTGAGCCTGGGTGGTGGTGTCCACAGCTGCACCTGCACCTGCAGCTAGCACTACCCTTGGGCCTGTGGCAGTTGATGAAACGGACTGCCGGGTCACATGGGTGCCAATGCCAGATGCAGAAGCTGCATCTCCCGGAACCACAGGGAGTGGTGGCATGACTGCACCAACACATGGCGCTACATCGTGCCGAAGTGGTTCACCCCTGCCTCTTCCCCCTCTGCGGCCACCCTGGACACCCTGGAGTCCCCCTACTCCCTGGTCACCCTGGCTACATCCCTGACCATGCCCGCCATGAGGAGTATGCCCAGCTGAGGAACCCCTCACCTTTGGTGGCCTCTCAACCATGGCACAGATGGAGTAGTGCCGGCATAGATGGAGAAGTGCCAATGGGAGGTGTACACGACAAATGTCCTGGGCAATTGAGGTGAAGGGGTGGGATACAAGATGTTAAAAGCACCCCTCCACCTGCAAGACTATATGTGACCCCGATGATGAAGTGACAGGTCGCGCAATGCTCAGACACCCCAAAATTGCAGTAAAACCGTGCACACAACCCCGGTAACCCACATGTGTGGAATTAACCTCCAGCAGTACGTGGTGGCACTCAGGGACACGAAAAACATGTACGCGTGGGACACGCAGGCTACTATGACCTCAAAAACGGGTACGCTATACACAGGGGCACCCGCAGTGGGAAAAATAGCATGTGCGACTCACCGTCAGACTAGCATGATAATGAAAAACATGCATAGCCAATACCCCCGCCAAAAGAAGAGATACGTCCTTGATCCGCTGTGAAGTTGTGCGAAACAACGCAAAGTGGCAACACACACATCGGTCTCCACGAAAGGCACGTACAGTGAACTGCTGGCCCCGCTCACCTTTAACCCGTGATGAGGGAAACGCCCGCGTGCGTCACGTCACTTACGCGCTTAGGCCCTTTCCTCGGATTACAGGCATTAACAGGCGGATGTGCTGTTTTTTCACGTGCTGATTCACCATGCACCCGTCACGAGGAAAACGCCCACGCGCGTTACATCACAGACATGCTTACGCGCTAAGGGCCTTTCCTCAAATTACACGCTGATGTGCACTTTTTTCATGTGCTAAATCACTCTATATCAAGCTGGCCACGCGACAACACACAGAAGACCACGCTCCTGCCCAAAAGGCCATTTTCCTGCCCCCCAGAACCCGAGCACGCTCCCACCTGCCATCTGCTGCTGCCTGCCTGCCTGCTGCCCACGTGCCCTGCTATTTGGTGCCTGCACGTCAGCCATCTGCAGGGGTCCAGTTGCTGTGTCCACCCCTGCTGGAACAGAAGACTCCCGACTGGGATATCATCGCTCCAGAGCCCAGCCCCAGGACCCAGTTGCCCACCCACACCTGTCTCAGGAGTCGCCATGTCAGTGCAGACACCATCCAAGACCACTGGCGACCCCCAGCCAGAGAGGAAGAGGGCTACCAGCTTCAGCGATGAGGAAGTTGGTATCCTGGTTGAGCAAGTTCTGGGGCATTATGATGCCCTCTTCACACCATCGTGCGCCGAGAAGGAAGAACAGAGGAGGATCTGGACGGACATAGTGGGTGCCAACAACGCGAAGGGGGTGGCACCCGAGACCCGAGACACATCCAGAAGCTCTGGGAGGACTACAAGTCCAGGACCCTCAATAAGGCCCGGTGCCTCGTAGAGGCAGAGGATGCAGTGGGGCACCGGGGCCAGTTTACCAAGCAGCAGATCAGGGTCCTGGAGCGCATTCGCCCAGTGCTTCACCACCAGATCCTCAGGATGCAGGCCCATCTGGAGTTGAGCGGTAAGTGGCCATGCATTGCTGTGTGAAACAGAGCATGTTGCAGTGTGCTGGTAGTCAGCTACTTGCCTGTATGTGTGACTTGCATCCCTCCCTCCCCGCACCCGTTCCTGGTTCTCCACGCCCGCCTCCCGACTCACCTTCCCTCCCTCCCATTGGTGCATCCGAGTTTCGTGTCGAGTCTACCGACTCGCGAGGCCCCCACCGGCTCCTTTCTAAACCTCGGAGCGCGGTGAGTGTGCCCCCAGCAGCACCCTCCTGGTGTTTTTTTTCCCCCCAGCCCTATGACTGGTGGGCCCGTGCCCAGTAGCAGGCCTTTGCATCCCTCCCTCCCCGCACCCGTTCCTGGTTCCCCAGCCCGCCTCCCGACCCGCCCTCCATCCCTCCCATTGGTGCATCCGAGTTTCGTGTCGAGTCTACCGACTCGCGAGGCCCCCACCGGCTCCTTTCTAAACCCTCGGAGCGCGGTGAGTGTGCCCCCAGCAGCACCCTCCTGGTGTTTTTTTTCCCCCCAGCCCTATGACTGGTGGGCCCGTGCCCAGTAGCAGGCCTTTGCATCCCTCCCTCCCCGCACCCGTTCCTGGTTCCCCAGCCCGCCTCCCGACCCGTCCTCCCTCCCTCCCATTGGTGCATCCGAGTTTCGTGTCGAGTCTACCGACTCGCGAGGCCCCCACCGGCTCCTTTCTAAACCCTCGGAGCGCGGTGAGTGTGCCCCCAGCAGCACCCTCCTGGTGTTTTTTTTCCCCCCAGCCCTATGACTGGTGGGCCCGTGCCCAGTAGCAGGCCTTTGCATCCCTCCCTCCCCGCACCCGTTCCTGGTTCCCCAGCCCGCCTCCTGACCCACCCTCCCTCCCTCCCATTGGTGCATCCGAGTTTCGTGTCGAGTCTACCGACTCGCGAGGCCCCCACCGGCTCCTTTCTAAACCTCGGAGCGCAGTGAGTGTGCCCCCAGCAGCACCCTCCTGGTGTTTTTTTTCCCCCCAGCCCTATGACTGGTGGGCCCGTGCCCAGTAGCAGGCCTTTGCATCCCTCCCTCCCCGCACCCGTTCCTGGTTCCCCAGCCCGCCCTCCCTCCCTCCCATTGGTGCATCCACTCTTCATCACCGGTCCTCCCAGGGCAGCCCTCTGCCCGGCAGCCCCCAGCGGCTAAGGGCCCCGAGGCCAAGGGCGACTCCAACAGAGGCGACTCCAGGAAGTGTCTGCAGGTGTCAGCAGGAGAAGCCAAGGAAGCCAGCAGCCAACAGACACCAACAAAAACCGTGAGTGTGGCATGGGTGGGGAATAGAGCAATCACTCTACTCCAGAAAACCCCTGCCACTCTATCTTACCTATCAATAACATAGAGTGCCATAATACTTGCATGTCCACTCTTTACAGAACTGTGAATGTTAGCATGTCCACTCTCAGACAGAAGCGCCAAATCTAGACAGAAATGTGATTGTTAGCATATACCACACTTAGATGGAATTTCAGAAATGTGACTGTTAGCATGTGCCACACTTAGATGGAATTTCAGAAATGTGACTGTTAGCATGTGCCACACTTAGATGGAATTTCAGAAATGTGACTGTTAGCATGTGCCACACTTAGATGGAATTTCAGAAATGTGACTGTTAGCATGTGCCACACTTAGATGGAATTTCAGAAATGTGACTGTTAGCATTTGCCACACCTAGATGGAATTCTCAAGCTAGGTTTGCGCAAAATCTAGGCAGTAATATGATTGTTGGCATGTGCCACACTTAGACGGAATTCTCAAACTTAGCCCGCGTTGCATCTAGATAGAAAATATGATTGTTAGCAAATACCACACCTAGATGGAATTTCAGAAATGTGATTGTTAGCATATGTGACTCTTAGCATGCACCTCACTTAGAATTATAAACATGGCTTGCGCGGCATCTAGATAGAAATGTGACTGTTAGCATGTGCCACACCTAGATGGAATTTTCAGAAATGTGACTGTTAGCATTTGCCACACCTAGATGGAATTCTCAAGCTAGGTTTGCGCAAAATCTAGGCAGTAATATGATTGTTGGCATGTGCCACACTTAGACGGAATTCTCAAACTTAGCCCGCGTTGCATCTAGATAGAAATATGATTGTTAGCAAATACCACACCTAGATGGAATTTCAGAAATGTGATTGTTAGCATATGTGACTCTTAGCATGCACCTCACTTAGAATTATAAACCTGGCCTGCGCGGCATCTAGATAGAAATGTGACTGTTAGCACGTACCGGACCTAGATGGAATCCCACAATTGCAAGGACAGCAATGCCAACTAACCAACCAGCTAACAATTCCATCCATCTGCATACACCTCTCAAACTATAACCAAACACAACCACAAGCCTTAAACGCAGCAATCCGCACAAACTTCACAACAATGCAACAACAAAACAAACCACACATAGACTTGCACAACAGCACACGACGACTACGGACCATAAAACACCCCAAGCCCAGCCGACGGAACCACCGGGCTGAGGCTGCCAACAGCACATCACTGCTCTCTTGCACTTTTCCAGCTTATTCCTACTAACCCACCCCCTCTCCTCCCCTTTTCAGAGCCGCCAGAGCGCCAGGGGACCACTTCGGTGGTGATAGTGCGCGGTACAAATGACCTTTAACATTAACATTAACATTAACATAGGCCTTGTTTGGATGTGTGTGTGCACAGACATCATGGTAATGCATGTGAGACCAGTCATGCATGAACCACATGGATGGTGCATGTGTTACAATGCAACATGGGGAGCAGCATGCGGAATGCACACATGAATGCATGCCTGTCACTGTTCTTGGACATGGATGGGATGTGAGAGATGGGTGCTGCTCTCATGTACATGTATGGTGTACATGTCTGTTTGTCTGAGTAGCAAGTGTGTGACTTTGAAACGCCATGGATGCATGACACATGGCTGTGACGCTGTGTTGATTCACTTATGTAGTCTAGTCATCCTTGTATCCACTGTGTCTGTGGTGTACTAGCCCTGATGCATGACCCTCCGGTGATGTGTGTGCATGGGATAAGTATGAGCCATGATGCATGTAAGTTTGAAGCCAACATTTATGTCAATAGAGGCCCTTGTATATGGATGCTGATGTTGATTGCATGCGCCATGCCTGTTTCTGGATGTGTGTTGCCTGCATTGACCCCTGTGTTGTGGAGGGACAGGATGGAAGTGACGTTTGACATTGCCACTCATGTGTTATTGCTTCCTGTCTAGGGGGCTATTGTACAGTACCCTGATGCTTGTGTTCTATGTCTCCCTCTACGCAGCATCGAGTGAAGAAGATGCAAAAGATGCCTCCACCGGCGGTGACGCAAGGCCCAGCCACCCTCCCAGGAATTGCCATCATCATCACCATCACCCGGGAGCGAGGGGACTGGTGCCGCGTCTGCCACTATGGCTGTAGCGGAAGGGCCGGGTGAGCCCCCACAGGGGCTTGCAATGGCGGAAGACGGTGCAGAGCCATCCAGGTTGGTGGTCTCCACAGAGGAGGAGGAGGCCGCTACTGAGTCGCACATGGGGCCTGGTGGCGGTAGTACCACTGGTGCAAGTGGTGCAGTCCAGGGCCAGGGGCAGGAGGTAGCACAGGTCACTGTGGAGGGGCCTGTGCATGTCACTGTCCCTGACCCTGTGACTGCACCACCATGCACCAGCAGGGATGCCCCATCCCAGGCCCGTCCGCAGGTAGGGGGGAGGCCCACATCATCTGGCACTCCATGACCATATGTGGTCCGTCCTGATTGGTGTTGCGTTGCGCATGCATGTCATTCGTGATGACGTGCGTGCTTCCTAGGGGGACCACGAACGCCATCACGAAGAGTTGCATGGCAACGTGGCACAGTTAGGAGGGGCCATGGTCGGAAGGTTCCGACATGTTTCGAGCACTCTGGCGGCCCACTCCTCCTCTGTGGATACTATGCGCCAGTTGTTTTCCCTGCCGTCTTCCGGCCCCGATTCCACCAGGGCCCCCTGTGGACCTGGCCCGACCAACACAGCCAGCTTGGTGGAGATCACATCCCTGCCACAGTCAGAGGTCCAGCAGGGGTGGACACCCCACCAACTGGAGACCAGCAGATGGAGGATGTGCTGGCATCATCGGGCAGGGGACATGGACAGCAGCAGCAGGCTCAAGGTGGGAGCGATGATGGCTCGGGGCCATCAAAATCAGAGGTGCAGGCATCGGCCGGAGAGCAGGAGGACCCTGGAATGTGAGTTTCTTCCGTGTGGCAGCGGTTGAGCCAGCAGATAGATGCGGAGCGGCGGTGGATAGAAGAGGCACGGCTCACCATGGTCAGGGTGGAGTTCTCCATGCGCAGGGTGTTGAGGCGTGCTGAGTGCCTCGAGGCAACTCGCAGGGAGTTGGAACAGGCCATGACTGTATACCTGTGAGACCTCGGGGCCAGGGCAGAGGCCCGCCTCCGGGACATCGACATGGAGTTCGATGATGCCCTGGCCCGGGACATCACAGAGTGAGCCCGCCACCATTGTATGTAGTTAGTTAGTGTTAGGTTTCCTTTCTGTTTTTATTTCTGTTGGGGTGCTTGGACAATGCCCCACCTTTTTGTATGTAGTTCTTCATTAGGTAGGGTTTTTTGTAGGTTTCATTTCAATGGTTTGACTCATGGACCCTGGATTTGTACTTTGTAAATAGTTCTACACTGGATTTCACGTCTTATTTTTATTTTTTCCATGGATCAATGGTTTTGTCTTGTTTTTCACTTTAGATTTGTTTTGCCGGACTGACACTTTGGACGTGTGCTTTTGGATTGATTTGGATTGTGCTTTCCTACATTTTTATTTTATATTTTGGACATGCAGCTTTCATTTCCATTCTTGTGTGTTTCATTTCATTCCCTTGCTTTTGTGTTTAATACATTTTAATTTCCTACTTCCACGTGTGGTATTCTCTCTTTGGTTTGATGCATGTCACGATGTGTGTTTTCTCAATCACATGCACCCATTGTGTGGGTGTGACGGAAATGTGTTGATGGCCATGCTTGCCATTTGGGATGTATCATGTGATGGGGATTTCATTGTGGGGTGGATGTAATACCTGGTTGTGTGTTTGGACTGGGGTGGCGTGGGGTGTGATTTGGGTGGCCATAAGGCCCATGATTGTGGATCGTCATGACGTGTTGGGGGGACATGAGTCGGGGCCTGCTGGCAGGTGCCTGTCACTGCTGGGTGGGTGAGTGGGGGTGCAGGGACATGAGTCGGGCCTGCTGGCAGGTGCCTGTCACTGCTGGGTGGGTGGGTGGTTTGTGCAGGGGGACATGTGTCAGTGCTCACTTGTGCATGGTAACATATGGGCTGGCTGGGGGGCATGGCCAGGGTGGATGGGCTGGCTGCGGGACATGGCCAGGGGTGCATTGTAGTCCCCTGTGTTGTGGGCTGTCTGCAGGGCCTGGGGAGGGGAGAGAGAGAACACCAGGGAGGACACACACTGCCAATTCACGTTGGGGCACCCCAGGAATACACGTGCCCCTCCCGCGGTAGCGAAAACACATGTAAAATGTCCTGCGCACCCCTCAGAATACACGTAACCTGCTCGCACAAGGCCTATCGCGTGTAAATCGTCCTGCGCACCCCTCAGAATACACGTACCCGCTTGCATTAAGCCTATCGCGTGTGATACTTCACGCGCACCCCCGAAATACACGTACTCCGCTCGCACAACGCCTATTGTGTGTAAATCATTCAGCGCACCCTTCAGAATACACGTACCCTGCTCGCACAAGGCCTATCCCGTGTGATACTTCAAGCGCACCCCTGAAATACACATACCCCGCTCGCACAAGGCCTGTCACATGTAAAACATCCCACGCACCGCTCAGAATACATGTACCCCACTCGCACATGGCCTATTGCGTGTAACACATCCCGTGCACCCCCAGAATACACGTACCCACTCGCACAAGGCCTATCGCATGTAACACGTCCTGCGCACCCCCAGAATACATGTACCCCACTCACACAAGACCTATCACATGTGATACTTCTCACGCACCCCGGAAATACACGTACCCCGCTCGCACAAGGCCTGTCACATGTAAAACTTCCTGCACACCCCTCAGAATACATGTACCCTGCTCGCACAAGGCCTATCGCGTGTGATACTTCACACACACCCCGAAATACACATACCCCACTCGCTCCAGGCCTATTGCGTGTAACACATCCCGCACACCCCCAGAATACACGTACCCAGCTCGCACTAGGCCTATCGTGTGTAAAACTACCCGTGCACCCCCAGAATACATGCAGGCATCCCATCCACCCTGGGCATGCCCCACATGCAGCCCACGCCACAGGGGGGTGATTTTTCTACGCTATTTAACTGGCGCGTGTATTCAGAGGGGTGCACGGGGAGTTTTACATGCATTTCTCGCTGCCGTGGGAGGGGTACATGTATTATGAGGCGTGCGTGGGGAGCTTTACATGCGTTTTCGTGGTTGAAGGGCTGTATGCTGGTCACACTGTGCGCCAGCCGTATGCGCCACTTGTGCGCCGAATTCTACACAGGAAGCCAAGAACCACTTCGAGAGCCACCCATAGTAAATGAAGCAGAATTAGCCATGACTGAAGAAGAAAACACCTTGGGCCTCTTACAAGTGTGCCGGTCCGGTAACAACAGTGCTGGTAAGCCTACAGGCATTGTTACCGGACCGGCACACTATGGGTCTTCTTGCCGGAGTTGCTGTGCCCGGCAGGTTGGACACTGCTGGGCACAGCGGCCAGGGTAAGCAGACCTACACAGAAGCACCTGCACCATTATTAATGGTACCAGTGCTTCAGTGTTCCCTCCCTTAGAGTCCTAAGGGACTCTATGAGAATGGGGAATTCCATTTTTCTGGTCCCTGACTTTCCAGACCGGCGGGGTTACAATTCCCTGATGCTACCGGCAAGCCAGGGACCAGAAAAAGGTTTTACCGGCATAGTTACCGCCGGGCTTGTAATGAGACCCCATGTGTCAGTATGAGGAATCTGAAAAAAACTTTGCTCTACTGAAATCACAACTGAATGATGAACATTGTAGCATGTTCCTAGAAGTAACTAAAGAATGGTGTGAATGGTGTGCAGCACGAAACTAAAACATGTACCTGTCAAAACTATAAACCTATACTCCTATATGTAAGTTGTAAAGCTGATTCAGGCAAAACATTCTTAATAAAAAATCATGAGCAAGTTCCTCCAAAAATGGACAAACAACAAGCTGTTGTAACTGCCCCCACAGGTTCAGCTGCCTTCAACATGGGTGGTGTTACTTTACACCGATTGCTACTCCTTCCAGTAGAACACCAAAACAAATTAAAGTGCTACAAACTTTCAGCAGAAGATGCTATGGAGATAATTTGGAAACAAATGACCTAATAAATGAGGTGAGCATGGTCTTCAACCTAATGTTGGCTTTGATTCACCTGAGATAGCAGGAGGTCCTTAAAATAAACTACGAAGAACTCTTTGGAGAAAAAACACGTTATTGTTTTTAGAGATCGTCTTCAATTAACACCAGTGAAAGGTGAACCTATTTTTAAAACCTTAGGAGACGAACTGTACCATAACACATAACAGCAGCATAGGAAATGTAAATCTCTGGCAACATTTCCAATATAGAGAACTAACTCAATACATGCTTCAATCTGCAGACCTTGCCTGTGCTAACATTTTGAAAAGCATTCAGATTGGTGTGCTTTTTAAAGAAGCAGAGTCTATCTTAAATAGCAGACTCATCCTTGAGCTATATGGGCAAAACACATCTGCTACTGATGTCGTGGAACAATTAGCAAACAAAAATCTAAAATGTATGTCCTTATTGCCAACCCTAGCAAGCTGTGCTCAATTCAATGAAACAATGTTGAAACGAGAAATGCAACCAATAGTGCAAATTAACTCCACAGACAAACTGGAAGTGCACGGTATGACAGTGCCTATGTGTCAACAAGCCACAGCGTGACTAAATAGCTTAAACAACTCTATCTCCAACACAGCTGGATTGTTGAAAATGTTAACATTGTATTTAAACTGTCTATTAATGCTAAAGCATAACCTTGACATGGAGCAAGGTTTAGGTAATGGAGCACTTGGTACAGTTGTTGGCTTCCAGACATATCCACATGACAACAACATTGAGTTTGTCAACATCCACTTTGACAAACTTTCAGAAGTTAAAAGCACTTAACATCCCGCTTCCTTCTTTTCAAAGGCAAGTATCTACGCGGAGAACAGTTTTCTCTGTCTCTTGCATATGCAGTCACTATTACAAGGTCTAACCCTAGATCAGGCATTGATTGACATTGGCAGCACAGTCTTTAAAGAAGGCATGAGTTACGTAGCACTGTCACACATATGTATACTTGAAGGACTATTTAAAATCAGTTTTGAAACAAACAAAGTTGAGGCTGACATTACTTACATCGTAGAGTACAACTGACTATGTGCACTCTACACACCCCATCTCAAAATGCACCTTGTTCCTCAAAAAGGAAAACTTGGTAAAAGTAAATTAGTGCAAACACAATTTATAAGATATCTCACAACCGTACCACTAAAGAAATTGAAAGAAGTTGATACTCCATCAATTAGCACAACCGCATCAGGATGTACTGAAAAGGCAAATGCATATTCAACTGCACGAAAAAGAGAAGTATCTCTTCAAAAAAAGAAAATGGAGTTCCATCAAATGACTCAGACAAAGAACTGTCTGGTCCATTCAAATTTGCCAACGCAACTGGTGTAAATTGCTATGGAAATGTAGCAATCAATTGTTGAAAACATTTACTTGAACCTTTACTTGAACGGCACAGACCAAATGTGTTTGCAAATGCTACTCCTTCATAGAAATGCATCAAACAATCCTGACAACACTTACAGAGTCTCAGGAATAAGGCAGGAACTGGACTACTGTGCAGGAATGATGAGATTCACCATAAACACACAAGAAGATCCACAAGAATTTCGAATGTACTTACTGCAAGTGCTGGAAAGCAAAAACACACTTATAAACGAAATCTTCTAGATTTCATACATGCAAAAACATAGATGCACTCTCTGCAGCCATGTGACGCAGGAACAAGTCCCTAATGAGCGCTTTGTGTATGTATCTATACCTAACTCTGAATCGATTCCATTTCAGCAGCTGGTGCAAAATGCAAATCATGGCATATTATGTGCTACTTGCAAATCAGACAATCGTTCCACCTTACAAATAAACTCACATAGCCAATACATAATGGTACTGCTTTTATGATACAACGCAGATGGTACCAAAATCAACTGCAAGCTTACTCGCTTCACACAAGGGCAAGTATCACTTGGCAAGACAATCTTCACAACAGTAGGCATAGTCTACCACACGGGTGCCACAACCAGTGCAGGTCACTATACTGCATCCATTAAAAAGAAATGTGAGTGGTTTGAATGCAATGATACTTCCATTACTCTAAAGCAGAGATTACCAGCAAACCTTGCAATTGCCTACTTAATATTTGTGAAACCAAAATGTACTCATTGACCTACAAAAGTAGCATAACCTACTCCCAATAACCACTAACAAGTATGTAACTGCAAACTAAAAATAACCTTCTGCCCTGTGAAACTCTAACAACTTAGAATACACAAACTGGCCAATGAGTATATCAGTTGCGCTGCTATACAGTTTTTTCCCCAATGACCCAATAGTTATATGCACAGAAACAACTGTGGAAAACGTACACTAACATTGTTTCACCCATGCTACCTAAAAAGAAAGGTACTGAGTATGAGGGTCTACAAACTGTGCTCACTAACCTATAAAACTACCAATGTTAGAATAAGCCTACGGCTGTCTAACTATGCCCATACCACTGCAATAACTATGCAACTGCATTTAACTGCACCCATAATACTGCAATGACACTTGGCAATAGTGGAAAATGGAAATCCGCCAACAAAAATTAAGGTGCTTGAAAACATACCCTGCACAACTGTGAAACTGTAATCAGTTAGAATACGTAAACTTGTATCTAACTGCCCCCACAATAAGGCAATATTTGTTGTCAATAGTACAATACTTAGAAAAACGGAGCAACATCGAACAGTATAAAGGGATACTGTTAGAAAGAGGAAACAGATAAACAGTTAGAATATGCCAACTGGTAACTAACTGCATAAATAGCACCACTACTTCCGAAAAGAAAAACACATACACCATTGCAATTCCTCCTACTGCAACAGTGCTTATAACAGCAAGGCCACATAGATGTGGACGTTAAACATTATTGTAGGTACTGCACACTTCAATGAAATATAGTATGCTACGTAACATCAAATAAATATACTATTTTTTTTTAAATCCTGCATGCATTTTTTATTCCCACAGACCCAATGATTATGCAACTTGTTTGAACCATAGTATGTGTAATGTATTCATTATGAGGGTCCACAAAGTGCATGAATGTCTGAAATTGTGTACAATACGAAAATATGAAGTACCTTCCTTAACATTGTAGTTTTTTTTTTTTTTATCACAGACAATGAAACAAAGACTTCTCTTGCATTCCCTCATGCAACAAAGAAAATGTGTGCCCACAGTGCCACAATAGTCAAATGTGCTATTTCCACTTCAATGGTATTCTGTCACTGTGTTCCAAAAAGATATGCAGTGACTCACCAATATATACAGTGAGTATACGCTTATTGGTGTCATGCTTCTTTGAAATGGGCAAATGTAATTTCTATACAAATGTTTGTGCAATGCTTATGCCAGTGTGCACATTCTTCAGTGCATGGCCGAATTAAGCTGCAGTGGTTGTGGCCAGTCTCTAGACAAGAATCTAGGGTCTGGCCACAACCACTGCAGCATAATACAGCCATGCACTGAAGAAGCTGGCCAGTGGTCACAACCCACACACATAATACACACACCTGAGTCCCTATCCATTTCATTATGCATAGTATTACTCTTCTTGCAACCAGTGGGCAGACTGCCATGCACCCAGAAGTCTAGGAGTATGCCACAAGCATCACAGCATAATACAGACATGCACCCAAGAATCTGGCCAGTGCCCACAACCCACACACACAAACCAGGTGCTCAAGGCCCTGTCCACTTCTGTACACATACTATGACAGTGCTTACACCCAATGGCCAGACTCTAATGTACCCAAGAGTCTAGGGGCAGGCGTAAACCACCACAGTATAATACAGCCTATACAAACATCCTCAGACCATCTACATTCCACTCCCCTACCCTAATGAAGCCTGCCTGCAGTCACCAGAGAAGGTGCTCACCCGAGGACCAACCCGCAAACTGCCGCGGTGCCTGAGGCTCTGTCCACATACACATACTATCACAATTCTTGCACCCAGTGTGCAGACTCTCCTACACCCAAGAATCTCAGGGCAGTCCAATAAGGCAGCTGCCACAGGCCCTGCCACTTCTGTACACATACTATTACAATACTTGCAGCTAGTGGGTAGACTCTTTGTTGCTTGCACTCAGAGTCTAGTGGCTGGCCACAACCACCACAGCATAATACAGCCATGCACACAAGAATCTGCCCACTGGCCACAACCCACATGCATAAGCCAGCCACTGGAGTCCCTGTCCACTTCTGTACACATACTATTACAGTACTTGAAACCAGTGGGCAGACTCTTGGGTGCATGAGTCTAGGGACTTGCCACAACCACCACAGCATAATACAGCCTATAAAAATATCCTCATATCATCTACATTCCACACCTCTACCTTAATTAAGCCTGCCTACAGTCACCAGATAAGGTGCTCACCCGAGGAACTACCTGTGAACTGCCACGGTGTCCGCCAACTGCCACGGACACAACACAGTCTTCTTCCACCTAAACAAATACATCATATGAACCATCTTTTACTCCACCACCCTCTCCAGCCCCTCTTCCCAACACCAAATGCCTCAAAACATGTTTCCCAGCCCTGTTTGCCCCTGCGCTATCCACGGATATCCACGGGTACAACATGGAGGGAATTTCGGAAAAACTGGATGCATATCACGCTTCCCTTCAGCCAATCAGTGGGCGCGTCGTATGTCTACGCACATCACATGACCGGCCGGACCAATCAGAGTTCATTACGTGGAACGAGCAGGGAAATGGGTCCGCGAAGTGGACCCAAATATCACACATTTTTTGGCACCTACATTTTGCCTGTTTTAAAAAAAAACAAATGGACAGATTTACACCAAATTTACAAAAGCACACTTTCAGGACCAAGCCGCCTCTCCTGCCGCAAATTTGGTGAAAATACATTCAGTAGTTTGGGCTGTAGACGTGAGCAAAATTTTGCATCTATTGAACAAAACATGTTTTAGGGACCCCCCCCTATAACTTTTCCCCACCCTTGACTAAACCTCCCCAAACTTCCCAAAATATTCAGAGCAGGCCATATACATTTTTCGCAAAGTTTGGTAAGGATTCGTCCAGAGGGAACAAAGTTATAAGCTGGACAATAAGTGCTCTTTGAATGAGTTGCGCAACTTAACCATAACTACACGGCCACTACCACAGGCCGTGTAAAATATATTGTGTCTTGTCTAGGTCCCCCATACTCATAACCTGGATCACCCAATCAGCTGTTCTCTTCTTTGTGCTATTTTATTGTGAACAGCAGCCATGTCATGGAGGTTGATTAGAAAAATGTGTGGGCATGATCAGAACAAGCACCCGGTGTTCTCCCCCTTTTTGGCTAATTGTTCATATTCATGAAAATGTATAACTAGCACAGGATCCCTGGTGACTCTGATCAGCTTCATGAATGCCACAGATCCTATCCTGAATGCAGAGACATGTGGCTCATGTACATTGTTATTGCTCGTTGTGAGACTACGACTGACTTACAATTACATTCAGGAAGGCTCCAAGGACATGGCCCCCTTCATTACTGCCCTGATTAACTCTTTCTTCGAGACTAGCTTGGTCCCTAACAACCTCAAAGAGGCCTGGGTTACGCCTCTCTTAAAAAAATCTAATTTAGACCTGCATATACCCACCAACTATACACCTGTCACTACTATCCCCACCTCTTAAAGATACTAAATAGAGTGGCCTATCTACAAATCCAGAAACATCTGGAGTACAATCAGGCTTTAGGTCAAGACATGGCACAGAAACAGCCCTCTTGGACCTAAAAATCCAAATGAATGAGGCTAAGGACAATGGTAAGCTAGTTATGCTGCTGCTGTTAGACCTATCGGCAGCATTTGATCTTGTCGATCAACAGATCTTCACTGATCACCTGTCCAATCGAACTACTAGGGTCTTTGCACCCTTAGCCTCAGCTGACCCAATTCCCATCTATTGCGGGGTGCCACAAGGCTCTTGCGTCTTGCCAACGCTTTATAACATCTTCACTAAGCTCCTCTTTGATCGTCTTGACAACTTGGGTGTCACAATTACGAATTACGCTGATGACACCCAGGTTCTCATCACGTTGTCAGGGTGCTATGACGATGACTCCAAATTGATTAACAACATAATCTTGGAGATACAGGCAAGGATGTCAGAACACAGCTTATGCCTTAATGATGAGAAGACCGAACTCCTGATCGTCGGATCCCAAATACGCCTAAACAAATTAGACCCACTCTACATATCTGTCGACACTGATTAAAGTTGCCAAGGAAATCAAACCTCTAGGGGTCTACATAGACTCCACCCTCTCACACAAGAAGCAAGTGAATACCACTGCCTCCACTACTGCCTACACCAACAAGCTGATTAACGCCTGCAAATCATTTCTCTCTCCTAACAGCTGCATTACTTTAGCCAGGGCACTAGTTTCCTCCAAGATCGACTATTGCAACACCCTCTTCCTAGGCACCTCTTAACGGAACCTCAACAAACTCCAGGTCATACAAAACAACACCCTGAGATCTGCATTGAACATCCCCAGATCCAACCACATCGCCAGCCTCAGACAGGTTGCCCACTGGCTCCCTGTTCATGATAGAATCTCCTTCCGTACACCTGTCATTACCTACAATGTTTGACAAACTTTTGCCCCTAAATACCTGTCAGACAAGTTCAACAAACACCAATCAGCCAGACACACTAGATCCTTTTATTCGCATTGCCTTAGCATCTCCAGATTCAATCTAAAAAGAGCTGGAGGAGCAAGCTTCCCTGTTCTGGCTGCCAAGCAGTGGAATGCCCTCCCCCTCAGCATCAGAACGAACCCTCGTTCTGGACCTTTAGCGCCAAAGTAAAGAGCTGGCTCTCTGATAGGAAACACTAACAGTCTCTCTGTTTGTCTTTCTGTAATACTGGTAGCCCGTTACTGTCGCCTAAACTGTACCCCCCTGCAATTTGTCCTCTGGCTTACTGGCTCTCTTTACTGTTTTGTTTCAACCTTCAACCTGCCTGTAACCATTGGTCGACCTGCACTTATTGTTTGTTGTTGGTATAAATTCCTCTATAAGCCTGTAGCATTCGTTCAAGTTTGGGCACCCAGTTACCTCAGAGTTCGGTGTGCATTACAAATAAATAAACTAAACTAAACAAAGACACCACACCATAATCGGACTTAGTCAGAACGAGAGCATATAACTGTTGTTGCTCAGAAATCAGTTAGATGCCTCATTCTCGGCAAACAACCCCACAAATGAAACACTGTTGATAACCTGGCCGCCTGTGGCAGAATTGACCGCATATTAATTGGCAAAAACAAACGAATGCTTCAAACCATCAATACTGAAGGATTGCAAAATATGGAAAGTAGTGCAATATATGAGGGATGAGTGCAGAAAGGTGGTCCTTATTAATTCCACATATCATTTTACACTATTATTGTATGTGGTTGTTTGCAGTACAATAGTCTTTAAGACATACATTTTTACTATTAGATGCAGGTGTAGTTTTTACATTTTAGAAAAAACATGCTCATATATCATGAAGTACCTAAAAGATATGTTGTCAATCCTTCTCCATATTTTGACATGGTGTAATTAAAGTGAAAGGTTCACGCTGTCTTCATCTGCATCTTATCTGTGTCTGCCCCACTGTTTCTCTTTCTCTTTTTGATTTTATATCATGCAAGACATTATTCATACGGTCTCAACCTTGACATGTAATCTGGGATTCTTTTGTGCCGAAGCATTATATCCTTTGAAATCTACCCTGCCATGAAAAGATCTGTTAATTATAGTATTTGTCTACTCTTGCATCTGCTTGAATGTAATCTAAGATGAAAGTAGGGAAGGGGACAAAACGAAGGTAATCAAGATGTATCATCCTCAGAGATGAAAGACATTTCTTTTGTTTAAGGTGCAGTACTGCAAAGGATGGCTTGTTACCTAATCACATAATTCATATGTTCATGGATATCTAATGCTGTGCTATTATTCGTAAAATGTATTTAACATTATAATAGTACAGGTGCGTTATACATGACTTATCATATCATAGTATGTTTCATAAATGGGGATCTAAAATATATTGATCGTTTATATATTATATTGTTATGATTAGAAGATTCATAGTATCTTATGTATCTATGAATGCAAAATATGTTTTACTTGTAAGCATAATAAGAAGTACAACATGTAAATCATGTGTATACCTAACGTCCGACATGTTATCTCATTTAAACAGTGTTTTGCAACAACAGCCTGATACAATTGGGAAAGATGGGTGGGATACTTTACCCACTGCAACAGTTTGTGTGTAGCCTTAAGGTTGTATGTTCCAAACCTGGTGGGCCGACTCAGCCCTTCATCCTTAACGTTTTTATAGGGTTGTTTAAAGATACTTTTTAGCGTGTTCCCACTATGATCAAATATTGGCGAAGCATGTTAGTTCATGACAGGGTCTTTCCTCAAGCGATTTTCATGGCATAGCTTCTATACTAAAATATGATGTGGATCTCCCTCTCCTGCTGGAAATTCCCCATCTTGCACAAAAGAAGCTGTGGAAGTGGGATTGGATCTACAACATAGAAGAGGTGCATAGTTTCAAACTCTTCTCTGGAATACTCGGGGACGTTAGACCTCCTGTTGGGGTTTTACCATCCTATCTGTAGACTTTACGAGTTTTTCATGGAGCCAACAATTGCTGCGTCTGTGAGTTAATTTGTTACCGACAAAAGAAGATTTGGGAGCTCGGCAGAGAGTTGCATGCAGGCTCAGAACATGTAGGTTTTGAAACTCTCCTCCAAGGTCGAAACACTTGTGCATGTGTTATTGGAATGTGACTCCCTGAAAGAGGGACGCACTTTGCAATTCGACTCTCTGCTTTCTGATTTTAAAAACCCATCTATTCGGTATGTATGGCAGCTAATAATGACATCTGGGAGTAACTATTGGGCATTGGCAGCTTTGTGTTTTTTTGAAAGATGTGTTTCTTTAGTCAGATTTTTAGGATTTTTAACAATAATGTCTTTTTTCCCTTTTCTTTTATTAAATGAAGTGTAATGATGGATATTCTTTAACGTTTTTAGGCATTGTCTGATGTTGTGTGTTTTGTATTTAACATGTTTTTATTGTGAAAACAATTATTTTATGAGTGTAGTTCACATTAAACACTATATATATATATATTACACAGCCACGGTAGTGGCTGTGTAGTTATAGTTAAGTTGCTGTTTCCGTAGGAAGAGCACTTTTTGGCCGGCTTATAACTTCGCTCCCCCTGGACGAATCCTCACCAAACTTTGCAAACATTTCTTTGCAATGTTTGGTGAGGTTTGGTCCAAGGGGGGCAAAGTTATAGAGGGGGGCCCAAAATGTCTTTTTTCCCATAGACATAATGGGAAAAAACTTTACTCATGCCTACAGCCCAAACCGCTGGACGGATTTTCACCAAATTTGTGGCAGGAGTGACGGCTTGGTCCCGAAAGCTTACTTTTTTTGATTTGGTGTAAATCCGTCCCGTTTTATTTTTTTTTAAATGACCAAAACCTAAGGCAAAAAAATGTGTGATATCTATGTCCGGTCTGCAGACTCACTTCCCTGGTCGGTCCGCGGACTGGCCTCTGATTGGCTGTACTGTCCAATTGGCCAAAAAAATTTGCAGGCTTTTGCATAGTCTGCGGACATGGGACACGACGCGTCCGCTGTTTGGATGGTGAGAAAACGTGAAATGCATCTATTTTCTTGAAACGCCCACCATCTTGGATTCACAGACTTTTTGGGTTCCGCGAACAGCACAGTGAAAACATTTTTTTAAAAAGCAGCATTTCACTTGTCAAACTCGACAAACAATCTCTGGGGAGATGGGGGGTTGAGGATTCGATTGGATATGGCCATAAAAATCCAAAAAATGGGTTGTTTCACCCCGAAGGACCTTGAACACTCTGGATGTCCTGGGACAGTCCTGTGGTTTTCCAGACACTTCAGATGTCCTAGGACATCTGTACCTATTTCTGCATTACAGGGTTGGGGAAAAGCAGTTTTTGGATGGCTTATAACTTTTGCGCCACTCAATAAAACTGCATGTAATTTTGCAATCTTGTTCTAGGACTAATCCTGAATAATCTTGCAAAATTGTTTGGCATTCTGTCAAGAGGGGGCAAAATTAGAGGGGGGGTCCCAAAATATTGTAAAGGCATATAAATGTGGTGTCATTTGACGAATCTGCACAACATTTGGCAAAACGATTTTGGATCTAGATATAAATGGTTTTCTAAAGTTTGGTGGGATTTTCTCAAGAGGGGGCGAAATTAGAGGGGGGTCTCAACATTTTTTGGTGGCTTATAACTTTTTTGCTATTTGACGAATGTGGACAAAAGTTTTGAGAACGATTATAGACGAAACCTTCAATGTTTGTGTAAAGACTGAATGGATTTTGTCGAGTGTGGCCTAAGTTATTTGACTATTGTATGTACATACATTTTGACACTTTTTAAAAAATAAAACATGGGCGGATTTTGAGCAAACTCGTGAGGAGCATTGGCAAGGACATTAAAGCATGGTTTTGCAAATGTGCCTGTGTTTTATTTTTTGACAAGTGTAATAATGTAGGTACAAAAAATAGTCATATACCTTTGGTGACTGAGGTATAGCCTGTGGCCGTGGGCAGTAGCCCGATTGTCTGGGTCATGGCATTAGGTTATGACAAGGACAATCTGGCTACTGGCCATGACCGCTAGGGACGAAAATGGTGTTAAAGTGGCTATGTCTACCTGGGACTGGCTATGTGGTAAAGATATTCGAAGGCAGGATAGGTTTGAAAGGGAAAAAAGTGCTTGTGGTAATATGTTCATAGGGTTTTGCTGTCTGCCATCGCAAGGGAAGAGGGGCTGTGTATGGAGCCCCGCCCTCTCTTTCCAAGTTGGCTGTCTTGGAAAAGGATTTTCCTTCCTTCCTACAGTGGGTCTCAGCAGGCGTCCTGCTATAGGAAGAAAAATCTATGTTTTAGCACCCTGTGTTCCAGCTTTGGGAACCAGGGGTGCTAATGGCCTTTATCCCCCATTTCAGGGGCTGCAATGGACGATAATGGTCCGTAGCCCTCCTTATTTATGTATTTATTTATTTATTTATTTATTTATTTATTTATTTATTTATAACACACCAATGCCCGCAGGCATCAGGCTGTGTGGTTACAGTATTAGTTGAGGCAGATGAGGTGGAGGAAGACAGCTTACTACTTGCTGAGAAAGGAATAACCTTTCTGAGAGCATTGTGGTTATTGGATTTGGTGTGGCAGCGCATGGAGGTGGTCCTTTAGGAGTACTGTCCAGGGAGTCTGAATCTGAGTACAACATTGCACTCAGTGCATTTCACTTTGGTAGCTTTAGCCTTTGGTACACTCCCAACAGTAGCAAAGAACTTTTACCCCCATGATTCGATCTTGGTGCTAGAAGTAGGCACTTCCTCTACCTCATCTTCTTGGTCCTCTTCATTGTCTTTGAAAGTAGTGTGCTTTTTTTTGTTGTGAAGGTCCTCCAGTTGGTGGTGGTGGTGGCTCTTGGGGATGAGGGATGGCAATAACTGATACCATTTTTAAGATAAATAGCAGTTTTGATAAAATTCTTCCAAGTATGTGCTGTGTTTTAGATTGGTAATGTATAATGAGTACAAAAAGGTGTAAGAGGTGTGCAAGGGAAATTTTGAAGTTGAAAATGCAGTTCTGAACTGTCTGCGAAGAACAGATCTTATCGTGAAGTGCAGACGGGTTCTCGGACACGTCATCATGCCGTGTGCCAGCGTATGGTAATGTGGCACTGTCTGGAAGGTCCGCAATTAAGTCAGATGTTCGTAGATATCTACGGATGCAAAACTAGTTGAAATAGTTGCAAAAAGTGTATAGACATGTTAAAAATTATTCTAGAAGGTGGGAAATGGCAGAGTTTTAAAGTGACACTTTGTAAATTGGACACAAATATTGTTATATTTGGTAAGTATGATATTAGTTGTAGGAAAATAGCAAGCACTAGTAAAAACCCATGAAATGCACTGAAAAAACGTTGTTAAAGGGATGTTATGGTTAAGTTGCACTAATAAAAACCTATGAAATTCAATGAAAAAAACTTTGTTAAATGGACGTTATGGTTAAGTTGCACAAATAAAAACCTATGAAATTCAGTAACTTGACACTGAGAAGGTGGAATGACTGCCACTACAATGTTAGTAGTAAATTAACCATTCTTCTTCACTATGTGTCTCATGCTATGTGGCTACTGGCACATTTATGTCATATAACTTCCGCCACATATATGTGTCCTAAAAGTAATGTCATATTTACACAGTTGAAACAGCCACGATTGAGGATGGCAAAGAAGCAGCATGTAGTGACTTTGAAAGTCTGCTTACAAAAGACCACCCAACTGCTGAAAGAAAAGGCAATACTGAAATAGAAAGGAAGTGAATCATGGGTGGGCGGGCACAATTAATGAAAGCACCATTGTTCGTTTTTTTTAAAAAAATTTACATTTATTCAATTTTAACAACAAGCATGAGTTTCGATTATATATGATTATCAAAAACAATGGTCCTCATTATGAGGATGATGGAATCCAGCCTGTGGAGCCGGCGGGTTGCCGCCGTACTCCTAACACTGAATACATTGCTTGACTTTCCGGTAACACCAGGACATTACAAGTCCTGGCGGAGTGGAAAGCCAGGTGGCGGATTCTGTAAGTGCCCATTCCTGTAGAGTCCCATAGGACTCCAAGGGAATGGGTTCACAGTGCGGTGCTTCCATGACCACTCCGCCTACCGAAGCCGTTGCCCCCGGCAGGTCAGACCTGCTGGGCGCAACGGCCGTGGAAGCCAGAGATTGGAAGCTAGCAGTCCAGAAAGAGTGCTGATACGGTGAGACTGGCACCCTTATTTCAAGACCGCCACACTTGGAATGAGTCCAAATGTCTACAACTTCAATCATAGTCATATCCTTTGAGTAAGTGTCCCACTTTGACACAAAGCTCTATATAATGCAAGAGCAAGTTAAAAGGAATGAAACGAAAACCGAATTTGTCTACAGGTGTTGCTGTTTACATCCACTTCACCTTTGAATTATGTTGGGCAAGAAGGGTGGGGCGCAAAGCCAGTGCGGAAGTCTGGAGCAAGTCTGCTGTTCGTTTTCTCAGTGTTGCAGGCATCTGAAGTGTATTATACAGTACATTCTGGGAGGGTCATTCGAAGGTGGGTTCTCATCTGTTGCTCTAGTTAATACAATGAGTACATCCTCCCACTCTAGTAGTGTGCTTGTTTTGGTCTTGTATACCTGTCTGTGTTCTCTCTCAGTATGGCCAGTTCTGCTCTAGCCTAGCGTAGTAAGCAGTGCTTAATTTGTAGAAAGATAAGTGCTAGGGACCAAAAAATCTTGGCCCCATAATGCCCCGGGCCAGTTCAATGCTACACCTAGATCGGCCCACCACCAGTCCATCACACTGCTGCTGCTCCATGTCACATATTTGGCACTGCAGCAACTGCCGCCACAGGCTAGTAGTGGAATGGATGTGGAAGGGCACACATGGGTTGTGGAAGTATAATGCTTTAAAGTTGGAAAACAAATGTTATGGTAGATGTAGTGATTTAGCCATTTTGGCACCCCAAGAGGAAGAGTGCATTTGAACACACCTCTAGACCACAGACCTGGGAGGGCAGACACACTGGCACACCAGAGTTCAGCCACCCATGGGCAAAGACAACGTGCACCCCCATAGTTAAGTTAAGCTGTCGATATTCAGATACTGTGAGATGCCCTTACCTATAACCTCAACAGGCAGACAACCTGCAATGCTAGTGATCTGCTGTTTTACACAGAGAGGCATACTGAAAACCCACATCCCTGGCATCAATACCCAGAGATAAACCTACCGGGTAGAGAGAAAAAGAGAGAAAAACACAGAGAGACAGTGTGTAGAGCAGTCAGCCTCACTCACTGGCAGGGCAGTCACCTCGGCCAATAATGCATCAGCAGCACACAGGACAGGTAGACTTTTGATTGGCGGATGGAGAAATAGTTTTTCCATAAGCCGTACTCAGCTTTTCTGTTTCGCTTCCATTCCCCCGTGGAGCCTTTGGTTCTGTATCACCAGCTTCATTCAAGAGTCATTAAGTGTTTAATGAATAGCATGACACCCCATCAGGAAGCAAAGATTAACACAGTGCAAACCTTCAGGCCAGCTTGGTTGGTTTAACATAGTGGCAACGTGCTCGTTCGCCTTGGAAGCAAGACGGTGCGGCATGCGCAGCAACACAGGATCGATCCCTGGGTCCACACATAGAAATCTCTAGGTATCAGTGGCTACAAGCTTAAAATGTCCCCTTAGTAGTAGGGTCAGTTCACACCTACCCGTACACACTCACACACACACATCTTCCACAGAACCAACAGCAGTTATGGCCAGTATCTGCATTTGCCAACAACAGCTATGGACAGTTTTTATATTTCTATCTACTGTAGCGATAACTCCCAGCTTCATCATGCTAGCTATTATTCCCCTCTTTACATTGTGTGTATTGCCGGTTTTGCATGAATAGCTATCTTTTACTGTTTATATTACCAGCCCATGATGTGGTGATACCGAGGCATGTCTACGGATCAACTAATGGAAAAAAGACTAAATCCAAGATTGGAAAAATGATCAAATTGAGAGTTTAAGCTTTATTAGTGACTTAAACGTTTACACTCCTGATGAATGTTCACCATCAATAGGAACTAGAAAAGAAACATGTTGTGTTCAAACCTATGTCACAAAACATAGGTGAAGTAGTGTTAACATTAACACTAGGATAAGCCATTAGCATCCCAAGGAGGTTGTTACAAATATGTACTCTATAGACATAAAATAACTCTTTATAGAAGGGTTATTCCACCTAGAATAGTTTCAGTCACTACTTTAGAATATGATCTCTTTAAGGACAGAACAGATTAGTTGTGTCAAACTTTTTCCTATTATTATTATATATATATATATTGTATTATTACTTTGATAAATGTGTTGCAATTAATTTTTTAGATTGTCTTTTAATGTAGTTAATACAGTTTTCTAGTTTGCTAAATGATTGGTTTAAATTGTTTATTATACCACATCATGGGCTGCAAATGTTCTTCCTCTGTGTTCAAATGATAGATATTTATCCCGGGAAGAGGTAGAATTTGCACGTTTAAATTTATGAACAGGTGTACCCCGGCAGCCCCGTTGTATCCAAAGCAGCTTTATCTTCTTACCGGTTTGAGCCCAGTCTACATACCCATCATCAAAAGCTCAGGGCCGGTCTCACTGGCCAAGGGTGCCTACAACGCTACCTCCATGACGTCGGGGGCTATAGCACTGCTCAGCAATGTGGTCTCTGAAGTTTCCTCATCTGATAGCCATCTCACTACGCATTGCAGCTGCAACGCCATATAGCAGGGTTAAAAATCTGAGAGACGTAGACCCCCCACCCTCTTTCCCACAGGCCTGCACAGGGTTTGCAAGTCTATTTTACGCCTTCAGCCCATAGCAGTGATCGTAATTTAACATCTAGTTCCCTAAAACAACTCTGCAGTATCAAGTATGGATTGTTGGCAAAGTAATATAAGAAGCAAGGCAGCATCAGCATTTTTGTAATGACCACTCTTCCCATCGTGGATAGGGGCAATCTCTTCCATAACCCAATGGACTTTTCCAATGCCTGCATTGCTTTGTATTTGTTATTTATATATGTTTCATGTGTATTATGGTATATCTCTATTCCCAAGTATTTAAAGTGAACATGGAACTACACAAGCTTTCGCTTATGATCCACCAGTGATCTGCATCTGTCCCCGCAGTAGAGGGGGAAAATGCAGGCCTTGACACAGTTTATGCAGACTTCTGAAAATATTACGAGGTTGTCAAACATTTCTAGACTGCAGGAGAGAGATTTGGGTGGATCATGCAAATACGGCAATATATTGTCGGCACAGAGTGATATTAAGTGATACACCCTATGTATTGTGATGCCAATGTCATCATACTGTTTGCGAAACAGACATGCTCCAACATAAAGATGATGGGTGAAAAAGGGAAGCCTTGACTCATGCCCTGGCCTATTTGCCAGGTCTCAGAGATGATGCCTTTTATTTTCACACTCACTGTCTGGCGTTCGTATAATAAACATTTCCGCCTTAAGATGGGTTCTTGTAAGCCAAAACATTGCAGGACAGCGAATATCCAGTTCCAGCTAACTATGTAAAATGCCTTGGTTGCTTCTAAAGATAACGCTGTGAACCCTGAGTCCCTATCAGATGTTTCCATTATGATGTGATGTGATGAATTCTATGTTGTGCATGGTGTCTCGTTCTGACTGGATGGATCAGTTGCAGAAGTAATGGCTTTAACCTATTGGCTATCAGGCTTTCTAACAGCTTTGTGTCTGTATTTAACATAGACAGGGGCCTGAATGAGCCCCAATCAGTGGGGTCCTTTCCCGGTTTCAGGAAAGGGGCCATGAGGGCTTCATATATTGTTTTAAGTAGGCTCCCCATGTCATAGGCATATAAATATGTCTTCAGGAGTGGGTCCAATAATTGATTGTGAAAAATTGTGTCAAATGCTGTCAGGAAGCTGTTGGTCCCATGGATTTTGCCAGTTGATAATGTATTCAGTGTTGCCTGCAGTTCTTGTAGAGTCACTGGCCTATTAGGCTTGTTCACCTCTTCCAGCATAATTGTTGGAAGGTCTATGGGATCTCAAGTGCCATCTATTTCTTCCAGCGAGGTCTGTTATAGTCAGCTATATAGTGTTGTGTATTAAGATTCAAGAATGCTCTTTTTATGGCTGCATAATTCCGCTTCATCCGTATGTATGGAGGTAATAGGCATAAGAGAGTTGTCCGACCTAAGAAACCAGGTCAATAATTTGCCAACTTTTTCTCCAAGCTCATGGGCCTCCTTGAGGTATATCTCCTGTTAGGGAGAATTCTCTGTTTTGGCTGAATTTCCTAACCTAGTGAGTCCCCCAGCAGCTTTGCTGGATTTCTGGAGTTTGTTTTTTTCATCCTGCCAAGAGTGAGACTCTTTTCCTCCCACGCTTGGACATGAATGTGGTTGATTTCTTTGAATGTCAATGTGTTCTATGGGCTATGGGGTCTTTTACTCCATAGGGCCTCATGTGTTTTGCTATGTGTGTTACACCGCACCCTCTGTGCCGTAACACTGGGGTGTCCTAGAGGATCCCCACCATAGACTCCATACCCTGGGACTGACTACTGTCTCCCAGGGCATGTAAAGTCACCATTGGCTTTACTAGACCTAAATTTACTAACTGAACTAGTACAAACCATCCTATTGTGGGCGTACTGGTAGGGGTAATTCGATTACCCCTGGGTCTGTTGTTCGAGGGGGCACTGTCCCGTCCCCCCTCATCGAGTTTTGGCTGGTGGCAGTGGATGCTACTTTTTATATTCGACCGCAAATATATTCCTATGGGATTCTTCCCATTATTGGAGCCTAATACTTTTTCACATTACTCTCTAACATACCGCCGGTTTATTTTTCTTAAATAAATCCACCGTACAGTTCACAGTACTATTGCCTCATTCATTATGTATATAGTATATTTGAGGAGTGGTTATGTAGGAAGTGTGTGTCCAAGAGTGCAATCTTCCACCTCCTAGACTGTCCTGACGAATCTGCACCTCTCGCCTCAGAGGATGAAATGATTCAATTGTTGGCGTGGGTGTAGGCGGATATTGATGCAGACAATAGGACATTATTATAACTCCATAAAAAGAAAACACCAAACATAAAGTAAAGAACAGATCTCAATTGCCTAGACTGTTGCAAATGCAGTTGAACCTGAACCTGGCTACTGCACAATGTCTTCTCAAATTGGGTGAATCACACCGTACAGTTGCAGTGGGCTGTGATATTTAGGTGCATTGTAGATAGATGGGGTGCTCCTGTAGGTGGTGCTGGGCAGAAGATGGGGGGATTGTGTGCCGGTTTCTCTCAGGGTGTAGTTGTGCGGTAAGTGTCTTTTCAGTGTGTTCATCAACAATGCATACGTCTTTTTAAAATTGATTAATGTATCATTGCTGTCTTTGGGTCTAGTCGCAGAGAACGCAATAAGAGGCTTTTCATTTGTTTCTGCAGTGGCATACAGCCTCTCAGGTGTCATAAGTGTCAATTTCATTTTGCAGCAGCGGTTTACGACTCTGGGTCATCTCCATGTCGTTGAAGGTTACCTCTGGCCATTCTTTGTTTAGCTGTGCCGGAAAACTGGGGTTAGCAACTGGAGTCCAACCAAGTTTACTGCATTCTCCGTTGTCTCAAAAAGGAGGATGTGCTATTAGATATTATTCTCAGTTTTGTAGGGATATCAGCATATTTTATTGTATTGTATTGTATTGTAGACATAATTTTAAGAAGCGCCTTTTCCCATTAGTATGGTCTCAATGCGCTTGAGTATTGGACACTTCTCATAAAGGCTTAGCATGTCTGTGTGCACTTTTAACAAGCAAAGGAATGGGCTGGCTGGGCTCTGGTAAGCAATCCAAGAGAACAGGCATGTGGACAGGTGCTGAGGGAGGTCAAAAACATGTGCGAGTACAAGAGACGTGTTATGTGTCCAGCTAGACTGAAGTTTTGTTGGTGGTGTTGAGGCAGGTCAGGTGTAGGTAGGTGAAAAAACGTTAAGTGTCCGGGTCGACTGCATTTTGTCATAGGTCATTGCTGCATTCCAATATGTGTGGAAGAATTGCCTTGCCTGCAGCAATTGTCCACCAAAGTGGTGCATTTATATATACTTAGAGCTCAGATGGAGCTTCATCTTTGAGGTTTTTGTGTGATCAGATCATCTGTGTGAAAATGTAAGCTACCCTCATAAACTCTACTAGTCACTATAGACAGGCTACCCTCAAGGTTTCTATGCCCAATGAAGGGCTATCCTAATACATCTTCTATGCATGACAGGCAGGCTACTATAACATCTTGGGGTCATAGGATTCTCAAAACGCAATAGACTGGTCACCTTATAGTATTACTACTAAGTTCTATAGTAGCTACATACAGCCATTTCTAAATACAATATCAAGGGTACCAGCATATATTGTCTATGTGCTGTTTACAATAATCCTTTGCTCTTCTTACCACCTCATCTTTGTCTGCCACCTCTTTCCAGTCATCACTTGAAATATAATTTCTCTCCTGCCAGGCAGAGAAACATTCCTCTATGTCTCCCATCTGGTTCCATAGATAACATATCTGGAGCTGTCACAGATTGGATTTAACAGATTGGAAGGAATGTCTCAGTCTCTGCACCTGTGTAGTGTAGTGAGATAAATCACCAGGTATCTCCCACCTCTCTCAATTCTACCTTCCTGTCTTGAAAATGTAAGTATCAGTTATAGATAAACATTCTAGTGATGAGTGGGTTTGGCGGTGTTCCTGGAGGGGTCTCTTTGTAAATGTTCCATGCACTATGCACTCAACCATAAAGCCCTGGGACAATTTTCCTGGTCATATCTCTTGAATCAGAAGTTTTTCAATGTAGTTGTTGGGATATACCCCTTCCATAGTCTCTGGGTGTCCGATAATTCTCTTGTTATTTCTCCACACTCTTCCTTCCGCATCTTCTGTTTGAGTTTGTATGCTGTCTGGATATTAGCCATCTGATTATGGAGAGTTGTCACTTCTTGCTGTGCTTCCTCAAGTTTATTTTTGCTGTTGCTCACACTCTCAGCCAGGTTACGCAGGTCTTGGCATAACAGTGACACGTCCATCATAGCACACTGTGCAGGGAGGCTTGCTGGACCGTTATCATCAGGTGCACTTGTGTGGTATCATTCTCTTTGCTTTCATCGCTAGAGCCTGATTGCCTGTCTGCAGCTTGTCATACCAATCTATTTGCATAACTACCCATCAAAGATCTGGGCCAGTATTAAGCATTTGCATATCAGAGGGAAGACTGGGCCACTACTGCGGCTACCACCCACCCAATTGATACTTGGTAGGTTGCAGAAATAGCATGTTGAACTGAAAGGATTAATGGCAGGGAGGGATCTTGTGTATGTTGTTCTGACTAGTATTATTAGCATAGTCAAGCTTCTGCACAGTCTCTTTTATCCATTTAGGGAGCAGCTGCTGCTGTCACAGATTGTGATCCATGCCAAACGATTGACGTAGGTCCATTTCACTAGTCACACTCGATAGATATTAAGTGTAAGCAGGGGACTCAGAGCACTTTGATGTTATTAGTGTAGGGCCCCACCCCAGTGATCAGCATCCCCAAATCAACACGGGCAGCTGGTGTCGCAGAGGCAGTTCCCACTGTCATATCCGCAAGCCTCGCTTCTATCACCTCTCAGCCGAACTATGTGGGTAAAAGTAAACAGCACAAATTGGTGCAGTGATCCCGATCACAGCCAGGGTCGGCAGGTGCGGTGTCACAAGGCACACCGTTCCACCCAACAACCAATGTCTCCAGGGATGGAGCAAGGAGCAAATAATTTCCCCAGCCATTAAAACAATCATTCTAGGATGAGACAATCCAGACTATCCCTGGCTTTCCTTGCCTACAAACATCCACAGGGGGTTGAGGGTGTCACGCTACCCACGTCTCACTCCACTTCAGTGAGGTATCCCAGTGCACAGGGCAATCCTACTCTCTCACCTGGTACTGCAGGACAAGGCAGGAGCACCGTGATCATAGCTGCATGCAGGTCAGTGGCCACATCGCTAGGGCAATGCACAACATGCAGTCAGCCACCCCATCTCGCTAGTCTGGGAATGAGAGCACTTCTTTGGGCGATAGTGTCCAGCACCATGGAGCTCGACTGTCACTATACGCCTGTGCTCTTGATCTATTAAAGCCGCCGCCCATCGGCTGGGCAGAATTCACTGCTCGGGTGTGCATAACAACAGCAATCCTGTGATTGGTTTCTCATCCCAAGAATCAACCAAAGATCATTCTGCTCTCCCAGGTCAAAGTTTTCACAGGATACATGTGTGGATAATGGGCACCCAACATGGAGACCAAGAGAGTTATGACAGGTACAAAAAGTAGAATGATAGGACTATTAGCAGTTTCAAAGAGGAAGAGATCAAAGTCACACCATCTGCTGATGCTGTTTAGGCTGCTAACCACACACATGTCATGTGGGAGTCTGCTGCAGTGGCACCTGAATCAGATGCACATGGTCATGATAGTGCACAAATGAGTTCAAGTTTCAGAGCAAAGAATGCTGAAATGTACCAAGCAGCAATGTCAGTATATTAAATCAACCAATCCATAAGCACACAAGAGCCACCAAGATTAACCAGATGACCATGCATGTTGATAATTGATTGGCTTTGCATGAGTGCATGCAGCTCATAACAAGTGTTGACAGATTAATAGCTACTGTCACCAAAGCCTGTAACAACTGCGCAGCCATCCTGAAAAAGCTTTGCACCAAGAACATCACAATAACAAACATCATCATCATCATCAAGAACACCAACTGCATGCAGATCTCTGAAATTTTGTAATGCCACAACACCAATACCTGACTTTAACGTAAATTGTGCCTTGCCTCCACCGCCTGCTCAGCCATCCCTCCAACTCTTACAAACATGCCCCGAGCTCCCCCAAAATACCTAAATCCCATATTCCCTAACTTCCCAACTTATCTTCCCTAATCAGAGGGCATCGGGGGGATTCCATTACTGTGTACCGCTATACCAAAGAGGAAGTGTTGGTAGGTTAGGATCTCACTTGGGAATGGACAAGGAGAAACTGGGAGAGCGGGGGGAGGGGGCCATGTCCACATACCGCTAGTCCACAGAAGAAACATAGGCAGGTAAGGACCACCGACACAGGAATGGGCAGGAAGGGACCAGAATACTCTAAAATAAACATTGCAAACACCAGGGTGGGGGAACACGCCTGTTCAACCAGGTACTTAACCACTTAAGTAGCATAGAGGAAAACTGCCACCCCACCATATCTGCCAACTAGACAGACATACTACAATACCAAACTCACAGGATAACGATAGATGTGGAGCAAAAAAAACGCAAAGAGGTAAGGAAAAAACCCACAAACCCCATCTAGAAAATATCAACGTTCCCCATACACTTCTCATACAGAAACCCACACAACCACTTCTCTGCACAACAATCCACACATACTTTACCACATTGCAACAGCAGACAGACAACACATAACCCGTATCAACAGCACATGGGAACTCTCACCGACCCGATAACCACACTCACACAAGCTCAGCGGATGGTGAAAACCGAACTGAAGCCGCCAACAGGACATCACAGCTCCCACTCTCCTATTCCCACTACACCATACAAAGCCCCCAACCCTCCTCTTTCAGATCCACCAGAGAGCATGGGGATCACTCCGGGGGTGACGGTGCGCAGTACAATTACCTTTAACATTAACATTGACATTAAAAAACAGGTACCATGTCTCCTGCAACAGCTCTCAGCAACACTCCCCCTACCTACTGTCCAGACCCAAGACTAACTCCCTTACCTACTTCTTGCCTCCTCTTCCACCCACCCAAACCCAGTATAATCACTCCACTACCTGTTAAATGGTACTCAAGGCACATTCACCATGCACTCTTCCCCTCGCACCTCAAGGAGACTGTCACACAACTCCACTAACCCGAATGGAAATCCAACTGGGAACCCTTCAGACTGCCCCAATTCACTACAGAAACCACCCCCACTGTCCTATATTGCCCCTACCCTAATCCTCACCCCCTGCAAACACTCTCATCCCATGTACCTAAACTACCATCTGATATTCACACATCTCCCACCATCCAAGCCCCAACAAACTTCCACCAACACCACATAAGGCCTCTATCTCCTCACCCTACTCCGGACACCATCTGCACCCCCCCCCCCGGAAGACTCCTTACCTACAGATGAAACTCAGAAATGGCACCGACCTGCACCTTCCCCCTCTGCCACTCCACTAGCCATCCACCCAACATCTCATTCCAGCCGCCCTTCACAGAAGGCATCTGCATCACTGCATTGACCAGCACACCCTCCTGCCTCTGCATCTACCCACCACTGTCGATCAGAGGTCATCTCTCCCCCAAGCACACACCTAGAATATAAACCCTCCAACCACCAACAAATAACTAAAAAGTAGTGTGATCTGCATTCTCTTCAACACAAGATCTGATCTGTTGCAATATGTCACAATATTTACATCCTAATCTTATCTGATTGCCTCAACATCCTCTTCATCAACTTCATTTAACTTGCTTCTCCCAAGACTTCCAACCGACTTAACATGAAGCATTCCCTCTGGGCTACATCATCATTGTTCATAACAGGGCCAGTAGACTAAGTGGCATTTCCATCCTTCACAAATCATCCCTTTTTCACGTCACACTCGGATGACCAGGCTTGCAACAGAGACTGTGAATCCCTCCTGGTAAAATTCCTGCTCACCCCTTTGCATACTCATAGCTTCCTGCTCATCTATCGACCCCTGGGATACAATAGAATCTTTGCAGAATCCCTACATGCCTCCATAGAAGTCCTCATGGTCTCCCACCCATACATCACAGCAATAGGGGATTTCAACATCTGGTTTGACATCCCACATAATCCTATGACCTGATCCCTAAAGGACAACCCGGAAACATTTCATCTAACAGAGCTAGTCTCAGGGCCCAGCCACTCTGTTGGTCACAACCAAGATGCGATCTTTTGTGCAGTAGACCTCATCAGCACACTGCCACCACATCCACTTGCATGGTCTGATCACTCTGCCATCCTCCTCACCATCTGCCCCATCAGATCCTTCTCTAACAGACCAGGTCTTTCTCCCAGATGGTTGACCTCAGCCCTAAAAAAACTGAACTCCCTGAACCACATCCTGGAGTGCAGATGGCAGGCAGACCCATTGTCATTCAGCAGATAGGCTTGTGCTTCGCAGCTCAAAGTATACCAAGCAGAACTAAGCAAAGAACAAATCCTGCTACTGGAACAGAATCACCACTGCAGAGCACTCATCAATGTAACTGTTTAAGATTATCTCTGAATTAAATGCCCCCTGCGTTTCTAAATGAAATCGTGACAACTACTTTTGCCGGTGGCTTTGCAAGATCCATCATCAACACATCTCTCCAGCTCCTTCCCAGCAGAATTCAAAACCTCCTACATTAAGCTCCTTGAACTCTCGCCATGATTCAACACCATTCACCACGCCATCCTAATGGACAGACTTTGCACGATTCGCAGCAGTGACTCTGATTTGGATATCCTTCTTCCTCTCCAATCTAGATAACCAATAGTACCCATGCCTCCATTCTCCTGTGCTCCCCGCCCAGTTGTATGTGGAGTGCCCCAGGGTGCCTCACTTTCCCAACACCTATTTGACCTCTACCTGAGCTCCCTTTCTCCACTCATTTGATGACACGCTCCATAATGCGATAATCTTGTCAGCAACACCGAAAGAACGACATGTTTACCCCCCCCAATCTCAAAACTTGTCTCTCAGAAATCAACTGCTGGATGATGGCCAACCACCTCCTACTTAATCCTGGCAAAACTGAGATCATGCTGTGTGGGAGGACCACACTCGTCGCTTAACCCGCCCCGTGGGTCTCTCCCTAGGCCCACCTCCCACCACCTCCATCACAGTAAAAAATCTGTGATTCATTATGGACGCAGACTGAGCCCTATCACACCACATCAAGTCTATTTTAAAATACTGTTATCTTCAAATTTGCATCCACCGCTGTCTTGTTCCTTACCTGCCTGTCCCTCAAAGAGTCTGCATGATCGTTGCTATCATCCTTTTCACATCTAGACTACGCTAACACCCTTAGCCTAGGGGCCCACTCATTGCAGGTAGGAAAACTCCAATGAATACAAAGAAACAGCTGCTAGGTCTTGAAGAACACATCACCCCTGCCCTCTGTGTCCTTCACCAGATTCCAATCGGGCAACAATACACCTTCAAGCCGATGTGCATCACCCATTGAACCATTCATATCATAAGTCTAAAATACCTACACCATAAATGAAGACACTACAGGCCTGACAGAAACCTCAGATCAGGTTCAGCACTTCGTCTCGTCATTCCAGTGACAAAAGCAACCTGTACGGGGAGGAGGGCTCCTCCATCTCAGTCCAAGCCCCCACCTTCTGGAACTCCCTGCCATTATCCATCTGCTACATAGAGGACAGCCTTACCTTCACAAAGACTCTCAAAACCTGTCTCTTCCCATCTGCACCTTCACACTCTTAGGCCAGATCTCATGCCCATGTGTGCACGGACTATAGTCCACCCCCCACTGAGAAATGGGCCGCACAATAGGAGTCCATTAGTTGGAACATAGCACTTCTTATACATGTGGTTTGTGATAGGCTACAAATGACCTAATCCTAATATGTTTCAGTTTTTTTTTCAGTTCACCTTCATCCCAATGAATACATCTGTGTCCTACTGATGGTTCTGTCCACACAGCCACATACACCTATGATACACAATATCTGTCTACACCTCCCCTAAATATATATCACCCTTGGCCGATTGTCACCTGCCATAGAATACAGTTGAGTCCGACGCAAAATTCAGTCCAGCCGTTGACATAAATTTACTCTTTTGACTCATCTCACTCTTTTTGACAATTTGACAGATCACCCGTCCTGTCATCTGATAATAAGGGCTGCTGTCTTTACCTAGCCACTCCCTACCTACCTTTGTTCTGGTTGCAAACGCACACATGCATTTTAGCACTCCTTTTATCACTTCTTAAACTCTGACTATAGTCTTCCAAGGGGTGTTGATCCTCACAGCACCTCAAGGCCGTACCAATTTCAGCAGGTCCTATACAAATGCCCCATAACATAACATAACATAACATAACATAACATAACATAACATAACATAACATAACATAGCATACCATAACAACACAACAGCTGCCTAAGCAATAGACAGTCCGTCCAGTGAGGGGAAAACATCCTGATCTATCAAAACGTTAGATTTGATAGCTATGAAGGAGTGCCTATCGATGTCATTCACATCCACATTCCATAAACCGGGCTAAACGTTGACATTTTGTCATTTCTGTTGCAAGCCGGGCCATATTTGTGCAATGCTGCTTGCTTTGTCTGGATGAATTGTTCATCTCAGCAGAATTACAATTATTTAGGACATCACTATTGAATGGATCGTATGGCGTTTGCTGTGTGAAAAAAAAACATTTCTACTTTCAGCGTACAGTTGTAAGTTACTTCAAATGAATGTTTGAAGGTGCATTTGAAGCATTGTCAGATCCTGCAATTTCTTGTTAAAGATGTGCTGAAACGATTGGTAAATATTTCAATTTTTTGGGATGAAATGAGCAGGTTTTGCAAAGATATGTCAACGTGAAAGGGGGGCATAATATATGGCTCTATATCAGCAGGGATTGATCAAGCCTTTTATAAAAAGTAATGATTTATATGCAACAACTATGATTGTGTGGGGAGGCGTAACTCGCACATCTGGGTTGGATCAATGTAGATGTTGAAATTCCAACCATGTTTTCCAGAACCTCATATTCCTGGTACAGAGTGGTGCAACAGACCCACGCAGGACTGACGAATGATGATGCTGTCATCTGCAGGGGTGTAATCTAGGTCATCAGTAGCCTGAACATTTCAGTCTCTGAGAGGAGCTTGCTCCAAATTGTGCTCACCTGGCACTGCATATGAGTTGCATTGGAAGTGCATGCACATTTTCAGCATCGTAAGGTTTACAACATTTGTTTTTGATCGACCGGTGCCTTTTTCTCCAATATGGGATCTAGTCGTCAGCCTTCTTCACATTGGGCACTGCTCCATTGTGCTTCGTGATTGGAGCAGAGAGATGAGAGGCATGCCATGTGTGGGCAATTATCTGCGAGATACAGCTACAGAATTTCCCCTGCTCTCCTTGTAGATATGTACAGTTATTTTGTTGACTGTGTCTTAAAACCAGATGTGTCTAATAGTTCAAAATAGTTTTCCTCGCTTTAGACTTCACGTGGTAAGTTTCTGTAGAAGATAAATGTGAACTGTTGCTGTGGTCACTGGTAATAGATGGTGTAGACTGTGGTACATCAGAATCAGGAGACAGACAGGAGGGCACCTTGGGTAACGTAGTTCTTTTATTTCAACACAAAAGTCTACACTATACCAATACTTCTCAGCCCTGCTCTTAGAGAAAGAAGGGGTCAAAAGGTTGCTATTGCGGAATCTTACCAAATGAATGTAAGTCCGCTGTCCAGAAAACCTATCCTATCCCGAATCCTATCACTACAGCTATACAACTAAACATAACCTAACTTAGCCTAAAATGTTTCATGAGGGCCTTTTACCCAAATGATGGAAACGTGTCTGGTTTCTGACCCCACTGTTTGGGTCCTCATGCCTCCCAACCTGTCTTGGGGTCTGTTTGTTCCCAAACCAAATTAGGGTCTGGTTGCATGCACTCCACCTTGATGCCTGCTTGTTTTCACCCACCCTGGGGTCAGGTTGCCCTCAACCCGGCTTGGGGTTTGTTTATTCTCATCCAACTTTGGGGCTTAATTGCCTTCTTCTCGCCTTAGGGTTTGTTTTGGATTTTCCACCCTCTTCCAGCCTCCCAGCAATGACTGCATAACTTCTCATTACTTGCGATGCTCCTCCGGGTCAGTGTTCAGGTTGGCCAAAGAGACTTTTACACTGACACTTCCCTACCGATGCCTTCTTGCATGTTTTTGGGGTCGGTTCATCGTGCACAATTCTGCTTAGGTGTTTCCTGCTGCTGAAGACCCTCTGTGGCCATGCCGTTCTGGTCCACATCTTTTCAGGGGAGTCAGATATTCTGCTGGCTTGCCTCTGCTTTTTCCCACCACTACAGGCGTGTGATTGTCTAACTCTGTGACTCGTCCAAGAATGTGGTCTCTCTTCCTCTATTGTGCCATGAGTGTTGCTTGTGTATTTAGCTCCTGTGGCTACTCCCTCCCTCTGGCTCACTGCTGATTGGTCTCTTATCTTCCAGACAATGAGAGGGAGGACATTATGCACATTGTCCATCTTAGTTTGATGGCAGTACTAAAAGGGACCAGAAATCATACCAGCCATTGGTGTGTAAAGTGTAATGTCATTATGTAAAATAACCCCCCTGTAACCACACAGCTAGCAGATTCCTGGGATAAATGAGGATAAAATACATTCCTATGTAGGGATTGACTTTCCCCAAAGGAGGGTCACCCACAGTGGAATCCCACTCGCCTTATCCCCAAGGGGGTGTTCGGATCAGTTGGCTCACTCCCATAGTCCCAATGGGGTTGACACCCCTTGGGGAGAGGGGACACATTCTCTGGATTTATCACAAGACATTGACAGGGATAGTGATTTACACTCTCCTCAGAGTGCGGCGGCAGGTGTGGGTGTTGGAATTGTTCATACCACTGGGACTGATACACTAGGACACTAGGAGGTGAACTCTCTTTGGTAACGTTTTTTCTCTTTTATCTGTTACTTATATGCTATGTTTAACTTACGTTTTCTCTCATAGTTCAATCTTATAAGTGACAGAAGCTACAAACACATTACAAATATGTCTGAAAAACTGTTGTGGTTGAAAATAACAGTAGGGAATATAAGAACCTGCAATACTTTAGCCAACTGGATTCCTCGGTATTAGATATTGGCATTAGAACTGCTGGCGTGTTTAAAAAAATAGCACCTGGAGGGGTCATGTGATCAGGATGATTAAATAATGTAGGTATGGGTATGTGGAGCTAATGGAAAAGAACCAGCGTGCTATGAGACTGGAATTTTTGAAAGGATGAGTAGATGGATATGGCAAGTGCCCCTACGTGGACCATGAATCACCATGGATAGCAATGAGAGATTGGTCTCGGAGAACAAGGCCCACAATGTCATGTCTAACTATATTTCACTTTAAATTAATCCTGACCTAGTTGGCATGGGTTAAAAAGTTTTGTGTATGCAAACTCTTTGGAGCAACTAAATGTGTTCATCATGTCATTTAATTCTAAAAGGTGGTGCAATGCTCTTGGCCAGACCAAAAGCTTCAAAATTCCCAGGGCCTTGATCTGGGTCTTGAAAATATGAATGATAGAGATCACATCACTGATGGTTGTGTTATCACTGCTGATAGTCTGTGTAGCATATCCAAAGAGCTGCTAGAAGCTTGGTGAGCCATTTCATAAGATCCCATTGCATAGGAGTCAACAATACAGATATCCCTACGTCACCTTTGTATGCATCACATTCTTAGTGCTAGCGTTGCACTGTTCAGAGAGGTGCCAATGCATATAAAGTGTTGAAACCCATTGGAGGGAAACATCCTGTAAGAGGCCAATAATGATAAGTCCATTTGGAGTTTGCAATATTGTCTGTGTCTTCCTGGCTTAGACAGAATAGTTCAAATGGATTCAAATTTTGCAAAATGTGGTCGTTATGTCGGCACACTCTGCAAGTCCTGTGTTGTGAGGTTCACGCAGAATGCACCACAAGGCACACTGTAATAGCATGCACAGCATTGCTACCGTTGTCACTGACAACAAATCCAAAAGTCTAAAATGTGTTTTAGCCAATGGGTCCCATGGCAAAAGCATGGCTATGAAGACTGCCTGGATGGGTGCTGCTGTGTGTCTTCTACATTTCAAACATTAAAATGTGTACATGCTGATTAAGTGTTACAAGTTTGTCATTTGTGGTTGTAGCCTTTTTACAGTTCCATAAAACAAGCACAATATGTAATGGTGCACATATAATGTGCTGCCTTCCCACTGATCCACACCTCCATTGTCACATGAATGGTATGCATGGAAGACTCTCTCAGTAAGTGATCTGTGGATTCAATTTCAGGTGCTGAAACTGGAAAACCTGTGCTGCTGGGTACCTTGCATTTTTAACAAATGACCAATACATTCCTATAATCCTTTGGTGTCCACCGATGGATAGGGAAGGAGTTGAACTGCCATCCCCCGAAGTATGACTTTCGTTGTACTTTTTAGACATGGTCAAAACAGTCCTGATGCTGGAAACTGCCAGACTTCTCACTATGGGTGCACGGCTCACCAGAAATGACCAGGGAAGACATTGTTGTACTTTCTGGAAGTAGGTGCGTGGGGAATGGGGGTTGGTGCCATACTTTCATCTTGAGTATTAGTTTGCCATCATCATCTTCTCCCCAACCATAAACACTGCTCCATCAGAAGTTCCAACAGTTGACCATCTTTTGCTCTTTTAATCATCAGCACTCTAGTCTGTCAATGCTTGTTTTACAGGTGACCACACAGTCTCCCAGTGTGCTAATGTGCACCAGGTGCTCATATTCTGTTATAGAGTATGCAGATTGGAATACGGGCATTATTCGGTTCAATTCTGAAAAAAATCCCAGTCCCATGATGTTGTATTTTTCTACTTTTCTACTATGGTGTAAATTATGCAGAACATCTGTTTTCGATAAGCCAAAGACTGACATTAGTTGAAACCTAAGCTTAGATCAAAATCTGGTGTAACTTTTGCTTGATTATCGAAGAAACCACACATCCATCACAAAACTGCCAGTATAGCTTCCAGTGGCAAAAATCACACCCTTCAACATAGAAATATGTTTTCATTCAGTCATAACTATATTACAACTTTTAACAAGAGAATGAATAGGTCATAAGACAAGCCAAATAATTACAATGTTTACATTCATCTCGTGTTGAAATGTTCATAAATATTGACATAAAATAACAGTCCTAAAAGTATCTGAATATTTTCTCTTGCAAACATTTTACCCCAAACACTGGTACACTGCCCTCAACCATCAGACTCATTTCCATGACTCACCAACAACGTTCTTACTTCAGACACCATTTTTTCACCATCACCTGCCAGGTGCAACTTCAGACACTGGAGAGTTGTTAGCAGAAGGCACGTTTTTACTGAATTACACCACACCTGCTCTTTGAGGGCATGCCTCCCATTGACACATATACCCCCAAACTATCTACAATAACCTGCACACTCCCTCACACACCCACAATGTTTCTCACACACCCCATGAAACATTCACAGAATCAGAATACCCTGCTTGACACACACCCTCCATAAATCTGCATGACATTCACCAAGAAACACAGAGTAGATGTGACCAATATAAGCACAAGTGTCATGTCAGTTATACAAACAGTATATGCAAGATTTACATTGGAGGGTCTGATGCGGAAAATGGGCCAAATAATGGTGCACGTTACCTCAAAGTCATATAACACCTACAGTCACATAACGCAAAGTTTATAGTCCAATAAATGTCAATATCATGTACACTATAAATATATCATATGCATCACACCTAAATCAATTAGATCATCAACAAAAATACAATCCATTATCGTGGGTAGAACATCTGCAATCAATGTCCAGAGACCACATTGGACAAATTACTAGTAGGCCAGTGCCGTAATAACTGCCCCAGCCAACTATGAGTTTTCCGGTGAGGTGGCCGGAATGACCTCCAGCTAAAACCTGGGGGTCATTTTGCAACCTTACTGGCAAAATGCCAGTATTACAGTCACCGGTAATACCAGCACCTGTAATACCAGCACACTCCCCCATGGAGTGCACTGGGACTCCATGGAATGGGGAGTTACACCATCACCCAGCACTTGGAATTTGGAGGACATTCCACCAGACTGAGTGCTGATATCAGTAATACAGTTTGCTGGTATCCTGGTGGAGTTACGGCCAGGATAAAAGTAAACTCGTAATGAGGGCGAATCAATCAGTCCAACATCCAACACTTGAAAAATGGTAAAAAAGCCAAACAGGCCCATCTAACACCTCTACCTTCCCCAAGTCAACACTATGGGCCTCATTACGACCCAGGCGGTAAGTTACCGCCTGGGCCGTGACTTTACCACCATGGCGTAAACTACGTTTACGCCATGGTGGTTGGCGGACTTACCGCCCCATTCCGACCTAGGCGGGGCGGTAAGTCCCCAATCCCCATTTACCCTTCCCCATTCCCATTTTTGCCCCATAGGGCATAATGGGAGTGGGGAAGGCGTTAATTACGCCACCGTAAATTACGGTGGCGTAATTAACTCCATGGTCCCTTAGCGCCATGGATTTTAACACCTGCTAAAAGCAGGTGTTAAAAGCACCATGGCGCTAGGGGACCTCGTAATCAGGCGGTAAGGGTCGGCGCTGTTAACGCTGCCGTAAACCCCTTACCGCCTGAGTTGTAATGAGGCCCTATATAAACTAGCACACAAGCGTGCCCCATTACCTCTGATTCTTTCTCAGAGAAAGAACAACTTTTTCAGACTTGAAGATGAAGGTCCCATAAGATTGTCATTGGGCATAAGGACTTTATCATCATGACACTAGGATGACACTATACTGTGAGCCAGAGGGATACACTCTGGGAGAAGAAAACAAAGAACATCAATGCCATGGAGGTTGAGTTACATGCTTTGGAGGAAGCAAAGTAGAAGTGGGGGAGGAGTGGGGCGGGATGAAGGAAGAAGATTGATGAATTGCCATTATGAATTCTTTGAAGAAAAATCACTAGGCCATACACATTGACCCATGCCCAGGGAAGAGAAGATCCAAGCTATCATCCAAGAGGAAGTTAAATGTGGAATACTAGGCACTGCAGATACCAAATAATGTTGCAGCTAAGTCTGAACCTAGGTGACAACAGTGATATCGCTATTACTGCCTTCACAGTTAGACTTGCCATGTGCATACTCCACTCTCACAATACCTACAATAAAAACAGTGATCCTCTCCTACGCAGCCATCTGAAGGATAATCATAATGTAATGGAAAAAGGATTATAGAATGGTAGAATGGCACTGGGAATGTCAGTTCCGCTTGTATGATACTGAATATTTCTACGCCTTCTTCTGTGTCATGTTCCACACACTACAGTCACACAAACAAAGATGAGCTCCATCCCTGAACATTCCAAAACGGTCCTGCCAATTGCTGTTTACCTTTAGCAATGTCTTGTACCGAGTCACGCATTCGCAAATCTGGTACACAAACAGCCACCACTGAAACTGAGGAGTGCACCTGAAGTGCAAGGGGGAATATGCAGGAAGAAAATGTACACAGAGACTGATTTCCTCACATCCCTGCGTAACATCAAAGAAGACTGGACCCAGGGCACAGTCACAATGAAATCCTGTCCTACATCTTTCACCCTTTCCTCATCACCCCAAGCTGCCTCTCGCTCAGTATTCTCATTACGATTTCCATCTATCACTCTCTATGAAGGTGAAGGACCTCCCCATCTCATCTTATATTGCCCACTGGAAGTAGGCTTCTGACGTCAACAGGGATGCAGGTCAAGCCATCAAAAATGCCACTCTAGTCCTGCAATGCTTTGAAGAGAGATGTTCTATCTCTAAATCCAGTGGCCGCACTGTCACAATATCCACTATGTCACAGGGCTACGCAGTAGAGATAGACAGGTTGCATTGCCAACCCAGTGTGTCTCCTATTTCAATCCCCCTTACAGAGACGTGTGACAACCCACTCCCAAGCTACATTTGTTAAAATTGTCATTCCATGCTTCCCTACTGGCATCTTGCCCTAATCATACCCATTTTACCCATCACCATCTACCGATTCCCATGCCCCCTTTTAATGGATCAATTGTTGACCCTAAGTGTGTGGCCACATTCACCAGCTGCACCCTCTACACCCTGACTCAGCGAGATGGCAGTACCAATATTGTGTGCTGTACATAGGCATCCTCTCTCACCTACATACATACACCTAAATGTACTTAGTTGTACCCCCTTCCTTTCTCAACACAGCCCCAGTACCATGGTCCGTCAAGCTGTTTATCTCAGTCAGAATCTTTATTCAAATGTCTCCATTAAAACAAATACAACAAAATGACAACATACACATATCCAGTCATTCAAAGGTCCCTATTTACCATTAAGACGTAAACTAAAAAAGTGCAATGCACAAATATCCCAACATTCCATCATACCTATTAAGCCAACCCTTAAACCCACAAATTAAAGAAAATACAAATCAGAAAAAAACGGCTACAATTCCTAATTAGGTGTGTTCATTAAAACATTCCTAAAAATAAAAGCTTCTCGAAAATACTCACTCAGGCTAAAAATAAATCCCTCATTGCTATAATTCAATAAAAAAGGGCTCTTTATACGTTTTAATATTGGGCAATAAAAAATGGGGCCTAAGCCACTTTTTCTATAATGCATAACAGTTATCACAAATTAGCAGGAAATGCCTCAGGTCCTCGTCAACTCCCATTGCATAGTTGCATTTTGTGGTCACCACCCCCTTTTCCAGGTGGGACAGGCGTTCAATGGGAGAACATTAAGTCTAATTATCAAAAAAACATTTCCTACATCCTTGGGACTTGTTCTTACAAATTTGTCCTCCCACATCTGTGTGCAACCGAGTTGCCTTATATAACGCAAGAGACGATATATTGCTCACCTTAGCCTTATCTGATTCTTTATCCCAACCAATATCTTTCCTCAACATCTCCCTTTTTAGGTTTGAAAATTCCTCAACAGACAATTCTTTCACTCCCCTTTGCCCCCATTTGGTGAACATGGTACAGGTATCATTGTTCAATTTGTATCCCCCATGCTCCCTGTCTTCTGAGCATACCATCTCTGCCAAAGCATTCTGTACACTGGGGTTCCTCAGACTCAACTCATTCATTTGTGTTGTCATCCGCAAATTTGCCTTGGAGAGTCTCACTTGTCCCTGCGGCCGCAGCTCCCTGGCAGATCCGCTGAGAGCCCGTTCCCACGAACAGACGGACATGAGCTAGTGCTAGATGGAAACACTGTAACATTCACCTTCCGCAGTGTATCACTGCCCTCAGCATGACCCGGCCAGCAGGGCCAGGGTGGAAAAGAACTGTAAAATGGTCCCCCGACAAAAGTAGAAACCCCAAATACTAATATGCAAACTGCCTGTGATGAAACTCTTCTCTTCAGGACCTTTTTGATTAAAACATGTAACCTCCAGAAAGATGGCAGAATGTGTGTTTATATGGCATTCTGGTTAAAGTACCCACATCCCCGTAGCTGTGTGCAAAATGGTAAAGTGTCCCGGGGTTTTCATGTTATATGTTTCACCGAGAAGAATGCACTCCAAGGTCCTATGCCATAACTGAACTAATGCTGCTAGAGTGCGAAGGAAGACAAGTTCAACCACATTGGGAGCTCATGTAAAGTGTGCACGAAAATGCACAAAATGTATTTGAATGTCTGAGCTCACCATGTGGCACTGCCATCAGTCTCATTGGCCAGTTATTCATGTGTGCACCACCAACCTTACTACTACCTCGCTTAGCGTGCATGTATAGAAATGTAACAAGATGTTGTGGTTGTTAAATACTTAACATATAGATATCAATTGCAAAATGGGTATTGGTAACACATTTGAAATGGCCATGTAAAGGCACTAACAATATAGAAAACATAAGCGTTGAAATGAATCAATGAGTATTGTACATTATATGAATGTTTTTGCCTTTTTCACATAATCTGCAACACACAAGGAAAATACCATTGTGGGCATATCCAAGGCCATTCCCCCTTCCTCCCCATTGAAGCCTGCCAGGCGGAAAGCAGTGGCCTGTGCTGCTCTGCCTCACCTCCCTCAATTCGGCTGGAGCCGCTTCAAGCATTCACGTTCCTCCGCAGCTCCCAGGGTCGCGGCCATCCACCTGAACTATTTACAACCCAGCAGTAAACCCCGGCCATAAAACGCAGGCCCGAAGGTGCCCTTTCTTAGGCTCCACGACCCACCAGCTCACCCCAGGTTAATGGCCCGTGTAAAATTAGGACACCCAATATTATAGCAACACTGTAGGAACACATTCATAATGACTTCTAACGAGACAATATAACTTGGACAGCTCGCCCCTTGCCCTGAGACCCAACCTCACGACCTATGATACCCGGTCAACAGGACAATGGTAACCATGTATTGATGTATCAGCAAAAGACCCCACTCTAGGTTCATTCCTCCTGTGTTGCATTAACCTGTAGAATAACCTATTGGAAGATTTACCGGGGAAGATAACATTGCAATATTGAATGAATGCGGTGTGCGTGGCCTTAGGGCAGAAAGCCAAGAAAGACGTTTATCACTGACACTGGTCACGGCTGGCACAACAACACCGCCCGCATGAGCCCAGCTTACCTGCCCGGCCCGGCACATGTGGGCAACCAGTGACGTCCACCAACCACGGCAAACCACATCACAGCTGCACCTATAGTTAGTCGTCGCCACCCAATCCCCACAAACTTGTGCCCCCTACAGTGTGTAGGTTCTTATGACGCATTTTGTAAATATATACGCCTGTCTTTGCTATTGTCAGACAGAGTGCTCTCGGAGTTTGCAGAGTCCTTTGCATGCCCTATTCTGACTTATATACACTCTCATTAAGCTCACCCGCACTTTGTCTCAGCCTTATTCCCATCTTCGGAGAGTCCATTATTGTCTCTCATTGTGGGGAGGATCGTGCTATCTGGGGACGCTCGCCTTCAGTGGTGACCCCGAAAGCGTGATTATGTTTCCTTAATATATATATATATCCCTACCGTCCACTTTGGCGTGAAAATCTCCGGTCGAAAAGGGATACGCACAGTGCGCCGGCTCCGGAAGGCTGCCCACCAACGGCGACCGGTACGCTCAGAAGTGCGCACTCAACAGAGAGAGGGTACGGGATCCCGGTTGAAAAATCCCCTTTGAGTACCGCTCGCCGGAGCCGGGGCTGACCGTTGAGCGTACGCCAACACTGCCTGGACGGGCCAAGTTCGGAGACTCTCGGTTCAAGACTGGCACTTGAGTATTAAGTGCAAGCGACCATAAAGGCACGGGGGAAAACAGGACAGCGAACAAGGTTGTTTGAAAGGGGACACTTTGGGAATACTAAGAGCCACTCTAGGCTTTCTTTACTTTTTCTTTGCGTATGGCCATTAGGAGCAAGAGGTGAAAAGAGATTAACACCATTCCGCCTCTGTGATTCACGGAAAACTGGGGTTGTAATGCCCCGGTAATTCCGGGAATCACGGAGGCGGAATGGTAATACGAGTCCAGCGGTAACCAGGCGGTTTTACCGCCTCGGTTACCGCCGGACTCGTAATGAGGCCACTTGTCATTTTATGTAAGTGTAACCAATGTCTTCCTCTCTTTGTCAGACTGAAACTGTATAATATTTTTATGTACTATGAATGCCACTGAATTATAACCAAGAAGTCTGCAACTATGCCGTGATACCCTGGGGTCTGGGCGTAAAATAAATTTAATAAATAAATAAATAAATAAATCATAAGAATGATGAAAGATGCACACAAATAACAGCACCAGAATACCACTCTTTTCAAATGTATTCTGAAGACCGCAGATTCAGACAAAACGTTGAATACATATTCCACCTCCTGTTTGAAAATGAACTAGCAACTCTATGTTACGGAGTTGCACACACATTGAAAACAGGTTCCAACTTTTAAAATATGTCTGAACACCGCCACTTCAAAAGGTGCAAGACAAAGATGAAGTTTTGCAGTCAAACATCACAAATCTCTTGGCAAACATGTGTCATACGAAAGAATACTGGTTCCATCATCACCCACAAGGTTTGTCACTTTATGTTGTGCAGAGTATGCATGGGAAGACTTGAACGATTTCCTTTGCATAGCAAACAAAAACAAAGAAGGAATAGACATGAAAACACCAGGAGAACTCTGCTCTCTTGACCCTGTAAATGTGTCAAAGTACTTCCATCACTGCGTTATCGCCATGCTGCCATTCATCTGTAATAAAACAATTCCTCCCCTCAGAGAAGTGAAACACTTCTTATGGAGAAAGGAATATCAATCCAGAGGAGCACCACACATCCACATGCTTTTGTGGATAAAAGATGCTCCTAAATTTGATCAGAAAAGTGATGCCACTGTTTTGCAGTTCATTCACAAATATGTTACTTGCAACATCCCTCCAGAAAATGCACATAGTGACCTAAATGCACGTATTTTGCAGTTTCAAAGACTCAAATGTGGCAAGTATTGTCCATGCAGATATAAAAACAAAGGCAAATTCTGCATTAAATGCTGCTTTGTTTTCCCTAGACTAGTTTCTGCAAAAGGACAAGAAAAAAGCTTCATGTCTCCTGTTAGACACAGTGTGAAAGACAAATTGCCTAAGAACACATACTGTATTAAAAGAAGTAAACCATCAAAGTAAATCAATGATAAAATGCAATCATTGCCCTCTTGCGGAATGCAAACATAGATGTGTATTACATTGCATACAATTCCACTGCAGTTGCACAATATGTCACAGCCTACCTAACCAAAGCTGAGAAAACAGAGCTGAAAGACCTCAGGGATGACATATCATCTGACAAAACACTGTCACAAAATACATACAGCTTTGGCATAAAAATGCTCTCCCATAGAGAATGTGTTTGCAACGAAGCCACAAACCGTTTACCTGGCACAGCCTTATATGGAAAATATGAAAACATAGTCTGACTAAGTCTTGGTTCTGCTGCATCTAGAAAAAGTGTTTTCAAATTGTACCAAGACATAGAAACAATAGCCAAAAATGATCCCAAAGGCTAGGACATTTTGAAAAACAATTTATTGGACAAATACTACCCAAACAGGAGTACTGCTTTGGAAACCATGTGTCTATTCCACACAGCCCAAAATGTTTCATACAAAAATAATATTAAACAAGATGAGAAAAAAGGTAAATACATAGTGAAAAGTTTTGCGGGAAGCCTGGTTACACTTACCAAATACAGCTTGTTTAATCATATGAGGATATCATTTAAAACCCCTCAACATAGAGATGTTTACTATATGTCGCTACTGCAACTTTTAAAATCATTTAGAAAAGAAGAATATTTATTGGACAGCCATACCTCCTATGAAGATGCTTTCAATGCAATTGAAGCACTATAACAGATATCAATTTCAAGCAGTACAAAAACACGTTAGACAATGAACGCTAACAAGAAGAAGAACTTCAAGCACACCTTAGGAGCCGATTCATGGAACAAACGTGTGCCGAAAATCTTGGTGCAAGTTGACGCAAGCATGAAAAAACAGGCACACGCGTGCGATCCATAGAAGTCCCTGCGCGTGTTTCCCTCGGGATGAGCACCAAACCCGTGCCTGGCACACACGGGCGCACACGTCATTGCAACATCCCGAACGCCGTGCGTGACGTGCACAGGGAAAGTGCACAACGTCGACGTACACACCAAAAAGGGGCGGGACACGGGGCGTAACACGCGGAATGGGGAACAATGTGTGATAAAGAAGGCGTAACTGGGGAAATACTGCAGGGAAATACACAGAATGCCCACACGCCTATGAACAACACGTATTCATGGAATCAAATAAGGGAAACCCGTGCACGCTAAAAGACGCGCATATGCATCAACATGACCGCTACACGAAGGCAGGCGGAAGCGTCCCCGCGCACAGTATAAAAGTGCGTGCAAACAACAAACACGTAGATCCAGCTACGATGAATGCCACAATTGTCGCACCACTGATCGTGGAACACCGCAGGAGGAGGAGTATAGCCAGGGCCCGGACTAGCCTTTTTGGGATGCCTGACGACCAGGTCTATGGCAGGTATAGGTTTCCACCCTGTATCATCCTAGATCTGTTCAGGGAGTGGGAAGATGACCTTACATCACCCACCCTGTGCTCCCAAGCATTGAGCCCCTTGGAGAAGGTGGTCAATGTCCTGCATTTTCTGGCCACTGGGTCATTTCAGTGGACAACTGCCATAGTGGGGGGTCTCACAGGCCACGCAGTCACGCTGCCTACACCAGGCAGAAAGGCAGGCCGTGGTCCAGGACTTTTACAGGGTGGCACACTTCCCCAAAGTGCTCTGTGCCATAGATTGCACCCATGTGGCGCTACGTCCACCTAGGGCCACTGAGCACATCTATCGAAACCGCAAGCATTGGCATTCCATCAACATGCCGGTCATATGCGATGCAAAGGGAATCATCACCTCTGTCTATGCAAACTACCCTGGCTCTACCCATGACAGTTTCATATACAGAATGTCCGCCCTGAGCCGGGCCCTGGAAGCTGGGCAGCATGGCAACACATGGCTCCTAGGTGAGTACAAATGCCTGTGCACATGCATGCATGTCACACACAGCCAAATACACAAACCCCAATAATCACAACCATTATCACCTCCCCAGGGGACAGAGCCTACCCTCTGAGCAACCACATGATGACTCCAATGCAGAACCCCACCACACCACCCCAGGGAAAATACAGTGCTGCCCATATTGCAACCAGGGGCATCGTGGAGTGCACATTTGGAGTGCTCAATTCACGCTTCCGCTCCCTTGACCGCTCTGGCGGCCAGCTACTATATATACCCCCAGTAGTGTGCAGGATCATTGTGGCAGCATGTGTCCTGCACAATGATGCAACATGGCAGGATGTACCAGTGGACATGGTCGTGCCCCCACATCCCCAACCACAGGCTCAGGCACTGTCCATGGGAGGGGAAAGGGCACGTGGCGAGGGAGCCCGCACCCAGCTTGTGGCCACATTTTTCACCTAAACTCCCACCCCTGCGGAGTGCACACAGGCCTGGCACATACCAGGTGACAATCAATGATGACAAAGAGACAGTCAACTGTCACAACCTTACCACCCTGAGAATGTTGCCACAGAAGTGCTACATTGTGTATATCCCTAGCTACTTAAACATAACCAATCTTGTGTGACCAAAAGGAACACATGCAAGGTGTGTATCACACCACCCCGCAAAACAGGCCATCACAATCCCTGGTATGTCACCCAAACCCTCCCAAACCACATCACCCTTGTCTGCCACACCATGACATGGCATGCAATAGCAAAAGGCCAACACATGACCAATAAGATACGAAGTGACATGTCATAAAAGAAAACTGTCCAGAGACAATGATGCCTGACATGGAATCAGATGAAATGACTGACCAACAACCTCCCACACATACAAAGTCAGACACAAATGTGTTCCACCAGTCGTAACATGAACACAACCCGGAATGCCTGTTCACATGCACATTGGGCATGGCAAAATCCGGACTCCCGAACCTGTGTGCTGTGTGTGTCTCCTGCAACACACTACTCAGCACAGAGCACATTGAGCAGCCATTGTGTTGCAGATACAACTTGGGCATCACATGAAAATGACAAATCATATCAATAACCAAATGACGCTTGTACAGGATACCCAAATGGTAATAGATCATGTGCTACAGGGACACAGCAGGCCTGAGAATGCAATCGGTGTGCACCTGTGGCCATGGAAGGGTGGTTGTACGTGTGGTGGATCATTGTGCAACTGTGTGTGTCATTAGGGACATGCACTCAACATATGCATGTGAAATCAAATGACCCTCAGCAGGGGAGTTGCTAGGTCTGGAAAAGACCCGGGGCTACGCTGATGTCGGAATTGTCGGGACTGGGGGCTAGCTAGTCTTTTGGCTGCAGCTCCTGAGATTCTATCCGGGGCTACAACCAAAAGATAGCCCCCTTAGCCCCCCCCCTAGCAACGCCCCTGACCCTCAGTGCCCTTTACACATCACATTTAAACATTGCCCATGTGAACACCCCAGCATGTCAAACTACACCAATCCCCTGACACCAGAAAAGCAAAGACAATACAGGAACAGGCATTGACCACCACAACACACCATTTATTTAGTACCCCACAATTACAATGTCAGAGTGCCAAAAACACTGTAGCCCAAGCCAACTGTCCAACAACAAAAGGCCCTCCCTCATTTACACATCACTGTGACCTTCTGAACAACTGTGTCTGGGTTATGTAGCCTTCTTCATTCAAGTCTACCTGGCTTCAGGATCACCCTGCCCATTGGTTTCCATGTTGCAGCTTGCATGTAAATAGGGTCCAGCCCCCTCAGAAGCCACCTTGACTGGTAAAAATACCAAATCGCAGAGAACTCCAATTAGCTAAACCCACAAACCAGGGAAAAAGCTTGTAGGCACCAAAAACCCCCAGAAGAGTCTCCAGTAGATGACTTGAAGTAGCAGGAAATGTCAAAGCACATGTACAAGCACAATGATAGAACAACCAAGGTAGCACAGTTGAACAATGGACCAACAGGATGGGTACCATTTATGGTACATAAAATACAATGAGGATGCAACAACTGATGGGTAGTGTCACAGCTCTGTTGTCCAGGCGCAGGAGTTGAACGAACCAACCACCCCCTCCGTGGTCTGGCCACCTGCAAGGTCAAACTTACACAGGCCTCTGAGACCCCGGCGGGGAAGGAGGGTCAGGGATATGTTGTTTGGACAGGCATTGGTATTCATGATAACCGGAAAGAGGGGCAGGAGAGGGGAGGTGGATTTGCAAGGGAAAGTACTCAAAATACAACTATTCACATACTCAATTTGAGAAAACATGTTCATCATGCACATTGTACCAAATCAGTCAAATGCAAGGCAAAGACACACTTATCTCTGGGGCTAGTGCTGGCCTCCTGCCTGCACACTCTCAGGTCCGGTAACAGGAGCGGTTCAATGTTGCAAAGAGAGCATGAGTTACTAATCTGAATGTGTTTTCACAACACACACACACAACACAATCCATGCCCCAAAGTAAGTGACTTCTCCACAAACCAACACCCCTGTCCGCTGCTTTGTACCCATACTTTAGCTTGGTCCCCTGATGGTTCATACACTGTCAATGCAGTAAGGCAGCCGCATGTGGGCGCCGCGGGAAATGGAAGACCAATGTGTCAACAATCACACATAATACAATGGTCCATGGGTGAGCTGCTAGATGCATATAGCGAGGTGCAACTTCAGTACAAGTTGTGTTCTGGCAGCCACAGATTTCAACAGGTAGTGCACATAGCAATTTGCACATGCAAATGACATGTACTGGCCATGAGTTTGTGCCTCGCTGGGTGTCCCTGTGCGCTGTATCAGTTTCTAGCTAGGAATGCTACTGCCCTAGTAACTCTGCTTCAATTGAGCAGGGGGGACTCGAGGATATGTTCGATGGCCCCTGCATGTGCCCCTGACAACTTGTAAAGCCACTTGGCATTTGGCCCTCAACACATGCCAGCTGTACTGTGCGCTTCTCCAACAATGCCTGGCAAAGCTCCCAAGCACTGGTGCTACTTAGCATGCATGTGCAAGTGGCCTGGTGGAAGGTTGGCTGCGGTGTGGGCCCTTGTGCTGTTCACCTTTCCTGGAGCTCCTGGAAACACGTCTGCTTCTGTCGGACGTCTGAGCACAAGCCCTGTGCTTCTGCTTGCGCACACATCCACACATCTGCACCACCGAACGTGGCCAGTTATCTGGATTACACGCCCCTGTGTCTGCTGGCAAAGGTAGTCTGGAGGCTCATCTCCCTGCAGAAAGGGCATAACACAAATTAATAAGGCAGGAAAGTTCCATGTGTGTGTGTCTTCATGCTGGTTGTCACTGGGCCAGGTTACAGACATACATCCAAACTCCTCCCACCATCAGTGTCACTTTGACAGGCCAAGGGTGCAGGCTACTGTCTACAGCATGAAGTGCATCAAGCACATATACAAGCAAGAAAATAACATATATCACAATCCACATCAATTAATGGAGACATCAATCACGTACTCACCCAAATTGATTACAGACTTGGGGTGGATAAAACACTACCAATCCCCACTAGGGGTGTTAACACAAGTAGTGCAGCATCAGACAGGCCACAGTTATGAAGAAAGTCCAAAGCCCTTGTGTAAAATTTTGTAACACCAAACTATCCTAGCGAGCCCATGGATAAGGGAAGCAGGATTGGCCTATGTGAGTAAGGACCCCAAGCTGCAAACACATGCACAAGACAAGCTTGAAGGGCCCAGCTGGAACAGACAGTGGATGCTTTCAAAAGCCACAAAGCACCACACTGTCACATGAATGCACAATAGACAAACAATATTAAACTATATTAACTAATTAAACTAACAATGAAAAACGTACATAACCTAATTAAAATAACTATGAAATAGTTAATATTAACTAACTAAACTGAAAGCAAAAATGGCCACATACGACCCAGGGGGGGAGGCACCCAGGAGGGTGGAGATACAGGGTGCACCTCGACACCCACATGCAATGATGTTGAGACCAAAAAAAGCCTCCAACGCCTGCACACCACGACCTGTGTCGGAGATATCTCTTCGTCCGAGTCTGGCTCATCCTGAAAAGGAGGACGTGGCACAGGATCCTGACCATGCCTAGCAGCAGCTTGTCCCTCGTCCGCAGCAAGTCTGCAGGGGGGGTGAGCCTGGTTCTGTGTGGCGATGACACGTAGGTCTGCATGCAGAACCTCCCGTGATACGCCTGCTTCCTCTTGCAAGGTAACACGTGTAACACAAAGTTCTTCCTGCAAGGCCTCACTGGACAACTGATGCACCTCCCAGCAACCACGTAGTTCAGCCGAGATGGTACGCTCAAGCTGCACAAACCGATCCTCTGCCCGCTCCCTCTGGGTCATCATGAGCACAACCAGAGTGGATCTGAGGGAAGCATACTCACCCTCCATGGCCTCTATGTGTGTCTCTGCGTGAAGAGCAATTGCTTGATGCAGAGAGAACATTTCTGCCTGGTGTGCCCCGTCTGAGGCTACCATGTCCAGCCTGAGCGAGTGGGCCATGGACTGCGCTGCCTGCTGCTGGAGAAGCACCTGCCTAGCAGGAGGGAGCACGGATTGGGCCACACGTTCCATGCTCACAGCGATGTTATCAAGTGCTGCCCCCTGCCATTCTGAATTGGCAGTCATGTCTTGCTCCCACTCAGTATACCTCAGTGGCACGCGGCAACCGCGTTCCTGGGTTTGACACCTGCGGGACCCAAGGACAGGCCGTCCTCGTTGGGTCGGCACCACCTGCAGCTGCACGACTACATGCCCCCGTCGACGTGATGTCCCAGGCACATCAGCGACTTGTGTGGAGGGTGACCCTGCGTCCCGATCCACCACTGGCGGCGGTCCCACCACTGTCTGGCCCCTCAGTACAGGTGTCACGGACAGAGGAGTGTCCACATCAGAATCACTCACCCATGACGCATGGACCTGATGCACATCCAACTCGACATGGACGTCAGAGTGGTCATCTGGGCTGGACTCATTGCCAGCCAAAGACAAGATGGACTTTAGCACATGTGGGTTCTCGTGGTCTACCACCCCACGACCCCCACTTGTGCCGGGTTGCTGTTGTGATAACAACCCTGTGCCTGGCATGACAACACCATCCTCTGGCTCTATTGGGTCATCATCTGAAAAGTGGAGAGAAAAAAACATTAGTACACATGTCAGAAGCACATAACACACACACACACATAGATATCACACAGACAGCCAACACATTAAGCAGAAATGTCACACACAAAAGAGAACCTGCCATGCATGCCAGGTCACTTTGACATAGCATCAGTGAGTAGGCATCTAGAACGGTGTTACACAGCTCAGAAGTGGGTTGATGCAGTGCAGAACATGTGTACGTTAGTCACTATCTACATGAACAAGTACTTCATGATGTGTATCAAAAAACGTGAAGCCAGTGCAAAGGCAAGTTCAAGCATCACGTGCAATGTGCATGCAATGGGTTGCATGGCTAAAAGCAAACCCCTCCCCCGAGTGAAAATGCAGGGATGCCTTGCATGGTAGCAAAAGTGGCCATGGTGACCAGAGACCTGTGTATTGGCAGACAGTGTTGACTAGCATCAATGGCATCATCTGAGTCAACTGACAACACAGCAGATGATGATGGGACAGTAAGCAGGACACATAACAAACCCTCAGTAGTACAACCATGTGTGCAGGAGCCACTACACCAGTTGGACAGAGTAAGTGGGCCTGAAAAGGGGGTGGACTGTGCCCCACACAGACTGTGACACCCTAAACATGTGTGTGATGCAGGACTGGGCCAGAGTGGGCATGGGATGGTTGAAGAAATGCCATGAAATGTTGATCATCCTGGACACGTACTGCAATGATCATCCAGTCAAGGACACATAGGGGCATGCATGGAATGCGCATGGTGCCTGAATGGGCACTCATGTCCCTGTGGAGCATCTGCCGTCTGCACAGTCCAAGTGAAACACCCTGCATGAAAGGCAGAGGATGTACCCCACTGCATGTGTCTGGCAGGTTGGGTAGTGGAAGTAAGCCTGTGCACAGGAGGCTTGAACAGGCCATTGCAGTAGGCCAAGATGATGCACACCAGTGCAATGGTGTAATTGGGGTGCAGGGGGGTGGAGGGGCAAGGGGACATGCCTATGTGGAGTACCAGCATGCAGGCAGAGGACACATGCACGTCAGTCATGCAATGACATAGTCCCAGTGCTGAGAGGAAAGACACCCCTGGCTACATGCAGAAGTGCCAGTGAGCTGGAACATGGACCGGAGGGGCATCTGTGTGACTGGCATGTGAGTAGGGTGCAAGTGTGGCGATGAGGACAGTCCCCGTCTGCTCTACATGTCCACCATCCTGCACAGCAAGCATGCATCAGTGAAGCATTGCATGACTCGCACATGAAAACCATGTACACATAGCATATAGTGGCAGTCAAGCACAACACATCACACAGGCAAACCACACATGGGCTGGACAAACACACAACAACACTCAGTGGACGGGGCATCAAAGTCCTGCATCTCTCCCACTCCTTCAACCAATTCTGCTGGTATGAACTCTACAACGAGTGACTCGTGCGGAGTGGGGTCATCCTCCTCAGGTGGTGGCCCACCGCCAGTCACAAGAGTCATGCTGTAATTAAAGGCACGCTTGGCCTTACCACTGTGTTTGAGGTCATCCCAACGCTTCTTGCACTCGGCACCTGTGCGCACCTCATGGCCGAATGCACTCACATTATCCGCGACATGCTTCCAGTCGGTATTCCGATGGGCAGCCGTAGTTTGATAATTCGGCCCCACTAGCATGTCACGCCTGTGTGCCCACACGTAGTCCACAAGGGAGTCCAGTTCCTGCACACAAAAAGGCTTCTTCCTTGACGTGCAGAAGGCCGTGGCTGTGTCTGGGGTCCCAGCATGTGCTGCAGATGCAACCTTCCTCCTCTTGGATAGTGGCGCGGACCCTGGCTGGCGAATGCCGCCCTGATCAGTATGGCCAGTGGCACCAGTGGATTGAACCAAGGGAGTGGCAGGTGGAAGGTCGACCGAAGGCCTGACTTGCGTCAGTGGCTGATGGGTGCCCTGGAATGGACCCTGCGCAGCAACATCCACTGTGCCAGGGTCATTGACCGCGACTGGGGTGTTGTTGGCTGCATCTGCCCCTGCACTTGCCAACACCCGGCTGGTCGGGGCAGCAGATGACATTACTGCCCCAGGGACACGTGTTTTGGTCAGGGCAGCCCTGCGTGCACCTAGGGTGTCCATCCTGACCTGATGGAAAACGTCCATGGACTTTTCAAGTGCCAACGCAGCCTGCACTTGCAGACATTGAGCCTGGGTGGTGGTGTCCACAGCTGCACCTGCAGCTAGCACTACCCTTGGGCCTGTGGCAGTTGATGAAACGGACTGCCGGGTCACATCGGTGCCAATGCCAGATGCAGAAGCTGCATCTCCCGGAACCATAGGGAGTGGTGGCATGACTGCACCAACACATGGTGTTACATCGTGCCGAAGTGGTGCACCCCTGCCTCTTCCCCCTCTGTGGCCACCCTGGACACCCTGGAGTCCCCCTACTCCCTGGTCACCCTGGCTACATCCCTGACCATGCCCGCCATGAGGAGTATGCCCAGCTGAGGAACCCCTCACCTTTGGTGGCCTCCCAACCATGGCACAGATGGAGTAGTGCCGGCATAGATGGAGAAGTGCCAATGGAAGGTGTACACGACAAATGTCCTGGGCAATTGAGGTGAAGGGGTGGGATACAAGATGTTAAAAGCACCCCTCCACCTGCAAGACTATATGTGACCCCGATGATGAAGTGACAGGTCGCGCAATGCTCAGACACCCCAAAATTGCAGTAAAACCGTGCACACAACCCCGGTAACCCACATGTGTGGAATTAACCTCCAGCAGTACGTGGTGGCACTCAGGGACACGAAAAACATGTACGCGTGGGACACGCAGGCTACTATGACCTCAAAAACGGGTACGAGATACACAGGGGCACCCGCAGTGGGAAAAATAGCATGTGCGACTCACCGTCAGACTAGCGTGATAATGAAAAACACCCGTAGCCAATACCCCCGCCAAAAGAAGAGATACGTCCTTGATCCGCTGTGAAGTTGTGCAAAACAACGCAAAGTGGCAACACACACATCGGTCTCCACGAAAGGCACGTACAGTGAACTGCTGGCCCCGCTCACCTTTAACCCGTGATGAGGGAAACGCCCGCGTGCGTCACGTCACTTACGCGCTTAGGCCCTTTCCTCGGATTACACGCATTAACAGGCGGATGTGCTGTTTTTTCACGTGCTGATTCACCATGCACCCGTCACGAGGAAAACGCCCACGCGCGTTCCATCACAGACGTGCTTACGCGCTAAGGGCCTTTCCTCGAATTACACGGTGATGTGCACTTTTTTCATGTGCTAAATCACTCCGTATCAAGCTGGCCACGCGACAACACACAGAAGACCACGCTCCTGCCCAAAAGGCCATTTTCCTGCCCCCCAGAACCCGAGCACGCTCCCACCTGCCATCTGCTGCTGCCTGCCTGCCTGCTGCCCACGTGCCCTGCTATTTGGTGCCTGCACATCAGCCATCTGCAGGGGTCCAGTTGCTGTGTCCACCCCTGCTGGCACAGAAGACTCCCGACTGGGATATCATCGCTCGAGAGCCCAGCCCCAGGACCCAGTTGCCCACCCACACCTGTCTCAGGAGTCGCCATGTCAGTGCAGACACCATCCAAGACCACTGGCGACCCCCAGCCAGAGAGGAAGAGGGCTACCAGCTTCAGCGATGAGGAAGTTGGTATCCTGGTGGAGCAAGTTCTGGGGCATTATGATGCCCTCTTCACACCATCGTGCGCCAAGAAGGAAGAACAGAGGAGGATCTGGACGGACATAGTGGGTGCCAACAACGCGAAGAGGGTGGCACCCGAGACCCGAGACACATCCAGAAGCGCTGGGAGGATTACAAGTCCAGGACCCTCAATAAGGCCTGGTGCCTTGTAGAGGCAGAGGATGCATTGGGGCACCAGGGCCAGTTTACCAAGCAGCAGATACGGGTCCTGGAGCGCATTCGCCCAGTGCTTCACCACCAGATCCTCAGGATGCAGGCCCATCTGGAGTTGAGCGGTAAGTGGCCATGCATTGCTGTGTGAAACAGAGCATGTTGCAGTGTGCTGGTAGTCAGCTACTTGCCTGTATGTGTGACATAGGCCATGTTTGGATGTGTGTGTGCACGGACATCATGGTAATGCATGTGAGACCAGTCATGCGTGAACCACATGGATGGTGCATGTGTTACAATGCAACATGGGGAGCAGCATGCGGAATGCACACATGAATGCATGCCTGTCACTGTTCTTGGACATGGATGGGATGTGAGAGATGGGTGCTGCTCTCATGTACATGTATGGTGTGCATGTCTTTTTGTCTGAGTCGCATGTGTGTGACTTTGAAAGGCCATGGATGCATGACACATGGCTGTGACGCTGTGTTGATTCACTTATGTAGTCTAGTCATCCTTGTATCCACTGTGTCTGTGGTGTACTAGCCCTGATGCATGACCCTCCGGTGATGTGTGTGCATGGGATAAGTATGAGCCATGATGCATGTAAGTTTGAAGCCAACATTTATGTCAATAGAGGCCCTTGTATATGGATGCTGATGTTGATTGCATGCGCCATGCCTGTTTCTGGATGTGTGTTGCCTGCATTGACCCCTGTGTTGTGGAGGGACAGGATGGAAGTGACGTTTGACATTGCCACTCATGTGTTATTGCTTCCTGTCTAGGCGGCTATTGTACAGTACCCTGATGCTTGTGTTCTATGTCTCCCTCTACGCAGCATAGAGTGAAGAAGATGCAAAAGATGCCTCCACCGGGCGGTGACGCAAGGCCCAGCCACCCTCCCAGGAATTGCCATCATCATCACCATCACCCGGGAGCGAGGGGACTGGTGCCGTGTCTGCCACTACGGCTGTAGCGGAAGGGCCGGGTGAGCCCCCACAGGGGCTTGCAATGGCGGAAGACGGTGCAGAGCCATCCAGGTTGGTGGTCTCCACAGAGGAGGAGGGGGCCGCTACTGAGTCGCACATGGGGCCTGGTGGCGGTAGTACCACTGGTGCAAGTGGTGCAGTCCAGGGCCAGGGGCAGGAGGTAGCACAGGTCACTGTGGAGGGGCCTGTGCATGTCACTGTCCCTGACCCTGTGACTGCACCACCATGCACCAGCAGGGATGCCCCATCCCAGGCCCGTCCGCAGGTAGGGGGAGGCCCACATCATCTGGTACTCCATGACCATATGTGGTCCGTCCTGATTGGTGTTGCGTTGCGCATGCATGTCATTCGTGATGACGTGCGTGCTTCCTAGGGGGACCACGCACGCCATCACGAAGAGTTGCATGGCAACGTGGCACAGTTAGGAGGGGCCATGGTCGGAAGGTTCCGACATGTTTCGAGCACTCTGGCGGCCCACTCCTCCTCTGTGGAGACTATGCGCCAGTTGTTTTCCCTGCCGTCTTCCGGCCCCGATTCCACCAGGGCCCCCTGTGGACCTGGCCCGACCAACACAGCCAGCTTGGTGGAGATCACATCGGGAGTCAGAGGTCCAGCAGGGGTGGACACCCCACCAACTGGAGACCAGCAGATGGAGGATGTGCTGGCATCATCGGGCAGGGGACATGGACAGCAGCAGCAGGCTCAAGGTGGGAGCGATGATGGCTCGGGGCCATCAACATCAGAGGGGCAGGCATCAGCCGGAGAGCAGGAGGACCCTGGAATGTGAGTTTCTTCCGTGTGGCAGCGGTTGAGCCAGCAGATAGATGCGGAGCGGCGGCGGATAGAAGAGGCACGCCTCACCATGGTCAGGGTGGAGTTCTCCATGCGCAGGGTGTTGAGGCGTGCTGAGTGCCTCGAGGCAACTCGCAGGGAGTTGGAACAGGCCATGACTGTATACCTGTGAGACCTCGGGGCCAGGGCAGAGGCCCGCCTCCGGGACATCGACATGGAGTTCGATGATGCCCTGGCCCGGGACATCACAGAGTGAGCCCGCCACCATTGTATGTAGTTAGTTAGTGTTAGGTTTCCTTTCTGTTTTTATTTCTGTTGGGGTGCTTGGACAATGCCCCACCTACCTTTTTGTATGTAGTTCTTCATTAGGTAGGGTTTTTTGTAGGTTTCATTTCAATGGTTTGACTCATGGACCCTGGATTTGTACTTTGTAAATAGTTCTACACTGGATTTTACGTCTTATTTTTATTTTTTCCATGGATCAATGGTTTTGTCTTGTTTTTTCACTTTAGATTTGTTTTGCCGGACTGACACTTTGGACGTGTGCTTTTGGATTGATTTGGATTGTGCTTTCCTACATTTTTATTTTATATTTTGGACATGCAGCTTTTTGATCATCATTTCCATTCTTGTGTGTTTCATTTCATTCCCTTGCTTTTGTGTTTAATACATTTTAATTTCCTACTTCAACATGTGGTATTCTCTCTTTGGTTTGATGCATGTCACGATGTGTGTTTTCTCAATCACATGCACCCATTGTGTGGGTGTGACGGAAATGTGTTGATGGCCATGCTTGCCATTTGGGATGTATCATGTGATGGGGATTTCATTGTGGGGTGGATGTAATACCTGGTTGTGTGTTTGGACTGGGGTGGCGTGGGGTGTGATTTGGGTGGCCATAAGGCCCATGATTGTGGATCGTCATGACGTGTTGGGGGGACATGAGTCGGGGCCTGCTGGCAGGTGCCTGTCACTGCTGGGTGGGTGAGTGGGGGTGCAGGGACATGAGTCGGGCCTGCTGGCAGGTGCCTGTCACTGCGTTTGTGCAGGGGGACATGTGTCAGTGCTCACTTGTGCATGGTAACATATGGGCTGGCTGGGGGGCCAGCCAGGGTGGATGGGCTGGCTGCGGGACATGGCCAGGGGTGCAGTGTAGTCCCCTGTGTTTTGGGCTGTCTGCAGGGCCTGGGGAGGGGAGAGAGAGAACACCAGGGAGGACACACACTGCCAATTCACATTGGGGCACCCCAGGAATACACGTCCCCCTCCCGCGGCAGCGAAAACACATGTAAAATGTCCTGCGCACCCCTCAGAATACACGTACCCTGCTCGCACAAGGCCTATCGCGTGTAAATCGTCCTGCGCACCCCTCAGAATACACGTACCCCGCTCGCATTAGGCCTATCGCGTGTGATACTTCACGCGCACCCCAGAAATACACATACCCCGCTCGCACAGCGCCTATTGTGTGTAAATCATTCAGCGCACCCTTCAGAATACACGTACCCTGCTCGCACAAGACCTATCCCGTGTGATACTTCAAGCGCACCCCTGAAATACACATACCCCGCTCGCACAAGGCCTGTCACGTGTAAAACATCCCGCGCACCGCTCAGAATACATGTACCCCACTCGCACATGGCCTATTGCGTGTAACACATCCCGTGCACCCCCAGAATACACGTACCCACTCGCACAAGAACTATCACATGTGATACTTCTCGCGCACCCCGGAAATACACGTACCCCGCTCGCACAAGGCCTGTCACGTGTAAAACTTCCTGCACACCCCTCAGAATACATGTACCCTGCTCGCACAAGGCCTATCGCGTGTGATACTTCACACACACCCCCGAAATACACATACCCCACTCGCTCCAGGCCTATTGCGTGTAACACATCCCGCACACCCCCAGAATACACGTACCCAGCTCGCACTAGGCCTATCGTGTGTAAAACTACCCGTGCACCCCCAGAATACATGCAGGCATCCCATCCACCCTGGGCATGCCCCACAGGCAGCCCACGCCACAGGGGGGTGATTTTTCTACGCTATTTAACTGGCGCGTGTATTCAGAGGTGTGCACGGGGAGTTTTACATGCATTTTTCGCTGCCGTGGGAGGGGTACATGTATTATGAGGGGTGCGTGGGGAGCTTTACATGCGTTTTTGTGGTTGAAGGGCTGTATGCTGGTCACACTGTGCGCCAGCCGTATGCGCCACTTGTGCGCCGAATTCTATGAATTACCCCTTAAATGTAGACACTCCTGAGAGCAGTCAACATTCTCTTACAGGAAGCCAAGAACCACTTTGAGAGCCACCCATAGTAAATGAAGCAGAATTAGCCATGACTGAAGTAGAAAACACCTTGGGCCTCTTACAAGTGTGCCGGTCCGGTAACACCAGTGCTGGTAAGCCTACAGTCATTGTTACCGACCGGCACACTATGGGTCTTCTTGCCGGAGTTGCTGTGCCCGGCAGGTTGGACACTGCTGGGCACAGCGGCCAGGGTAAGCAGACCTACACAGAAGCACCTGCACCATTATTAATGGTACCAGTGCTTCAGTGTTCCCTCCCATAGAGTCCTAAGGGACTCTATGAGAATGGGGAATTCCATTTTTCTGATCCCTGACTTTCCAGACCGGCGGGGTTACAATTCCCTGATGCTACCGGCAAGCCAGGGACCAGAAAAAGGTTTTACCGGCATAGTTACCGCCGGGCTTGTAATGAGACCCCATGTGTCAGTATGAGGAATCTGAAAAAAACTTTGCTCTACTGAAATCACAACTGAATGATGAACATTGTAGCATGTTCCTAGAAGTAACTAAAGAATGGTGTGCAGCACGAAACTAAAACATGTACCTGTCAAAACTATAAACCTATACTCCTATATGTAAGTTGTAAAGCTGATTCAGGCAAAACATTCTTAATAAAAATCATGAGCAAGTTCCTCCAAAAATGGACAAACAACAAGCTGTTGTAACTGCCCCCACAGGTTCAGCTGCCTTCAACATGGGTGGTGTTACTTTACACCGATTGCTACTCCTTCCAGTAGAACACCAAAACAAATTAAAGTACTACAAACTTTCAGCAGAAGATGCTATGGAGATAATTTGGAAACAAATGACCTAATAAATGAGGTGAGCATGGTCTTCAACCTAATGTTGGCTTTGAACTACGAAGAACTCTTTGGAGAAAAAACACGTTATTGTTTTTAGAGATCGTCTTCAATTAACACCAGTGAAAGGTGAACCTATTTTTAAAACCTTAGGAGACGAACTGTACCATAACACACTTAGCAGCATAGGAAATGTAAATCTCTGGCAACATTTCCAATATAGAGAACTATCTCAATACATGCTTCAATCTGCAGACCTTACCTGTGCTAACATTTTGAAAAGCATTCAGATTGGTGTGCTTTTTAAAGAAGCAGAGTCTATCTTAAATAGCAGACTCATCCTTGAGCTATATGGGCATAACACATCTGCTACTGATGTCGTGGGACAATTAGCAAACAAAAATGTAAAATGTATGTCCTTATTGCCAACCCTAGCAAGCTGTGTTCAATTCAATGAAACAATGTTGAAACGAGAAATGCAACCAATAGTGCAAATTAACTCCACAGACAAACTGGAAGTGCACGGTATGACAGTGCCTATGTGTCAACAAGCCACAGCGTGACTAAATAGCTTAAACAACTCTATCTCCAACACAGCTGGTTTGTTGAAAATGTTAACATTGTATTTAAACTGTCTATTAATGCTAAAGCATAACCTTGACATGGAGCAAGGTTTAGGTAATGGAGCACTTGGTACAGTTGTTGGCTTCCAGACATATCCACATGACAACAACATTGAGTTTGTCAACATCCACTTTGACAAACTTTCAGAAGTTAAAAGCACTTAACATCCCGCTTCCTTCTTTTCAAAGGCAAGTATCTACGCGGAGAACAGTTTTCTCTGTCTCTTGCATATGCAGTCACTATTACAAGGTCTAACCCTATATCAGGCATTGATTGACATTGGCAGCACAGACTTTAAAGAAGGCATGAGTTACGTAGCACTGTCACACATGTGTATACTTGAAGGACTATTTAAAATCAGTTTTGAAACAAACAAAGTTGAGGCTGACATTACTTACATCGTAGAGTACAACTGACTATGTGCACTCTACACACCCCATCTCAAAATGCACCTTGTTCCTCAAAAAGGAAAACTTGGTAAAAGTAAATTAGTGCAAACACAATTTATAAGATATCTCCCAACCGTACCACTAAAGAAATTGAAAGAAGTTGATACTCCATCAATTAGCACAACCGCATCAGGATGTACTGAAAAGGCAAATGCATATTCAACTGCACGAAAAAGAGAAGTATCTCTTCAAAAAAAGAAAATGGAATTCCATCAAATGACTCAGACAAAGAACTGTCTGGTCCATTCAAATTTTCCAACGCAACTGGTGTAAATTGCTATGGAAATGTAGCAATCAATTGTTGAATACATTTACTTGAACGTTTACTTGAACGGCACAGACCAATTGTGTTTGCAAATGCTACTCCTTCATAGAAATGCATCAGACAATCCTGACAACACTTACAGAGTCTCAGGAATAAGGCAGGAACTGGACTACTGTGCAGGAATGATGAGATTCACCATAAACACACAAGAAGATCCACAAGAATTTCGAATGTACTTACTGCAAGTGCTGGAAAGCAAAAACACACTTATAAACAAAATCTTCTAGATTTCATACATGCAAAAACATAGATGCACTCTCTGCAGCCATGTGACGCAGGAACAAGTCCCTAATGAGCGCTTTGTGTATGTATCTATACCTAAGTCTGAATCAATTCCATTTCAGCAGCTGGCGCAAAATGCAAATCATGGCATATTATGTGCTACTTGCAATTCAGACAATCGTTTCACCTTACAAATAAACTCACATAGCCAATACATAATGGTACTGCTTTTATGATACAACGCAGATGGTACCAAAATCAACTGCAAGCTTACTAGCTTCACACAAGGGCAAGTATCACTTGGCAAGACAATCTTCACAACAGTAGGCATAGTCTACCACACGGGTGCCACAACCAGTGCAGGTCACTATACTGCATCCATTAAAAAGAAATGTGAGTGGTTTGAATGCAATGATACTTCCATTACTCTAAAGCAGAGATTACCAGCAAACCTTGCAATTGCCTACTTAATATTTGTGAAGCCAAAATGTACTCATTGACCTACAAAAGTAGCATAACCTACTCCCAATAACCACTAACAAGTATGTAACTGCAAACTAAAAATAACCTTCTGTCCTGTGAAACTCTAACAACTTAGAATACACAAACTGGCCAATGAGTATATCAGTTGCGCTGCTATACAGTTTTTTCCCCAATGACCCAATAGTTATATGCACAGAAACAACTGTGGAAAACGTACACTAACATTGTTTCACCCATGCTACCTAAAAAGAAAGGTACTGAGTATGAGGGTCTACAAACTGTGCTCACTAACCTATAAAACTACCAATGTTAGAATAAGCCTACGGCTGTCTAACTATGCCCATACCACTGCAATAACTATGCAACTGCATTTAACTGCACCCATAATACTGCAATGACACTTGGCAATAGTGGAAAATGGAAATCCGCCAACAAAAATTAAGGTGCTTGAAAACATACCCTGCAAAACTGTGAAACTGTAAACAGTTAGAATACGTAAACTTGTATCTAACTGCCCCCATAATAACGCAATATTTGTTGTCAATAGTACAATACTTAGAAAACAGCAGCAGCATCAAACAGTATAAAGGGATACTGTTAAAAAGAGGAAACAGATAAACAGTTAGAATATGCCAACTGGTATCTAACTGCATAAATAGCACCACTACTTCCGAAAAGAAAAACACATACACCAATGCAATTCCTCCTACTGCAACAGTGCTTATAACAGCAAGGCCACATAGATGTGGACCTTAAACATTATTGTAAGTACTGCACACTTCAATGAAATATAGTATGCTACGTAACATCAAATAAATATACTATTTTTTTTTTAAATCCTGCATGCATTTTTTATTCCCACAGATCCAATGATTATGCAACTTGTTTGAACCATAGTATCGGTAATGTATTCATTATGAGGGTCCCAAAGTACATGAATGTCTGAAATTGTGTACAATACGAAAATATGAAGTACCTTCCTTAACATTGTAGTTTTTTTTTTATCACAGACAATGAAACAAAGACTTCTCTTGCATTCCCTCATGCAACAAAGAAAATGTGTGCCCACAGTGCCACAATAGTCAAATGTGCTATTTCCACTTCAATGGTATTCTGTCACTGTGTTCCAAAAAGATATGCAGTGACTCACCAATATATACAGTGAGTATACGCTTATTGGTGTCATGCTTCTTTGAAATGGGCAAATGTAATTTCTATACAAATGTTTGTGCAATGCTTATGCCAGTGTGCACATTCTTCAGTGCATGGCCGAATTAAGCTGCAGTGGTTGTGGCCAGTCCCTAGACAAGAATCTAGGGTCTGGCCACAACCACTGCAGCATAATACAGCCATGCACTGAAGAAGCTGGCCAGTGGTCACAACCCACACACATAATACACACACCTGAGTCCCTATCCATTTCATTATGCATAGTATTACTCTTCTTGCAACCAGTGGGCAGACTGCCATGCACCCAAAAGTCTAGGAGTATGCCACAAGCATCACAGCATAATACAGACATGCACCCAAGAATCTGGCCAGTGCCCACAACCCACACACACAAACCATGTGCTCAAGGCCCTGTCCACTTCTGTACACATACTATGACAGTGCTTACACCCAATGGCCAGACTCTAATGTACCCAAGAGTCTAGGGGCAGGTGTAAACCACCACAGTATAATACAGCCTATACAAACATCCTCAGACCATCTACATTCCACTCCCCTACCCTAATGAAGCCTGCCTGCAGTCACCAGAGAAGGTGCTCACCCGAGGACCAACCCGCAAACTGCCGCGGTGCCTGAGGCTCTGTCCACTTTTGTACACATACTATCACAATTCTTGCACCCAGTGTGCAGACTCTCATACACCCAAGAATCTCAGGGCAGTCCAATAAGGCAGCTGCCACAGGCCCTGCCACTTCTGTACACATACTATTACAGTACTTGCAGCTAGTGGGTAGACTCTTTGTTGCTTGCACTCAGAGTCTAGTGGCTGGCCACAACCACCACAGCATAATACAGCCATGCACACAAGAATCTGCCCACTGGCCACAACCCACATGCATAAGCCAGCCACCGGAGTCCCTGTCCACTTCTGTACACATACTATTACAGTACTTGAAACCAGTGGGCAGACTCTTGGGTGCATGAGTCTAGGGACTTGCCACAACCACCACAGCATAATACAGCCTATAAAAATATCCTCATATCATCTACATTCCACACCTCTACCTTAATTAAGCCTGCCTACAGTCACCAGATAAGGTGCTCACCCGAGGAACTACCTGTGAACTGCCACGGTGTCCGCTAACTGCCACGGACACAACACAGTCTTCTTCCACCTAAACAAATACATCATATGAACCATCTTTTACTCCACCACCCTCTCCAGCCCCTCTTCCCAACACCAAATGCCTCAAAACATGTTTCCCAGCCCTGTTTGCCCCTGCGCTATCCACGGATATCCACGGGTACAACATGGAGGGAATTTCGGAAAAACTTGATGCATATCACGCTTCCCTTCAGCCAATCAGTGGGCGCGTTGTATGTCTACGCACATCACATGACCGGCTGGACCAATCAGAGTTCATTACGTGGAACGAGCAGGGAAATGGGTCCGCGAAGTGGACCCAAATATCACACATTTTTTGGCACCTACATTTTGCCTGTTTTAAAAAAAAACAAATGGACAGATTTACACCAAATTTACAAAAGCACACTTTCGGGACCAAGCCGCCTCTCCTGCCGCAAATTTGGTGAAAATACGTTCAGTGGTTTGGGCTGTAGACGTGAGCAAAATTTTGCATCTATTGAACAAAACATGTTTTAGGGACCCCCCCCCCCCTATAACTTTTCCCCACCCTTGACTAAACCTCCCCAAACTTCCCAAAATATTCAGAGCAGGCCATATACATTTTTCGCAAAGTTTGGTAAGGATTCGTCCAGAGGGAGCAAAGTTATAAGCTGGACAATAAGTGCTCTTTGAATGAGTTGTGCAACTTAACCATAACTGCACAGCCACTACCACAGGCCGTGTAAAATATATTGTGTCTTGTCTAGGTCCCCCATACTCATAACCTGGATCACCCAATCAGCTGTTCTCTTCTTTGTGCTATTTTATTGTGAGTTATTCCCTAGCTGAACAGCAGCTATGTCATGGAGGTTGATTAGAAAAATGTGTGGGCATGATCAGAACAAGCACCCAGTGTTCTCTCCCTTTTTGGCTAATTGTTCATATTCATGAAAATGTATAACTAGCACAGGATCCCTGGTGACTCTGATCAGCTTCATGAATGCCACAGATCCTATCCTGAATGCAGAGACTTGTGGCTCATGTACATTGTTATTGCTCGTTGTGAGACTACGACTGACTTACAATTACATTCAGGAAGGCTCCAAGGACATGGCCCCCTTCATTACTGCCCTGATTAACTCTTTCTTCGAGACTAGCTTGGTCCCTAACAACCTCAAAGAGGCCTGGGTTACCCCTCTCTTAAAAAAATCTAATTGAGACCTGCATATACCCACCAACTATACACCTGTCATTACTATCCCCACCTCTTAAAGATACTAAATAGAGTGGCCTATCTACAAATCCAGAAACATCTGGAGTACAATCAGGCTTTAGGTCAAGACATGGCACAGAAACAGCCCTCTTGGACCTAAAAATCCAAATGAATGAGGCTAAGGACAATGGTAAGCTAGTTATGCTGCTGCTGTTAGACCTATCGGCAGCATTTGATCTTGTCGATCAACAGATCCTCACTGATCACCTGTCCAATCGAACTACTAGGGTCTTTGCACCCTTAGCCTCAGCTGACCCAATTCCCATCTATTGCGGGGTGCCACAAGGCTCTTGCGTCTTGCCAACGCTTTATAACATCTTCACTAAGCTCCTCTTTGACCGTCTTGACAACTTGGGTGTCACAATTACGAATTACGCTGATGACACCCAGGTTCTCATCACGTTGTCAGGGTGCTATGACGATGACTCCAAATTGATTAACAACATAATCTTGGAGATACAGGCATGGATGTCAGAACACAGCTTATGCCTTAATGATGAGAAGACCGAACTCCTGATCGTCGGATCCCAAATACGCCTAAACAAATTAGACCCACTCTATATATCTGTCGACACTGATTAAAGTTGCCAAGGAAATCAAACCTCTAGGGGTCTACATAGACTCCACCCTCTCACACAAGAAGCAAGTGAATACCACTGCCTCCACTACTGCCTACACCAACAAGCTAATTAACGCCTGCAAATCATTTCTCTCTCCTAACAGCTGCATTACTTTAGCCAGGGCACTAGTTTCCTCCAAGATCGACTATTGCAACACCCTCTTCCTAGGCACCTCTTAACGGAACCTCAACAAACTCCAGGTCATACAAAACAACACCCTGAGATCTGCATTGAACATCCCCAGATCCAACCACATCACCAGCCTCAGACAGGTTGCCCACTGGCTCCCTGTTCATGATAGAATCTCCTTCCATACATCTGTCATTACCTACAATGCTTGACAAACTTTTGCCCCTAAATACCTGTCAGACAAGTTCAACAAACACCAATCAGCCAGACACACTAGACCCTTTTATTCGCATTGCCTTAGCATCTCCAGATTCAATCTAAAAAGAGCTGGAGGAGCAAGCTTCCCTGTTCTGGCTGCCAAGCAGTGGAATGCCCTCCCCCTTAGCATCAGAACGGAACCCTCGTTCTGGACCTTTAGCGCCAAAGTAAAGAGCTGGCTCTCTGATAGGAAACACTAACAGTCTCTCTGTTTGTCTTTCTGTAATACTGGTAGCCCGTTACTGTCGCCTAAACTGTAACCCCCTGCAATTTGTCCTCTGGCTTACTGGCTCTCTTTACTGTTTTGTTTCAATCTTCAACCTGCCTGTAACCATTGGTCGACCTGCACTTATTGTTTGTTGTTGGTATAAATTCCTCTATAAGCCTGTAGCATTCACTCAAGTTTGGGCGCCCAGTTACCTCAGAGTTCGGGGTGCATTACAAATAAATAAACTAAACTAAACAAAGACACCACACCATAATCGGACTTAGTCAGAACGAGAGCATATAACTGTTGTTGCTCAGAAATCAGTTAGATGCCTCATTCTCGGCAAACAACCCCACAAATGAAATACTGTTGATTACCTGGCCACCTGTGGCAGAATTGACCACATATTAATTGGCAAAAACAAACGAATGCTTCAAACCATCAATACTGAAGGATTGCAAAATGTGGAAAGTAGTGCAATATATGAGGGATGAGTGCAGAAAGGTGGTCCTTATTAAATGCACATATCATTTTACACTATTATTGTCTGTGGTTGTTTGCAGTACAATAGTCTTTAAGACATACATTTTTACTATTAGATGCAGGTGTAGTTTTTACATTTTAGAAAAACCATGCTCATATATCATGAAGTACCTAAAAGATATGTTGTCAATCCTTCACCATATTTTGACATGGTGTAATTAAAATGAAAGGTTCACGCTGTCTTCATCTGCATCTTATCTGTGTCTGCCCCACTGTTTCTCTTTCTCTTTTTGATTTTATATCATGCAAGACATTATTCATACGGTCTCAACCTTGACATGCAATCTGGGATTCTTTTGTGCCGAAGCATTATATCCTTTGAAATCTACCCTGCCATGAAAAGATCTGTTAATTATAGTATTTGTCTACTCTTGCATCTGCTTGAATGTAATCTAAGATGAAAGTAGGGAAGGGGACAAAACGAAGGTAATCAAGATGTATCATCCTCAGAGATGGAAGACATTTCTTTTGTTTAAGGTGCAGTACTGCAAAGGATGGCTTGTTACCTAATAACATAATTCATATGTTCATGGATATCTAATGCTGTGCTATTATTCGTACAATGTATTTAATATTATAATAGTACAGGTGCGGTATACATGACTTATCATATCATAGTATGTTTCATAAATGGGGATCTAAAATATATTGATCGTTTATATATTATATTGTTATGATTAGAAGATTCATAGTATCTTATGTATCTATGAATGCAAAACATGTTTTACTTGTAAGCATAATAAGAAGTACAACATGTAAATCATGTGTATACCTAACTTCCGACATGTTATCTCATTTAAACAGTGTTTTGCAACAACAGCCTGATACAATTGGGAAAGATGGGTGGGATACTTTACCCATTGCAACAGTTTGTGTGTAGCCTTAAGGTCGTGTGTTCCAAACCTGGTGGGCCGACTCAGCCCTTCATCCTTAACGTTTTTATAGGGTTGTTTAAAGATACTTTTTAGCGTGTTCCCACTATGATCAAATATTGGCGAAGCATGTTAGTTCATGACAGGGTCTTTCCTCAAGCGATTTTCATGGCATAGCTTCTATACTAAAATATGATGTGGATCTCCCTCTCCTGCTGGAAATTCCCCACCTTGCACAAAAGAAGCTGTGGGAGTGGGATTGGATCTACAACATAGAAGAGGTGCATAGTTTCAAACTCTTCTCTGGAATACTCGGGGACGTTAGACCTCCTCTTGGGGTTTTACCATCGTATCTGTAGACTTTCCGAGTTTTTCATGGAGCCAACAATTGCTGCGTCTGTGAGTTAATTTGTTACCGACAAAAGAAGATTTGGGAGCTCGGCAGAGAGTTGCATGCAGGCTCAGAACATGTAGGTTTTGAAACTCTCCTCCAAGATCGAAACATTTGTGCATGTGTTATTGGAATGTGACTCCCTGAAAGAGGGACGCACTTTGCAATTCGACTCTCTGCTTTCTGATTTTAAAAACCCATCTATTCGGTATGTATGGCAGCTAATAATGACATCTGGGAGTAACTATTGGGCACTGGCAGCTTTGTGTTTTTTTGAAAGATGTGTTTCTTTAGTCAGATTTTTAGGATTTCTAACAATAATGTCTCTTTTCCCTTTTCTTTTATTAAATGAAGTGTAATGATGGATGTTCTTTAACGTTTTTAGGCATTGTCTGATGTTGTGTGTTTTGTATTTAACATGTTTTTATTGTGAAAACAATTATTTTATGAGTGTAGTTCACATTAAACACTATATATATATATTACACAGCCACGGTAGTGGCTGTGTAGTTATGGTTAAGTTGCTGTTTCCGTAGGAAGAGCACTTTTTGGCCGGCTTATAACTTCGCTCCCCCTGGACGAATCCTCACCAAACTTTGCAAACATTTTTTTGCAAAGTTTGGTGAGGTTTCGTCCAAGGGGGGCAAAGTTATAGAGGGGGGCCCAAAATGTCTTTTTTCCCATAGACATAATGGGAAAAAACTTTACTCATGCCTACAGCCCAAACCGCTGGACGGCTTTTCACCAAATTTGTGGCAGGAGTGACGGCTGGGTCCCGAAAGCTTACTTTTTTTGATTTGGTGTAAATCCTTCCCGTTTTATTTTTTTTTAAATGACCAAAACCTAAGGCAAAAAAATGTGTGATATCTATCTCCGGTCTGCAGACTCACTTCCCTGGTCGGTCCGCGGACTGGCCTCTGATTGGCTGTACTGTCCAATTGGCCAAAAAAATTTGCAGGCTTTTGCATAGTCTGCGGACACAGGACACGACGCGTCCGCTGTTTGGATGGTGAGAAAACGTGAAATGCATCTATTTTCTTGAAACGCCCACCATCTTGGATTCACAGACTTTTTTGGGTTCCGCGAACAGCACAGTGAAAACATTTTTTTAAAAAGCAGCATTTCACTTGTCAAACTCGACAAACAATCTCTGGGGGGGATGAGGATTCGATTGGATATGGCCATAAAAATCCAAAAAATGGGTTGTTTCACCCCCGAAGGACCGTGAACACTCTGGATGTCCTGGGACAGTCCTGTGGTTTTCCAGACACTTCAGATGTCCTAGGACATCTGTACCTATTTCTGCATTACAGGGTTGGGGAAAAGCAGTTTTTGGATGGCTTATAACTTTTGCGCCACTCAATGAAACTGCATGTAATTTTGCAATTTTATTCTAGAACTAATCCTGAATAATCTTGCAAATTTTTTTGGGATTCTGTCAAGAGGGGGCAAAATTAGAGGGGGGGTCCCAAAATATTGTAAAGGCATATAAATGTGGTGTCATTTGACGAATCTGCACAACATTTGGCAAAATGATTTTGGATCTAGATATAAATGGTTTTCTAAAGTTTGGTGGGATTTTCTCAAGAGGGGGCGAAATTTGAGGGGGTCTCAACATTTTTTGGTGGCTTATAACTTTTTTGCTATTTGACGAATGTGGACAAAAGTTTTGAGAACGATTATAGACGAAACCTTCAATGTTTGTGTAAAGACTGAATGGATTTTGTCGAGTGTGGCCTAAGTTATTTTACTATTGTATGTACATACATTTTGACACTTTTTAAAAAAATAAAACATGGGCGGATTTTGAGCAAACTCGTGAGGAGCATTGGCAAGGACATTAAAGCATGGTTTTGCAAATGTGCCTGTGTTTTATTTTTTGACAAGTGTAATAATGTAGGTACAAAAAATAGTCATATACCTTTGGTGACTGAGGTATAGCCTGTGGCCGTGGGCAGTAGCCAGATTGTCTGGGTCATGGTATTAGGTTATGACAAGGACAATCTGGCTACTGGCCATGACCGTTAGGGCCGAAAATGGTGTTAAAGTGGCTATGTCTACCTGGGACTGGCTATGTGGTAAAGATATTCGAAGGCAGGATAGGTTTGAAAGGGAAAAAAGTGCTTGTGGTAATATGTTCATAGGGTTTTGCTGTCTGCCATCGCAAGGGAAGAGGGGCTGTGTATGGAGCCCCGCCTTCTCTTTCCAAGTTGGATGTCTTGGAAAAGGATTTTCCTTCCTTCCTACAGTGGGTCTCCGCAGGCGTCCTGCTATAGGAAGAAAAATCTATGTTTTAGCACCCTGTGTTCCAGCTTTGGGAACCAGGGGTGCTAATGGCCTTAGTCCCCCATTTCAGGAGCTGCAATGGACGATAATTGTCCGTAGCCCTCCTTATTTATGTATTTATTTATTTATTTATTTATTTATAACACACCAATGCCCGCAGGCATCAGGCTGTGTGGTTACAGTATTAGTTGAGGCAGATGAGGTGGAGGAAGACAGCTTACTACTTGCTGAGAAAGGAATAACCTTTCTGAGAGCATTGTGGTTATTGGATTTGGTGTGGCAGCGCATGGAGGTGGTCCTGTAGGAGTACTGTCCAGGGAGTCTGAATCTGAGTACAACATTGCACTCAGTGCATTTCACTTTGGTAGCTTTAGCCTTTGGTACACACCCAACAGTAGCAAAGAACTTTTACTCCCATGATTCGATCTTGGTGCTAGAAGTAGGCACTTCCTCTACCTCATCTTCTTGGTCCTCTTCATTGTCTTTGAAAGTAGTGTGCTTTTTTTTGTTGTGAAGGTCCTCCAGTTGGTGGTGGTGGTGGCTCTTGGGGATGAGGGATGGCAATAACTGATGCCATTTTTAAGATAAATAGCAGTTTTGATAAAATGCTTCCAAGTATGTGCTGTGTGCTAGATTGGTAATGGATAATGAGTACAAAAAGCTGTAGGAGGTGTGCAAGGGAAATTTTGAAGTTGAAAATGCAGTTCTGAACTGTCTGCGAAGGACGGATCTTATCGTGAAGTGCAGACGGGTTCTCGGACACGTCATCATGCCGCGTGCCAGCGTATGGTAATGTGGCACTGTCTGGAAGGTCCGCAATTAAGTCAGATGTTCGTAGATATCTACGGATGCAAAACTAGTTGAAATAGTTGCAAAAAGTGTATAGACATATTAAAAATGATTCTAGAAGGTGGGAAATGGCAGAGTTTTAAAGTGACACTTTGTAAATTGGACACAAATATTGTTATATTTGGTAAGTATGATATTAGTTGTAGGAAAATAGCAAGCACTAGTAAAAACCCATGAAAAGCACTGAAAAAACGTTGTTAAAGGGATGTTATGGTTAAGTTGCACTAATAAAAACCTATGAAATTCAATGAAAAAAACTTTGTTAAATGGACGTTATGGTTAAGTTGCACAAATAAAAACCTATGAAATTCAGTAACTTGACACTGAGAAGGTGGAATGACTGCCACTACAATGTTAGTAGTAAATTAACCATTCTTCTTCACTATGTGTCTCATGCTATGTGGCTACTGGCACATTTATGTCATATAACTTCCGCCACATATATGTGTCCTAAAAGTAATGTCATATTTACACAGTTGAAACAGCCACGATTGAGGATGGCAAAGAAGCAGAATGTAGTGACTTTGAAAGTCTGCTTACAAAAGACCACCCAACTGCTGAAAGAAAAGGCAATACTGAAATAGAAAGGAAGTGAATCATGGGTGGGCGGGCACAATTAATGAAAGCACCATTGTCCGTTTTTAAAAAATTTACATTTATTCAATTTTAACAACAAGCATGAGTTTCGATTATATATGATTATCAAAAACAATGGTCCTCATTATGAGGATGATGGAACCCATCCTGTGGAGCCGGCGGGTTGCCGCCATACTCCTAACACTGAATACATTGCTTGACTTTCCGGTAACACCAGGACATTACAAGTCCTGGCGGAGTGGAAAGCCAGGTGGCGGATTCTGTAAGTGCCCATTCCTGTAGAGTCCCATAGGACTCCAAGGGAATGGGTTCACAGTGCGGTGCTTCCATGACCACTCCGCTTACCGAAGCCGTTGCCCCCGGCAGGTCAGACCTGCTGGGCGCAACGGCCGTGGAAGCCAGAGATTGGAAGCTAGCAGTCCAGAAAGAGTGCTGGTACAGTGAGACTGGCACCCTTATTTCCAGACCGCCACACTTGGAATGAGTCCCAATGTCTACAACTTCAATCATAGTCATGTCCTTTGAGTAAGTGTCCCACTTTGACACAAAGCTCTATATAATGCAAGAGCAAGTTAAAAGGAATGCAACAAAAACCGAATTTGTCTACAGGTGTTGCTGTTTACATCCACTTCACCTTTGAATTATGTTGGGCAAGAAGGGTGGGGCGCAGAGCCAGTGCGGAAGTCTGGAGCAAGTCTGCTGTTCGTTTTCTCAGTGTTGCAGGCATCTGAAGTGTATTATACAGTACATTCTGGGAGGGTCATTCGAAGGTGGGTTCTCATCTGTTGCTCTAGTTAATGCAATGAGTACATCCTCCCACTCTAGTAGTGTGCTTGTTTTGGTCTTGTATACCTGTCTGTGTTCTCTCTCAGTATGGCCAGTTCTGCTCTAGCCTAGCGTAGTAAGCAGTGCTTAATTTGTAGAAAGATAAGTGCTAGGGACCAAAAAATCTTGGCCCCATAATGCCCCGGGCCAGTTCAATGCTACACCTAGATCGGCCCACCACCAGTCCATCACACTGCTGCTGCTCCATGTCACATATTTGGCACTGCAGCAACTGCCGCCGCAGGCTAGTAGTGGAATGGATGTGGAAGGGCACACATGGGTTGTGGAAGTACAATGCTTTAAAGTTGGAAAACAAATGTTATGGTGGATGTAGTGATTTAGCCATTTTGGCACCCCAAGAGGAAGAGTGCATTTGAACACACCTCTAGACCTCAGACCTGGGAGGGCAGACACACTGGCACACCAGAGTTCAGCCACCCATGGGCAAAGACAATGTGCACCCCCATAGTTAAGTTAAGCTGTCGATATTCAGATACTGTGAGATGCCCTTACCTATAATCTCAACAGGCAGACAACCTGCAAAGCTAGTGATCTGCTGTTTTACACAGAGAGGCATACTGAAAACCCACATACCTGGCATCAATACCCAGAGATAAACCTACCGGGTAGAGAGAAAAAGAGAGAAAAACACAGTACAACCCCAGGGCTGAGCTTTCCAGGCAGAGAGACTGCCTCCAATGCGAAAGCTCTTCCATCCACAGAGAGACAGTGTGTAGAGCAGTCAGCCTCACTCACTGGCAGGGCAGTCACCTCGGCCAATAATGCATCAGCAGCACACAGGACAGGTAGACTTTTGATTGGCGGATGGAGAAATCGTTTTTCCATAAGCCGTACTCAGCTTTTCTGTTTCGCTTCCATTCCCCCGTGGAGCCTTTGGTTCTGTATCACCAGCTTCATTCAAGAGTCATTAAGTGTTTAATGAATAGCATGACACCCCATCAGGAAGCAAAGATTAACACAGTGCAAACCTTCAGGCCAGCTTGGTTGGTTTAACATAGTGGCAACATGCTCGTTCGCCTTGGAAGCAAGACGGTGCGGCATGCGCAGCAACACAGGATCGATCCCTGGGTCCACACATAGAAATCTCTAGGTATCAGTGGCTACAAGCTTAAAATGTCCCCTTAGTAGTAGAGTCAGTCCACTCCTACCCGCACACACTCACACACACACATCTTCCACAGAACCAACAGCAGTTATGGCCAGTATCTGCATTTGCCAACAACAGCTATGGACAGTTTTTATATTTCTATCTACTGTAGCGATAACTCCCAGCTTCATCATTCTAGCTATTATTCCCCTCTTTACATTGTGTGTATTGCCAGTTTTGCATGAATAGCTATCTTTTACTGTTTATATTACCAGGCCATGATGTGGTGATACCGAGGCATGTCTACGGATCAACTAATGGAAAAAAAGACTAAATCCAAGATTGGAAAAATGATCAAATTGAGAGTTTAAGCTTTATTAGTGACTTAAACGTTTACACTCCTGATGAATGTTCACCATCAATAGGAACTAGAAAAGAAACATGTTGTGTTCAAACCCATGTCACAAAACATAGGTGAAGTAGTGTTAACATTAACACTAGGATAAGCCATTAGCATCCCAAGGAGGTTGTAACAAATATGTACTCTATAGACATAAAATAACTCTATATAGAAGGGTTATTCCACCTAGAATAGTTTCAGTCACTACTTTAGAATATGATCTCTTTAAGGACAGAACAGATTAGTTGTGTCAAACTTTTTCCTATTATTATATATATATTGTATTATTACTTTGATAAATGTGTTGCAATTAATTTTTTAGATTGTCTTTTAATGTAGTTAATACAGTTTTCTAGTTTGCTAAATGATTGGTTTAAATTGTTTATTATACCACATCATGGGCTGCAAATGTTCTTCCTCTGTGTTCAAATGATAGATATTTATCCCGGGAAGAGGTAGAATTTGCATGTTTACATTTATGAACAGGTGCACCCTGGCTGCCCCCTTGTATCCAAAGCAGCTTTATCTTCTTACCGGTTTGAGCCCAGTCTGCATACCCATCATCAAAAGCTCAGGGGCGGTCTTACTGGCCAAGGGTGCCTACAACGCTACCTCCATGACGTCGGCTGCTATAGCACTGCTCAGCAATGTGGTCTCTGACGTTTCCTCATCTGATAGCCATCTCACTACGCATTGCAGCTGCAACGCCATATAGCAGGGTTAAAAATCTGAGAGACGTAGACCCCCCACCCTCTTTCCCACAGGCCTGCACAGGGTTTGCAAGTCTATTTTACGCCTTCAGCCCATAGCAGTGATCGTAATTTAACATCTAGTTCCCTAAAACAACTCTGCAGTATCAAGTATGGATTGTTGGCAAAGTAATATAAGAAGCAAGGCAGCATCAGCATTTTTGTAATGACCACTCTTCCCATCGTGGATAGGGGCAATCTCTTCCATAACCCAATGGACTTTTCCAATGCCTGCATTGCTTTGTATTTGTTATTTATATATGTTTCATGTGTATTATGGTATATCTCTATTCCCAAGTATTTAAAGTGAACATGGAACTAAACAAGCTTTCGCTTATGATCCACCAGTGATCTGCATCTGTCCGCGCAGTAGAGGGGGAAAATGCAGGCTTTGACACAGTTTATGCAGACTTCTGAAAATATTACGAGGTTGTCAAACATTTCTAGACTGCAGGAGAGAGATTTGGGTGGATCATGCAAATACGGCAATATATTGTCGGCACAGAGTGATATTAAGTGATACACCTTATGTATTGTGATGCCAATGTCATCATACTGTTTGCGAAACAGACATGCTCCAACATAAAGATGATGGGTGAAAAAGGGAAGCCTTGACTCATGCCCTGGCCTATTTGCCAGGTCTCAGAGATGATGCCTTTTATTTTCACACTCACTGTCTGGCGTTGGTATAATAAACATTTCCACCTTGAGATGGGTTCTTGTAAGCCAAAACATTGCAGGACAGCGAATATCCAGTTCCAGCTAACTATGTAAAATGCCTTGGTTGCTTCTAAAGATGAGTCCCTATCAGATGTTTCCATTATGATGTGATGTGATGAATTCTATGTTGTGCATGGTGTCTCGTTCTGACTGGATGGATCAGTTGCAGAAGTAATGGCTTTAACCTATTGGCTATCAGGCTTTCTAACAGCTTTGTGTCTGTATTTAACATCGACAGGGGCCTGAATGAGCCCCAATCAGTGGGGTCCTTTCCCAGTTTCAGGAAAGGGGCCATGAGGGCTTCATATATTGTTTTAAGTAGGCTCCCCATGTCATAGGCATATAAATATGTCTTCAGGAGTGGGTCCAATAATTGATTGTGAAAAATTGTGTCAAATGAGGTCAGGAAGCTGTTGGTCCCATGGATTTTGCCAGTTGATAATGTAATCAGTGTTGCCTGCAGTTCTTGTAGAGTCACTGGCCTATTAGGCTTGTTCACCTCTTCCAGCATAATTGTTGGAAGGTCTATGGGATCTCAAGTGCCATCTATTTCTTCCAGCGAGGTCTGTTATAGTCAACTATATAGTGTTGTGTATTAAGATTCAAGAATGCTCTTTTTATGGCTGCATAATTCCGCTTCATCCGTATGTATGGAGGTAATAGGCATAAGAGAGTTGTCCGACCTAAGAAACCACGTCAATAATTTGCCAACTTTTTCTCCAAGCTCATGGGCCTCCTTGAGGTATATCTCCTGTTAGGGAGAATTCTCTGTTTTGGCTGAATTTCCTAACCTAGTGAGTCCCCCAGCAGCTTTGCTGGATTTCTGGAGTTTGTTTTTTTCATCCTGCCAAGAGTGAGACTCTTTTCCTCCCACGCTTGGACATGAATGTGGTTGATTTCTTTGAATGTCAATGTGTTCTATGGGCTATGGGGTCTTTTACTCCATAGGGCCTCATGTGTTTTGCTATGTGTGTTACACCGCACCCTCTGTGCCGTAACACTGGGGTGTCCTAGAGGATCCCCACCATAGACTCCATACCCTGGGACTGACTACTGTCTCCCAGGGCATGTAAAGTCACCATTGGCTTTACTAGACCTAAATTTACTAACTGAACTAGTACAAACCATCCTATTGTGGGCGTACTGGTAGGGGTAATTCGATTACCCCTGGGTCTGTTGTTCGAGGGGGCACTGTCCCGTCCCCCCTCATCGAGTTTTGGCTGGTGGCAGTGGATGCTACTTTTTATATTCGACCGCAAATATATTCCTATGGGATTCTTCCCATTATTGGAGCCTAATACTTTTTCACATTACTCTCTAACATACCGCCGGTTTATTTTTCTTAAATAAATCCACCGTACAGTTCACAGTACTATTGCCTCATTCATTATGTATATAGTATATTCGAGGAGTGGTTATGTAGGAAGTGTGTGTCCAAGAGTGCAATCTTCCATCTCCTAGACTGTCCTGACGAATCTGCACCTCTCGCCTCAGAGGATGAAATGATTCAATTGTTGGCGTGGGTGTAGGCGGATATTGATGCAGACAATAGGACATTATTATAACTCCATAAAAAGAAAACACCAAACATAAAGTAAAGAACAGATCTCAATTGCCTAGACTGTTGCAAATGCGGTTGAACCTGAACCTGGCTACTGCACAATGTCTTCTCAAATTGGGTGAATCACACCGTACAGTTGCAGTGGGCTGTGATATTTAGGTGCATTGTAGATAGATGGGGTGCTCCTGTAGGTGGTGCTGGGCAGAAGATGGGGGATTGTGTGCCGGTTTCTCTCAGGGTGTAGTTGTGCGGTAAGTGTCTTTTCAGTGTGTTCATCAACAATGCATACGTCTTTGTAAAATTGATTAATGTATCAATGCTGTCTTTGGGTCTAGTCGCAAAGAACGCAATAAGAGGCTTTTCATTTGTTTCTGCAGTGGCATACAGCCTCTCAGGTGTCATAAGTGTCAATTTCATTTTGCAGCAGCGGTTTACGACTCTGGGTCATCTCCATGTCGTTGAAGGTTACCTCTGGCCAATCTTTGTTTAGCTGTGCCGGAAAACTGGGGTTAGCAACTGGAGTCCAACCAAGTTTACTGCATTCTCCGTTGTCTCAAAAAGGAGGATGTGCTATTAGATATTATTCTCAGTTTTGCAGGGATATCAGCATATTTTATTGTATTGTATTGTATTGTAGACATAATTTTAAGAAGCGCCTTTTCCCATTAGTATGGTCTCAATGCGCTTGAGTATTGGACACTTCTCATAAAGGCTTAGCATGTCTGTGTGCACTTTTAACAAGCAAAGGAATTAGATGGGCTGGCTGGGCTCTGGTAAGCAACCCAAGAGAACAGGCATGTGGACAGGTGCTGAGGGAGGTCAAAAACATGTGCGAGTACAAGAGACGTGTTATGTGTCCAGCTAGACTGAAGTTTTGTTGGTGGTGTTGAGGCAGGTCAGGTGTAGGTAGGTGAAAAAACGTTAAGTGTCCGGGTCGACTGCATTTTGTCATAGGTCATTGCTGCATTCCAATATGTGTGGAAGAATTGCTTTGCCTGCAGCAATTGTCCACCAAAGTGGTGCATTTATATATACTTAGAGCTCAGATGGAGCTTCATCTTTGAGGTTTTTGTGTGATCAGATCATCTGTGTGAAAATGTAAGCTACCCTCATAAACTCTACTAGTCACTATAGTATAGTCTGTGTAGTGTAGTGAGATAAATCACCAGGTATCTCCCACCTCTCTCAATTCTACCTTCCTGTCTTGAAAATGTAAGTATCAGTTATAGATAAACATTCTAGTGATGAGTGGGTTTGGCGGTGTTCCTGGAGGGGTCTCTTTGTAAATGTTCTATGCACTATGCACTCAACCATAAAGCCCTGGGACAATTTTCCTGGTCATATCTCTTGAATCAGAAGTTTTTCAATGTAGTTGTTGGGATATACCCCTTCCATAGTCTCTGGGTGTCCGATAATTCTCATGTTATTTCTCCACACTCTTCCTTCCGCATCTTCTGTTTGAGTTTGTGTGCTGTCTGGATATTAGCCATCTGATTATGGAGAGTTGTCACTTCTTGCTGTGCTTCCTCAAGTTTATTTTTGCTGTTGCTCACACTCTCAGCCAGGTTACGCAGGTCTTGGCATAACAGTGACACGTCCATCATAGCATACTGTGCAGGGAGGCTTGCTGGACCATTATGATCAGGTGCACTTGTGTGATATCATTCTCTTTGCTTTCATCGCTAGAGCCTGATTGCCTGTCTGCAGCTTGTCATACCAATCTATTTGCATAACTACCCATCAAAGATCTGGGCCAGTATTAAGCATTTGCATATCAGAGGGAAGACTGGGCCACTACTGCGGCTACCACCCGCCCAATTGATACTTGGTAGGTTGCAGAAATAGTATGTTGAACTGAAAGGATTAATGGCAGGGAGGGATCTTGTGTATGTTGTTCTGACTAGTATTATTAGCATAGTCAAGCTTCTGCACAGTCTCTTTTATCCATTTAGGGAGCAGCTGCTGCTGTCACAGATTGTGATGCATGGCAAACGATTGACGTAGGTCCATTTCACCAGTCACACTCGATAGATATTAAGTGTAAGCAGGGGACTCAGAGCACTTTGATGTTATTAGTGTAGGGCCCCACCCCAGTGATCAGCATCCCCAAATCAACACGGGCAGCTGGTGTCGCAGAGGCAGTTCCCACCGTCATATCCGCAAGCCTCGCTTCTATCACCTCTCAGCCGAACTATGTGGGTAAAAGTAAACAGCACAAATTGGTGCAGTGATCCCGATCACAGCCAGGGTCGGCAGGTGCGGTGTCACAAGGCACACCGTTCCACCCAACAACCAATGTCTCCAGGGATGGAGCAAGGAGCAAATAATTTCCCCAGCCATTAAAACAATCATTCTAGGATGAGACAATCCAGACTATCCCTGGCTTTCCTTGCCTACAAACATCCACAGGGGGTTGAGGGTGTCATGCTACCCACGTCTCACTCCACTTCAGTGAGGTATCCCAGTGCACAGGGCAATCCTACTCTCTCACCTGGTACTGCAGGACAAGGCAGGAGCACCGTGATCATAGCTGCATGCAGGTCAGTGGCCACATCGCTAGGGCAATGCACAACATGCAGTCAGCCACCCCATCTCGCTAGTCTGGGAATGAGAGCACTTCTTTGGGCGATAGTGTCCAGCACCATGGAGCTCGACTGTCACTATAGGCCTGTGCTCTTGATCTATTAAAGCCGCCGCCCATCGGCTGGGCAGAATTCACTGCTCGGGTGTGCATAACAACAGCAATCCTGTGATTGGTCTCTCATCCCAAGAATCAACCAAAGATCATTCTGCTCTCCCAGGTCAAAGTTTTCACAGGATACATGTGTGGATAATGGGCACCCAGCATGGAGACCAAGAGAGTTATGACAGGTACAAAAAGTAGAATGATAGGACTATTAGCAGTTTCAAAGAGGAAGAGATCAAAGTCACACCATCTGCTGATGCTGTTTAGGCTGCTAACCACACACATGTCATGTGGGAGTCTGCTGCAGTGGCACCTGAATCAGATGCACATGGTCATGATAGTGCACAAATGAGTTCAAGTTTCAGAGCAAAGAATGCTGAAATGTACCAAGCAGCAATGTCAGTATATTAAATCAACCAATCCATAAGCACACAAGAGCCACCAAGATTAACCAGGTGACCATGCATGTTGATAATTGATTGGCTTTGCATGAGTGCATGCAGCTCATAACAAGTGTTGACAGATTAATAGCTACTGTCACCAAAGCCTGTAACAACTGCGCAGCCATCCTGAAAAAGCTTTGCACCAAGAACATCACAATAACAAACATCATCATCATCATCAAGAACACCAACTGCATGCAGATCTCTGAAATTTTGTAATGCCACAACCCCAATACCAATATAACTTCCCAACTTATCTTCCCTAATCAGAGGGCATGGGGGGGATTCCATTACTGTGTACCGCTATACCAAAGAGGAAGTGTTGGTAGGTTAGGATCTCACTTGGGAATGGGCAAGGAGAAACTGGGAGAGCGGGGGGAGGGGGCCATGTCCACATACCGCTAGTCCACAGAAGAAACATAGGCAGGTAAGGACCACCAACACAGGAATGGGCAGGAAGGGACCAGAATACTCTAAAATAAACATTGCAAACACCAGGGTGGGGGAACACGCCTGTTCAACCAGGTACTTAACCACTTAAGTAGCATAGAGGAAAACTGCCACCCCACCATATCTGCCAACTAGACAGACATACTACAATACCAAACTCACAGGATAACGATAGATGTGGAGCAAAAAAAACGCAAAGAGGTAAGGAAAAAACCCACAAACCCCATCTAGAAAATATCAACGTTCCCCATACACTTCTCATACAGAAACCCACACAACCACTTCTCTGCACAACAATCCACACATACTTTACCACATTGCAACAGCAGACAGACAACACATAACCCGTATCAACAGCACATGGGAACTCTCACCGACCCGATAACCACACTCACACAAGCTCAGCGGATGGTGAAAACCGAACTGAAGCCGCCAACAGGACATCACAGCTCCCACTCTCCTATTCCCACTACACCATACAAAGCCCCCAACCCTCCTCTTTCAGATCCACCAGAGAGCATGGGGATCACTCCGGGGGTGACGGTGTGCAGTACAATTACCTTTAACATTAACATTGACATTAAAAAACAGGTACCATGTCTCCTGCAACAGCTCTCAGCAACACTCCCCCTACCTACTGTCCAGACCCAAGACTAACTCCCTTACCTACTTCTTGCCTCCTCTTCCACCCACCCAAACCCAGTATAATCACTCCACTACCTGTTAAATGGTACTCAAGGCACATTCACCATGCACTCTTCCCCTCGCACCTCAAGGAGACTGTCACACAACTCCACTAACCCGAATGGAAATCCAACTGGGAGCCCTTCGGACTGCCCCAATTCACTACAGAAACCACCCCCACTGTCCTATATTGCCCCTACCCTAATCCTCACCCCCTGCAAACACTCTCATCCCATGTACCTAAACTACCATCTGATATTCACACATCACCCACCATCCAAGCCCCAACAAACTTCCACCAACACCACATAAGGCCTCTATCTCCTCACCCTCCTCCGGACACCATCTGCACCTCCCCCCCGGAAGACTCCTTACCTACAGATGAAACTCAGAAATGGCACCGACCTGCACCTTCCCCCTCTGCCACTCCACTAGCCATCCACCCAACATCTCATTCCAGCCGCCCTTCACAGAAGGCATCTGCATCACTGCATTGACCAGCACACCCTCCTGCCTCTGCATCTACCCACCACTGTCGATCAGAGGTCATCTCTCCCCCAAGCACACACCTAGAATCTAAACCCTCCAACCACCAACAAATAACTAAAAAGTAGTGTGATCTGCATTCTCTTCAACACAAGATCTGATCTGTTGCAATATGTCACAATATTTACATCCTAATCTTATCTGATTGCCTCAATATCCTCTTCATCACTTTAACTTGCTTCTCCCAAGACTTCCAACCGACTTAACATGAAGCATTCCCTCTGGGCTACATCATCATTGTTCATAACAGGGCCAGTAGACTAAGTGGCATTTCCATCCTTCACAAATCATCCCTTTTTCACGTCACACTCGGATGACCAGGCTTGCAACAGAGACTGTGAATCCCTCCTGGTAAAATTCCTGCTCACCCCTTTGCATACTCATAGCTTCCTGCTCATCTATCGACCCCTGGGATACAATAGAATCTTTGCAGAATCCCTACATGCCTCCATAGAAGTCCTCATGGTCTCCCACCCATACCTCACAGCAATAGGGGATTTCAACATCTGGTTTGACATCCCACATAATCCTATGACCTGATCCCTACAGGACAACCCGAAAACATTTCATCTAACACAGCTAGTCTCAGGGCCGGCCACTCTGTTGGTCAAACCCAAGATGCGATCTTTTGTGCAGTAGACCTCATCAGCACACTGCCACCACATCCACTTGCATGGTCTGATCACTCTGCCATCCTCCTCACCATCTGCCCCATCAGATCCTTCTCTAACAGACCAGGTCTTTCTCCCAGATGGTTGACCTCAGCCCTAAAAAAACTGAACTCCCTGAACCACATCCTGGAGTGCAGATGGCAGGCAGACCCATTGTCATTCAGCAGATAGGCTTGTGCTTCGCAGCTCAAAGTATACCAAGCAGAACTACGCAAAGAACAAATCCTGCTACTGGAACAGAATCACCACTGCCGAGCACTCATCAATGTAACTGTTTAAGATTATCTCTGAATTAAATGCCCCCTGCGTTTCTAAAAGAAATCGTGACAACTACTTTTGCCGGTGGCTTTGCAAGATCCATCATCAACACATCTCTCCAGCTCCTTCCCAGCAGAATTCAAAACCTCCTACATTAAGCTCCTTGAACTCTCGCCATGATTCAACACCATTCACCACGCCATCCTAATGGACAGACTTTGCACGATTTGCAGCAGTGACTCTGATTTGGATATCCTTCTTCCTCTCCAATCTAGATAACCAATAGTACCCATGCCTCCATTCTCCTGTGCTCCCCGCCCAGTTGTATGTGGAGTGCCCCAGGGTGCCTCACTTTCCCAACACCTATTTGACCTCTACCTGAGCTCCCTTTCTGCACTCATTTGATGACACGCTCCATAATGCGATAATCTTGTCAGCAACACCGAAAGAACGACATGTTTACCCCCCCCCAATCTCAAAACTTGTCTCTCAGAAATCAACTGCTGGATGATGGCCAACCACCTCCTACTTAATCCTGGCAAAACTGAGATCATGCTGTGTGGGAGGACCACACTCGTCGCTTAACCCGCCCCATGGGTCTCTCCCTAGGCCCACCTCCCACCACCTCCATCACAGTAAAAAATCTGTGATTCATTATGGACGCAGACTGAGCCCTATCACACCACATCAAGTCTATTTTAAAATACTGTTATCTTCAAATTTGCATCCACCGCTGTCTTGTTCCTTACCTGCCTGTCCCTCAAAGAGTCTGCATGATCGTTGCTATCATCCTTTTCACATCTAGACTACGCTAACACCCTTAACCTAGGGGCCCACTCATTGCAGGTAGGAAAACTCCAATGAATACAAAGAAACAGCTGCTAGGTCTTGAAGAACACATCACCCCTGCCCTCTGTGTCCTTCACCAGATTCCAATCGGGCAACAATACACCTTCAAGCCGATGTGCATCACCCATTGAACCATTCATATCATAAGTCTAAAATACCTACACCATAAATGAAGACACTACAGGCCTGACAGAAACCTCAGATCAGGTTCAGCACTTTGTCTCGTCATTCCAGTGACAAAAGCAACCTGTACAGGGAGGAGGGCTCCTCCATCTCAGTCCAAGCCCCCACCTTCTGGAACTCCCTGCCATTATCCATCTGCTACATAGAGGACAGCCTTGCCTTCACAAAGACTCTCAAAACCTGTCTCTTCCCATCTGCACCTTCACACTCTTAGGCCAGATCTCATGCCCATGTGTGCACGGACTATAGTCCACCCCCCACTGAGAAATGGGGCGCACAATAGGAGTCCATTAGTTGGAACATAGCACTTCTTATACATGTGGTTTGTGATAGGCTACACATGACCTAATCCTAATATGTTTCAGTTTGTTTTTCAGTTGACCTTCATCCCAATGAATACATCTGTGTCCTACTGATTGTTCTGTCCACACAGCCACATACACCTATGATACACAATATCTGTCTACACCTCCCCTAAATATATATCACCCTTGGCCGATTGTCACCTGCCATAGAATACAGTTGAGTCCGACGCAAAATTCAGTCCAGCCGTTGACATAAATTTACTCTTTTGACTCATCTCACTCTTTTTGACAATTTGACAGATCACCCGTCCTGTCATCTGATAATAAGGGCTGCTGTCTTTACCTAGCCACTCCCTACCTACCTTTGTTCTGGTTGCAAACGCACACATGTATTTTAGCACTCCTTTTATCACTTCTTAAACTCTGACTATAGTCTTCCAAGGGGTGTTGATCCTCACAGCACCTCAAGGCCGTACCAATTTCAGCAGGTCCTATACAAATGCCCCATAACATAACATAACATAACATAACATAACATAACATAACATAACATAACATACCATAACAACACAACAGCTGCCTAAGCAATAGACAGTCCGTCCAGTGAGGGGAAAACATCCTGATCTATCAAAACGTTAGATTTGATAGCTATGAAGGAGTGCCTATCGATGTCATTCACATCCACATTCCATAAACCGGGCTAAACGTTGACATTTTGTCATTTCTGTTGCAAGCCGGGCCATATTTGTACAATGCTGCTTGCTTTGTCTGGATGAATTGTTCATCTCAGCAGAATTACAATTATTTAGGACATCACTATTGAATGGATCGTATGGCGTTTGCTGTGTGAAAAAAAAACATTTCTACTTTCAGCGTACAGTTGTAAGTTACTTCAAATGAATATTTGAAGGTGCATTTGAAGCATTGTCAGATCCTGCAATTTCTTTTTAAAGATGTGCTGAAAAGATTGGTAAATATTTCAATTTTTTGGGATGAAATGAGCAGGTTTTGCAAAGATATGTCAACGTGAAAGGGGGGCATAATATATGGCTCTATATCAGCAGGGATTGATCAAGCCTTTTATAAAAAGTAATGATTTATATGCAACAACTATGATTGTGTGGGGAGGCGTAACTCGCACATCTGGGTTGGATCAATGTAGATGTTGAAATTCCAACCATGTTTTCCAGAACCTCATATTCCTGGTACAGAGTGGTGCAACAGACCCACGCAGGACTGACGAATGATGATGCTGTCATCTGCAGGGGTGTAATCTAGGTCATCAGTAGCCTGAACATTTCAGTCTCTGAGAGGAGCTTGCTCCAAATTGTGCTCACCTGGCACTGCATATGAGTTGCATTGGAAGTGCATGCACATTTTCAGCATCGTAAGGTTTACAACATTTGTTTTTGATCGACCGGTGCCTTTTTCTCCAATATGGGATCTAGTCGTCAGCCTTCTTCACATTGGGCACTGCTCCATTGTGCTTCGTGATTGGAGCAGAGAGATGAGAGGCATGCCATGTGTGGGCAATTATCTGCGAGATACAGCTACAGAATTTCCCCTGCTCTCCTTGTAGATATGTACAGTTATTTTGTTGACTGTGTCTTAAAACCAGATGTGTCTAATAGTTCAAAATAGTTTTCCTCGCTTTAGACTTCACGTGGTAAGTTTCTGTAGAAGATAAATGTGAACTGTTGCTGTGGTCACTGGTAATAGATGGTGTAGACTGTGGTACATCAGAATCAGGAGACAGACAGGAGGGCACCTTGGGTAACGTAGTTCTTTTATTTCAACACAAAAGTCTACACTATACCAATACTTCTCAGCCCTGCTCTTAGAGAAAGAAGGGGTCAAAAGGTTGCTATTGCGGAATCTTACCAAATGAATGTAAGTCCGCTGTCCAGAAAACCTATCCTATCCCGAATCCTGTCACTATAGCTATACAACTAAACATAACCTAACTTAGCCTAAAATGTTTCATGAGGGCCTTTTACCCAAATGATGGAAACGTGTCTGGTTTCTGACCCCACTGTTTGGGTCCTCATGCCTCCCAACCTGTCTTGGGGTCTGTTTGTTCCCAAACCAAATTAGGGTCTGGTTGCATGCACTCCACCTTGATGCCTGCTTGTTTTCACCCACCCTGGGGTCAGGTTGCTCTCAACCCGGCTTGGGGTTTGTTTATTCTCATCCAACTTTGGGGCTTAATTGCCTTCTTCTCGCCTTAGGGTTTGTTTTGGATTTTCCACCCTCTTCCAGCCTCCCAGCAATGACTGCATAACTTCTCATTACTTGCGATGCTCCTCCGGGTCAGTGTTCAGGTTGGCCAAAGAGACTTTTACACTGACACTTCCCTACCGATGCCTTCTTGCATGTTTTTGGGGTCGGTTCATCGTGCACAATTCTGCTTAGGTGTTTCCTGCTGCTGAAGACCCTCTGTGACCATGCCGTTCTGGTCCACATCTTTTCAGGGGAGTCAGATATTCTGCTGGCTTGCCTCTGCTTTTTCCCACCACTACAGGCGTGTGATTGTCTAACTCTGTGACTCGTCCAAGAATGTGGTCTCTCTTCCTCTATTGTGCCATGAGTGTTGCTTGTGTATTTAGCTCCTGTGGCTACTCCCTCCCTCTGGCTCACTGCTGATTGGTCTCTTATCTTCCAGACAATGAGAGGGAGGACATTATGCACATTGTCCATCTTAGTTTGATGGCAGTACTAAAAGGGACCAGAAATCATACCAGCCATTGGTGTGTAAAGTGTAATGTCATTATGTAAAATAACCCCCCTGTAACCACACAGCTAGCAGATTCCTGGGATAAATGAGGATAAAATACATTCCTATGTAGGGATTGACTTTCCCCAAAGGAGGGTCACCCACAGTGGAATCCCACTCGCCTTATCCCCAAGTGGGTGTTCGGATCAGTTGGCTCACTCCCATGGGGAGAGGGGACACATTCTCTGGATTTATCACAAGACATTGACAGGGATAGTGATTTACACTCTCCTCAGAGTGCGGCGGCAGGTGTGGGTGTTGGAATTGTTCATACCACTGGGACTGATACACTAGGAGGTGAACTCTCTTTGGTAACGTTTTTTCTCTTTTATCTGTTACTTATATGCTATGTTTACCTTACGTTTTCTCTCATAGTTCAATCTTATAAGTGACAGAAGCTACAAACACATTACAAATATGTTTGAAAAACTGTTGTGGTTGAAAATAACAGTAGGGAATATAAGAACCTGCAATACTTTAGCCAACTGGATTCCTCGGTATTAGATATTGGCATTAGAACTGCTGGCGTGTTTAAAAAAATAGCACCTGGAGGGGTCATGTGATCAGGATGATTAAATAATGTAGGTATGGGTATGTGGAGCTAATGGAAAAGAACCAGCGTGCTATGAGACTGGAATTTTTGAAAGGATGAGTAGATGGATGTGGCAAGTGCCCCTACGTGGACCATGAATCACCATGGATAGCAATGAGAGATTGGTCTCGGAGAACAAGGCCCACAATGTCATGTCTAACTATATTTCACTTTAAATTAGTCCTGACCTAGTTGGCATGGGTTAAAAAGTTTTGTGTATGCAAACTCTTTGGAGCAACTAAATGTGTTCATCATGTCATTTAATTCTAAAAGGTGGTGCAATGCTCTTGGCCAGACCAAAAGCTTCAAAATTCCCAGGGCCTTGATCTGGGTCTTGAAAATATGAATGATAGAGATCACATCACTGATGGTTGTGTTATCACTGCTGATAGTCTGTGTAGCATATCCAAAGAGCTGCTAGAAGCTTGGTGAGCCATTTCATAAGATCCCATTGCATAGGAGTCAACAATACAGATATCCCTACGTCACCTTTGTATGCATCACATTCTTAGTGCTAGCGTTGCACTGTTCAGAGAGGTGCCAATGCATATAAAGTGTTGAAACCCATTGGAGGAAAACATCCTGTAAGAGGCCAATAATGATAAGTCCATTTGGAGTTTGCAATATTGTCTGTGTCTTCCTGGCTTAGACAGAATAGCTCAAATGGATTCAAATTTTGCAAAATGTGGTCGTTATATCGGCACACTCTGCAAGTCCTGTGTTGTGAGGTTCACGCAGAATGCACAACAGGGCACACTGTAATAGCATGCACAGCATTGCTACCGTTGTCACTGACAACAAATCCAAAAGTCTAAAATGTGTTTTAGCCAATGGGTCCCATGGCAAAAGCATGGCTATGAAGACTGCCTGGATGGGTGCTGCTGTGTGTCTTCTACATTTCAAACATTAAAATGTGTACATGCTGATTAAGTGTTACAAGTTTGTCATTTGTGGTTGTAGCCTGTTTACAGTTCCATAAAACAAGCACAATATGTAATGGTGCACATATAATGTGCTGCCTTCCCACTGATCCACACCTCCATTGTCACATGAATGGTATGCATGGAAGACTCTCTCAGTAAGTGATCTGTGGATTCAATTTCAGGTGCTGAAACTGGAAAACCTGTGCTGCTGGGTACCTTGCATTTTTAACAAATGACCAATACATTCCTATAATCCTTTGGTGTCCACCGATGGATAGGGAAGGAGTTGAACTGCCATCCCCCGAAGTATGACTTTCGTTGTACTTTTTAGACATGGTCAAAACAGTCCTGATGCTGGAAACTGCCAGACTTCTCACTATGGGTGCACGGCTCACCAGAAATGACCAGGGAAGACATTGTTGTACTTTCTGGAAGTAGGTGCGTGGGGAATGGGGGTTGGTGCCATACTTTCATCTTGAGTATTAGTTTGCCATCATCATCTTCTCCCCAACCATAAACACTGCTCCATCAGAAGTTCCAACAGTTGACCATCTTTTGCTCTTTTAATCATCAGCACTCTAGTCTGTCAATGCTTGTTTTACAGGTGACCACACAGTCTCCCAGTGTGCTAATGTGCACCAGGTGCGCATATTCTGTTATAGAGTATGCAGATTGGAATACGGGCATTATTCGGTTCAATTCTGAAAAAAATCCCAGTCCCATGATGTTGTATTTTTCTACTTTTCTACTATGGTGTAAATTATGCAGAACATCTGTTTTCGATAAGCCAAAGACTGACATTAGTTGAAACCTAAGCTTAGATCAAAATCTGGTGTAACTTTTGCTTGATTATCGAAGAAACCACACATCCATCACAAAACTGCCAGTATAGCTTCCAGTGGCAAAAATCACACCCTTCAACATAGAAATATGTTTTCATTCAGTCATAACTATATTACAACTTTTAACAAGAGAATGAATAGGTCATAAGACAAGCCAAATAATTACAATGTTTACATTCATCTCGTGTTGAAATGTTCATAAATATTGACATAAAATAACAGTCCTAAAAGTATCTGAATATTTTCTCTTGCAAACATTTTACCCCAAACACTGGTACACTGCCCTCAACCATCAGACTAATTTCCATGACTCACCAACAACGTTCTTACTTCAGACACCATTTTTTCACCATCACCTGCCAGGTGCAACTTCAGACACTGGAGAGTTGTTAGCAGAAGGCACGTTTTTACTGAATTACACCACACCTGCTCTTTGAGGGCATGCCTCCCGTTGACACATATACCCCCAAACTATCCACAATAACCTGCACACTCCCTCACACACCCACAATGTTTCTCACACACCCCATGAAACATTCACAGAATCAGAATACCCTGCTTGACACACACCCTCCATAAATCTGCATGACATTCACCAAGAAACACAGAGTAGATGTGACCAATATAAGCACAAGTGTCATGTCAGTTATACAAACAGTATATGCAAGATTTACATTGGAGGGTCTGATGCGGAAAATGGGCCAAATAATGGTGCACGTTACCTCAAAGTCATAAAATACCTACAGTCACATAACGCAAAGTTTATAGTCCAATAAATGTCAATATCATGTACACTATAAATATATCATATGCATCACACCTAAATCAATTAGATCATCAACAAAAATACAATCCATCATCGTGGGTACAACACCTGCAATCAATGTCCAGAGACCACATTGGACAAATTACTAGTAGGCCAGTGGGGTAATAACTGCCCCAGCCAACTATGAGTTTTCCGGTGAGGTGGCCGGAATGACCTCCAGCTAAAATCTGGGGGTCATTTTGCAACCTTACTGGCAAAATGCCAGTATTACAGTCACCGGTAATACCAGCACCTGTAATACCAGCACACTCCCCCATGGAGTGCACTGGGACTCCATGGAATGGGGAGTTACACCATCACCCAGCACTTGGAATTTGGAGGACATTCCACCAGAGTGAGTGCTGATATCAGTAATACAGTTTGCCGGTATCCTGGTGGAGTTACGGCCAGGATAAAAGTAAACTCGGGTGAATCAATTAGTCCAACATCCAACACTTGAAAAATGGTAAAAAAGCCAAACAGGCCCATCTAACACCTCTACCTTCCCAAAGTCAACACTATATAAGCTAGCACACAAGCGTGCCCCATTACCTCTGATTCTTTCCCAGAGAAAGAGCAACTTTTTCAGACTTGAAGATGAAGGTCCCAGAAGATTGTCATTGGGCATAAGGACTTTATCATCATGACACTAGGATGGCACTATACTGTGAGCCAGAGGGATACACTCTGGGAGAAGAAAACAAAGAACATCAATGCCATGGAGGTTGAGTTACATGCTTTGGAGGAAGCAAAGTAGAAGTAGGGGAGAAGTGGGGCGGGATGAAGGAAGAAGATTGATGAATTGCCATTATGAATTCTTTGAAGAAAAATCACTAGGCCATACACATTGACCCATGCCCAGGGAAGAGAAGATCCAAGCTATCATCCAAGAGGAAGTTAAATGTGGAATACTAGGCACTGCAGATACCAAATAATGTTGCAGCGAAGTCTGAACCTAGGTGACAACAATGATATCGCTATTACTGCCTTCACAGTTAGACTTGCCATGTGCATGCTCCACTCTCACAATACCTACAATAAAAACAGTGATCCTCTCCTACGCAGCCATCTGAAGGATAATCATAATGTAATGGAAAAGGATTAAAGAATGGTAGAATGGCACTGGGAATGTCAGTTCCGCTTGTATAATACTGAATATTTCTACGCCTTCTTCTGTGTCATGTTCCACACACTACAGTCACACAAACAAAGATGAGCTCCATCCCTGAACATTCCAAAACGGTCCTGCCAATTGCTGTTTACCTTTAGCAATGTCTTGTACTGAGTCACGCATTCGCAAATCTGGTACACAAACAGCCACCACTGAAACTGAGGAGTGCACCTGAAGTGCAAGGGGGAACATGCAGGAAGAAAATGTACACAGAGACTGATTTCCACACATCCCTGCGTAACATCAAAGAAGACTGGACCCAGGGCACAGTCACAATGAAATCCTGTCCTACATCTTTCACCCTTTCTTCATCACCCCAAGCTGCCTCTCGCTCAGTATTCTCATTACGATTTCCATCTATCACTCTCTATGAAGGTGAAGGACCTCCCCATCTCATCTTATATTGCCCACTGGAAGTAGGCTTCTGACGTCAACAGGGATGCAGGTCAAGCCATCAAAAATGCCACTCTAGTCCTGCAATGCTTTGAAGAGAGATGCTCTATCTCTAAATCCAGTGGCCGCCCTGTCACAATATCCACTCTGTCACAGGGCTACGCAGTAGAGATAGACAGGTTGCATTGCCAACCCAGTGTGTCTCCTATTTCAATCCCCCTTACAGAGACGTGTGACAACCCACTCCCAAGCTACATTTGTTAAAATTATCATTCCATGCTTCCCTACTGGCATCTTGCCCTAATCATACCCATTTTACCCATCACCATCTACCGATTCCCATGCCCCCTTTTAAGTGATCAATTGTTGACCCTACGTGTGTGGCCACATTCACCAGCTGCACCCTCTACACCCTGACACAGTGGCAACACATTGTCAGCGAGATGGCAGTACCAATATTTTGTGCCGTACATAGGCATCCTCTCTCACCTACATACATACACCTAAATGTACTTAGTTGCACCCCCTTCCTTTCTCAACACAGCCCCAGTACCATGGTCCGTCAAGCTGTTTATCTCAGTCAGAATCTTTATTCAAATGTCTCCATTAAAACAAATACAACAAAATGACAACATACACATATCCAGTCATTCCAAAGTCCCTATTTACCATTAAGACATAAACTAAAAAAGTGCAATGCACAAACATACCAACATTCCATCATACCTATTAAGCCAACCCTTAAACCCACAAATTAAAGAAAATACAAACCAGAAAAAAACGGCTACAATTCCTAATTAGGTGTGTTCATTAAAACATTCCTAAAAATAAAAGCTTCTCGTACATACTCACTCAGGCTAAAAATAAATCCCTCATTGCTATAATTCAATAAAAAAAGGCTCTTTATACGTTTTAATATTGGGCAATAAAAAATGGGGCCTAAGCCACTTTTTCTATAATGCATAACAGTTATCACAAATTAGCAGGAAATGCCCCAGGTCCTCGTCAACTCCCATTGCATAGTTGCATTTTGTGGTCACCACCCCCCTTTTCCAGGTGGGAAAAACATTTCCTACATCCTTGGGACTTGTTCTTACAAATTTCTCCTCCCACATCTGTGTGCAACCGAGTTGCCTTATATAACGCAAGAGACGATATATTGCTCACCTTAGTCTTATCTGATTCTTTATCCCAACCAATATCTTTCCTCAACATTTCCCTTTTTACGTTTGAAAATTCCTCAACAGACAATTCTTTCACTCCCCTTTGCCCCCATTTCGTCAACATGGTACAGGTATCATTGTTCAATTTGTATCTCCCATGCTCCCTGTCTTCTGAGCATACCATCTCTGCCAAAGCATTCTGTACACTGGGGTTCCTCAGGCTCAACTCATTCATTTGTGTTGTCATCCGCAAATTTGCCTTGGAGAGTCTCACTTGTCCCTGCGGCCGCAGCTCCCTGGCAGATCCGCTGAGAGCCCGTTCCCACGAACAGACGGACATGAGCTAGCGCTAGATGCAAACACTGTAACATTCACCTTCCGCAGTGTATCACTGCCCTCAGCATGACCCGGCCAGCAGGGCCAGGGTGGAAAAGAACTGTAAAATGGTCCCCCGACAAAAGTAGAAACCCCAAATACTAATATGCAAACTGCCTGTGATGAAACTCTTCTCTTCAGGACCTTTTTGATTAAAACATGTAACCTCCAGAAAGATGGCAGAATGTTTGTTTATATGGCATTCTGGTTAAAGTACCCACATCCCCGTAGCTGTGTGCAAAATGGTAAAAGTGTCCCGGGGTTTTCATGTTATATGTTTCACCGAGAAGAATGCACTCCAAGGTCCTATGCCATAACTGAACTAATGCTGCTAGAGTGCGAAGGAAGACAAGTTCAACCACATTGGGAGCTCATGAAAAGTGTGCACGAAAATGCACAAAATGTATTTGAATGTCTGAGCTCACCATGTGGCACTGCCATCAGTCTCATTGGCCAGTTATTCCTGTGTGCTCCACCAACCTTACTACTACCTCGCTTACCGTGCATGTATAGAAATGTAACAAGATGTTCTTGTTGTTAAATACTTAACATATAGATATCAATTGCAAAATGCACAAAATGTATTTGAATGTCTGAGCTCACCATGTGGCACTGCCATCAGTCTCATTGGCCAGTTATTCCTCTGTGCTCCACCAACCTTACTACTACCTCGCTTACCGTGCATGTATAGAAATGTAACAAGATGTTGTGGTTGTTAAATACTTAACATATAGATATCAATTGCAAAATGGGTATTGGTAACACATTTGAAATGGCCATGTAAAGGCACTAACAATATAGAAAACATAAGCGTTGAAATGAATCAATGAGTATTGTACATTATATGAATGTTTTTGCCTTTTTCACATAATCTGCAACACACAAGGAAAATACCATTGTGGGCATATCCAAGGCCATTCCCCCTTCCTCCCCATTGAAGCCTGCCAGGCGGAAAGCAGTGGCCTGTGCTGCTCTGCCTCACCTCCCCCAATTCGGCTGGAGCCGCTTCAAGCGTTCACGTTCCTCCGCAGCTCCCAGGGTCGCGGCCATCCACCTGAACTATTTACAACCCAGCAGTAAACCCCGGCCATAAAACGCAGGCCCGAAGGTGCCCTTTCTTAGGCTTGTCGGGGGGAAATTCTGCCATGGTCGGCCGGGCCGTCCGTAGACCTCCGGGCAGGGAGGCCCCAACTCCTCCCGTATATCCCAAAAGAGATAGAGTATGAGACACACGCAAGAAGCAAGGTGACTCTGCTGTTTATTAGACAAAACGGCAGGGATGGGTCAAGGATCGTATGCGTCCGTCCTGACACACACACAATCGTGGGGCTCGCAGGCCCTTTTTACCTTAGTATGACGCGCTACTTGCGTCACCTTAGAAAGTTTAGCAAAAAAAACTATTTCCACTCTGGATTGGTTACTCGAGTGGTAGGGTTAGTATAGCATACATATAGAGAACGGTGTTAGTGGTTGAGGGTTAGTCAGGTGATATACTTGGGCTGTCCCTTCAATTTGATACATGAAAATTGTTACATGAAGACCTCTGAGGATTGGTCAATGTTAATGGCGTCAGTGATAAGAGCCCCATGTTCTGATTGGTCCGCTCGCGAGCCTCCCAGTCTGGGACTATCGCTGTTCCCAGCTCGCGGTGCACCTGTCATTTGCAACAATGTTTTACTATGGGTAGGTGTAAACAATGTGAGGATTTATTCATATGTTGGGAGGTCGACTACTCCCACTGCTGCAGATGTCCAATGAGTCTTTTAATTGTTTCTGCCTGTGTCTTGAAACGTGGGATTCAGGCGTCTCCTTCCTCCTGGGCTTGGCATCCTGTCAGGTTTGGCTTTATCACGTGAGGTGGGACCCTGTTTGAGGCAAAATTCAGCACAATTAATATTGTTTTTCCCACTGTGTGCCTGGTTTATCTTGCAGGTGCGACCTTGGCGTCGCCTTGCGGCGTGCGAGATTGCAACATCGTGCCCTTGGCGGTGTGCTTTCGCCGGGCTCATTCTGCAGGGTCAGCAACCGAGCTCTTGCTCATTCAATGTTCATGGAAGCTTTTGCTTGCGGCCTACTTGGGCCTGGTGCATAGGTGCAACCGTTTGATGCAGAGCGCTTTAGGTTACGGTATCATATTGCTCTATCCTCAGTATCGTGTCTCCGTTATATTCTTCATTATGGTACATGGTTCTTAGAAGAAGCGTGAGCAAGCCTTTTTAGATAAGTTCATTATGCGTCTTGCGTTTCTGCATTTTGAGAGCCTATGTGGAAAATAATAAAGATGCACGTCCGTGGGTATGTCTGTCGCCTACGTCATAGCACTGAGTATGTTCTTCGTGTGGATTGATGTTGGAGTGTCCCGTGGGCATGTTTGCACAGGTGTGCTGACCGTTGGCTAGGTCATCATGGCATCTCTAACGACGTGTAGGTTTAGTTGAGTTGATCCATGCCGCAGGTGTCGGCATGGGCAGGGTGGGCTGCTGGGCAGGTAGGTGGGCACATCCGTATGTTCCTGTACCAGGGTATTTGGTCGTCTGGTAGATAGGCAAACTCCTCTCGTGGCGGGTGTCTAGGCCGTGATCCTCTAGGCCAAGCGCGAGAGCGGAAGGGCGGGTGCCTGTTCTTCCATTCTCCCACTTCAGGCTCCACGACCCACCAGCTCACCCCAGGTTAATGGCCCGTGTAAAATTAGGACACCCAATATTATAGCAACACTGTAGGAACACATTCATAATGACTTCTAACGAGACAATATAACTTGGACAGCTCGCCCCTTGCCCTGAGACCCAACCTCGCGACCTATGATACCCGGTCAACAGGACGATGGTAACCATGTATTGATGTATCAACAAAAGACCCCACTCTAGGTGCATTCCTCCTGTGTTGCATTAACCTGTAGAATAACCTATTGGAAGATTTACCGGGGAAGATAACATTGAAATATTGAATGAATGCGGTGTGCGTGGCCTTAGGGCAGAAAGCCAAGAAAGACGTTCATCACTGACACTGGTCACGGCTGGCACAACAACACCGCCCGCATGAGCCCAGCTTACCTGCCTTATCTGATTCTTTATCCCAACCAATATCTTTCCTCAACATTTCCCTTTTTACGTTTGAAAATTCCTCAACAGACAATTCTTTCACTCCCCTTTGCCCCCATTTCGTCAACATGGTACAGGTATCATTGTTCAATTTGTATCTCCCATGCTCCCTGTCTTCTGAGCATACCATCTCTGCCAAAGCATTCTGTACACTGGGGTTCCTCAGGCTCAACTCATTCATTTGTGTTGTCATCCGCAAATTTGCCTTGGAGAGTCTCACTTGTCCCTGCGGCCGCAGCTCGCTGGCAGATCCGCTGAGAGCCCGTTCCCACGAACAGACGGACATGAGCTAGCGCTAGATGCAAACACTGTAACATTCACCTTCCGCAGTGTATCACTGCCCTCAGCATGACCCGGCCAGCAGGGCCAGGGTGGAAAAGAACTGTAAAATGGTCCCCCGACAAAAGTAGAAACCCCAAATACTAATATGCAAACTGCCTGTGATGAAACTCTTCTCTTCAGGACCTTTTTGATTAAAACATGTAACCTCCAGAAAGATGGCAGAATGTTTGTTTATATGGCATTCTGGTTAAAGTACCCACATCCCCGTAGCTGTGTGCAAAATGGTAAAAGTGTCCCGGGGTTTTCATGTTATATGTTTCACCGAGAAGAATGCACTCCAAGGTCCTATGCCATAACTGAACTAATGCTGCTAGAGTGCGAAGGAAGACAAGTTCAACCACATTGGGAGCTCATGAAAAGTGTGCACGAAAATGCACAAAATGTATTTGAATGTCTGAGCTCACCATGTGGCACTGCCATCAGTCTCATTGGCCAGTTATTCCTGTGTGCTCCACCAACCTTACTACTACCTCGCTTACCGTGCATGTATAGAAATGTAACAAGATGTTGTTGTTGTTAAATACTTAACATATAGATATCAATTGCAAAATGCACAAAATGTATTTGAATGTCTGAGCTCACCATGTGGCACTGCCATCAGTCTCATTGGCCAGTTATTCCTCTGTGCTCCACCAACCTTACTACTACCTCGCTTACTGTGCATGTATAGAAATGTAACAAGATGTTGTGGTTGTTAAATACTTAACATATAGATATCAATTGTAAAATGGGTATTGGTAACACATTTGAAATGGCCATGTAAAGGCACTAACAATATAGAAAACATAAGCGTTGAAATGAATCAATGAGTATTGTACATTATATGAATGTTTTTGCCTTTTTCACATAATCTGCAACACACAAGGAAAATACCATTGTGGGCATATCCAAGGCCATTCCCCCTTCCTCCCCATTGAAACCTGCCAGGCGGAAAGCAGTGGCCTGTGCTGCTCTGCCTCACCTCCCCCAATTCGGCTGGAGCCGCTTCAAGCGTTCACGTTCCTCCGCAGCTCCCAGGGTCGCGGCCATCCACCTGAACTATTTACAACCCAGCAGTAAACCCCGGCCATAAAACGCAGGCCCGAAGGTGCCCTTTCTTAGGCTTGTCGGGGGGAAATTCTGCCATGGTCGGCCGGGCCGTCCGTAGACCTCCGGGCAGGGAGGCCCCAACTCCTCCCGTATATCCCAAAAGAGATAGAGTATGAGACACACGCAAGAAGCAAGGTGACTCTGCTGTTTATTAGACAAAACGGCAGGGATGGGTCAAGGATCGTATGCGTCCGTCCTGACACACACACAATCGTGGGGCTCACAGGCCCTTTTTACCTTAGTATGACGCGCTACTTGCGTCACCTTAGAAAGTTTAGCAAAAAAACCTATTTCCACTCTGGATTGGTTACTCGAGTGGTAGGGTTAGTATAGCATACATATAGAGAACGGTGTTAGTGGTTGAGGGTTAGTCAGGTGATATACTTGGGCTGTCCCTTCAATTTGATACATGAAAATTGTTACATGAAGACCTCTGAGGATTGGTCAATGTTAATGGCGTCAGTGATAAGAGCCCCATGTTCTGATTGGTCCGCTCGCGAGCCTCCCAGTCTGGGACTATCGCTGTTCCCAGCTCGCGGTGCACCTGTCATTTGCAACAATGTTTTACTATGGGTAGGTGTAAACAATGTGAGGATTTATTCATATGTTGGGAGGTCGACTACTCCCACTGCTGCAGATGTCCAATGAGTCTTTTAATTGTATCTGCCTGTGTCTTGAAACGTGGGATTCAGGCGTCTCCTTCCTCCTGGGCTTGGCACCCTGTCAGGTTTGGCTTTATCACGTGAGGTGGGACCGTGTTTGAGGCAAAATTCAGCACAATTAATATTGTTTTTCCCACTGTGTGCCTGGTTTATCTTGCAGGTGCGACCTTGGCGTCGGCTTGCGGCGTGCGAGATTGCAACATCGTGCCCTTGGCGGTGTGCTTTCGCCGGGCTCATTCTGCAGGGTCAGCAACCGAGCTCTTGCTCATTCAATGTTCATGGAAGCTTTTGCTTGCGGCCTACTTGGGCCTGGTGCATAGGTGGAACCGTTTGATGCAGAGCGCTTTAGGTTACGGTATCATATTGCTCTATCCTCAGTATCGTGTCTCCGTTATATTCTTCATTATGGTACATGGTTCTTAGAAGAAGCGTGAGCAAGCCTTTTTAGATAAGTTCATTATGCGTCTTGCGTTTCTGCATTTTGAGAGCCTATGTGGAAAATAATAAAGATGCACGTCCGTGGGTATGTCTGTCGCCTACGTCATAGCACTGAGTATGTTCTTCGTGTGGATTGATGTTGGAGTGTCCGGTGGGCATGTTTGCACAGGTGTGCTGACCGTTGGCTAGGTCGTCATGGCATCTCTAACGACGTGTAGGTTTAGTTGAGTTGATCCATGCCGCAGGTGTCGGCATGGGCAGGGTGGGCTGCTGGGCAGGTAGGTGGGCACATCCGTATGTTCCTGTACCAGGGTATTTGGTCGTCTGGTAGATAGGCAAACTCCTCTCGTGGCGGGTGTCTAGGCCGTGATCCTCTAGGCCAAGCGCGAGAGCGGAAGGGCGGGTGCCTGTTCTTCCATTCTCCCACTTCAGGCTCCACGACCCACCAGCTCACCCCAGGTTAATGGCCCGTGTAAAATTAGGACACCCAATAGTATAGCAACACTGTAGGAACACATTCATAATGACTTCTAACGAGACAATATAACTTGGACAGCTCGCCCCTTGCCCTGAGACCCAACCTCGCGACCTATGATACCCGGTCAACAGGACGATGGTAACCATGTATTGATGTATCAACAAAAGACCCCACTCTAGGTGCATTCCTCCTGTGTTGCATTAACCTGTAGAATAACCTATTGGAAGATTTACCGGGGAAGATAACATTGAAATATTGAATGAATGCGGTGTGCGTGGCCTTAGGGCAGAAAGCCAAGAAAGACGTTCATCACTGACACTGGTCACGGCTGGCACAACAACACCACCCGCATGAGCCCAGCTTACCTGCCCGGCCCGGCACATGTGGGTAACCAGTGACGTCCACCAACCACGGCAAACCACATCACAGCTGCACCTATAGTTAGTCGTCGCCACCCAAACCCCACAAACTTGTGCCCCCTACAGTGTGTAGGTTCTTATGATGCATTTTGTAAATATATACGCCTGTCTTTGCTATTGTCAGACAGAGTGCTCTCGGAGTTTGCAGAGTCCTTTGCATGCCCTATTCTGACTTATATACACTCCCATTAAGCTCACCCGCACTTTGTCTCAGCCTTATTCCCATCTTGGGAGAGTCCATTATTGTCTCTCATTGTGGGGAGGATCGTGCTATCTGGGGACGCTCGCCTTCAGTGGTGACCCCGAAAGCGTGATTATGTTTCCTTAATATATATATATATCCCTACCGTCCACTTTGGCATGAAAATCTCCGGTCGAAAAGGGATACGCACGGTGTGCCGGCTCCAGAAGGCTGCCCACCAATGGCGACCGGTACGCTCAGAAGTGCGCACTCAACAGAGAGAGGGTACGGGATCCCGGTTGAAAAATCCCCTTTGAGTACCGCTCGCCGGAGCCGGGGCTGACCGTTGAGCGTACGCCAACACTGCCGTGGACGGACCAAGTTCGGAGACTCTCGGTTCAAGACTGGCACTTGAGTATTAAATGCGAGTGACCATAAAGGGAGCAGGGGGGGAAAACAGGACAGCGAACAAGGTTGTTTGAAAGGGGACACTTTGGGACTACTAAGAGCCACTCTAGGCTTTCTTTACTTTTTCTTTGCGTATGGCCATTAGGATCAAGAGGTGAAAAGAGATAAAGAGATGGGACCCTAGCTCCGCGAGGGGGTAGAAGGCGGCGCCGCATAGTGCTATCTTGACTCGTACTGGGAATTTATGAAGAAGTGGAAAATGAGATAAAGGTGTCTGGTAAAAAAGGGAGACACGTTGAACACGTTAGTAACTGCTATTCTTTCTATTCTTCTCTCTGGGTTAATGGGGAAAAAACAGGGTTAGTACCAAAAAAAAAAAAAAGAAGGAAGATAACCTAAGTAAAAAGACAAGTTTATATCGAAACTATAAGACAAATTCATATCATACTAAGAAAGAAAGGGACAGCTAGCAAGGGAGGAAAGGGATTACAAGTTAAGCTGTGAATAGAGTGTTGCCTATTGGTGTGTATGCATCACATGTGTCAGATCATATTTGTCAAGATGAATGTGTAAAAGTGGTCATAAGTGCGTAATTATGGTGTGGTCATGGTAAGTGTGACCAGAAAAAATTGTACGAGGACGAGCGCAATGCAGTAAAGTGACTGTTTTTTTTTGGATAAATGTGCTGAAGATATTGGTGGTGTACGAAGGGTGGTTTGCTTTTGTATGTGCCCCCTAAATTGTACAGAGTAGAGGCTGTGCACGGCCATTCTTATATTGCCCAGGTGGCGGAAACACACGCAGGTCCCCACACGCAAAGATACACAAATACTTAGATATATCTGGTGATACATCTATATATTATGGTTAAGTTGGTGTTTCCATAGGAAGAGCACTTTTTGGGTGGCTTATAACTTCGCTCCCCCTGGACGAATCCTCACCAAACTTTGCAAAAAAAGTATATGGCCCACTCTGAAGTTTTTTGCAATGTTTGGTGAGCATTCGTCCAGAGGGGGAAAGTTATAGGGGGGGTCCCAAAACTTTTTTTTCCCATAGACTGAATGGGAAAAAACTTTGCGCACGGCTACAGCCCGAACCGCTGGACGGATTTACACCAAATTTGCGGCAGGAGCGGCAGCCTGGTCCCGAAAGCGTGCTTTTGCAAATTTGGTGTAAATCCGTCCAGTAGTTTTTTAAAAAATGACCAAAATGTAAGGCAAAAAAATTAGTGATATCTGTGTTCGCTTCGCGGACGGACTTCCCTGATCCCTCCGTGGACAGCACCCCGATTGGCCCAGCGGCTTGCGTCATGTCCGCGGACATGCGACGTGTTCGCTGATTGGGCGGCGTGGGGCGTGATGCGCGTCAGATTTTCTGTCGCGCCCGCCATCTTGCATTTGCGGACGTCCGCGGACAGCGCGGTGAAAGTTTGTTCAAAATGTGTATTTAGTAGAGTGTGTTGGTGTGTAGAAGTCTTTGGGGATGATGGGGGAGTATGAGATAGGTGCAAAGTTGTATTTTATTTATGTGCTAGACGCTTTTGTTGTGTTCGATTTGTCTGCGGACAACACGGCTGTTCTGGAATGTTCGTAAATAAACAGAATGGATTCGGTGTCAACTTGAAAGTGTTCTAAGAACATAAAGAAAATGGGGGTGTCCTGAGGACGCTGTTTGTATTGTCCTCTGGCAAGTTGAATGTGTCCTAGGACCTTCCCCCTGTCCGCAGACATAACAATGGTTGCAATGTTTGCATCTATGGGTGTGATATGCTGCGGAGGTTGTGGCCAGGGTATAGAATGTTGCGTGCATGGCCATTTGGCCATGCAACCAAGAGTGTATGCCCTGGCCACAACCACCACAGCATATCACACCCATAGTGGCTTTTAACTTTGGGTCAAAAAACGAATTTATAAGGAACAATGTTATAAGCTTGTATAGGTGTGATATGCTGTGATGGTTGTATTTCTCTTGTTATACGTACTATTTGGTTTAGTAACGGGAGTCCATGTTTTTCTTGTTCATTTCTGTAATAAAAGAAAATAGCATGTTAGTATTAGTATTTTATAATGACTTATTACATTGTACAATCAACATTTTCTTCTTTTTATTGACCCTCATATTTAGTAGATTACAAACCAGAGTACTGTGCAATGTGCAAAGTTTCTGTGTTTGTTGCTAAAATCATTGGGTCTGTGGGAGAAAAAAAATCCATGTTGGATAAAAAAAAAAACTTTTTCTGTTATGCTACAGTTTATTTATTTGTTTGTTTTCCGCGTTTACTTGTTCTTTCTGCCTAATGCTTTAGGCATTGGACTGTTCCAGTGTTTGTGAGCAGTAAGATATTAGGTATTTGTTTGGATATTGTACAATTTTGGCCCAGTTAGATACCAGTAGACGTATTCTAACTGTTTATTTTTTGATATAATTTTGTGGTATTGATTTATCTGTTTGTATATTTGTAAATTTTGGGACAGTTAGATACCAATTGGCGTATTCTAACTGTCTATTTTTTGCTCTATTTGAGTGGTATTAATTTATCTGATTAGTTGTTGTAGAATCTTTGGGCAGTTAGATAGGTTTTGAAATATTTTGACAGTTTATATTTTTTTACTACAAGTGTACTTAAGGTTTAAGTACAGTTCAGTTATGAAATTTTGGTTTTAAGAACATTAAATACGCGTTTGTAAGATTAGCTGGTAATCTCTGCTTTAGAGTAACGGTACTATCATTACATTCAAACCATCCACATTTTTTTTTATATATGCAGTGTAGTGCCCTGAGTTGGTTGTGTCTCCTGCGTGGTAGATTATACCTATTGTTGTGAAGGTTTTCCTACCAAGTGAAATTTGACCATGTGTGAATCCAGTCAGCTTGCAGTTGTTTTTCGTACCATCTGCATTGTAACGTAGAAGCATTAGTATTACGTATTTACTGTGTGTTTGTATTAGTAATGTGGAGCGATTATCCGAATTGCAGGTAGAACATAATCTACCGTGGTTTGCATGTTGTACAAGTTGCTGAAATGGAACAGATTCACAATTAGGTATTGCTATATAGACAAAGCGCTCATTGGGGATTTGTTCTTGTGTCACATTGTTGCAGAGAGTGCATGTATGTTTCCACATGTATGAAATCTGGAAGATTTCATTTATAGGTATGTTTTTGTTTTCCAGTACTTGTAGTAAGTACATTAGAAATTCTTGTGGATCTTCCTGTGAGTTTATAGTGAATTTCACCATTCCAGCACAGTAGTCCAATTGTCGTCTTATTCCAAAAACACTATATGTGTTGTCAGGATTGTTTGCTGCATTTCTGTCAAGTACTAACATTTGCAAACACAATGGGTCTGTACTGTGTAAGTAAATGTTGTCAACAATTGGTGGTAATTGAAATAGAATATTCATTGCTACATTTGAGTAGCAACTAACACCAACTATATTTGAGAATTTAAATGGTCCAGGTAGTTCTGTATCTAACTGCTTTTTTTTGGAGTTTGTCTTCCTTCTTTAAAGAAGTACCTGGTTTACTTTCCCTAATTGATTCTTTTTTGCTTGTGGTACTTGATGAAGTTTTAGTTTCTTTTAGTCTCTTTGGAGGATTTGCAGTGACATCCTGTTGCATTTCTGTTTGATTTAGTTTTCTTTTAGAAAAATGTCCTTTTTGTGGAACAGGATATGTTTGTAGATGGGGGGTGTACAGTGAACGAAGTCTATTGTATTCTAAAATGCAAGGAATATCAGCGTTTACTTTACTTGCATCAAAGTTTATTAGAAATAGGCCGTCAATTGTACGTAGGCGTGACAGTGCTACGTAGCTCATTCCTTCTTTAAAGACTGTGTTACCAATGTCTATCATTGCTTTGTCTAGAGTAAGACCTTGTGATTTATGAATGGTGACTGCGTATGCAAGAGTTAGAGAAAATTGTTCTCTTCGTACATACATGTCTTTGAAGAGAAGGAATCGAGCTGTTGAGCGTCCTATTCTTTTTACTTCTGAAAGTTTGTCAAAGAGAATATTGACAAACTGAATTTTGTTGTCACGTGGGTATGTTTGAAAGCCAACAACTGTACCCAGTGCTCCATTAACTAGTCCTTGGTCCACGTCAAGGTTACGTTTAAGCATTACTCTGCAATTTAAGGATAATTTTAATATCTTTTCCAAGCCTGCTGTGTTTGAGATTGATTTTTCTAAACTATTTATTCTTGCTGTGGCTTGGTCACACATGGGTAGTGTCATTCCATGTACATCTAGTTTGTCTGTGGAGCTAATTTCCATAATTGGTTGCATTTCTTTGCATAACATTATTTCATTGAATTTGAAACAACTTGCAAGAGTTGGCATTAAGGCCATACAATTGACATTTTTGTGGGATAATTGTTCCATAACATCCGTAGCACATGCATTATCACCATACAGTGCATGAATGTGCCGGGTTTTCAATATTGCTTCTGCTTCTCTAGAAAGTATACCAACTCTGATACTTTTTAAGATGTTGGCATAAGTGATATCTGCAGATTGGGGCATGTTTTCTGTTAATTCTCTGTATTGGAAATGTTGCCAAAGGTTGACATTTCCAATGCTGCCAACCGTTTTACGGCAGAGTTTGTGTCCTAATGTTTTAAAAATAGGCTCACCTTTTACAGGTGTCAATTGAAGAAGATCTCCGAAAACAATTATGTGTTTTCCTGCAAATAGCTCTTCATAGTTTGTTTTGAGTACTTCTTGTAATCTGAGGTGAATCAAAGCCAACATTAGGTTGGACACCATGCTCACTTCATCTATTAGTAGCATTTTCATTTGTTTCAATACTCTGCGTACTTCCGTTGCAGCTTCTGCAGAAAGTTTGTAATAATCTAACTTGTTTTGGTGTTCTACTGGCAGGAGTAGTAATCGGTGTAAAGTGACACCACCTATGTTGTAGGCAGCTAAACCTGTGGGGGCAGTGACAACAGCTGACAGTTTGTTGTTTGTCAATTGTTGAAGGAACTTACTGATGATTTTGATTAGGAATGTTTTGCCAGAACCAGCTTCACCACTGACATACAATAGTATAGGTTTGTAATTTTGGCAGGTGCATTCTTTGTTTTCATGTTGCACACCATGTGCAATTTCTTTTGTTATTTTTTGGAAAATGCTACGTTGCTCTTTGTTTAGTTTTGATTGTAGTGTAGTTAAGTCTTCTTTATCTTCATAGTGACACATGGTGTTTTCTACTTCTATCATAGCTAATTCTGCCTCATTTGTTATTAGTGGTTCTCCCAGTGGTTCTTGGCTTCCTGTGACAGAAGGTTGACTACTGCCAGAAGTGTCCTTATCTAGTTGGGCCAGGAGTTCCTCTTCGTGTTGCTGTTCATTGTGCAACATTGTTTTGTACTGTGCAAAGTTTACATCAGTTATACTGCTTTCATTGGCTTTGAAAGTGTCTTCATATGAGTCATAGGTATCTAGTATTTCTTCTTCTTTACTCCATGGTTTGAAGAGTTGTAGCATGGACATGTAAGATATTTCTTTATATTGAGGAGTCTTTAATGACAATTTGATATGATTAATTAAATTTGGTTTGGTGAGTTTTACTAAGCTGCCATCAGTTTGTCACTTTGTATTTACGGTTTTGCTCATCAGGTTTTATATTATTTTTGTATGTGTAGTTTTGGGCTATGTGGTATAGACACATGGTTTCCAAAGTGGTACTCCTGTTTGGGTAGTATGTGTCCAATAAATTGTTTTTTAAAATGTCATGGCTGTTGGGATAATGTTTGGCTATTGTTTCTATATCTTCGTATGATTTTAGAACTCTTTTTCTAGATTTAGCTGGACCAAGATTTAGCCATACTAGATTTGCAGATTTACCATACAATGCAGTACCAGTTAATAGATCAGCTGCTTCATAGGATCCACATTCTCTATGGGACAGCATTTTTATGCCCAAGCTGTATAATTTCTGAGACACTGTTTTATCTGATGACAGGTCATTCCAGAGGTCTTGGAGCTCTGTCCTTTCTGATTTGGTTATGCATGCTGTGACATATTGTGCAACTGCAGTAGAATTGTCTGCAATGTACTGCACATCTATGTTTGCATTCCACAAGTGGGCAATGATTGCATTGTAATCATTGATATATTTTTCTTCTTCTTTTTATGCAATATGTATTTTTAGGTGACTTACCTTTAACACTATGTCTAACTGAAGACATGAGGTTGTTCACTTGACCTGTATTTGTAACTGGTCTAGGGAAACCAAATCGGCATTTGGTGTAGTATTTCCCTTTGTTTTTGTATTTGCGACGACAATATTTGCCACATTTGTGTCTTTGGAATTGTAAGATTTTTGCACGAAGATCACTATTTGTGGATTCTGACGGAATTTCACAAGTGACATATTTTTCAATAAACTGTAAAACAGTGGCATCACTGTCTTGGCCAAATTTAGGAGCATCTTTAATCCATAAAAGCATGTGGACATGTGGCGCTCCTCTGGCTTGGTATTCTTCTCTCCAAAAGAAGTGTTGCACTTCTCCAAGGGGAGGAACAGTTTTATTACAAATAAAATGTAGCATAGCAATGAAGTGATGGTGAAAATATCTAGAAACATTAACAGGATCCTGAGAACAAAGTTCTCCAGCTGTTAGTATATCTATGTTTGTTTTGTTTTCGTTTGATATGCATAGGAAAGCATGTAAATCTTCCCATGCATATTCTGCGCAACTTAATGTAACAAACCAAGTGGGTGGGCCAAGGTTTCTGATCATACAACGTACATCTCCATGGCGTTGAAACCAGTACTCTTTAGTACCTCGCATATTTGCTAATAGATTTGTAAGATTTGTCTGTAAAACCACATCTTTTTGTTGATCTTTTTGTAATAATTGTGTGGCTGTCATATTTTGAAAGTGTGATCCTGATTTTAATATGTGTACAACTCTGCAACATAAAGTTACTAGTTCACTTTCAAAGAGTAGGTGGAATATGTATTCCACATTTTGTCGAAATCTGGGATCTTCAGAATACATTCGTAATGAGCGATATTCTGATGCTGATATTTGAACAGGTCTATCATCGTATCTTCCTCCTTTGCCAGTAGGAAAGAATAGAGGAAAAGCAAGTGCTTCTATACTTTTTTCCCATATGCTGATTGGTGATCCTTTTGTTTGACGCATTTGGTACGTTTCCAGTGCTTCTTCTATGGTGTCATTAGAGTGCAATGGGTGAATTGTATAATGGTCTAAAGTGTTTGCTATTGTAGCAGGGTCTAGGAGCTCAAATTGACCAGTTTCTTGTGTCTCTTGAATTATTTCAGTTGTATCTTTCAAGTTTTCTTCGATATTCATTTCCTTGTAATAATCATTATTCTCTTTGAGATATTGCAGGGCTTCTCTAACTTTATGTAAGTCTACCAGTTGTTGCCAAATTTTTTTGTCTTTTGTAGGTGCTCCATTTACCGAGATAATTAAAGAATGTTGCATTAGACATTGCACTCCTAGAGTGTGCACATTTTCTTTTAGATCTAATGGTAAATACAAAACTTTTCCACAAATACCTTTCACTAATTCAGAGGGAGGTAATTTTGCAGTTTTTGGTTGAAGGCGTATTATTGCTTGAAATGGATGAACTGTTTGAATTATGATGCTCTCATATAAATTAAGTTGTTGAAGGAGTTTTGGTAGTGGATGTAATTCCAAGTTATTTGAGATAGCACGTGAAGGAGTTTGGTTGTTGTCAAGTTTGGTAGTTCAGTAACTGCAAAGTATTATGGGGTCAGTTATTACATATTTGTTTTCTGCTATAAGGTAGAGAGCTAATTCAAACCATTTAGAATCTTCATTGTCTTCTATTTTGTATGAAAGGTCTATAGTTTTTGTGTTACTTTTATAACACGTTCTGCGGCAACATACACACACGTGGTTTGGTACTTCAGCTGAAGTGCTTTGAAATTTTAGTATTTCTTTTTTGTATGTGTGTAGTGAAAGGTTGCCATGTGCAGATTTGTTACGAAGTTGGTTGACAGCTATTTCATCTTGTAAGTGGGTTTCATTTCCAAAATATTTTTTCTTTATATACTCGATTTCTTCTAGTAGGTCTTTTGGTGTACAATGTAGAAGAATGTTATTTAAATTGGCTAGTGCTAAAGCAGGACTTTTTGCATAATACAGTTTATAAACTAGATTTCTTATACTTGCATGATGTGTTGATATCCTTTTGATATCATAGAAGGTTGTTTTGCAAGTAGCTCCTGATATGCAGGCCAACGAATGTCCTTGCAGTCCTGTGTGCTTGCGTACTGGACAAGCATCCATACTTTGCAGTATTTTAATTTTGATTTTGTGTTTGCTTTTCACAAATTGATTGAGGAATAGGCGTAAAGATTTGAACATTTTTTTGGGAATGTTACACATAAGGAGTACTTCTTGTTCCATTATGGTATTATTAACTTTTTCATAAACTCGACCACTGCTATGTATGGCAATTGTATTTGTTTGCTTTTGTTTGTATGCTTCTTCATTAAAGTATGGTTCTGTGCTTGTAGTTGACTCCATTCACCTCCACAGATATTTAAGAAGTTATTTCTGTTCACATTTCATTTATTGAGAAGTCTTTTTTGAAGTTTAGTTATTAGTTTTGTTAGTGGTTTAATTCTGTTTAACACAACAATAAATATGTTTCTTTTGAGAAGAATTGCACTGTCTATCAACGCTTCTAAGATTACTTTCCTACGATAAGTTTGAAGTGTTGAACCTGGTTTCTCTCCTGTTTTTATCAGATTTTGAAGGACTTTGTGACGGAACATTTTGGCTAATATACTTTTCTTGGTATGCTTACTTTGTACTATATCAAGATTTATAGAAGACGTTTTATTTGTAGTGATAGTTGATTTTCTGTTAATAGTTTTTTGGGTCGTTTTACTTTGTGATAGAGGAGGCAAAGTGTTTGCACTAGAAACTTCTTCTGTTTCATAACATGACTGTATTAGCTGTTGTGTTTCAACGTTTTTTACAAATTCTGCTATAGATGGGTGTTTATGTCAGAGACTTTCTTTTCATTTGCTCTACTTCTGCGTCCCTTTCTAAGGAGTTGCTTTTTGGTGGGCATTCTGCAGCGTCTGTTGAAAAAAATACAGAAGGTATGGGTTGGGGTTTTCTGCAATGCATGTGTGTTGTGTGCATGATTGTTTGAGTAAGATGATAAAGATGTATGTAATGGTGTGTGATTGTGAATTGGGAAGTTGAACTACCAGGGATGGGTATTCTTCAATTAATGTGTTACTAAACTGGGGTTCAGATGACAGAAAAAAGTAAGCCGGTGGTGTGGAGAAGAATAAATAATATAGGTAAAGCTATACAATTAAAACAGTTGTTTGTTCTACAACATCTACATTCTAGTGGCTGAGTTGGGTAGTTTGTGTGCCGAAAAATAGGAATTTGAGGGCCATTCTGACAGGAGATCACTGTTTAAGACGGGGGGGGGATTTTTGATCAGAATGGTGCAGAATCTCTATTTTTAGGTACAGAAATACCATGAATGCACCGTACAGTGCGTATGAGTTATAAATCAAATATTATGGTAACAATCTGCTTACTTTTTTTTCATAAATGAGTAGTTTGCTTCTTAGTTGTCCTTTGTAAATCAAAATCGGCTGCTTCTATTCAGGAGAATAGGCTTCACTGCAATTGTAAAAGAAATAAATTAGTAATTTGGTTGCTATATAGCACTGTTTTCATTTTAGACATAGATTTTTTTAAATTCAAATGCTCAGCGCCTTCCTGAAAACCATTAAAACTATATTATGACTAAGAGTAGGAAAGAAAATATCTTTACTATGGTTTGTGGAATTCATAATCTACCAACGTATACCACTATTCTTGTAACTAAGATTTTCCACGTAATAGTGAGTCATTGTCATCATAGCTCTCAACCATGTGTGTCGCAAAGGCGGATGAAATCATCTGATTTTGTTTTTGGCGGGTGAGACGCCCATTGGAATGAATGGGTGTGCAGGAGGCTTGGCGGGTGAGTCAGTCCTTTACAAGGCGGGTGACACCCGCCAAAAGCGTGTGAGTTGAGAGCTATGTGTCATAGCCTGCTTTTGCATGTAACAGTGAGTGAATGTCATAGTCTGATTGTCCTATATAAATGTATGTAAGTACTTATATAAACGAAAAAAATTAAAACCAATTATGTGTTTGAACAAATATTATTGTTTGAGATTTGATCATAGAGTGTGTATGTTATTTTGTGTGTTTATATGTCGTGTATATATTTTATTTCAAAAATGTTAGTTTAATAGTATTTGCATGTGTATGTGTTTCAGAATAAATTAAACGATATAAAGGTTTGTAAGTGACAGGTCATTTTAGGACAATGAAACAATGATCGTCCATTCATTTTTCAGATTATAGAAGGTAAAAGTCGGTTAGAAAATGTGTTCATATACTGTGTAGAAAATATGCATACCTGTACTTTCTGTTCATGTATATGGATATGGACCAAGCTGCAAGTAGAAATATTGGAGATTTGTATAGTATTTCTCGTAGATCGTGGTTGTCAATGGTATGAGACTTGAACTACGAGAGATACACCGTACAGTTGTAGTGCTGCTCTATGATGATGCAGTTACATGTAGAGTTATTGGATTTGATTGGTGGATGGTCATGTGATTGCTTAGCTACATCCAATGAGGGAATGGCACAGAGAGTGAAATTGAAATGGTAGAAGGGCTGTACATGTTACGATACGTTCGCGGACATGGCGGTAGTTCTAGGACACCACGTATTACATCTGGGAATTTGGGGAGGGAGGTATGGAAATGAGATTGGATGAAGCAAGGGATTGGTCAGTAAAGTTTAGTGAGTGTGTTGTGCTAGGAGAGGTTTTCTCAGATATTGTTTTTGCAGAGAGAAGAACAGATAGCAATGGCTGAGTGTTTCAAAACACAGAATGTATGGATTTTGGGAGACTTGTGGATTCATTGGTTGAAGGTGCATGCAGAAAGCTGTGGAGTATCTATAGATCTTGGATTCCCACATGTGGATGTGCACTGGCATGGAGTGCGTGGAATGAAGTGGTTGGACTTGCTACCTCTCTGTGCAACTTTGAAGATAGAGGAACATCCAGACATAATTGTAATTCATTGTGGAGGGAACAGTTTAGGACATGTGTCTGGAATTTCTTTGCAATTTGCAATGAAAGAAGGACTTCAGAAGATAATGGATATGTTTCCAAACTCTAAAATAATTTTTTCACGGATTGCGCAGAGACAAGTGTGGCTTCGTTCTTTCTCATGTGGTCCACAAATGGAGAAAGCAAGGCGTAATGTTAATAAGGCTGTTTGTGCCTTCCTAAGAGATTTTGGCATGTCCTCTTTTAACAATGAAAATATTTTGTTTCGTAGTACATACATTTTTCGCAAAGATGGAGTCCATCTTACTTGCTGGCAATCCCATTTTTCTGAGAAATGTACAAAATGCATTGCGACCTTTTTTAGAAATACAGCATTTGTTTTGAAGTACGTCTTACGTAGTTAAAATGTTTTACATTCAAACACCTCCCAAAGACTCTTTTCAGAGCCACCACTTCCTGTTAGAGAAAAATGCATTGGTTTCAATAGGGTAGCAATGCAATTGTTTTTCTGTTCGCGGACCGTCCGCGGACTTTCACGAAAGGGAAATGGCTATGCTTTATGCATCTTCACTTCTATTTTTTAACTGTGAAAGGCGGCTCTGAAAAGAGCCTTATTTTTTTTTTCATTTTTGTTATTTTGTATTTTTTTGTTCTTTTTTTATACACGACACACTAGGAGAGGAGGGAAAAGAGGGTAAAGGGAGGGAGACACCAACCACAGGGATAAGAAAGGGCGAGCTGAGAGAGGAAGATGTAGAGTGGGTTTTATTTGGGTAGTGAGCAGGTCTTCTGGTGCTCTGAGACGATCGTCTCAAAAGCACTCCGAAGTCATTCCCCCCTGCAGAGTACTGTGTCACAGTACACACATACAACTGTGACCCTCGAAAGGCAAGGGTCATCAGAATTCTGTATGGCTTGTGAGGCAGCTTGAGGAAGATGCTGTCCCACAGATGTGTTCCTTGTGGTGACAGGATCAGGAACGGAAGATGAAGTAGAGGCAATCAACCTACTACGCTTCTCGCAAGGTACAACCTTGCGAATGGCCCCAGTGTGGAATGAGCGCAGGTGTCGCTTCATGGTAGTGGTCCCAAAGCTATACGAACCATGCTTCCCGCGACTGAGTACCATTTTGCACTCATTACAGGTGACACAGTTCGCATGAGACTTAGGACCGTTTCCATGAACGGTAAACAACCGCCACACCCAAGATTCACGCCGAGGGCGGGTAGTAGGGATTTCCTCTACCTCATTCTCGTCATCCTCTTCTTCCTCCTCTGTATCCTCACTCCTGTTCCCCTCTTCAGGCCCTGGGGGAAATGGTGGTGGTGGAGGGGGTGGGGGTGGTGCTGAGGCAGATGTAGCACCATGTGGTAATAGTCGAGCCATGGATGTCATAGGCTTGGAGATGGAAATCTCAAAATCTGCAAAGTATGCAGCAAAATGCAGTGTGCTCTGTGGAATAGTCAGAAACACAATCAGAATGCGCTCTAGGGCGTGGTCTTATATCGGGGTGCTTGTGCGCAGGTCATGGACATGCGTGCCGTCCGCAAGACAGATCGAACATCCAAAAAGGTTAAAAAAGTGACAAAAACTATGTGGAAAGTTAGGATTAGTATGTGGGATTTGTGGTATGGTGATTTTTTAATGAGAAATATTGTGGATTACTTGGAAATGTACTTTTAAACTGGTCGGGGACATGAACAGTGTCCGCATTTAGAGCACGAGATGAGCGTGGGCGCGGTCACATGATTGTTTTGTGAACATGTTCGCTAAGGTAGCGGTCGTCCACAGGACACCCAATGTACGGACATTGTTTTGCGCATGCGTGTTGATGTTCTGCGGACAGTGTTCGGGTCCTGAACTAATTAAAAGTATTTCACATGTAAAACAAACAGTTACGGACAGCCGTTTGTTCTTAGCACAGTTTAATTTATTTGCTAACAATACGGACAGACATAGCGTTTCAAGCACACATCCATTTTCATTTATTTACGAACAATTCAGGACACCACGAGTGTTCTTAGAACAGTTTCTGTTTGCTATCGAACACTACGAATAGGCATAGTGTTCTTAAGGACACCTTCAGATGTAGTGTCCTCAGGACAGTCACATTTTCGTTTCTTTACAAACATTTCCGAACAACCGCGGTGTCCGTGGACACCTAAATTGGTTTTATCACAAGGAACTGAAAGTAATTACAACACAATATAAGAAAAGTCACTTTATTTCATATATATATATACAATTATGACTGGGATGGTGGGGCAGAAACGGAAACAAAAACAGGAGAATTAGGGATTTCTAGATAACTGGGATCAGGTAAAGAAGGGAAGGAAAGCTCATCGAAACACTTTGACCATAGACAGGGTTTGGGGTTAAATGTGTGGGATAGGGTGAGGGGGGACAAGTGCAGGTTGGACAATGGTGTGCTGTTGGGGGTTTCCCAGAATTTTCCACAAAGTTTTTCAAATCCATAAAATTTTGCATAAGGTCGTCCATTTTTTGATTAATCTGCTGTAGAGTGATATCCTCTGATTGTTGTTGTGAGATGCTTGGAATTTTTGTATGGTCTGTAATAAAAAAAAATGTATATGTTAAATAAATACAGAATAATATTTATTAATTGGTTTATATAGTAAAGTGTGTACCATTAGGTGGACTATTTTCTAACATTTCCTCTCGTGGGAAATGCTCCTCTAGCCAGTCGAGAGTAATACACATTTCTGTGAGAAAACAAAAAAGTAATATGTTTTTTTTTTTCTAATACAGAAAGTTTATAAATATATGAGTAAAAAGAAGTGCACTTACTATGTCTGGTGAGATATGTAATCAGTAGTGTATACGTCTGGTCTTGTTGCTGGTTGTGGAGCGTCTGTGAGGTAATTATGGTGGAAGCCACTTTATCGGCTTTTGGTATATTCCATTTTAAAAAATATTGTATTCACATGAATGGTTAGTGTGTTACATATATGGGTAACATTTTTTAAGTATTACTACATATACTTTGTATGTGTGCTGCTTTGAGAATTTGTTAAATGTTCCTATGTTATGATATAACTATTACACATACCTCCCCAGAGTTTTTAGGTGGTGGTACTGTTGTCCAAACATGTCTGCGGACCACCAAATTCAGTAGAAAGGGTTCAGTATGTTCCATATTATATGTACATAAAGTCAAAGTTATTATTGTTAAGTTGTGCTACTAAAAAACTATGAAATTCAGTAAAAAAAACTTTGTTAAAGGGACGTTATGGTTAAGTTGCGCTACTAAAAACCTTTGTGATGTCATCTTTGATGTCCTGGGTGTTAGTCTTAGCAGTGCACCATGGCGGCGCGAGTTATGGTTGCTTATCTTACCATAACTGCCGAATTTCTGGGGTTTTCCGGTTTTACTTTGAACCATAACGTCCCTTTAACAATGTTTTTTCACTGAATTTCATAGGTTTTTAGTAGCGCAACTTAACCATAACGTCCCTTTAAAAAAGTTTTTTTTACTAAATATATATATATATAGATATACATCCGTATCGAGCAACCACAAACGATGGGGGCAGAGACACCATTAGCCCATATTTGTAAGAATAGCCTGGGTATGCTGAACGTATCAAGAAATATCACGATCAGTGGATTACAGAGCTAAAGGGGGAAGGGTAACCCCAAATATGGCCAGAAGGGGGATTGTTTGACAAGAGTGTCCTAGATATGGTAGCTACATGCCTTTGTTTAAAATACAAGGGGAAGCAGTTACATAATAGGAGAGAAATATTAGATCTATGGAGATTGTTTGAAGAAGTACCCCCGCCCAAGAAAAAGGAGTTAGGTACTGATCTGCCATCTACCACTGACAATCCATTGCTGATACCAAAAGACGACAAGGTGTTGCCAGAAGGGGATTCACCAGTAGAGGTAACTAGGTTGTACCCAATACTAAATAAGCCAGTGCACGCAGAAGGATACAGTGACCCAACATATGTACCCCCGACAACAGTCACTACGACTAGAGGGCCAACAGCACCCCACCGTATGAGAGTCATAGAGAGCGCGACCAGGTAAGTACACCAATAGTGAACATAGAGAAACTAACAGAAGACCTAGAGTCTAGGCTCTCTGTAGCAAAAGACGAGCTCTCGCGGATAAAAAGCATATGTGAACAGACAGCGACTAATGCTGCTAGGTCAGAGCTGACATCAAGAGCACAGAGTCATGATAAAACCATTGAGGAAGGGTGGAAGAAGGGGGAGATATTGGTCAGGATACAAGAAGAACCAGCCCGAATAATTGAACTGGAGGAGAGGGAAGAGCGTACTGACGATGAGATAAGGACCACAGGAGGTAGAGAGGAGCTATTGTGTGATATAGAAGAGGACTTAGAGGAAAGTGAAAGATTAAGTATGGCAATGGGAGGAGGAAGTGAGGGGGTGGATGACACATGTTCAGGGAGAACCATGGAAGAAGAGTGGACAGGACGACTAAGGAATAGGTTGGGGAAAATGGCGCCACTAGGAAAGAACGGAATGAAGGTGAGTACAGACAAGAAAACAAAGGAGAAGTTACAACTCCCACTAATACACAGGGGAGGAGGGAGGCCGAATTACATACCCTGGGCTCAGATGGATAAGGCCAATCTGTTAAAGCCATTACCACCGCTATCAGGAGGGGCAAGCAAGTGGATATATGCATTTGAGAAACACACAGCCGGGTTACCTCTAGCAATAGGTGATGTGAAAAGTCTGCTAGTATCAGCAGTCGGGGATCAAGCTGACAGAGTATGGGTAAAGTCTGGTTTCCCGGGAGTAACGTTAGACTGCGATCGCCATGATGGGGCCTCTTTTAACACAGTACGTGCGAGGGTGTGGGACGCATTAAGAGAGGCATTCCCAAACACCCCGGATTTGCAGTTAGTCATGCAATGTACGATGAATGATGGGGAAGATGCTAGGGATTACATTTTTCGGGTCCAGGAGATGTGGAGAGCGGAAACGGGCACGCCCTGGTATCAGTCAACCTCATTATTTTACTTTATAATAAAGAGAGGGCTCCCTAAAGAGGTACAAAAGGCACTTGACACAATTGCAGGCATTGAAGCGAAAGGGTGGCCCGAAATACAGAGCATAATAGTTCACCACTGTAAACCTGTAAACGAATAAAGGAGAGGGAAAAGGAGATAGCGCAAAAAAGATTGGCAGACGAGGCAAAGTTAGTACAAACAAAACTGGTGAAGGTCGCTGCAGCAGTAACCGCGCTCCCCCACAGCAGGGAGGGAGAAGAGGAGGAGGAGGGGCTGGTAGCAAAACAGGGGAGGATGGCAACGAATTGGGCAGGAGCAGGGCAACTACAGTGGAACGAGCAGAGCGGAGGTCCGCAGTGGCAAGATTGGGCCCCTCGAGTGGGACGAGGTGGGTACAGGGGTCGCAGAGGGGGTGGACAAGGGTACGGGGGAAACAGAGGAAATGGATGGCAAGGTCCCAGACGTGCGCAGGGAAGTTGTTGGAACTGCGGGAGGTGGGTCCACTTTTCCAGAGAGTGCAGGAATAGATCGAACAACGGATTTCAAGAGATGGAACACTATGGTAACCCTCACCCGGGAAGCCCATACGGTCTTCCAATGAGACAACTACAGAGGGAACAAGAACAGGGGTACCCAGAGCAAAGGCAGGCGCATCATTACAGAACACAGAATCACCAACAAAACAACAACAATATGCACTACACCCCAGGCAACCCTTTCGCAACGAATGCCAATGGAGCACCAGCCCCGGCCCCCTATAGTGGTGTGTCAGTAGTTTCTGGAAGCATCTTCAACCGGGGGGGACAATGAGACAACCAGCATAGGACAGCCCACAGAGAACACTTGTGTGTCCTGTTCTATCTACCACCTATTATGCAGCGGAGGGACCATTGGTAGGGGCGCAGATTGGAGACAAGCAGTTCATATTTATGGTGGATTCGGGAGCCGAGAAATCATGTATCCGTGAGGGCTGGTTTCCGTTATCTAGCCGGAAGTTAGACACGCAGGGGTTCTCTGGGGCTGTAGTTGAAGTTCCTTACACAGAAGATTTGGATGTGACAGTGGGGGGTAAAACGATAAAGACACCCTTACTGTATTATGAACAATCGCCAATAAACCTGCTCAGAGGGGACCTTCTTAGCAAGCTTAACATGACAATATCATTTACAGAAAGAGGGATAGGGTGCTCAACACCAGGAATATGCCCATTACGCGTAATGCTGGTGGTACATGCTCGGGCAACAGCACCAGAAATACGCGGCATGCCAGTGGATGAAAGAATGTTCATCGAAGGTTTGAAAACACTGGCCCAAGTAGTTCCCGAGCTAAAAACGTTAGAGTGGAGAATACCCGCAGAATTTATCTTCCGCCCAATAATACGCCCAGACACAGCACCAGGGTCAGTGGTATCCCTAGACCTGCATGCTGTACAGGTATCAGCGAAAAGGATTGCAGTAATTGGGATGGACATAGACGGGTGTGAATGGCGCACTGTATTGTGCATCAATGCTGCTATTGCCCTACAAGATTTACCTGACGAGGATCTCTTTCCGATGCAGAGTGTGATGGCAAGATAATAATGGTAATAGCAATGCCCTTCGACATTTTGATTCAAACAAGACAAGTGCCCGTCCAGCTGATGGCTGTGGTGGGAACCCCACCGTCCTTTTTCAATGATGACATGCAACTGGTGCCCAACAATTTGTGGACAACAGGCCCCCACGATGTATGCTTGTTTCATGGAGTGACACCAGTGGTAATAAAACTCAAGCCAGGGGCAATTGTGCCCCGAGTGAAACAATACCAATTGTCCCGCGAAGCTGGGGAAGGGATAAAAGAGACAATAAATGCATTGCTAGCACAGGGGATAATAGTGCCCTCAAACTCCCCATGTAACACCTGTATCTATCCGATCAAAAAAGCAAAGGGAGGGGCTTGGAGGATGATCCAAGATTTACGCCCCCTAAAGCACGTCATACAAAAAGAATTTCCTTTGGTCCCAAACCCTGCATCCATACTGTGCAGCATCCCAAAAACAGCATCACATTTCACAGTGGTTGATTTGAAAAATGCATTTTTCTGCATCCCCTTGGCAGAAGAAAGCAGATACTTGACAGCATTCACATTAGGGGGGGAGAGATACGAGCATTGAAGGCTACCTCAAGGGTACTGTGAAAGTCCAAGCATATTTAACTGCATACTACACGAAGACCTGTGTAATTTATCAGTTGAAAGCACGATCATTCAGTATGTAGACGATTTGCTCGTCTGCTCACAGAGTGAAGAGACGTGCAGAAGAGACACAGTCACCCACTTGACACTGCTAGCGAATAAAGGGTACAAGGTGGACAAGGGGAAGCTACAATACTGTCAGTCAGAAGTGCTGTACCTGGGACAGCTGATATCAAAAGACGGGAAGAGAATAATACCTGACAGAGTAGAAGCAATAAGGTCAGTGAGAGAACCAACCACAGTGAAGGAGATGCAGAAATTCTTGGGAATGTGTAACTATTGCAGAACATGGATACTAGATTATGAGGCCTACACCAGGCCATTACTGCAAGCACTCAAAGAGGCCCAGCAAGAGAATAGGAAAATAGAGTGGTCAAAAGAAATGAGTGACTCTTTTGGGTCACTAAAAGAACTGATCTCGAGTGCTCCAGTACTCGCCAATCCTGATTATGAGCGCAAATTTTACCTGTTCTCACATTGCAAGGGAACTCTTATGACAGCTGTACTGACACAAAAGACTTCCCTAGGACACAAACCATTGGCTTACTATAGTGGTACATTAGATGCAGTGATGCAAGGCCACTTCGCGTACGAGCAGTCTCTCGCCGCCGCCGCGTTCCCCATTGAGAAAAGCGCCACAATAGTAATGGGGTGCCCTGTCACGTTGTTTGTGGAACACTCATTATTTGCAATACTCGAAAGATCAAAAAGCACACTGACCACACAGCGAGCAACTGCCTATGAGATAATATTGTCTAGCACCAATATTCACGTGGTAAGGTGCAGGACAGTAAACCCAGCAACATTCATCACAGAACCATGCACACTAGAGGACATGCAAGAACACAACTGTGCAACATACACAGGGGAAACAGGGGAGGGCACGGTGGTATGTGAAAATGCCCTGAGCGAGGAAGAGGTGTACTTTGTGGATGGGTCAACGTCAATTGACATGGATAAAGGAAAGAAACATGTGGGACTAGCAGTAGTGAGGTTAGAAGAAGGTGAGTATGAAGTACTAGTACAATATCGCCTTCCGTCCCATTTCTCAGCCTAAGCAGCCGAACTCATCGCCCTAATAGAAGCATTACATGCAGCTAAAGGATGTGCAGTAACGATATACACAGATTCAGCCTATATGACGACAACAGTACACGGAGGTCTAGCCTGGTGGAGACGGAGAGGCTTTCGAAGGGCAGATGGGACCCCAGTGCAACACGCTGAACTGTTGAAGGAATTGATTGAGGATCTAAAAGATCCAACAGTGATAGCAATAGTGAAGTGCCAAGCACATACGTCCAACACGGACGTTGTGTCTTTGGGGAACGCGGCATCAGACGCTGCTGCGAAGGAGGCTTCGTATTTTGAAAGACATGGAACAGGCGAGTACCTATTGCAGCGCCAAACAAACGAAGAGCTCCCAGAAGGATACAATGCCATGCCCATATCACAAATACTAGAGCTACAGGAGAGTGCCAGTTGTGACGAAAAAATGGTCTGGGAAAAAAGGGGGTGCAGCCAATCGGCAACAGACTTATTGTGGCGCCAAAATAACTCAGGAAAAGTAGTAATGCCCATCAAACTGTTAGAGATAGCATTTCAGCAATTACACTTTCCAGCGCATAATACTAAACAACACATTGCAGCAGAGATACAGGAAGATTGGTTCGTGCCATGTCTCCAGGAACACATATCTAGATTGACAATGGAGTGCACAACGTGCCAAATATATAACTCTGGGATGACCCTACGGACACTCAGGGGGACAATTACAAAACCAACAGGGCCCTTCAGAGAACTGCACATCGATTATGCACACATGGGGGAGAGGTGTAATGGGGCACCCTACATGATAGTGGTTGTATGTCCATTTTCCAGGTGGGTGGAAGAGCGCTGCAAAGTTCCTAGTAAGGGAAGTGTTCTCGCGCTGGGGAATTTGCGACGTAATTCACTGAGACAACGGCACTCATTTTGTGAACAAGCTCTTCAAAGAAGTGACTGCGTTACTTGGAATAAAGCATAAACTGTACTAGATTTATCATCCTCAACGTAACGGCTTTGTCGAAAAGATGAACGGTCTGTTAAAAGGGAGATTGTCTAAATTGTGTTTTTCGTTGAAGAAAAACTGGATCTACTGCTTACCCCTTGCACTGTTTGAGCTGAGGAATCAGCCGAGCAGGGACCAGCATCTGCCCCTGCATGAAATCGTGACAGGGAGACGGATGCACACAGCACATTCCCCACAGCGCCAACACTCAGATGCACACAGAACCGCCACAATATTAGGAGATGAATTTACAGACTACTTGAAGAAGCTAACTAGGGCGGCGCGTGCAATATCAAGGCAGCTCTCACCACCATTCACAAGGGAAGAAGGCAACACAAGCACAATTAATGCCAGGAGAGTTAATTTATGTCCAGAGTTTTGTGCGCCGGTGGAATGCCCCAAGGTTCCATGGCCCGTACGATGTAGTATTTTGCACACCCACAGCTGTAAAGGTAAAAGGGCTCAAATATTGGATACGTTTGACAGATGTGCGAAAGGCATATAATAGTGTACAGGAAGAGGTGGACGGGGAGGCACAGACAACAGCAAACAAAAGTAATGAAAATGATGAGTGAACATGAAAAAATGAATGGAGGAGTGTAACTGATAGATAAAACTGTTAACAAAATAATTCTATTACAGGTTATTGATCGAGATGAAAAAATAAAAATATATATTGTGTTTTCCCTTCTCTGTGCATCTCCCCCCCATACCCCATCCCACCCTTCTCCCTTTTATGATCTCCTGGTACATACAGTGCCAACAAAAATGTTTACATGCACGCACTTAATGCACTTTTATATCTCAAACAGAAACTACCATGGTAACAAACGGGCAGCCTGCAACGAATAGATTGATTAGATATAGAGAAGTTTTAGCTGAAAGATGTAGATATTCCTATGAGTGTGGGTTGTCTGTATGCATTACATTCTTTTTTGCAATACTGTTTGGCTTGGTTACTTGTTGGTTTATAGCGTTCATCTCTATCGAGATGAACGAGGGGGGAGGGAATAACGAGATTAATGTAACAAATCAAACTGCAGCTGCGGATACTAAAGAAGGTGATTTTTTGAGATGGGATGGATCTAGGCTTGTATGGGGATATTACACAAAACCGTCCAATGTTGTTACCCCGCCAAATGAAAGAATACAGGATAAAATGCAAAATAGCACAACTTCCCCGCCAAATGCCTCTGATTACAATGCCTACAGTTTAAATGATCGCAACCCTTCTGTAATATCATGGATGTACAACACCCCCACATGTAACATCCCCCACAATAAAGAACACACCACCTGATAAAATAAAGAAAGAGAATGAAGAGATGGCAGTGGGATACACACTATTATATGATGAATGGGAAAAGGGGGGCGGAGGGGAGAAAGGGAGGGCTACACTGTTCCTCGCCCATGGAGCTGGGTGACATCTTAGAAATATTAGAAGGAAAAGGGAGGTGGGAAGGAGAAAATACGACGAGTTTTACGGGTTGGGACTCGACAAAATGGAAGACCCACGACACCCAAACCAGACAAATAAATGGTTGCAGACAGGAGTTCAACTGCTAAGCAAACAACAAATGAGAGTTGTTATGTCTGCTCCCTCATTCCCCATGCTTCAGGTACACCCAAATTACTGCTACCAAAAGAGTTGCCTATTGTGGATGCCCAATGTCTCCTACATCTCACGTTGTGCAGAATTAAGAACACCTTCCAGGCACACAAGGTAACTTTTAAAATGCTGCAGAATGAGAAGACCCGTTATCTGAAAGCGGAAGGAGTGATATGTTTGGAAGAACCATTCTTTATAATACAAGGGACATTATTTTCAGAAAGTAAGTGGAAAGATGAAGAAATAATTTGCAAAGCTGAAGCGCTGCGAGGTGTGGCACCAGAAAAACTGCAGTGGATAGAGAAAACATGCACACCAGTATGGAAGGAGCACATCTCAAAATTGACTTGGGTGACTGCCATTGAAAAGCCCTTCAAGTTACAGAAAGAAATAATCTATGAACTGTGTTTCAAGGGAGAGGGCAAAAATGTCATGGGGGTAAACAAAAATTGCAACAAGACCCTCACCATCCCGGAAATGAAAAGAGGAACAGCCGCCCTCATGGACACTTATTGGGTATGTAGCAACCAGGCATACCTGCACCTCCCACAATCCTGGAGTGGCAGATGCTCATTGGCCACCCTCCACTCTGCACTAATGGTGATACCGGAAAGCCACATTGATGGGAGCAAGAAAATGCGAGAGACCCCTCAGCAGAATGAGGCCCAACCAACTACAGAATAACAAGTATATGTCCTGTCTTCTGGTAATAAGGGAGAGATGCTGTCACGAAATAGACGATTGTCGAACTACATATCAAAAGCATCTTCAGAGCTACTGGCGCAGATCCCGGACAGATACAGATTATTCAGCTATGCAGAGACTTTCTTCGCCTCACTCATCCCCAGCATCCAGGCACGGGCAAATGCAAAATGGCTCCAAATTACACGATGGGAGCTGATCCAGCTGGCAAATGACACTGAAGAAGGATTTAACGTAATAAAAGTGGAACTGCGAGCACTGCGGCTAATGACCATGCAAAATAGGTATGTCTTAGACATGTTAACAGCGATGGACGGAGGTGTTTGCTGAAAAATTGGAAGTGCCTGCTGCACTTTCGTACCTTCCGAAGATGCAGATAATGGTTCCTTATCCCACGTGATCGAAGCCGTACATAACCTAGGAGAAAGAATGAAAATGGAAGGTGGAGCAGAAGCAAGCACGTGGTTCGACAACATCTTCTCCTGGGTCCCATCATGGCTGGGAATGACTGTTAAATTTTTGATGCCGGCAGTAGTGTTCCTCCTTTTTATTTTTGCATGTACCAGGTGGGCCTTCTATGTTGTGCAAACGCAGTACCAAACGGTGCAATGATGATGGTGACAATGGGCAACGCTTGCGGTAGGATACAACATATGCAGGAAGTAGAGGTACAAACAGGAGCAGAAAACACACCAAGATTCCAGATGGTGTCCATGTACCACAGCTGGAATGTAGTAGATAGGTTGTGGCACACTACAATCAAAAAGCCCCGTGTACTTGAATGGTATGAGGAGGTATGGGTGGATTTGGAGGAGGATGAAGGTTGTATATATCTGACCTGCCCCCCAGACGAGTATGCTAGAAGGGGAGAAAGCCTGCGAGGAGTGTGTAGCGCATGGATGCCCATAAAAGGCACCCCTGCATGGGATGAGGCTGTAGCTGAAGAAGAAGAACGCAAGAGGTTGAGGGAGTTACAGTATTCACTACTTAAGTAACGAAAGGGGGGAAATGTATGGGAGGATTGGTCCAAGAGACCCCCCTCCCCTGTAGCCTCTCCCCCTTGTGAAGTCCATGACTCGTCGGGGGTTCCCCCTGCCACCAGGGCCCAGGTGGCGGGTGGACCACTGGCTGAAGACATTGACCAAACATGCTGTATTAAGCTAGGCCCTGAAAACCATTTTGTGAAATCAAAATGGCATGGGCCCTGTGCACCGCAGCGCAGCCCCCACCCTTGGAGAGTCTCACTTGTCCCTGCGGCCGCAGCTCCCTGGCCGATCCGCTGAGAGCCCGTTCCCACGAACAGACGGACATGAGCTAGTGCTAGATGCAAACACTGTAACATTCACCTTCCGCAGTGTATCACTGCCCTCAGCATGACCCGGCCAGCAGGGCCAGGGTGGAAAGAACTGTAAAATGCTCCCCCGACAAAAGTAGAAACCCCAAATACTAATATGCAAACTGCCTGTGATGAAACTCTTCTCTTCAGGACCTTTTTGATTAAAACATGTAACCTCCAGAAAGATGGCAGAATGTGTGTTTAAATGGCATTCTGGTTGAAGTACCCACATCCCCGTAGCTATGCGCAAAATGGTAAAAGTGTCCCAGGGGTTTCATGTTATATGTTTCACCGAGAAGAATGCACTGCAAGGTCCTATGCCATAACTGAACTAATGCTGCTAGAGTGCGAAGTAAGACAAGTGCAACCACATTGGGAGCTCATGTAAAGTGTGCACGAAAATGCACAAAATGTATTTGAATGTCTAAGCTCACCATGTGGCACTGCCATCAGTCTCATTGGCCAGTTATTCCTGCGTGCTCCACCAACCTTACTACTACCTCGCTTACCGTGCATGTATAGAAATGTAACAAGATGTTGTGGTTGTTAAATACTTAACATATAGATATCAATTGCAAAACGGGTATAGGTAACACATTTGAAATGTCCATGTAAAGGCACTAACAATATAGAAAACAGAAGCATTGAAATGAATCAATGAGTATTGTACATTATATGAATGTTTTTGCCTCTTTCACATAATCTGCAAAACACAAGGAAAATACCATTGTGGGCATATCCAAGGCCATTCCCCCTTCCTCCCCATTGAAGCCTGCCAGACGGAAAGCAGTGGCCTGTGCTGCTCTGCCTCACCTCCCCCAATTCGGCTGGAGCCGCTTCAAGCATTCACATTCCCCCGCAGCTCCCAGGGTCGCGGCCAGCCACCTGAACTATTTACAACCCAGCAGTAAACCCCGGCCATAAAATGCAGGCCCGAAGGTGCCCTTTCTTAGGCTCCATGACCCACTAGCTCACCCCAGTTTAATGGCCCGTGTAAAATTAGGACACCCAATATTATAGCAACACTGTAGGAACACATTCATAATGACTTCTAACGAGACATGATAACTTGGACAGCTCGCCCCTTGCCCTGAGACCCAACCTCGCGACCTATGATACCCGGTCAACAGGACGATGGTAACCATGTATTGATGTATCACCAAAAGCCCCCACTCTAGGTGCATTCCTCCTGTGTTGCATTAACCTGTAGAATAACCTAACGGGGAAGATAACATTGCAATATTGAATGAATGCGGTGTGCGTGGCATTATGGCAGAAAGCCAAGAAAGACGTTCATCACTGACACTGGTCACGGCTGGCACAACAACACCGCCCGGATGAGCCCAGCTAACCTGCCCGGCCCGGCCCACGTGGGTAACCAGTTACGTCCACCAACCACGGCAAACCACATCACAGCTGCACCTATAGTTAGTCGTCGCCACCCAATCCCCACGAACTTGTGCCCCCTACAGTGTGTAGGTTCTTATGATGCATTTTGTAAATATATACGCCTGTCTTTGCTATTGTCAGACAGAGAGCTCTCGGAGTTTGCAGAGTCCTTTGCATGCCCTATTCTGACTTATATACACTCCCATTACGCTCACCCGCACTTTGTCTTAGGCTTATTCCCATCTTGGGAGAGTCCATTATTGTCTCTCATTGTGGGGAGGATCGTGCTATCTGGGGACGCTCGCCTTTAGTGGTGACCCTGAAAGTGTGATTATTTTTCCTTAATATATATATGTCCCTACCGTCCACTTTGGCATGAAAATCTCAGGTCGAAAAGAGATACGCACGGTGCGCCGGCTCCGGAAGTCTGCCCGCCAACGCCGACCGGTACGCTCAGAAGTGCGCACTCAACAGAGAGAGGGTACGGGATCCCGGTTGAAAAATCCCCTTTGAGTACCGCTCGCCAGAGCCGGGGGTGACCGTTGAGCGTACGCCAACACTGCCTGGACGGACCCAGTTCGGAGACTCTCGGTTCAAGACGGGCACTTGAGTATTAAGTGCGAGCGAGCATAAAGGGAGCAGGGGGGAAAACAGGACAGGGAACAAGGTTGTTTGAAAGGGGACACTTTGGGACTACTAAGAACCACTCTAGGCTTTCTTTACTTTTTCTTTGCATATGGCCATTAGGATCAAGAGGTGAAAAGAGATAAAGAGACGGGACCCTAGCCCCGCGAAGGGATAGAAGGCAGCGCCGCATAGTGCTATCTTGACTAGTACTGGGAAATTATGAAGAAGTGGAAAATGAGATAAAGGTGTCTGGTAAAAAAGGGAGACACGTTAGTAACTGCTATTCTTTCTATTCTTCTCTCTGGGTTAATGGGGAAAAAACAGGGTTAGTATAAAACAAAAAGGAAGATAACCTAAGTAAAAAGACGAATTCATATCAGACTAAGAAAGAAAGGGACAGCTAGCAAGGGAGGAAAGAGATTACAAGTTAAGCTGTGAATTGAGTGTTGCCTATTGGTGTGTATGCATCACATGTGTCAGAACATATTTGTCAAGATGAATGTGTAAAAGTGGTCATAAGTGCATAATTATGGTGTGGTCGTGGTAAGTGTGACCAGAAGCAATTGTACGAGGAAGAGCGCAATGCAGTAAAGTGACTGTTTTCTTTTGGATAAATGTGCTGAAGATATTGGTGGTGTACGAAGGGTGGTTTGCTTTTGTATGTGCCCCCTAAATTGTACGGAGTAGAGGCTGTGCACGGCCATTTTTATATTGCCCAGGTGGCGGAAACACACGCATGTCCCCACACGCAAAGATACACAAATACTTAGTTATATATTGTGATAAACCTATATATTATGGTTAAGTTGGTGTTTCCATAGGGAGAGCACTTTTTGGGTGGCTTATAACTTCGCTCCCCCTGGACGAATCCTCACCAAACTTTGCAAAAGAAGTATATGGCCCACTCTGAATTTTTTTGCAAAGTTTGGTGAGGATTCGTCCGGGGGGGGAAAAGTTATAAGGGGGGGCCAAAAACTTTATTTTTTCCCATAGACTGAATGGGAAAAAACTTTGCTCACGGCTACAGCCCGAACCGCTGGACGGATTTACACCAAATTTGTGGCAGGAGCGGCGGCCTGGTCCCGAAAGCATGCTTTTGCAAATTTGGTGTAAATCCGTCCAGTAGTTTTTTTAAAAATGACCAAACTGTAAGGCAAAAAAATGAGTGATATCTGTGTTCGCTTCCCGGACGGACTTCCCTGTTCCCTCCGCGGACAGCACCCCGATTGGCCCAGCAGCTTGCGTCATGTCCGCGGACATGTGACGTGTTCGCTGATAGTGCGGCGTGTTGCGCGTCAGATTTTCTGTCACGCCCGCCATCTTGCATTTGCGGACGTCCGCGGACAGCGCTGTGAAAGTTTGTTCAAAATGTGTATTTAGTAGAGTGTGTTGGTGTGTAGAAGTCTTTGGGGAGGATGGGGGAGTATGAGATAGGTTCAAAGTTATATTTTATATATGTGCTAGACGCTTTTGTTGTGTTCGATTTGTCTGCGGACAACATGGCTGTTCTGGAATGTTCGTAAATAAACAGAATGGATTTGGTGTCAACTTGAAAGTGTTCTCGTGGGGTCTTGGAATGTTTGCAGGGGTGTCCTGGTGACGTTGTCTGTATTGTTCGTTGGCAAGGTGAAAATGTTTTAAGAACAATCGCGGTGTCCAGAAATGTTCGTACATAAAGAATATGGGGGTGTCCTGAGGACGCTGTTTGTATTGTCCTCTGGCAAGTTGAGTGTTTCCTAGGACCTTCCCCCTGTCCGCGGACATAACAATGGTTGCAATGTTTGCATCTATGGGTGTGATATGCAGCGGTGGTTGTGGCCAGGGTATAGAATGTTGGGTGCATGTCCATTTGGCCATGCACCCAAGAGTGTATGCCGTGGCCACAACCACCGCAGCATATCACACCCATAGTGGCTTTTAACTTTGGGTCAAAAACTAATTTATAAGGAACAATGTTATAAGCTTGTATAGGTGTGTTATGCTGCGATGGTTGTATTTATCTTGTTATACGTACTATTTCGTTTAGTAACGGGAGTCCATGTTTTTCTTGTTAATTTCTGTAATAAAAGAAAATAGCATGTTAGTATTAGTATTTTATAATGACTTATTACATTGTACAATCAACATTTTCTTCTTTTTATTGACCCTCATATTTAGTAGATTACAAACCAGAGTACTGTGCAATGTGCAAAGTTTCTGTGTTTGTTGCTAAAATCATTGGGTCTGTGGGAGAAAAAAAATCCATGTTGGATTAAAAAAAAAAAAACCTTTTTCTGTTATGCTACAGTTTATTTATTTGTTTGTTTTCCGTGTTTACTTGTTCTTTCTGCCTAATGCTTTATGCATTGGACTGTTCCAGTTTTTGTGAGCAGTAAGATATTAGGCATTTGTTTGGATATTGTAAAATTTTGGCCCAGTTAGATACCAGTAGGCGTATTCTAACTGTTTATGTTTTGATATAATTTCGTGGAATTGATTTATCTGTTTGCATATTTGTAAATTTTGGGAGAGTTAGATACCAATTGGCATATTCTAACTCTATTTTTTGCTCTATTTGAGTGGTATTAATTTATCTGATTAGTTGTTGTAGAATCTTTGGGCAGTTAGATATGTTTTGAAATATTTTGACAGTTTATATTTTTTTACTACAAGTGTACTTAAGGTTTAAGTACAGTTCAGTTATGAAATTTTGGTTTTAAGAACATTAAATACACGTTTGTAAGATTAGCTGGTAATCTCTGCTTTAGAGTAACGGTACTATCATTACATTCAAACCATCCACATTTTTTTTTTATATATGCAGTGTAGTGCCCTGAGTTGGTTGTGGCTCTTGCGTGGTAGATTATACCTATTGTTGTGAAGGTTTTCCTACCAAGTGAAATTTGACCATGTGTGAATCCAGTCAGCTTGCAGTTGTTTTTCGTACCATCTGCATTGTAACGTAGAAGCATTAGTATCACATATTTACAATATGTTTGTATTAGTAATGTGGAGCGATTATCCGAATTGCAGGTAGAACATAATCTACCGTGGTTTGCATATTGTACAAGTTGCTGAAATGGAACAGATTCACAATTAGATATTGATATATAGACAAAGCGCTCATTGGGGATTTGTTCTTGTGTCACATTGTTGCAGAGAGTGCATATATGTTTCCACATGTATGAAATCTGGAAGATTTCATTTATAGGTATGTTTTTGTTTTCCAGAACTAATAGTAAGTACATTAGAAATTCTTGTGGATCTTCCGGCGAGTTTATAGTGAATTTCACCATTCCAGCACAGTAGTCCAATTGTCGTCTTATTCCAAAAACACTATACGTGTTGTCAGGATTATTTGCTACATTTCTTTGAAGTACTAACATTTGCAAACACAATGGTTCTTTACTGTGTAAGTAAATGTTGTCAACAATTGGTGGTAATTGAAATAGAATATTCATTGCTACATTTGCGTAGCAACTTACACCAACTATATTTGAGAATTTAAATGGTCCAGGTAGTTCTGTATCGTAGATGGGGGGTGTATAGTGAACGAAGTCTATTGTATTCTAAAATACAAGGAATATCAACGTTTACTTTACTTGCATCAAAGTTTATTAGAAATAGATTGTCAATTGTTCGTACGCGTGACAGTGCTACGTAGCTCATGCCTTCTTTAAAGACTGTGTTACCAATGTCTATCATTGCTTTGTCTAGAGTAAGACCTTGTGTTTTATGAATGGTGACTGCGTATGCAAGAGTTAGAGAAAATTGTTCTCTGCGTACATACATGTCTTTGAAGAGAAGGAATCGAGCTGTTGAGCGTCCTATTCTTTTTACTTCTGAAAGTTTGTCAAAGAGAATATTGACAAACTGAATTTTGTTGTCACGTGGGTATGTTTGAAAGCCAACAACTGTACCCAGTGCTCCATTAACTAGTCCTTGGTCCACGTCAAGATTACGTTTAAGCATTACTCTGCAATTTAAGGATAATTTTAATATCTTTTCCAAGTCTGCTGTGTTTGAGATTGATTTTTCTAAACTATTTATTCTTGCTGTGGCTTGGTCACACATGGGTAGTGTCATTCCATGTACATCTAGTTTGTCTGTGGTGCTAATTTCCATAATTGGTTGGATTTATTTGCTTAACATTATTTCATTGAATTTGAAACAGCTTGCAAGAGTAGGCATTAAGGCCATACAATTGACATTTTTGTGGGCTAATTGTTCCATAACAGCTGTAGCACATGCATTATCACCATAAAGTGCATGAATGTGCCGGGTTTTTAATATTGCTTCTGCTTCTCTAGAAAGTATTCCAACTCTGATACTTTTTAAGATGTTGGCATAAGTGAGATCTGCAGATTGGCGCATGTTTTCTGTTAATTCTCTGTATTGGAAATGTTGCCAAAGGTTGACATTTCCAATGCTGCCAACAGTTTTACGGAAGAGTTTTTGTCCTAATGTTTTAAAAATAGACTCACCTTTTACAGGTGCCAATTGAAGAAGATCTCCGAAAACAATGATGTGTTTTCCTGCAAATAGCTCTTCATAGTTTGTTTTGAGTACTTCTTGTAATCTGAGGTGAAACAAAGCCAACATTAGGTTGGACACCATGCTCACTTCATCTATTAGTAGCATTTTCATTTGTTTCAATACTCTGCGTACTTCCATTGCAGCTTCTGCAGAAAGTTTGTAATAATCTAACTTGTTTTGGTGTTCTACTGGCAGGAGTAGTAATCGGTGTAAAGTGACACCACCTATGTTGTAGGCAGCTAAACCTGTGGGGGCAGTGACAACAGCTGACAGTTTGTTGTTTGTCAATTGTTGAAGGAACTTACTGATGATTTTGATTAGGAATGTTTTGCCAGAACCAGCTTCACCACTGACATACAATAGTATAGGTTTGTAATTTTGGCAGGTGCATTCTTTGTTTTCATGTTGCACACCATGTGCAATTTCTTTTGTTATTTCTTGAAAAATGCTACGTTGCTCTTTGTTTAGTTTTGATTGTAGTGTAGTTGTCTTCTTTATCTTCATAGTGACACATGGTGTTTTCTACTTCTATCATAGCTAATTCTGCCTCATTTGTTATTAGTGGTTCTCCCAGTGGTTGTTGGCTTCCTGTGACAGAAGGTTGACTACTGTCAGGAGTGTCCTTATCTAGTTGGGCCTGGAGTTCCTCTTCGGGTTGCTGTTCATTGTGCAACATTGTGTTGTACTGTGCAAAGTTTACATCAGTTATACTGCTTTCATTGGCTTTGAAAGCGTCTTCATATGAGTCATAGGTATCTAGTATTTCTTCTTCTTTTCTCCATGGTTTGAAGAGTTGTAGCAGGGACATGTAATATATTTCTTTATGTTGAGGAGTCTTTAATGACAATTTGATATGATTAATTAAATTTGGTTTGGTGAGTTTTACTAAGCTGCCATCACAGTTTGTCACTTTGTATTTACGGTTTTGCTCATCAGGTTTTATATTATTTTTGTATGTGTAGTTTTGGGCTATGTGGTATAGACACATGGTTTCCAAAGTGGTACTCCTGTTTGGGTAGTATGTGTCCAATAAATTGTTTTTTAAAATGTTTTAGCTGTTGGGATAATGTTTGGCTATTGTTTCTATATCTTCGTATGATTTTAGAACTCTTTTTCTAGATTTAGCTGGACCAAGACTTAGCCATACTAGATTTGCAGATTTACCATACAATGCAGTACCAGTTAATCGATCAGCTGATTCATAGGATCCACATTCTCTATGGGAAAACATTTTTATGCCCAAGCTGTATAATTTCTGAGACACTGTTTTATCTGATGACAGGTCATTGCAGAGGTCTTGGAGCTCTATCTTTTCTGATTTGGTTAAGTATGCTGTGACATATCGTGCAACTGCAGTAGAATTGTCTGCAATGTACTGCACATCTATGTTTGCATTCCACAAGTGGGCAATGATTGCATTGTAATCATTGATATATTTTTCTTCTTCTTTTCTTTTTATGCAATATGTATTTTTAGGTGACTTACCTTTAACACTATGTCTAACTGAAGACATGAGGTTGTTCACTTGAACTGTATTTGTAACTGGTCTAGGGAAACCAAATCGGGATTTGGTGTAGTATTTCCCTTTGTTTTTGTATTTGCGACGACAATATTTGCCACATTTGTGTCTTTGGAATTGTAAGATTTTTGCATGAAGATCACTATTTGTGAATTCTGACGGAATTTCACAAGTGACATATTTTTCAATAAACTGTAAAACAGTGGCATCACTGTCTTGACCACTTTCAAAGAGTAGGTGGAATATGTATTCCACATTTTGTCAAAATCTGGGATCTTCAGAATACATTTGTAATGAGCGATATTCTGATGCTGATATTTGAACAGGTCTATCATCGTATCTTCCTCCTTTGCCAGTAGGAAAGAGTAGAGGAAAAGCACGTGCTTCTATACTTTTTTCCCATATGCTGATTGGTGATCCTTTTGTTTGACGCATTTGGTACGTTTCCAGTGCATCTTCTATGGTGTCATTAGAGTGCAATGGGTGAATTGTATAATGGTCTAAAGTGTTTGCTATTGTAGCAGGATCTAGGAGCTCAAATTGACTAGTTTCTTGTGTCTCTTGAATTATTTCAGTTGTATCTTTCAAGTTGTCTTCGATATTCATTTGTTTGTAATAATCATTATTTTCTTTGAGATATTGCAGGGCTTCTCTAACTTTATGTAAATCTACCAGTTGTTGCCAATTTTTTTTGGCTTTTGTAGGTACTCCATTTACCAAGATAATTAAAGATTGTTGCATTGGACGTTGCACTCCTAGAGTGTGCACATTTTCTTTTAGATCTAATGGTAAATACAAAACTTTTCCACGAATACCTTTCACTAATTCAGAGGGAGGTAATTTTGCAGTTTTTGGTTGAAGGCGTATTATTGCTTGAAATGGATGAACTGTTCGAATTATGATGCTCTCATATAAATTAAGTTGTTGAAGGAGTTTTGGTAGTGGATGTAATTCCAAGTTATTTGAGATAGCACGTGGAGGAGTTTGGTTGTTGTCAAGTTTGGTAGTGCATTAACTGCAAAGTATTATGGGGTCAGTTATTTCGTATTTGTTTTCTGCTATAAGGTAGAGAGCTAATTCAAACCATTTAGAATCTTCATTGTCTTCTATTTTGTATGAAAGGTCTATAGTTTTTGTGTTACTTTTATAAGACGTTCTGCGGCAACATACACACACGTGGTTTGGTACTTCAGCTGAAGTGCTTTGAAATGTTAGTATTTCTTTTCTGTATATGTGTAGTGAAAGGTTGCCATGTGCAGATTTGTTACAAAGTTGGTTGACAGCTATTTCATCTTGTAAGTGGGTTTCATTTCCAAAATATTTTTTCTGTATATACTCGGTTTCTTCTAGTAGGTCTTTTGGTGTACCATGTAGAAGAATGTTAATTAAATTGGCTAGTGCTAAAGCAGGACTTTTTGCATAATACAGTTTATAAACTAGATTTCTTATACTTGCATGATGTGTTGATATCCTTTTGATATCATGGAAGTTTGTTTTGCAAGTAGCTCTGATATGCAGGCCAACAAATGTCCTTGCAGTCCTGTGTGCCTGCGTACTGGACAAGCATTCATACTTTGCAGTATTTTGTGTTTGCTTTTCACATATTGATTGAGGAATAGGCGTAAAGATTTGAACATTTCTTTGGGAATGTTACACATTGACGTGCATGGCCATGTGTAAATTAGATGTTCTGATTCAGTCGAATGGAGGGGTAAATCTAAGTTTTCAGGGCATATTTTTGTAAGGAGTACTTCTTGTTCCATTATGGTATTATTAACTTTTTCATAACCTCGACCACTGCTCTGTATGGCAATTGTATTTGTTTGCTTTTGTTTGTACGCTTCTTCATTAAAGTAGGTTCTGTGCTTGTAGTGTGACTCCATTCACCTCCACAGATATTTAAGAAGTTATTTCTGTTCACATTTCATTTATTGAGAAGTCTTTTTTGAAGTTTAGTTATTAGTTTTGTTAGTGGTTTAATTCTGTTTAACAAAACAATAAATAAGTTTCTTTTGAGAAGAATTGCACTGTCTGTCAACGCTTCTAAGATTACTTTCCTATGATAGGTTTGAAGTGTTGAACCTGGTTTCTCTCCTGTTTTTATCATATTTTGAAGGACTTTGTGACAGAACATTTTGGATAATATACTTTTCTTCGTATGCTTACTTTGTACTATATCAAGATTTATAGAAGACGTTTTATTTGTAGTGATAGTTGATTTTCTGTTAATAGTTTTTTGGGTCGTTTTACTTTGTGATAGAGGAGGCAATGTTTTTGCACTAGAAACTTCTTCTGTTTCACAACATGACTGTATTAGCTGTTGTGTTTCAACGTTTTTTAGAAATTCTGCTATAGATGGGTGTTTATGTTGGAGACTTTCATTTCATTTGCTCTACTTCTGCGTCCCTTTCTAAGGAGTTGCTTTTTGGTGGGCATTCTGTAGCGTCTGTTGAAAAAAATACAGAAGGTATGGGTTGGGGTTTTCTGCAATGCATGTGTGTTGTGTGCATGATTGTTTGAGTAAGATAATAAAGATGTATGTAATGGTGTGTGATTGTGAATTGGGAAGTTGAACTACCAGGGATGGGTATTCTTCAATTAATGTGTTACTGAACTGGGGTTCAGATGACAGAAAAAAGTAAGCCGGTGGTGTGGAGAAGAATAAATAATATAGGTAAAGCTATACAATTAAAACAGTTGTTTGTTCTACAACATCTACATTCTAGCGGCTGAGTTGGGTAATTTGTGTGCCGAGAAATAGGAATTTGAGGGCCATTCTGACAGGAGATCACTGCTTAAGATGGGGGGGGGGATTTTTTGGTCAGAATGGTGCAGAATCTCTATTTTTAGGCCTCAGAAATACCATGAATGCACCGTACAGTGCGTATGAGTTATAAATCAAATGTTATGGTAACAATCTACTTACTTTTTTTTCAAAAATTAGTAGTTTGCTTCTTTGTTGTTCTTTGTAAATCAAAATTGGCTGCTTCTATTCAGGAGAATGGGCTTCACTGCAATTGTAAAAGAAAGAAATTAGTGATTTGGTTGCTATATAGAACTGTTTTCATTTTAGACATAGATTTTTTTAAATTGAAATGCTCAGCGCCTTCCTGAAAACCATTAAAACTATATTATGACTAAGAGTAGGAAAGAAAATATCTTTACTATGGTTTGTGGAATTCATAATCTACCAACGTATACCACTATTCTTGTAACTAAGCTTTTCCACGTAATAGTGAGTCATTGTCATCATAGCTCTCAACCATGTGTGTTGCAAAGGCGGGTGAAATCACCTGATTTTGTTTTTGGCGGGTGAGACGCCCATTGGAATGAATGGGTGTGCAGGAGGCTTGGCGGGTGAGTCAGTCCTTTACAAGGCGAGTGACACCCACCAAAAGCGTGTGAGTTGAGAGCTACGTGTCATAGCTTGCTTTTGCACGTAACAGTGAGTGAATGTCATAGTCTACTTGTCCTATATAAATGTATGTAAGTACTTATATAAACGAAAAAAATTAAAACCAATTATGTGTTTGTACAAATATTATTGTTTGATATTTGATCATAGAGTGTGTATGTTATTTTGTGTGATTATATGTGGTGTACATATTTTATTTAAAAAATGTTAGTTTAATATTATTTACATGTGTGTGTGTGTATGAAGAAATTAAACAATATAAAGGTTTGTAAGTGACAGGTCATTTTAGGACAATAAAACAATGATCGTCCATTCATTTTTCAGATTATAGAAGGTAAAAGTTGGTTCGAAAATGTGTTCATGTACTGTGTAGAAAATATGCATACCTGTACTTTCTGTTCATGTATATGGATATTGACCAAGCTGCAAGTTGAAATATTGGAGATTTGTATAGTATTTCTCGTAGATCGTGGTTGTCAATGGTATGAGACTTGTACTCCGAGAGATACACCATACATTTGTAGTGCTGCTCTATGATGATGCAGTTACATCTAGAGTTATTGGATTTGATTGGTGGATGGTTATGTGATTGCTTAGCTACATCCAATGAGGGAATGGCACAGAGAGTGAAATCGAAATGGTAGAAGGGCTGTACATGTTACGATACGTTCGCGGACATGGTGGTAGTTCTAGGACACCGCGTATTACATCTGGGGAATTTGGGGAGTGGAGGTATGGAAATGAGATTGGATGAAGCAAGGGATTGGTCAGTAATGTTTAGTGAGTGTGTTGTGCTAGGAGAGGTTTTCTCAGATATTGTTTTTGCAGAGAGAAGAACAGATAGCTATGGCTGAGTGTTTCAAAACACAGATTGTATGGATTTTGGGAGACTCTTGGATTCATTGGTTGAAGGTGCATGCAGAAAGCTGTGGAGTATCTATAGATCTTGGATTCCCACATGTGGAAGTGCACTGGCATGGAGTGCGTGGAATGAAGTACTTGGACTTGCTACCTCTCTGTGCAACTTTGAAGATAGAGGAACAATCAGACATAATTGTAATTCATTGTGGACGGAACAGTTTAGGACATGTGTCTGGAATTTCTTTGCAATTAGCAATGAAAGAAGGACTTCAGAAGATAAAGGACATGTTTCCAAACTCTAAAATATTTTTTTCACGGATTGCGCAGAGACAAGTGTGACTTTGCTCTTTCTCATGTGGTCCACAAATGGAGAAAGCAAGGCATAATGTTAATAAGGCTGTTTGTGCCTTCCTAAGAGATTTTGGCATGTCCTCTTTTAACAATGAAAATATTTTGTTTCATAGTACATACATTTTTCGCAAAGATGGAGTCCATCTTACCTATGCTGGCAAACAGATTTTTCTGAGAAATGTACGAAATGCATTGCGACCTTTTTTAGAAATACAGCATTCGTTTTGAAGTGCGTTTTACGTAGTTAAAATGTTTTACATTCAAACACCTCCCAAAGGCTCTTTTCAGAGCCACCACTTCCTGTTAGAGAAAAATGCATTGGTTTCAATAGGGTAGCAAGGCAATTGTTTTTCTGTTCGCGGACCGTCCACGGACTTTCACGAAATGGAAATGGCTATGCTTTATGTATCTTCACTTCTATTTTTTAACTGTGAAAGGCGGCTCTGAAAAGAGCCTTATTTTTTTTTTGATTTTTGTTATTTTGTATTTTTTCTGTTCTTTTTTATACACGACACACTAGGAGAGGAGGGAAAGGAGGGTAAAGGGAGGGGGACACCAACCACAGGGATAACAAAGGGCGAGCTGAGAGAGGAAGATGTAGAGTGGGTTTTATTTGGGTAGTGAGCAGGTCCTCTGGTGCTCTGAGACGATCGTCTCAAAAGCACTCTGAAGTCGTTCCCCCCTGCAGAGTACTGTGTCACAGTTCACACATACAACTGTGACCCTCGAAAGGTAAGGGTCATCAGAATTCTGTATGGCCTGTGAGGCAGCTTGAGGAAGACGCTGTCCCACAGATGTGTTCCTTGTGGTGACAGGATCAGGAACGGAGGATGAAGTAGAGGCAATCAACCTACTACGCTTCTTGCAAGGTACAACCTTGTGAGTGCAGGTGTCGCTTCATGGTAGTGGTCCCAAAGCTATACGAACCATGCTTCCAGCAACTGAGTACCATTTTTCACTCATTACAGGTGACACGGTTCGCATGAGATTTAGGACCGTTTCCATGAACGGTAAACAACCGCCACACCCAAGATTCACGCTGAGGGCGGGTAGTAGGGATTTCCTCTACCTCATTCTCGTCATCCTCTTCTTCCTCCTCTATATCCTCACTCCTGTTCCCCTCTTCAGGCCCTTGGGGAAATGTTGGTGGTGGAGGGGGTGGGGGTGGTGCTGAGGCATGTGGTAATTACCATGTGGTAATAGTCGAGCCATGGATGTCATAGGCTTGGAGATGGAAATCTCAAAATCTGCAAAGTATGCAGCAAAATGTAGTGTGCTCTGTGGAATAGTCAGAAACACAATGAGAATGCGCTCTAGGGCGTGGTCTTATATCGGGGTGCTTGTGCGCGGGTCGCAGACATGCGCGCCGTCCGCAAGACAGATCGAACATCAAAAAAGGTTCAAAAAGTCACAAAAACTATGTGGAAAGTTAGGATTAGTATGTGGGATTTGTGGTATAGTGATTTTTTAATGAGTAATATTGTGGATTACTTGGAAATGTACTTTTAAACTGGTCGGGGACACGAGCAGTGTCCGCATTTAGAGCATGAGATGAGCGTGGGCGCGGTCACATGATTGTTTTGTGAGCATGTTCGCTAAGGTAGCGGTCGTCTGCAGGACACCCAATGTACGGACATTGTTTTGCGCATGCGTGTTGATGTTCTGCGGACAGTGTTCGGGTCCTGAACTAATTAAAAGTGTGTCACATGTAAAACAAACAGTTACGGACAGCCGTTTGATCTTAGCACAGTTTAATTTATTTGCTAACAATACGGACAGACATAGCGTTTCAAGCACACCTCCATTTTCGTTTATTTACGAACAATTCAGGACACCACGAGTGTTCTTAGAACAGTTTCTGTTTGCTATCGAACACTACGAATAGGCATAGTGTTCTTAAGGACACCTTCATTTTTGTTTATTTACGAACATTTCAGGACACTACGAGTGTTCTTAGAACATTTTCAACTTGCATGAGAACATTACGGACAGATGTAGTGTCCTCAGGACAGTCACATTTTCATTTCTTTACGAACATTTCCGAACAACCGCGGTGTCCGTGGACACCTAAATTGGTTTTATCACAAGGAACTGAAAGTAATTACAACACAATATAAGAAAAGTAACTTTATTTTATATGTATATACAATTATGACTGGGAAGGTGGGGGAGAAACGGAAACAAAAACAGGAGAATTAGGGATTTCTAGATAACTGGGATCAGGTGAAAAAGGGAAGGAAAGCTCATCGAAATGCTTTGGTCCATGGACAGGGTTTGGGTTTAACTGCGTAGGATAGGGTGAGGGGGGACAAGTGCAGGTTGGACAATGGTGTGCTGTTGGGGGTTTCACATAATGTTCCACAAAGTTTTTCAAATCCATAAAATTTTGCATAAGGTTGTCCATTGTTTGATTAATCTGCTGTAGAGTGATATCCTCTGATTGTTGTTGTGAGATGCTTGGAATTTGTGTATGGTCTGTAATAAAAAAAATGTATATGTTAAATGTATACAGAATAATATTTATTAATTGGTTTATATAGTAAAGTGTGTACCATTAGGTGGACTATTTTCTAACATTTCCTCTCGTGGGAAATGCTCCTCTAGCCAGTCGAGAGTACTACACATTTCTGTGAGAAAACAAAAAAGTAATATGTTTTTTTTTTTCCTAATATAGAAAGTTTATAAATATATGAGTAAAAAGAAGTGCACTTACTATGTCTGGTGAGATATGTAATCAGTAGTGTATACGCCTGGTCTTGTTATTGGTTGTGGAGCGTCTGTGAGGTAATTATGGTAGAAGCCACTTTATCTTCTTTTGGTATATTCCATTTTAAAAAATATTGTATTTACATGAATGGTTAGTGTGTTACATATATGGGTAACAGAAACTAACAGAAGAGAAACTAACAGAAGACCTAGAGTCTAGGCTCTCTGTAGCAAAAGACGAGCTCTCGAGGATAAAAAGCATATGTGAACAGACAGCGACTAATGCTGCTAGGTCAGAGCTGACATCAAGAGCACAGAGTCATGATAAAACCATTGAGGAAGGGTGGAAGAAGGGGGAGATATTGTTCAGGATACAAGAAGAACCAGCCCGAATAATTGAACTGGAGGAGAGGGAGGAGCGTACTGACGATGAGATAAGGACCACATGAGGTCGAGAGGAGCTATTTATTTATTTATTTATTTATTTATTCACATTTGTTAAGCGCACATCAGACCGAAGGCATCGTGGCGCTGGTTACAGTGTTTCTTACACGCATTTGTGCCCTTGGTTACATTGGCAATGGTTATGCTTTAGTACATGTGCATAGAGAGCACAGAGGTGGTCAGGTGCACAAGTTAGTTGAAGAGAGAAGTTTTAAGTTGTTTCCGGAAGGAGAGGAGGGAAGATTCTGCTCTGAGGTTGGTGGGCAATGCGTTCCAAAGCTTAGGTGCCAGGTATGGGAAGCCTATACCTCCTGCCCTGGATCTATTGATGCGTGGTATGGTGAGACGGTTGGCGTATGTGGATCTGGTGGGTCTTGTGGATTGGGATCTAGACAGTGTGTCAGATAGGTAGGAAGGTGCTGTGAGGTTGATGCATTTATGCGTTGTGGTGAGTATTTTGAAAGCAATCCTGTCCTTAACTGGGAGCCAGTGGACGGCTTTCCTTGCTGAGGTGATGTGCTCTCTTTTGGGTATGCTGAGTGCTGCTCTGAGGGCATTATTTTGGGTGGTTTGGAGCCTTGCTAGGTTGTTCTTGGAGGTGCCGGCTAGGAGCGCGTTGCAGTAGTCCAGTTTGGCTCCAATAGTGGCTCTTGCGATGGACAGGCAGTTTTCTTTTGTTAGGAACGGTTTTATAGCATTGATGAGTTTAGTGCTCAATGCCGATGCTGAGACGATTGCGTTTACTTGTTTATCCATCGATAGGGTGGCATCTATGTGAACTCCTAGTGTTTTAACTGATGATAGGACTGGGATAGTGCAGTTGTCTATGCTAAAGTTAGTGTAGAGTGGGTTGAGGTTGGCAAGGGTGGGCTTCTGGCCTAAAATGAGGATTTCAGTTTTGTCCCCGTTCAAGCAGAGTCCGTTGGTGGCCATCCAGGCTTGTATGGTAGAGTAGATTAGTTGGAGGGAGGTGGAGTCTTGATGATAATTACCAGTCAGGGGCAGGAGTATCTGCGTGTCGTCAGCGTAGTTCGTGTATGTGATCCCCATGGCGTCCAGTTTGTCGAATAGGGGCTTAGTAAAGAGGTTGTATAGCGTAGGGGCCGTGCAAGAGCCTTGAGGAACCCCACAATGGATGATGGATGGTGCAGCGTGAGCTGTGTTTGAGAAGACTTTCATAGCTCTGCCTTGTAGGAAGGAGGTCACCCATGAGGCCGCGTTCTTGGAAAAGTGTGCTGCTTGTGTTAGATGATTGGTGAGAGTGTCGTGGTCTACCAAGTCAAATGCTGCTGATAGGTCGAGGAGGAGGAGGAGGGCAGGCTTGCCCTTGTCGAGGATGTTAGTGATTTCATTTTTTAAGTCTAGAAGGGCAGTTTCGGTTCCGTGTCCCTTACGGAATCCAGATTGCCTTTTGCCTAGAATTGCGTTGGATTCTAGGTAGTGTTGGATCTGTATATGTGCGGCTTTGTCAAGTAGTTTTAGAAGGAATGGGACTGTGGTTATGGGGCGATAGTTGTTAGGGTTTTCGGGGTCAAGTGTGGGTTTTTTTAGGAGGGGGCGCACCCAGGCCTCTTTGAGGGTGTCTGGGACTATGCCTGACCTGAATGATGCGTTGATGAACGCAGTGAGGAGAGGAGCGAGCTGTTCCGCACATTCTTTGATGATTTTTGGGGGGCATATGTCACCCTTACAGAGTGAGGGTTTGAGATGTTTGAGGCTGTTGATGACCTCGGTTTTGGTGATTTCGTTGAAAGTGAACTTGTGTATGTTGTTGGCTTCGACACTATGTTTCATGTGTGTGTGTGTACTTTGTTTAGGTAAGGAGTTGTAGTGGTGTGATATCTTTTTTTGGAGGAGGTTAATTTTTTCTAGCATGGCTGTTTGTATGCCTGTGCACCATGCCTCGTCCTTGATGATCTCGTCTGGGCAGGTGGGCGGTATGGTTAGTTCTTTAAAGATACAGAATAGCTCTTTAGATTGAGAGTTGGCCGCCGTGATGCGTTGGTTGTACGCTTCGGATTTGGCTCGGAAGATGGCCTCTTTGTATTTTTTGGCTATGGTTTTGAATATATCTTTTGTGTTGTCTCAGGGATTACGTTGCCAGTTCTTGAGCGCTTGACGTTTGTCTGTGCGCATTGCTTGGAGATCCTCTGAGAACCATGAGTTGGAGTGGAAGGATTTTTTCTCTTTTTTGCTTTCTAAGGGGGCGGCAGTGTTGACTGCCCTTGTGATAGAGTCTTTAAATATTTCCGCGAGTGTATTAGGGTCTGATGAGAAAGGGGGCTTTAGACAGGGCACGTTGAGTAGTGCACTGATATTAGCTGCTGTGAGTTTTTTGGCACTTCTGGCTAGAGTAGCCGCAGCTTTGGTGGGCACTCTACCGCTTACAGTGCATGGGATATCGAATAGGATGAGGTTATGGTCTGTCCATGGGAGGCTGGTGTTGGCGGTGATTACTATGTCGCAGTTATGGTCAGAGATCCAGTCTAGGGTGCGCCCTTTGACGTGAGTGGGCGCTAAGATTTTTTGAGAGAATCCTAGGTTTTGGAGGTCCTTGGCTAAAGATAGGGCAGCTTTGTCCTTGAGATCGTTGAGTCCTAGATTTAAGTCTCCTAAGAGGAGTGACTTCGTGGATTTTTTAATGTTATTTCCTACGAGGTGGTTAATTTGGCCTTGGAAGTTGGTGGAGGGGCCAGGTGGACGGTAGATCGTATGGATATTAATAGTACAGTTAGGTGATGGTGCTAGTTTGATAGAGAGGATGTCAACATTTCCGTCTTCTTGATTAGGTATGGTTCTAATGGGTAGGGTTTCCTTGTGTATAAGGGCAACCCCCCCTCCTGTTTTGGTCATTCTATCTTGTCTGATGATGGCGTAACCTGTAGGTATGGCTAGGGTGATGGCAGGGCCGGACGCTTGGTGAAGCCATGTCTCGGTAATGGCCAGTATGTCTAAGTCATTGGAGGTAAGTAGGTCATGTACTTCTATGGCGTGGGCATTGAGGGATCTGACATTGAGGAGAGCGCACTTGTATGGGGTATGGCCGGAGTTCTGAGGTCGCATGGTAGGAGGATTAGGTGTAATGGAATCGTTAATATTGGCGCAGGCATTACTGCTGGGTACATTGATTGTAGACTTACTCCTATGGTATGAGGTGGAGTGACCTATTGTGTGACATAGAAGAGGACTTAGAGGGAAGTGAAAGATTAAGTATGGCAATAGGAGGAGGAAGTGAGGGGGTGGATGGCACATGTTCAGGGAGAACCATGGAAGAAGAGTGGAAAGGACGACTAAGGAATAGGTTGGGGAAAATGGCGCCACTAGGAAAGAACGGAATGAAGGTGAGTACAGACAAGACAACAAAGGGGAAGTTACAACTCCCACTAATACACAGGGGAGGAGGGAGGCCGAATTACATACCCTGGGCTCAGATGGATAAGGCCAATCTGTTAAAGCTATTACCACCGCTATCAGGAGGGGCAAGCAAGTGGATATATGCATTTGAGAAACACACAGCAGGGGTCCCTCTAGCAATTGGTGATGTGAAAAGTCTGCTAGTATCAGCAGTCGGGATCAAGCTGACAGAGTATGGGTAAAGGCTGGTTTCCCGGGAGTAACGTTAGACTGCGATCACCATGATGGGGCCTCTTTTAACACAGTACGTGTGAGGGTGTGGGACGCATTAAGAGAGACATTCCCAGACACCCCGGATTTGCAGTCAGTCATGCAATGTACGATGAATGATGGGGAAGATGCTATGGATTACATTTTTCGGGTCCAGGAGATGTGGAGAGCGGAAACGGGCACGCCCTGGTATCAGTCAACCTCATTATTTAACTTTATAATAAAGAGAGGGCTCCCTAAAGAGGTACAAAAGGCACTTGACACAATTGCAGGCATTGAAGCGAAAGGGTGGCCCGAAATACAGAGCATAATAGTTCACCACTGTAAACCTGTAAACGAATAAAGGAGAGGGAAAAGGAGATAGTGCAAAAAAGATTGGCAGACGAGGCAAAGTTAGTACAAACAAAACTGGTGAAGGTCGCTGCAGCAGTAGCCGCGATCCCCCACAGCAGGGAGGGAGAAGAGGAGGAGGAGGGGCTGGTAGCAATACAGGGGAGGATGGCAACGAATTGGGCAGGAGCAGGGCAACTACAGTGAAACGAGCAGGAGCAGAGCGGAGGTCCACAGTGGCAAGATTGGGCCCCTCGAGGGGGACAAGGTGGGTACAGGGGTCGCAGAGGGGGTGGACAAGGGTACGGGAGAAACGGAGGAAATGGATGGCAAGGTCTCAGAGGTGCGCAGGGAAGCTGTTGGAACTGCGGGAGGTGGGGCCACTTTTCCAGAGAGTGCAGGAATAGATTGAACAACGGATTTCAAGAGATGGAACACTATGGTAACCCTCACGCCGGAAGCCCATACGGTCTTCCAATGGGACAACAACAGAGGGAACAAGAACAGGGGTACCCAGAGCAAAGGCAGGCGCATCATTACAGAACACAGAATCACCAACAAAACAACGACAATATGCACTACACCCCAGGCAACCCTTTCGCAACGAATGCCAAAGGAGCACCAGCCCTGGCCCCCTATAGTGGTGTGTCAGTAGTTTCTGGAAGCGTCTTCAACCAGGGGGGGACAATGAGACAACCAGCATAGGACAGCCCACAGAGAACACTTACATGTCCTGTTCTATATACCACCTACGATGCAGCGGAGGAACCATTGGTAGGGGCGCAGATAGGAGACAAGCAGTTCATATTTATGGTGGATTCGGGAGCCGAAAAATCATGTATCCGTGAGGGCCGGTTTCCGTTATCTAACCGGAAGTTAGAGACTCAGGGGTTCTCTGGGGCTGTAGTTGAAGTTCCTTACACAGAAGATTTGGATGTGACAGTGGGGGTAAAACGATAAAGACACCCTTACTGTATTATGAACAATCGCCAATAAACCTGCTCGGAAGGGACCTTCTTAGCAAGCTTAACATGACAATATCATTTACAGAAAGAGAGATAGTGTGCTCAACACCAGGAATATGCCCATTATGCGTAATGCTGGTGGTACATGCTCGGGCAACAGCACCAGAAATACGCGGCATGCCAGTGGATGAAAGAATGTTCATCGAAGGTTTGAAAACACTGGCCAAAGTAGTTCCCGAGCTAAAAAAGTTAGAGTGGAGAATACCCGCAGAATTTATCTTCCGCCCAATAATACACCCAGACATAGCACCAGGGTCAGTGGTATCCCTAGACCTGCATGCTGTACAGGTATCAGCGAAAAGGATTGCAGTAATTGGGATGGACATAGACGGGTGTGAATGGCACACTGTATTGTACATCAATGCTGATATTGCCCTACAAGATTCATCTGACGAGGATCTCTTTTCTGATGCGGAGAGTGATGGCGAGATAATAATGGAAATAGCAATGCCCTGCGACATTTTGATTCAAACAAGACAAGTGCCCGTCCAGCTGATGGATGTGGTGGGAACCCCACCGTCCTTTTTCAATGATGACATGCAACTGCTGCCCAACAATTTGTGGACAACAGGCCCCCACGATGTAGGCTTGTTGCATGGAGTGACACCAGTGGTAATAAAACTCAAGCCAGGGGCAATTATGCCCCGAGTGAAACAATACCCATTGTCCCGCGAAGCTGAGGAAGGGATAAAAGAGACAATAAATGCATTGCTAGGACAGGGGATAATAGTGCCCTCAAACTCCCCATATCTATCCGATCAAAAAAGCAAAGGGAGGGGCTTGGAGGATGATCCAAGATGTACGCACCCTAAATGACGTCATACAAAAAGAATTTCCTTTGGTCCCAAACCCTGCATCCATACTGTGCAGCATCCCAAAAACGGCATCACGTTTCACAGTGGTTGATTTGAAAAATGCATTTTTCTCCACTCAGGGTACTTTGAAAGTCCAAGCATATTTAACCGCATACTACACGAAGACGAGTGTAATTTATCAGTTGAAAGCACAATCATTTAGTATGTAGACGATTTGCTCGTCTGTGCACAGAGTGAAGAGACGTGCAGAAGAGATTCAGTCACCCTCTTGACACTGCTAGTGAATAAAGGGTATAAGGTGGAGAAGGGGAAGCTACAATACTGTCAGTCAGAAGTGCTGTACCTGGGACAGCTGATATCAAACGACGGGAAGAGAATAATACCTGACAGAGTAGAAGCAATAAGGTCAGTGAGAGAACAAACCACAGTGAAGGAGATGCAGAAATTCTTGGGAATGTGTAACTATTGCAGAGCATGGATACTAGATTATGCAGCCTACACCAGGCCATTACTGCAAGCACTCAAAGAGGCCAGCAAGAGAATAGGAAAATAGAGTGGTCAAAAGAAATGAGTGACTCTTTTGGGTCGCTAAAAGAACTAATCTCGAGTGCTCCAGTACTCGCCAATCCTGATTATGAGTGCGCATTTTACCTGTTCTCACATTGCAAGGGAACTCTTATGACAGCTGTACTGACACAAAAGACTTCCCTAGGACACAAACCATTGGCTTACTATAGTGGCACATTAGATGCAGTGATGCAAGGCCACTTCGCGTGCGAGCAGTCTCTCGCCGCCGCCGCGTTTGCCATTGAGAAAAGCACTACAGTAGTAATGGGGTGCCCTGTCACGTTGTTTGTGGAACACTCATTGTTTGCAATACTTGAAAGATCAAAAAGCACACTGACCACACAGCGAGCAACTGCCTATGAGATAATATTGTCTAGCGCCAATATTCACGTGGTAAGGTGCAGGACAGTAAACCCAGCAACATTCATCACAGAACCATGCACACTAGAGGACATGCAAGAGCACAACTGTGCAAAATACACAGGGGAAACGGGGGAGGGCACGGTGGTATGTGAAAATGCCCTGAGCGAGGAAGAGGTGTACTTTGTGGATGGGTCAGCATCAATTGACATGGACAAAGGAAAGAAAGATGTGGGACTAGCAGTAGTGAGGTTAGAAGAAGGTGAGTATGAAGTACTAGTACAATATCACCTTCTGTCCCATTTCTCAGCCCAAGCAGCAGAACTCATCGCCCTAATAGAAGCATTACATGCAGCTAAAGGATGTGCAGTAACGATATACACAGATTCAGCCTATATGACGACAACAGTACACGGAGGTCTAGCCTGGTGGGGACGGAGAGGGTTTCGAAGGGCAGATGGGACCCCAGTGCAACACGCTGAACTGTTGAAGGAATTGATTGAGGATCTAAAAGATCCAACAGTGATAGCAATAGTGAGGTGCCAAGCACATACGTCCAACACGGACGTTGTGTCTCTGGGGAACGCGGCATCAGACGCTGCTGCGAAGGAGGCTTTGTATTTTGAAAGACATGGAACAGGCGAGTACCTATTGCAGCGCCAAACAAACGAAGAGCTCCCAGAAGGATACAATGCCATGCCCATATCACAAATACTAGAGCTACAGGAGAGTGCCAGTTGTGACGAAAAAATGGTGTGGGAAAAAAGGGGGTGCAGCCAATCGGCAACAGACTTATTGTGGTGCCAAAATAACTCAGGAAAAGTAGTAATGCCCATCAAACTGTTAGAGATAGCATTTCAGCAATTACACTTTCCAGCGCATAATACTAAACAACACATTGCAGCAGAGATACAGGAAGATTGGTTTGTGCCATGTCTCCAGGAACACATATCTAGATTGACAATGGAGTGCACAACGTGCCAAATATATAACTCTGGTATGACCCTACGGACACTCAGGGGGACAATTCCAAAACCAACAGGGTCCTTCAGGAACTGCACATCGATTATGCAGACATGGGGAGAAGTGTAATGGGGCACGCTACATGATAGTGGTTGTATGTCCATTTTCCAGGTGGGTGGAAGCAGGTCCATGTGCACGACCTGATGCTAAGAGCGCTGCAAAGTTCCTAGTAAGGGAAGTGTTCTCGCGCTGGGGAATTTGCGATGTAATTCTCTCAGACAATGGCATTTTGTGAACGAGCTCTTCAAAGAAGTGACTGCGTTACTGAGAATAAAGCATAAACTGTGCTAGATTTATCATCCTCAAAGTAACGGCTTTGTCGAAAAGATGAACGGTCTGTTAAAAGGGAGATTGTCTAAATTGTGTTTTTCGTTGAAGAAAAACTGGATCTACTGCTTACCCCTTGCACTGTTTGAGCTGAGGAATCAGCCGAGCAAGGACCACCATCTGTCCCCGCATGAAATCGTGACAGGGAGACGGATGCAGACAGCACATTCCCCACTGCGCCAGCACTCAGATGCACACAGAAGCGCCACAATATTAGGAGATGAATTTACAGAGTACCTGAAGAAGCTAACTAGGGCGGCGCGTGCAATATCAAGGCAGCTCTCACCACCATTCACAAGGGAAGAAGGGAACACAACGGTGTCGTTTGTGGAACCTGAAACACAAGCACAATTAATGCCAGGAGAGTTCATTTATGTCCGGAGTTTTGTGCGCCGGTGGAATGCCCCAAGGTTCCATGGCCCGTACGAAGTAGTATTTTGTACACCCACAGCTGTAAAGGTAAAAACGCTCAAATATTGGATACGTTTGACAGATGTGCGAAAGGCATATAATAGTGTACAGGAAGAGGTGGACGAGGAGGCACAGACAACAGCAAACAAAAGTAATGAAAATGATGAGTGAACGTGAAAAAATGAATGGAGGAGTGTAACTGATAGATAAAACTGTTAACTAAATAATTCTATTACAGGTTATTGATCGAGATAAAAAACAAAAAATATGTATTGTCTGTTCCCTTCTCTGTGCATCCCCCCCTGTCCCCCATCCCACCCTTCTCCCTTTTATGACCTCCTGGTACATACAGTGCCAACAAAAATGTTTACATGCACGCACTTAATGCACTTTTATATCTCAAACAGGAACTACCATGGCAACAAACGGGCAGCCTGCAACAAATAGATTGATTAGATATAGAGAAGTTTTTGCTGAAAGATGTAGATATTCCTATGAGTGTGGGTTGTCTGTATGCATTACATTCTTTTTTGCAATACTGTTTGGCTTGGTTACTTATTGGTTTATAGCGTTCATCTCTATCGAGATGAACGAGGGGGGAGGGAATAACGAGATTAATGTAACAAATCAAACTACAGCTGCGGATACTAAAGAAGGTGATTATTTGAGATGGGACGGATCTAAGCTTGTATGGGGATATTACACAAAACCGTCCAATGTTGTTACCCCGCCAAATGAAAGAATACAGGATAAAATGCAAAATAGCACAACTTCCCCGCCAAATGCCTCTGATTACAATGCCCGCAGTTTAAATGATTGCAACCCTTCTGTAATATCATGGATGTACAACACCCCCACGAGCGTGCCCACACATGTAACCACCCCCACAATAAAGAACACACTACCTGATAAAATAAAGAAAGGGAATGAAGAGATGGCCGTGGGATACACAGCATTATATGATGAATGGGAAAAGGGGGGCGGAGGGGAGAAAGGGGGGCCTACACTGTTCCTCGCACATGGAGCTGGGTGACATCTTAGAAATAGTAGAAAGAAAAGGGAGGTGGGAAGGAGAAAATACGACGAGTATTACGGGTTGGGACTCGACAAAATGGAAGACCCACGACACCCCCACCAGACAAATAAATGGTTGCAGACATGAATGCAACTGCTAAGCAAACAACAAATGAGAGTTGTTATGTCTGCTCCCTCATTCCCCATGCTTCAGGTACACCAAAAGTACTGCTACCAAAAGAGTTGCCTATTGTGGATGCCCAACGTCTCCTTCATCTCACGTTGTGCAGAATTAAGAACACCTTCCAGGCACACGAGGTAACTTTTAAAATGCTGCAGAATGAGAAGACCTGCTACCCGAAAGCGGAAGGAGTGATATGTTTGGAAGAACCATTTTTTATAATACAAGGGAGATTATGTTCAGAAAGTAAGTGGAAAGATGAAGAAATAATGTGCAAAGTGAAGCGCTGCGAGGTGCGGCACCAGAGAAACTGCAGTGGATAGAGAAATCATGCACACCAGTATGGAAGGAGCACATCTCAAAATTGACTTGGGTGACTGCTATTGAAAAGCCCTTCAAGTTACAGAAAGAAATAATCTATGAACTGTGTTTCAAGGGACAGGGCAAAAATGTCATGGGGGTAAAATTGCAACAAGACCCTCACCATCCCGGATAAGAGAAGAGGAACAGCGGCCCTCATGGACACTTGTTTGGTATGTGGCAACCAGGCATACCTGCACCTCCCACAATCCTGGAGTGGCAGCTGCTCATTGGCCACCCTCCACTCTGCACTAATGGTGATACCGGAAAGCCACATTGATGGGAGCAAGAAAATGCGAGAGACCCCTCAGCAGAATGAGGCCCAACCAACTACAGAATCACAAGTATATGTCCTGTCTTCCGGTAATAAGGGAGAGATGCTGTCACGAAATAGACGATTGTCGAACTACATATCAAAAGCATCTTCAGAGCTACTGGCGCAGATCCCGGACAGATACCGATTATTCAGCTCTGCAGACACTTTCTTCGCCTCACTCATCCCCATCATCCAGGCATGGGAAAATGCAAAATGGCTCCAAATTACAAGATGGGAGCTGATCCAGCTGGCAAATGACACTGAAGAAGGATTTAACGTAATAAAAGTGGAACTGCGAGCACTGCGGCTAATGACCATGCAAAATAGGTATGTCTTAGACCTGTTAACAGCGATGGACGGAGGTGTTTGCCGAAAAATTGGAAGTGCCTGCTGCACTTTCGTACCTTCCGAAGATGCAGATAATGGTTCCTTATCCCACGTGATCGAAGCCGTACATAACCTAGGAGAAAGAATGAAAATGGAAGGTGGAGCAGAAGCAAGCACGTGGTTCGACAACATCTTCTCCTGGGTCCCATCATGGCTGGGAATGACTGTTAAATTTTTGATGCCGGCAGTAGTGTTCCTCCTTTTTATTTTTTGTATGTGCCAGGTGGGCCTTCAATGTTGTGCAAACGCAGTACCAAACGGTGCATTGATGATGGTGACAATGGGCAACGCTCGCGCAATGAGACAACATATGCAGGAAGTAGAGGTACAAACATGAGCAGAAAACACACCAAAATTCCAGATGGTGTCCATGTACCACAGCGGGGATGTAGTAGATTGGTTGTGGCACACTACAATCAAAGAGCCCCGTGTACTTGAATGGTATGAGGAGGTATGGGTGGATTTGGAGGAGGATGAAGGTTGTATATATCTGACCTGCACCCCGGACGAGTATGCTAGAAGGGGAGAAAGCCTGCGAGGAGTGTGTAGGGCATGGATGCCCATAAAAGGCACCCCTGCATGGGATGAGGCTGTAGCTGAAGAAGAAGAAGAACGCAAGAGGTTGAGGGAGTTACAGGATTCGTTACTTAAGTAACGAAAGGGGGGAAATGTATGGGAAGATTGGTCCAAGAGACCCCCCTCCCCTGCAGCCTCTCCCCCTTGTGAAGTCCATGACTCGTTGGGGGTTCCCCCTGCCACCAGGGCCCAGGTGGCGGGTGGACCACTGGCTGAAGACATTGACCAAACATGCTGTATTAAGCTAGGTCCTGAAAACCATTTTGTGAAATCAAAATGGCATGAGCCCTGTGCACCGCAGTGCGGCCCCCACCCTTGGAGAGTCTCACTTGTCCCTGCGGCCGCAGCTCCCTGGCAGATCCGCTGAGAGCCCGTTCCCACGAACAGACGGACATGCGCTAGTGCTAGATGCAAACACTGTAACATTCACCTTCCGCAGTGTATCACTGCCCTCAGCATGACCCGGCCAGCAGGGCCAGGGTGGAAAAGAACTGTAAAATGGTCCCCCGACAAAAGTAGGAACCCCAAATACTAATAAGCAAACTGCCTGGGATGAAACTCTTCTCTTCAGGACCTTTTTGATTAAAACATGTAACCTCCAGAAAGATGGCAGAATGTGTGTTTATATGGCATTCTGGTTGAAGTACCCACATCCCCGTAGCTATGCGCAAAATGGTAAAAGTGTCCCGGGGTTTTCATATTATATGTTTTACCGAGAAGAATGCACTCCAAGGTCCTATGCCATAACTGAACTAATGCTGCTAGAGTGCGAAGGAAGACAATTGCAACCACATTGGGAGCTCATGTAAAGTGTTCACGAAAATGCACAAAATGTATTTGAATGTCTAAGCTCACCATGTGGCACTGCCATCAGACTCATTGGCCAGTTATTCCTGCATGCTCCACCAACCTTACTACTACCTCGCTTACCGTGCATGTATAGCAATGTAACAAGATGTTGTGGTTGTTAAATACTTAACATATAGATATCATTTGCAAAATGGGTATAGGTAACACATTTGAAATGGCTATGTAAAGGTACTAACAATATAGAAAACATAAGCGTTGAAATGAATCAATGAGTATTGTACATTATATGAATGTTTTTGCCTCTTTCACATAATCTGCAACACACAAGGAAAATACCATTGTGGGCATATCCAAGGCCATTCCCCCTTCCTCCCCATTGAAGCCTGCCAGATGGAAAGCAGTGGCCTGTGCTGCTCTGCTTCACCTCCCCCAATTCGGCTGGAAGCGCTTCAAGAATTCACGTTCCCCTGCAGCTCCCAGGGTCGCGGCCAGCCACCTGAACTATTTATAACCCAGCAGTAAACCCCGGCCATAAAACTCAGGCCCGAAGGTCCCCTTTCTTAGCTCCACGACCCACCAGCTCACCCCAGGTTAATGGCCCGTGTAAAATTAGGACACCCAATATTATAGCAACACTGTAGGAACACATTCATAATGACTTCTAGCGAGACATGATAACTTGGACAGCTCGCCCCTTGCCCTGAGACCCAACCTTGCGACCTATGATACCCGGTCAACAGGACGATGGTAACCATGTATTAATGTATCACCAAAAGACCCCACTCTAGGTGCATTCCTCCTGTGTTGCATTAACCTGTAGAATAACCTATTGGAAGATTTACCGGGGAAGATAACATTGCAATATTGAATGAATGCGGTGTGCGTGGCCTTAGGGCAGAAAGCCAAGAAAGACGTTCATCGTTGAGACTGGTCACGGCTGGCACAACAACACTGCCCGGATGAGCCCAGCTGACCTGCCCGGCCCACATGGGTAACCAGTGACGTCCACCAACCACTGCAAACCACATCACAGCTGCACCTATAGTTAGTCGTCGCCACACAATCCCCATGAACTTGTAACCCCTATAGTGTGTAGGTTCTTATGACGCATTTTGTAAATATATACGCCTGTCTTTGCTATTGTCAGACAGAGCGCTCTCGGAGTTTGCAGAGTCCTTATGCCCTATTCTGACTTATATAAACTCCCATTAAGCTCACCCGCACTTTGTCTTAGCCTTATTCCCATCTTGGGAGAGTCCATTATTGTCTCTCATTGTGGGGAGGATCGTGCTATCTGGGGACGCTCGCCTTCAGGAGCCATACATTTCACTCTATTACAGAATCATAGTCCCTAATTTGGCTATGTACACCTCCAAGCATTTATTTAAGATCTTGGCCCCATATCTATCGATATATTCAAGGAAAAAACTTTAGTTGCAGGGACGTTAAGGTGACAACTACTGCATCAAAAACCCTAAAATTCAGCTAAAGACATCTTCACTTCATGCCCTGTGTTGTGCATCCCATGACCACAATGACATCACAGATGATATCACTGATGCCACTGATGCGACTGGCCTAGATATGTCAGTAAAGGAAAAAAGAGGGAGCCAGATCTGTGATGTCATCAGTGATCTCATCATTGACATTTGTGATGTCATCTTTGATGTCCTGGGTGTTAGTCTTAGCAGTGCGCGGTGGTGGCGCGGGTTATGGTAGCTTAGCTTCCCATAACTGGCGAATTTCAGTTTTTTTTTGGTTTTACTTGGAACCATAACGTCCCTGTAAGAACATTTTTTTCACTGAATTTCATAGGTTTTTAGTAGCGCAACTTAACCATAACGTCCCTTTAACAAAGTTCTTTTAACTGAATTTCATAGGTTTTTAATAGCGCAACTTAACCATAACCTCCCTTTACCAAAGTTTTATTTACTGAATATACATATAAATAGTGTGAATTTCATAGGTGTTTACTATAGGATTCCCTTACTTTATATCCATGTAATATAGAATATACTGAACCCCTTGCAAGTGAATTTGATGTCTGTGGACTGTGTGTATGTCCGCGGATGGACGCGGACAACATCAACACTACGCAAAAACTCAGGGGGTATCTTAGATTGTTCTATCATGCCATATAAACACGGAACAAGTTCAAAAAGCATCACATGAACACATTATATGTAATAATAAATAAGAAGTGGAACCTATATATGTAATACATGAACCGTCCATTTAAATAGCATATGTACTAGAATGGAATATACCAAAAACAAAAAAGATATGCCTCCAACATAATTACCTCACAGAAACTGCACAGCAAGAAGGAACAACATACCTACACAACAGTAACAACAAAACTTACCAGAAACTAGTAAGTAAACTTCATTTTTCTTATATATTTCTAAACTTTCTGTATTAGGTACACTAAAAGTAATATATATTTTTTTTACACAGAAATGTCCAGTACTTTGGAATGGCTTGAAGAACATTTCCCATGTGATGAAATGAGTGATGAAAGTGATACTAATGGTAGAGACTTCACTTTATAAGCCAATTATTAACCTTTACTTTATGTGACATTTTTTTAACAGACCATACAAACAGTGAAAATAATATACCAAAAGAAACATTAGAAAATGCTCTGCAGCGAAAGGAACAACAAATGGATATGCTAATGGAAAATTGCAATCTTTTAAAACATTTTGTGGAAGACCACATAAAAGAAAACATTAAATATCATTGTCCCACATGTACCTGTTCCCCCTCTGCATGTCCCAATCAACTATCCCCAAACCCTCACCACCAAGAAAAACATTATGATGAGACTTCCATCCCTTCATCCCCTCCCATCCATTCTCTCCAAACCCCCAATTCCCCTGTATTTATGTCAGTTTCTGCTTCCCCCTCTCTTTCATAAATATTATATTTGTCTATAATAATAAAATATTATGTGTGTTGTTACTTTATTCCTTTGTGTCTTATTTTTTTGAAAAAGGCAGTTAAGGTGTCTGCGGACACTGCGGGTGTCCGGAATGTCTGCAATTAACCAAAATGGGGGTGTCCTTAGAACACTATACATGTCCGTACTGTCTGCAATCAAAATGGAACTGTTCTTAGAACACACCCGGTGTCCGGGATGTCCACAATTAACCAAAATGGGGGTGTCCTAAGAACACTATACCTGTCTGTACTGTTTGAAATCAAGATGGAACTGTTCTTAGAACACACTTGACGTCTGGGATGTCCGCAATTAACTAAAATGGAGGTGTCATAAGAACACTATACCTGTACGTACTGTCTGCAATCAAAATTTAACTGTTTTTAGAACACACCCGGTGTCTGGGATGTCGCAATTAACCAAAATGGAGGTGTCCTAGGACACTATACCTGTCCGTACTGTCCGCAATCAAGATGAAACTGTTCTTCGAACACACTCGATGTCCGAGATGTCCGCAATTAACCAAAATGAAGGTGTCCTTAGGACAGTATACCTGTCCGTACTGTCCACAATCAAGATGGAACTGTTCTTAGAACACACCGCATGTCAGGAATGTCCGTAATGAACCAAAATGGAGGTGTCGTAAGTACACAATACCTGTTTGTACTGTTTGTAATTAAAATAGGAGTGTCTGCACTGTCCCTAGAACATCTACACACATGCACACCACACCCATATGTCCTACGAACATCGCACCTGTCCGTAACTGTCCATCGCACGTGTGTCAAACTTTTAATTAATTTGAGGACACGAACACTGTCCGTAGAACACCCGCGCGCATGCGCAGAACCGTCTCTGCACATTTGGTGTCTTGTGGACAGCCATTCCAATTGCAAACGTGACTGCGATGTCATCATGTGACTGCACCCACGCTGAGCATGTGTCCTTATTTGTGTACACTGTCCGGGTCCCTGAACACTTTAAATGTACTTTTTTCGACAATCCAAAATATTTTACAGTAAAGGTTCACCATTGCACATGTCCCAGACCATGTCCCTGGTGATCTACATACTTTGTGGAACCTTTTGAGCCTTTTTTGGTGTTCGATCTGTCCGCAGACAGCCCGGCTGTCCACGGAGCATGCCCAGCACCCCTATATAAGGCCACACCCTACAAATGCTCCTCATTGTGCTTCTGGCTACCTGACAGATTATTGCTTCTTCTTGCATTTACTGCATTTCTGCTGACTCTTGCCTGCTTTCCTGCAGATGGTGCCCATGGCTGTTTAAGATTCATCTCCACCCCCTCAGATGGGTACAGGTGTGAGGATCCAGAGGAGACATATGAAGAGGATTAAGTGGATGAGGTAGTGGAAGTCCCTACTACCAGCACTCGCCGTGAGTCTTGGGTGTGGCAGTTGTTTACCACTCTTGATGGAGTGCCAAAAAGTTGTGCGAATGAGGTCATCTGCAATCACTGCCACATGGTGCTGAGTCGTAGAAGGCCTGGCTCATACAGCTTTGTTACGACATCAATGAAGCGACACCTAAGGTCATTCTATGGTGGCGCTATTCGCAAGGTTGTACCTTGTGATGAACGTAGTAGGTTGAGTTCCTTTACAGAATCCTCTGTTTCCTTCCTCTCACCACAAGAGACACTCCTGTGGGACAGAGCATCCCTCCAGCTGCCTCAAAGGCCATTCATGATGATGTTGACCCTTACCTTTAAAGGTTCACAATATTGTGTATGTACTGCGATGCAATACTCTGCAGGGGGGAAAATCTTCGGAGTGCATCAAGGAGCACGAGAAGGTCTGCCCATTACCTGAATAAGGCCCACCCTACATCTTCCTCTCTCCACCTGCCCTTTCTTATCCCCGTGGTTGGTGTCCCTTTCTTACCCTCCTTTGCCTTCCTTTCCTTGTGTGTCGTGTTTAAAAAACCAAACAAATCTAAAACAACAAAACCCCAAAACAAGACACTTTTCAGAGCTGCCTTTTTACAGTTTCAAAATAGAAGTAACAAATAAATACTGCAGGGCCCTGTGCATTTTTATTAGAAGTCTGCTGACAGTCCACGGACATTTAACATTTTTGCCCCATCAGAACCATTGCACTTTTCTATGGGAAGGAGTGGTGACTCTGAAAAGAGCCTTTTGGTGGTGTTTTTTTTGTGTTTTGTGTTTCAAAAACTTCATATTATTAACACCTACTGCAAAATGTATTAATGTATTTACAAAAAAGGTTGCAATGCATTTTGTATATTTCGCAGAAAAATCAGATTGCCAGCATAAGTAAGATGTACTCCATCTCTGCGAAAAATGTATGTACTACAAAACATAATATTTTCATTGTGAAAAGAGGAAATGTCACCATCTCTTAAAAAGGCACAAACAACCTTATTGTCACTGCGCCTCACTTTCTCCATTTGTGGACCAAATAAAGAAGAACGCAGCTACATTTGTTTTTGTGCAAAACAAGAAAAAATTACTTGGGAAATTGGAAACATGTCCATGACCTTCCCAAGTCCATCTTTCATAGCAAATTGCAAAGAAATTCCAGACACATGTCCTAAACTGTTCCCTCCAAAATCAATGATAATTATGTCTGGATGACGCTGTGTCACCAAAGTAGCACAGAGAGGTACCAAATCCAGCCACTTCAGAACACGCACTCCATGCCAGTGCACTTCCACATGAGGGAATCCAAGATGTGCAGCCACTCCACAGCATTCTGCATACACATCCAACCAATGTATCCATGAGTCTCCCAAAATCCAGACAATCTGTTTTCTGAAACACACAGCCATAGCTATCTGTTCTTCTCTCAGGAAAAAAGACTTTCTGACAAACTCTCTCCTTACACAACATACCCAGTAAACTTTATTGACTAATCCCTTGCTCTGCTCATTCTCCTTTGCATGCCTCTCCACCCCAAAATCACCCTGTGTAACATGCAGAGTCCGCTGACAACCACCATGTCCGCGGACATATCAACAAATCTGAGCGTGATCAATTTAAATTTAAATAATTTTCCCCATTTCCCCCTTGAAGTTGGCTCTGAAAAGAGCCATTCTTTTTGGGTTTTTTGCAGATGTTTGAGAGACACCTTTATTTTGTATTTATTTTTGCTTTTGCTTTCTTATTTTAATCCGAAATACCATCTTCTTTCAAATAAACAGCATTACCAGAATGAATGTTCTCATTATTACAAAATAACATACCAGCTCTAAGCATGAAAGTAAGCATGACTCGGTTGATTGCACACCTAGTAATGTTTTGCTGAGGACAAAAAACAGAACAATTGTCCCATATTGCCCTAGGTACTAAACCAGAAAAAAGTAACTTTGGCATTTGGAAGGACTTTCATTACTGCTTGAACCAAGTTTTCCAGATCTGCCAACAAAGTTGGGGCACTGACATGGCCCAAGTGCAAAGCACCACAGTGCAAAACTACCACATGGGGAATGTTCATCCTGCCCATATCTTCACAAACATGTACAATTCCTTGCACATTGAAATCAGGCACAGTGCTCCATACCACCTCCACTCCTTTAACATCAAAATTGTTTGCCACATGCCTGCATGTAGCATACTGCTCCAAACCATGCACAAACATATCTCCAACCACCAACACCCTGACTTTCTCCACCTTTGCCATCTTCACTACACACAGCCTCTTTCAACACAAATCCACAACCTCAACACCAGATTGGCTAATCCCTACAGTCCCCTCTCCATGCTGGATTTGCTGGAAAACCCCAGATTTGGTACGCCCTGTCCGCGGACAGCTGCGGTGTCCGTGGAGCACATAACTCTCAGACAGCCCTTCTACCCTTTCCACTTCACTCTCTGAACCATTCCCTCATTGGATACAGCTAAGCAGTCACACAGCCATCCACCAATTAAATCCAAGAACTCTACATCTAACTCCATCATCATAGTTCATCACTTCAAATGTACTGTTGATCAATCTGAGTACAAGTCTCATGTCATTGGAAAGCACCTTCTACAAAAACTACTGTACAAGTCTCCAAGGTTTCTACTTGCAGCTTCATGCATATCCACATGCATGAATACAAACTATAGGTATGCATATTTTCTGCACAGTACATGTACAACTCTTATCAATGCATATAAACAGGGTAACTGCCACTTAACCTGTATAACCTACTGTCATTTTTCCCATCTGCTATAATCAACTGTCACTTCCAAACCTGTCTGCTATCTAAATTCTTTTTTTACACACACAACTATCTAAAAAAAGTGTAATTTCATATTAAAAGATGGAGAAATAACAGTATAATTGTATAAACACACTTAGTAGTGTGTTATGAAATTACACGCAGCCAGGATGAGTTCATGCATCTTTATACACTCACACAGATAGACAGTATCATTAGAAAAGCTCCCAACTGAAAAAATACCACTGCCTCTACATCACATCCTTTTGCTTTATTACACACACCTTCACAAATGCATACATTCCATGCTTTTCTATACAGTTTCTCCAATTTACCCTATAAAAAAGCTAAATAAGTATATCATTATTTCTTCTATCTCCTAAAATCCAATAAAACAGACTTAAGAAACCAAGTGAGTTGCATATGCTTAGTATTATACTCATTTGCAAAACATGTTCAACTAACATATTCTAAGTAAAATATACAGGCTGCACATAGGCAAAAGAAACTGCATGCACGCACTATGCTCAGTTATCAAAAACACGAATACTGCAAAAACATAAAAATCAACGTCTAAATTAACAACAGTACTATAAACACACATATTCATTAACTCCTTTCTTTTACAATTGCAGTGAAGATCACTCTCGGAAAAGCAGCAGCATCTGCAGTACAAACAACAACTCAGAAGAAAAAGTAAGTACAATACTACCATAACATTCAAATTGTTACTCAAACACACTGTGGGGCTGATTCATGGAATTTGTGCACCGAAAAATGGGGATTTGTGTGCCATTCTGCCCACAAATCCCCATTTGTTAAACAGGGATTTGCGGGCAGAATGGCACACAAATCCCTGTTTTTCGGCACAAAACTTCCATAAATCAGCCCCTAGAATGTTAGTTTTGCAGAACAAAGAACGGTTTTAATACTATACCATTAGATTTAGTATTAGTGCTTCTCCTCACCACTAGCTTACTTTGTATTGTCATCTGAACCCCACTGTAGTAACACACAAATACAAGAATAGCCTTCCCAACTTGTTGTAGCTGGCCATTGCACAATCACACACATCTACATACATCCTTAACATCATATTCAGACACTCATGCACACAGCACACATACATTCCAACAGACCCCAAAGAATGCCTACCAAAAAGCAAGTCCGTAGAAAGCAACACAGAAGTAGAGCACATCAAAATAAAAGTGTCCAAAATAAGCATCCATCTCTAGCAGAATGTGTACAAAAAGTTCAAACAAAACAAGCTTCCAGTACAGAAACTTTGCCTCCTCTTTCAAAATGTGAAACGAAACAGAAAGTGATTAACAAGAATTCAGGTACCACAACTACTAACACTGCTCCTATAAATCCTGATGTATTTGCAAGTAACCATACCAAAAAAAGTATTTTACAAACAATATTCTGCCACAGAGTCCTTCAGAATCTTATAAAAACAGGAGAGATATCACGCACAACCGTTAAAACCTACCGTAGAAAATGAATCTTAGAAGCTTTCATAGATAGTGCAATTATTCTCAAAAGGAAGTTATTTACTTTAGGTTTAAAAAATGATACAACTAACAAAACTAACTACTAAACTAAAAAAAAGACTTCTCAATAAACGTCAACAAAAATTACTTCTTAAATATCTGTGGAGGTGAATGGAGTCACACCACAAACACAGAGCCATATTTTAATGAAGAAGCATACAAACAGAAGCAAACAAACACAATTGCCATACAGAGCAGTGGGCGTGGGTATGAAAAACATAATAATACCATAATGGAACAAGAAATGCTGCTTACAAAAATATTCCAAGAAAACTCAGTATCACCTTTCCATTCAACTGAACCAAAACATCCAGTGTACAAATGGCCGTGCATGTCAATGTGCAACATTGCCAAAACATCTTTCAAATCTTTACTCCAGTTCCTCAATTAGTATGTGAAAGGCAAAATTCTAAATTAAACTACTACAAAGTATGGATACCTGTCCAGTACGAAAATACACAGACCTATTTGCAAAAGCACCTTCCATCATATCAAAATGATATGAACACATCATTCAACTATAAGAAATTTAGTCCATAAACTGAACTGTGCTAAAAGTCCTGCTTTAGCACAAGCCAATTTAAATAACAATCTTCTACATGGTACAGCCAAAGACCTACACGAAGAAATAGAGCATATCCAGAGAAAATATTTTGGAAGTGAAAGCCACTTACAAAATTCAATAGCTTTACAACAGACTACCAAACATTGTACAGATGGCAACCGTCTACAACACATACAAAAAGAAATACTAACATTTAAAAGTACATTTGCTGAAGTACCAAACCATGTGTGTGTGTGTTGCGCAGAACTTTCTTATAAAAGTAGCACAAAAACTGTAGACATAGCATATAAAATACAAGACAATGAAGATTACAAATGGTTTGAATTAGCTCTCTACCTTATAGCAGAAAACAATTACGAAATAACTGACCCCTTAATACTTTGCAGTTACTGAACTGCAACACTTGACAACAACCAAACTCCTTCACGAGCTATCACAAATAACTTGGAATTATTCCCACTACCAAAACCCCTGCAACAATTCCATTTATATGGGAGCATCATAATTCAAACAGTGCACCCATTTCAAGCAATAATACGCCTTCAACCAAAAACAGCAAAAATACCTCCCTCTTAATTAGTGAAAGCCATTTCTGGCAAAGTAGTTTATTTACCATTAGATCTGAAGGAAAATGTACACAATCTGGGAGTGCAGGGCCAATAGATCAATCTTTAATTGCATTAGTAAATGGTGTACCTACAAAAGACAAAAAAAATTGGCAACAACTCGTGGACTTACATAAAGTTAGACAAGACTTGCAATATCTAAAAGACATTAATGAATACTGCACATAAATTAATATTGAAGTAAACCTGAGGGAAACTACTGAAATAATTCAAGAAACTGGTCAATTTCAATTTCTAGATCCTGCTAGTGTATCCAATATTTAAACAATTATACAGTTCATCCATTACACTCTAAAGACTCCATAGATGAGGCACTGGAAACATACCAAATGCGAGAAACCAAAGGATCACCAATCAGCATATGGGAAAAAAGTATAGAAGCACATGCTTTTCCTCTACTCTTTCCTACTTGGAAAGTAGGAATGTACAATGATAGACACACTCAGATAACAGCATCAGAATACCACTCTTTGCAAATGTATTCTGAAGATCCCAGATTTAGACAAAATGTGGAATACATATACCACCTACTCTTTGAAAGTGAACTAGCAATTCTATGCTACAGAGTTGCACACACATTGAAATCAGTTACCCATTTTCAAGATATATCAGCAACACAATTGCTACAAAAAGTACAAGAAAAAGATGAGGTTCTACAATCAAGCATTACAAATCTGTTAGCAAACATGCATGGTACAAAAGAATACTGGTTCCGACGTCACGGAGATGTACGTTGTATGATAAGCAACCTTGGCCCACCCACTTGGTTTTCTTACATTAAGTTGTGTAGAATATGCATGGGATGATTTACATGATTTCCTATGCTTAGCAAACAACAAACAAACAAACATAGATATACTAACACCTGGAGAACTATTCTCTCTAGATCCTGTTAATGTTTCAAGATATTTCCATCATCGCTTCATTGCTATGCTACACTTTATTTGTAATAAAACTGTTCCTCCCCTCGGAGAAGTGGAACACCTCTTTTGGAGAAAAGAATACCAAGCCAGAGGAGCACCACACATCCACAAGCTTTTATCGATTAAAGATGCTCCTAAATTTGGTCAAGACAGTGATGCCACTGTTTTACAGTTTATCGAAAAATATGTCACTTGTGAAATTCCTTCACAAACAACAAATAGTGACCTTCATGTGCAAATTTTACAATTTCAAAGACACACATGTGGGGAATATTGTCGTCGCAAATATAAAAACAAAGGGAAATACTACACGAAATGCAGCTTTGGTTTCCCTAGACCAGTTACAGCAACAGGTCAAGTAAACAACTTCATGTCTTCAGTTAGACATAGGGCCTCATTACGACCCAGGCAGTAAGTTACCGCCTGGGTCGTACCTTTACCACCATGGCGTAAACTGCGTTTACGCCATGGTGGTTGGTGGACTTACCGCCCCATTCCGAGGTGAGTGGGGCGGTAAGTCCCCATTAACCCATTTACCCTTCCCCATTCCCATTTTTGCCCCATAGGGCATAATGGGAGTGGGGAAGGCGTTAATTACACCACCGTAAATTACGGGCGCGTAATTAACAACAAGGTCCCTTAGCGCCATGGATTTTAACACCTGCTAAAAGCAGGTGTTAAAACCTCCATGGCGCTAAGGGACCTCGGAATCAGGCGGTAAGGGTCGGCGCTGTTTACGCCGCCGTAAACCCCTTACCGCCTGGGTCCTAATGAGGCCCATAGTGTCAAAGGTAAATCACATATTACATAAAAAGAAGAGAAGAAGCAAAATATATCAATGATTACAATGCAATCATTGCCCACTTATGGAATGCAAATATAGATGTTACAGCCTACTTAACCAAAGCAGAACAAAACAGAGCTTCAAGACCTCTGGGATGCCCTATCATCTGACAAAACACTGTCACAGAAATCGTACAGCTTAGGCATAAAAATGTTCTCTCATAGAGAATGTGGCTGCTATGAAGCTGCAGATCATTTAACCGGTACTGCTTTGTATAGAAAATCTGAAAATATAGTATGGCTAAGTCTTGGTCCTGCTAAATCTAGAAAAAGAGTTCTCAAATCATATGAGGATATAGAAACAATAGCCACAAATGATCCCAACGGCCAAGACATTTTGAAAAACAATTTACTTGACACATACTACCCAAACAGGAGTACCACTTTGGAAACCATGTGTCTATACCACATAGCCCAAAACTTCACATATAAAAATAATTTAAAACCAGATTAAAACAAAGGTATATACAGAGTGACAAATTGCAAAGGCAGCTTAGTGAAACTTACCAAACAAAGCTTACTTAATCATATCAAATTGTCTTTAAAAATTCCTCAACATAAAGAACTATATTACATGTCCCTGCTACAACTTTTCAAACCATGGAGAAAAGAAGAAGAGTTACTAGATATCTATGACTCATATGAAGACACTTTCAAAGCAAATGAAAGCACTATAACTTTACACAGTACAAAACAATGTTGCACAATGAACAGCAACACAAAGAAGAACTCCAGGCTCAACTAGATAAAGACACTCCCGAAAGTAGTCAACCTTCTGTAACAGGAAGCCAGGAACCACTGGGACAACCACAAATAGCAAATGAGGCAGAATTAGCTATGACAGAAGTAGACATCTGTGTCACTATGAAGAAAATACAGAAGACTTCACTCTACTGAAATCAAAACTGAACAATGAGCAGCGTAGCATTTTCTAAGAAGTAACAAAACAAATTGAACATGGTGTACAACATGAAAATAAAAACTGTACCTGCCAAAACTACAAACCTATACTGCTACATGTCAGTGGTGAAGCTGGTTCTGGAAAAACATTCTTAATCAAAATCATCAGCAAATTCCTTCAACAAATGACAAACAACAAACTGTCAGCTGTTGTAACTGCCCCCACTAGTTTAGCTGCCTACAACATAGGCTGTGTCATTTTACACTGATTACTACTCCTTCCAGTAGAAAACAAATTAGATTATTACAAACTTTCTACAGAAGCTGCAATGGAACTACGCAGAGTTTTGAAACAAATGAAACTGCTACTAATAGATGAAGTGAGCATGGTCTCCAACCTAATGGTGTCTTTGATTTACCTCAGATTACAAGAGGTACTCAAAACAGACTATGAAGAACTTTTTGGAGGAAAGCACATTATTGTTTTCGGAGATCTTCTTCAATTGACACCAGTGAAAGGTGAACCTATTTTTAAAACCTTAGGGCACAAACTCGGCCGTAAAACTATTGATAGCATAGGAAAAGTCAACCTTTGGCAACATTTCCAATACAGAGAATTAACAGAAAAGATGTGCCAGTCTGCAGACGTCACATACGCCAAGCTTTTAAAAGGTATTAGAGTTGGTGTACTATCTCAAGAAGCACAATCAATATTAAAAACCCGGCACATGCATGCACTCTATGGCCATAACTCATGTGCTACTGATGTCATGGAAAAATTAGCACACAAAAATGTCAATTGAATGTCCTTGATGCCATCTTTTGCAAGCTGTTCCAAATTCAATTAAACAATGTTGAAAAAAGAAATGCAACCAATCATTGAAATTTGCTCTGCAGACAAATTGGACGTACATGGTATGGCACTACCCATGTGTCATAAAGCCAGAACAAGACTAATTACCTTAGAAAACTCTATCTCCAACACAGCTGGTTTGGAAAAAATATAAAAATTATTTTTAAACTGTAGAGTAATGTTTAAACGTAACCTTAACGTGTAGGAAGGACTAGTGAATGGAGCACTTGGGACAGTTGTTGGCTTTGAAACGTACCCACGTGACAACAACATTCAGTTTGTCAATATTCTCTTTGACAAACTATCAGAATTTAAAAAGATAAGACGCTCAACAGCCCGATTCCTTCTTTTCAAAGACATGTATGTACGCAGAGAACAATTTTCTCTAACTCTAGCATACAAAGTCGCCATTCACAGATCGCACGGTCTTACCCTAGTTAAAGCATTGATAGATATTGGGAAGACAGTCTTTTAAGAAGGCATTAGCTACGTATGACTATCACGCTTAAATACACTTTACAGAATATTTCTAATCAACTTTGATGCAAGTAAAGTAAATGCTGATATTCCTTGCATTCTAGAATACAATAGACTGCGTTCACTGTACACCCCAATCTAAAAACCTATTCTGTTCCACAAAAATCAAAACCTTGTAAAAGAAAACTACTTCAAACAAAAACGCAAAAGGATCTCACTGCAAATCCTCCAAAGAGAGTAAAAGAAGCTAATACTTCATCAATTACTACAACCAAAGAAGAATCTACTGCTCAAAGTAACTCAAGTACTTCTTCAAAGAAGCAACACACACTCCGAAAAAATGACTTGGACACAGAACTATCAGGTCCATTCAAATTTTCAAATATAACTGGTGTAAATTGCTATGCTATGCAAATGTAGCAATAAATATTCTATTCCAATTTCCATCAATTATTGACAACATTTACTTACACAATACAGACCAATTGTTTTTGCAAATGTTAGTTCTTCATAGAAATGCAATCAATAATCCTGACAACACCCACAGTGTTCATGGAATAAGACAAGAATTGGACTAGTGTGCTGGAAAATTCACCATAAACTCACAAGAAGATCCACAAGACTTTCTAATGTACTTACTACAATACCTATACATTATATCTTCCAGATTTCATACATATGGAAACATACATGCACTCTCTACAACCATGTGGCACAGGAACAAATCGCTAAAGAACGCTTTGTGTATGTATCAATAGCTAACTGTGAATTCATTCCATTCCAGCAACTTGTACAAAATTCAAACCGTCGCAGATTATGTACTACCTGCAATTCAGATAATCGCTCCACCTTACAAATACAGACATATAGCAAATACGTAATACTAATGCTTTTACGTTACAATGCAAATGGTACCAAAAACAACTGCAAGCTGACTGGATTCACACGTGGTCAAGTATCACTTGGTAAGAAAACATTCACAACAATAGGTATAATCTATCACGCAGAAGCCTCAACCAATGCAGGTCACTACACTGCATACATAAAAAAGAATTGTAGATGGTTCGGATGTAATGATAGTACCATTACTTTAAAGCGTTTAAACAGATATTACCAGCAAATCTTATAAACGCTTATTTAATAGTCTTAAAACCAACATGTAATAACTCATTTGTGCATAAACATTAACAAAACTTCAATTAGAAAACTATGAACAGTTAGAATACTCCAACAGGTATCGAACTACCCCAAGATTTTTCAACAACCAAACAGATAAATCAATACCACTAAACTATAACAGAAAATAACCAATTAGAATATGCCAACAGATATTTAACTTCCCCAAATCTTCAACAAGCCAACAGATAGAAGATTGCCATAAAGTTATAAGTAAACAATTAGAATACACCAACAAGTATCAAACTGCCCCAAAAATCTGCAACAAGCCAACAGATAGAATATTAGACAGACACAACAAATAAGCACTGAAAACAAAGAACAAAATATATTGTACCATTACAAATGTTTATTCCAGCATCATTTTTTTTTCCCACAGACCCAATGATTTAATAATCAAAAACAGAAACTGAGAAATTTGCACAGTACACTGGTTTGAAATATAGTACTTCTAAAGTACTAAATATGAGGGTCAAAATAATGTAGAAATGTCTATTATGCAATGCAATAACTCATTATGTCAAAAAATCAAACAGTAAGTACATAATAATTCAACACACAAATACTGCTGCATAACACAACCATTCAAGCAAACATCTAACATTATACCACAATCCAAAATGTTTACTTCCATGGATATGTTATACTGCAGTGATTTTTACCAAACTCTACAATCTTAATTGCATGATTTAGCCAAAAATTTACATACAAACTCTACAAATCAAACAGTACACAAATGTTTGATTTGTGGACATTTGATGGATGTTTGATGGTACGGGTGTGTTATGCTATGGTGGTTGTGGCCAGGGCCTAGAGACTCTGCAACCACCGCAGCATAACACACCCATACAATCAAAAATTTGAACTGTGGTATGTGGGCTACTTATACGGACTATTAATTACAATCAACACTCTACTAACAACCCAAAACCAATATCATACTAAAGTAAAGTAGCCAGTAGTGCATTTTTATGTCCGCAGACAGCCGTATAGACCGCAGACATGACAAACACATCTGGGGCACCTGCCACCTAAACAAATACAGCATTTGACCCATCTCTTACTTCCCCACACTCCCCAAGCAAACTTACACACCAACACACTCCCCAAAATTGTATTTTTCTTCCGTTTGTCGCCGAATGTCCGCAGATCCAAGATGGCGGGCGCATCAAAACAATGTGATGCACCTCACGCTTCATCCCATCCAATCAGCGAACATGTTGCATGTCTGCGGACATGACGCAAGCCGATTAGACAATCAGTGTCCTGTCCGCGGAGCAAACCGAGAAATGTGTCAGTGGAGCGGGCATAGAAATCACTATTTTTTTTAGACCCACTTTTTGGTCATTAAAAAATAAACTACTGGACGGTTTTCCACCGAATTAACAAAAACACACTTTTGGGACCAAGCGCTAATCCTGCTGCAAATTTGGTGCAAATCCGTCGAGCGTTTCAGCTGTAGGTATGAGCAAAGTTTTTCCCCATTCACTCTATGGGAAAAAAATACATTTTGGGCCCCCCTTATAACTTTGCCCCCCCAGCACCAAACCTCACTAAACTTTGCAAAAAAAATCAGAGTGGGTCAAATACTTTTTTTTGCAAAGTTTGGTGAGGATTCGTCCAGGGGGAGCGAAGTAATAAGCTGCCCAAAAAGTGCTCTCCCTATGGGATTAGCAGCTTAACCATAACTACACGACCACTACCGTGGGCCGTGTAATATCTTCACTATAATATAATCTGTATATACATTTACAAACAATGTTGTAGAAATAAATTGAAAGAGACACATGTTGAACCCCAGAAATTTACTACATTTTAAAATAAACATATGATAATACTCAATTGTTTTATTGTAAGAAAAATGTGCACATGTATCATGTTCTAATTGACATGAAAACTGCTTTAAAACAAGAAACATCTATAAGGATATATTACGATTTCCATACATGGGTATTGAAAAAAAGTGATTATTACTGTAAATGTATATATGTATAGGAAATAAATCTTACTTTGGTAAAGCATAAAAAAGCGGCATTTTGTCTTGCATACTTTCTTCTAAGGAGAAGGTCAAATCAAGAAGGTGAAATGTATGCTTCACTTTAAAATATATGGTCACTTACTGTGCGTATATTCATGGGTGGCAGCTTTTGATTTTCGGTATGGGGTAAAAGTACATGGGCATATGTTATTCTTGTAGCTGATCATTGGTAGCCCTTTCCTTTGCTTCAATGCGGTTAGTTGGCACGTGTGATGTATCACAACAGTCACCAAAAGACCAGCCATAAAACAAGGGGATGCATTACACTGCTTAACCAAAGTGTGTGATCCTAGGCAAACAATGTAATCACACAGGTGCATTAACTAAACACATATAGGGAGTTAAGAAAGCCTTCAATTATTTATACATAATACAAAATTCATTTCAGATCTGTTGTTGGAAGCGACTGCACTATAGGGGCAGTGATGGTTTGACAATGCTCCATGCCTGCATGCACCACGCTGTAGGGTGTTTTCGTCTAGCAAGTCTCAGTGAGCCTGCGAACCAAAGCAAAGCGGATGAAGAGTCTCTGTATCATGTCACCAGAAAGGAGCTTCTATCTGGGGGTTGTCATCACTTATCACGAGTGCTGTTGGCAAAGCAGTAAGGAGGGGGCTGCTATATAAAGGCTCTGTGGTCTGTAGACCCCAGTGCATGCAAGTGACTGACACACTGCTTCCTAACTTCCTGACTCCCATAGCCACTGTCAAGCCAATGTCAAGCAGTGAGTGCATCCTGCACCCTGCTGGGCACTGTCCACAGTGAAGAAAACTTGGTTAGGCCCATCAGAGGTCTGTGCTGTGCTTAGCATGTGTGTTGAGTTTGGCTCAGTGATGAGTGCCCCGGATGCCTCCTTAAGTCCCTCCTTTATTGCTGCGTCCACAATTGATTCGGCTTTGGGTGCTCCTTCCATGCAGTCTTCCCTCTACGCCTGCTCTACTCCTCCCCTATCGTCTGTAGGCTAGCCTGCAGCACTTTTCAAGGGGGGCAAACTTCTGAGGGGGACTCTCCCTTTTGCAATCAAAGGGGTACACATGGAAAGGTGCTAATAGAGGGGCATGCCATCAGCCCTGTTTTAACATCATCTTTGTATCTATACACTCTAAACACTCAAGTATCAGTTCCCCGATCCCTTGTGACCACAGTGACTGTTCTGACTACCCTTTGAGCTGTGGCCATTTAGCCTCTAACTTGAAGAGGTGTATGGGCGGGGTCTGCATCTCTCATCCCCTGGGGATCACAAGTTGTTGAGAACTGCAGTGGGGGTGATTGAGTGTTTGAGTGAGCTTACCACAGCTGTTGCTGAATAGTGGGGTTTGGAAAGTGGTGACCACAGTTTGCATTGATCTTCTTGGAAGTCATACCCTATGAAGGGATCCAAAAGTGTTACCATCTGCAAAGTGGGGTCACAAACCCCTACTCTCCAACATCCCAAAACCCAATATGGCACTGAATACCACTCTGCAAGTCTCCGACAAGGGGACATTCTCCTGATTTGTTCCTGCTAAAACTAGCAAAATTTACAGGAAAGTAATACAACCATCCCCTTTTACCGCACCAAAGGATTTACCCATGGAAGGAACATCTTACGAGATCTCTGTTGCTGTCGTCACAGGCATTGGGTGATTGAGTATATCTCAGATTGTCATCAGCCCCAGTCTGGAGGCTGAGCTTGGTGGCAGTGACACTTTAGAAGAAAGGCTAAGCATGTCACAGTGCCTGTTTGCAACCCTAGATCTGAGTGTGACCCAAGCCTCAACCATCTCCGACCGAGACGAGGAGCTTGAGGACATACGCAGAGATGACTCGTATGGTCTGAGTCAGGTGGATCGTAGCGGTTTACCATTCCAGGGGACTTGAGCCAAGGTTTGCTCAATCCCCAGATTTCAATGGGTCTTCTTTGTCTGCTTTAAACATTGTCCTCCAATCATGTATTTGCCTGTTGGACCCTGTAGTATATGAGGACAGTGCTAACTATGTGGCCTTTAAAGAAATTCATAACCTCTTATTTACTCCACAACCACAGGCACCAGATTCTCAGTTCTGTTCATCTACGGGGTGCGGTAAAAGGCGGGCCCGCATGCTTAATCATCAACCTCTGTGTCTACTCATACTCACATTCCTACTTAAGAGAAGTCACAGTCGCCCAGTCCTGGCAACCAACTTTCTGTCATTGTGGTGGACTCGGAATCCATGGCCCTCCCAAATAATCATTCTGAGAAGCCGGGAGAAAAATCAAGAAACATCAAAGGGGTCCCTAGCTCGAGGAATCATGGGTCAAACTCCCCTTCATACGTCCGCTTTTTCTTCTACCCACCAACATCCCCAAAACCAAACTACCATTTATCTAGTACCTCTTGTACATGCCTGATTCTCCCAGTCTGCGACAATGCAATCTCAGATACAGTGTGTAATTTGAGCTCTCTGTCTATGGGGAGTAAGAACAGAACCCGAGAGCCGGGAACTCATGGCAAACAGAATGCTTTTCGCCAGCAAGCAGTACAACCAAATGCAGGGTCTGGCACCTCTGCCACCAGAGGAGTTAATACCACCATGTTCCTTAATCAAGATTGTCATAGAAAGTCCTCTGTCCGTCAAACAGTGCAATTCAATGTGGTAGAGGACACAGAAAAGGCATTAGAACTAAAAAAAATCACAGTCTTATTCAACTACTGTGGCATTTTCCTGCAAGGCCCGCTCATTAAGACACCATTTCATACCAGAGATGACCCACAACAGACCTATCCTACGAAAGGATGACTTGAGCTTACACCAGTTCAGAGTGCAGATTCTGGCAATGTTAAGTTCTCAGAGGGCTCTTTGACCCCCTTGTACTTTGATTCGATCCTTGAAGATCATATCACCTTTCTGTTGAATTGCCCAAGACTGCTGTCTCTTCTGTCCTCAATTCCTGAACTATCTTCAATTTCTTCATCTGACATAAAATGTGTTTATCTGTTTGACAGAAGTCTCTTAGGTCGATGTGCAGCATATTTCCATTCTAAATTGATCGAAATTCTGGTATACCAGTATCAAGAGTACTTTCTGATAAACGGATTTGTTTGTTATTACAACGATAAAATGATTGTTCAGGATAGAGCTCATAAACATAACTTGTCAATAACATGCCACTTTGAGTATGACTGTTGGTGGCCCGCACATCGCTCCCAACCTGATGCTGGGTGGGACTTGCTTGCTAACACCTTACCACCCTTGCCAACTGCCCAGCCAGGTTTTTGATATCCTGGAACTCACAGGGTCACAATTAATTCATGCAACCTGGTTTTCACTGTCTCGTGTCTGATACTTCTTTAAATTTCATTATTAAATGTATAAAGCACCCTGGCAGCACAGAGGCATTGAGGCACTGTTGTAAGAAAGTGTCTTAGTTAGGTGGACAATACTTTGCTCATGGTTACAGTGAGTGTAGCACCTGACATTTTACTGACATAATTATGCTACAAGAAACATGGCTTTTAGAAAAACCAAAACGGTAAATTGTAAACTAGCTACAAAAGGCACACGATGTTGCCCCAAAGGTGGACTGTTGACTGCTATCAGAACTAGTTGTGGTCACTCATCCAAGAATTCGTGCTCCAAATCCAAGGCTTTACTCGTAACGGAACTGATTGACAAATCTGCTGCAGCTCATTTGCACTTGTTGATTATCAACTTCTACTTTAACACTACCCATTCATTATTGGATCTTGTGTTGGAGGAATTAGACACATTAATGATAAAATGGGGGAAGCTTCACCCCTTGGCACGAATCTTGGAAGGGGGCGACTTCAACCTTCAGTTTGACGTCAGCTGTAAAGATAATGATTTGGAGGCAGACAGTAATGCCTCAGCAATCCTTATTGTACATCCTAGTAGGGGGCCTCAGTTCTAGAACAGTAGGGCCTGTTCATCTGTTTTCTCATGATGGAGGTTCAGTCAGATAAACCTGCTCTTCGAAGGATGCAAAAACACCAACTTTGCTTAACTTTGGGGCTGAATCCACTATTGATTATCTATTCCTCTCTAATATTGATCATGGGAACATTAAGTCATTTGAGATATTTAAGTCTGGTCATAGTGATCATTCAATGCTCTCATTAACTTTATTATTGGGGATTTTTAGAGTGGCAAATCGATCTGGTCCTGTAAATCTGACGGTGTCTGGTACTAAACCCAGAATCAAGAGGTGGGGTAGCATGACTAGTGACAATGGTAGACTCTATGTGTGGTTGGCTGTACTCTCCAATTTTGAGAAAGAAATGAAAACATCCCTGTGGCCTTCAATCACCTGCTTAGTCAATTGGGCGGGTTGGGCCAGGATCCAAATCCACTGTCTTACCCCGTCGCTCCAATCCATAAACAACCTTTTGATATCATCGTCGACAAGAAGAAAAGAGATAAAAGGAGAGCCCACAAGCAAATGTCTCACGCTAAACTCTCGTCGGATGCCTAAGTCAAGGAAAACAAACTTATTAGTCTGACCTTTACCAGGTGGCTCAAGAACCACAGATTGAATATGTATATTGAGGAAAATCAGAAACTGTTTAGTAATTTGGTTAAGACGTTGGTGCCTTATGGAAAATAATCAATGGCACTGCCTCTAAGCAATCTGCCTTGAAGTATGCAGTGTGTCTAAACAGGCTTGGTCTGAACATCTTTTTAAAAAAACATCACACAGGGTCAGAATGAAAAGCTATAGAGCATCGTAGTTCATTGGAGGGTGTCAATTGGGCATTCAAACACTACAAAGCAGACATCATTAGCGTGATTGAGAAGCTATGCAATTCTGGAGCGAATGGCTCGGATGGGGTATCAAACCTATTCTTCTAAGACAATGCCCCTTTATGGGCCGATATCCTGTTTCAATTATTCTCCCAGATTGTGGCTTCTGTTGAATGCCCTACTTCGTGCAATAGAGCCACCATTGTCCCTATATTGAAATCAGGAAGGAGACCAGACCCTGTTAATTATAGACAGATAGCTTTGATTGATTCTTCGGCCAAAGTTTTTGCTAAACTAATTTTTCAAGATCTAAATAAATTGATGGAAAGTAATAACTTGCTGAGCCCACTGCAAACAGGGTTCAGGAAAGGGGTGGGGACCTTGAATAGTGTCCTGGCTCTATCCACATGCACTTCAGATATAGGTGGTGCATTAGGCAAAACACTATATGTAGCAGTTTTAGATCTTACGGCAGCCTTAGACAACATCAACCTTGCTTTACTCTGGGGGAAGTTGACAAGATGGGGAATCTGTCCAGGGCTTTTGAGAATGATTCAGCTACTTTACAGTAACAACACTGTAAGTGTTAGACTAAACACCCATGGCAATTTATCAAAACCAAACATAGTCACTAGAAGGGTCCACCAGGGTTGCATTCCTGGACCCATCCTTTTTAATCTCTTCCTGGCAGATTTGGGAGCGGGCGGGGCTCATGCACAAATGGGGTGATTTAAGAGTAAACATCATTGCCGATGCGGATGATCTATTGTTGATGGACTACACTCCTGCCAGGCTCCAAAGACTTCTGGATGGGATAAATTGGTATATGGAGCAAATTAATTTGATCATTAATCCCCAGAAATCATTTGTCCTAGCTTACTCCACAAAGCGGAGGCCGAAGTCTTAATCTGTACCTTAAATCAGGCCAAGATCAATCAGGTTACAGCAATAATCTATTTTGGGTTCCTAATCTCTGCAAAAAATCTATCTCAGTTCCAAAGGGAAAGAATGATAACGAAACTCGGGGCCAGCATCTCTCTCATGAAGGCCCTTCGGAAGAAGCTCTGCACCTTCTCCTTTCTGCCATTGATCAAACTTTGCAAACTTAAAGTCACTGCTATTATTCTGCATGGTTGTGAATTAATGACTTGTTGGGACCAATCCATTTTCAACAGATGGAAGGGAAGATTTGGAAGACGGTTTTAGGCCTACCTAAATCTACACCCATCAGTGCTATTAGATTTCAACTCAGCTTCAATTCTTGGTGGGCCCACTATCTAAAAAAGGTGTCTGTCTCTGTATTTCAAAATTCTGGGGGCTGAAGGTTTTTCCCTTTGTTCCAACATGAAGACCCTTCTAGAGGGTAATTTGTCTGATACTTCAGCACTAGCTAAGATTCATAGAAAATGCACTAACTTCTCTGAACTGATTTTGCTCCATGTCTCAGACAGTGAGTATGTGAAAAAAAGGAAGACCACTTAGAGCAACATGGTCTGGATGGGCCTCTTCCAAATTACATGGAGACATGCACACACACACACACACACACACACACACAAACACACACACACACACACCTCAACACACACACAATCTGACAATGAAAACCTACACTCGACATGTCACAATGCACAAGCGTACGCACGCACTAACACTCGCCTTCATGGAGAAAATGCATGCACAATCCCGTACAAACAGCTTCACACAATGTACACATGTACATACTCACATAAAACACACACACATTGCATGCACACCCCCTCAGATGACATGCACACCCTCACACCACATATTCTACCTTACACTGCACATATATTCAAAAAGAGGACTACACCGTCTCTGGGTAACTTTATAAAACAGAAAGAAAAATCACATTTATGCAAATCAGAGAACATTGGACTGAAGAGGTTTGAGATGCAGCATTTAACCTTTATGCTACAATGATGTCATTGTTTGGATTGTCACAAGTTTCATATCTTGCCTTTGATCATTGAACACATTACGTCATATGCTAAGTATGAAATGTATGCCCCATGAAGCACCAAGCCGTTGTGACATAATGGTTAAATGCTCGGCCTTAAACTTCGGCAAACCATGGTTCAAGGCTGTATTTCTGAACACTAACAGATCACTTGGTATGGCCTTTGGTACTGGCAAGTGACCCCTGCCTTTGTCATGGCCAAGGCCACAGCCTAAATTGTTATTAAGGGCATCAAACTTTTCATGAGCTAACTTATAAATTAGGTTATGTCTAATTACATGATTGATGTAATTCAGTTATATTCAAAGTAATTAGTATTTTCACCAGTGATGGCATCAGTGATGTTATTTTTAATGTCATTGGTGTCCTCATACAACATTTAATTAGTGATGTTATCAGTGATGTGATCTGTGATGTCATTGTGGTTAAAGGTAGCACAAACGGGGACACAAAGTTCACATACACATCAGAGGCACATACAGGGAAACTAAAGTAAGGAAGAAAGAAACAGCAGCATCAGAAAATGTCAATAAAAATGAAAGTTTATCTTCATTTATACAAATGAATTGTGTGTTTGAGGCCTGCCTATTGCCTCATGTATGTGCACCATAAGATGAGACCAAACCCTACTTTAAGAGCATATGACAAGGTTAATGTCTAGGTATGCAGCATATTTTTAATTTTAATATTCTGACTGTCAGTGAACAAAACCACCTGGCCTAGATATGTCAGTGAACAAAAACAAGGGGGCCAGATCAGCGATGTCAGAACGTTTTCCCAATGAATTTCATAGTTTTTTTTAGTAGTGCAACTTAACCATAATGTCCCTTTAACAATGTTTTTTGTTAGTGAATTTGATAGGTTTTTAGCAGGGCACTGTAACAGGAACGTTGCTTTAGCATAGTGTTTGCAGTGAAGGTCATATGTTTTTAGTACCCCACCTTCGCCATAACATCTCTTTAACAATCATTTTTGTGATTGGTGCAGCTTTGTCACTAGCATAGTACTACATGCTAAGAAAAGTAAGCAAACAGCAGAATCTTTGGAGAGCAAAGAATAGCACTGGTGGTTAAACAGTAGTGTAGCTGCACTTCTCCTTGTTGTAAGCATTGTTGTATTTCACAATGTATGCTCCTCCGTGCATGCTAGTTCTACGGCTAATAGCATACGATGGCATACCATGAACTGTCCATACCACATGTGACGATAACAGCAATGCAAGCATAAGGGACCAGTTGGAATGGTACTACCCTGCCAAAAATGCAGTAGGGTAATTTCATGTACAGCATTCTCCACATAGACTGCGGCCTCCAACAGGGGCACTCTTGTTCAGCACTGGAGCATTAAAAGACCCTTGTATACCATATGCTGCGCTGATGACCCTGGGCATTGTAGTGCACATGTACTGCAGCCCGGTACTCTACAGAGGGAAGCTACTTTAAAGTGCTTGGGAAGAATCCGTCTGGCAGCATGACAATGAGTGGTGGCGGTTTATATGAGGGCCACCCAACATTACCCTGTCTGTGCATTTCCTCTATGATATCCCTGTAGGTGGTGGCCCTTCTTTACCGGGCCTTGCCTTTCCTTCCTTCTGTGGCATGTGTTAAAAGACTAAAAGAAATAATAATGAACTGGAAAATGAAGAAAGGTAAGTAAAGAAAGCTCCTTTCAGAATGCAACAATGTAAGTGGTAATGAAGGGAGGCAGGGTGCCATGCATCGTATACCCTCCACAATTTGTGTGCTAAATAGAAGGAACCGTGGTACTGTGGAAACACTGCAGTCAAAACGGGTAGAAATGGGTGGCTGTTGAAAGAGATGGTTTTACTTTTTGCAATGTGTTTTCAACAGTGCATGTGCGCAACACCTAGCACAAACATTATTCTTATACTTCCAAAAGGGCAGCAAGGCAATTTCTGTAGGCCATGCAGAAAACAGAAATGCAGTAATATTAAGAGGAACGCTATTTGTGGGGAAAACTCTTTGTGCTGTGAAATGTCAGATTCCCATTTGTAAAGTACAACATTGACACAAGTCGGAAAAAGGCACAAATACACTTCTTCACAATGTACTGCTCTTTCTCAATTTCCAGACCACATGAAAAATGATGCACCAACATGGGTGTTTGCGTGATGGGATAAAAAATTATGCAAGAGATCAGAAACAGACGCATGATCTGGCCAAGTGCCTCCTTCAGCCCAAATGGTCCTGAAAATCGCGTTACATGTTTTGAAATTTTCCCTCCACAATGAACAACAAAAATATTGCTGTGATCGCGCGTCACCAAAAACTCACACAGACAAACCATAATCAATCACTTCATTGTAGGTACTCCATACGCATACAAATCCACATGATACAATCCACAATGAGCTCCTACTGGACTCTGTTTTCCATTCACTGTGAAGTAATGTATGTAGAACTCCCCCACAAAGCATACGTTGGGGCTCCTGCAACACACAGCAATAAGCGTGCCCTCTGCATTTTGCTTGACAAATATACTGTGTACCACAGTCTGTGCGTGCACTCCACACCCAGAAATGGTGGCCATTTGCAAAAGGGGAGTATGTCACATGTGAAACCTTGCAACTCTCACAATGTCCGCTGACGTTTCCAAGTGTGCGCGTGTGGGTGTAGGGAAATAAATGTCAACCATGGTAGGGGATGTTGTTTGTTGTGGTGGCTCTCAAAAGAGCCACTTTGTATTTTTTTTTTAAAGGTGCTTCCATGAAAGCAATTTCTTTTCGGGTTTTTAAAAGTATTTTTGTGTACTTGGCCTCACATTATTACAACATTACAATTACATATTACAATATTTTTATAATATAATTACATATTACAATGAAGTGCCATTTCCAGGTGCACATATCTATAACCAATGTTGTAATTCGCACAGGAGTACATCCCAGCAGCACACAAGAAGTTACACATGCTTCTTTTGATAAGACGCCTTGCGACCTCTGGCTGCTCACAATACTCATTTGAATAGTTATATACTGGACTTGGTGGTATACATGAATAAATCACCTTTGCAGTGGGAAAAGTGTGCTTCACTGCTTTCATCATCTTTTTGAGTTGACGGTACACACTTGAACAAGCTATGAAATCCAAAAGTAATGCTCCAAAGTGCATGACCACAACGTGTACAGTAGCAAAAGTGGCCACTCGTCGACATTCTGCAAGCAAATTGTCAAAAGTACGAACCTCACTACTGCACCACAAAGCCTCCACTTCCTCCAAATTGAAATTGCCATTAAAGCTTCTTTCCACTGCATACTGGAGCAGATCTAGCAAAAAAGGATCACCCACTATGAAAACTGTGTGTCTCACCATCTCTGCCAGCCTCACCACACAGAGTAATGAAACAAAATATGGCCGCCCTTTCCTGTGATGCACACTCTGACCACCTGATTAGACAATTACCACAGTCACATTTCCATTGGCCAGCATGCTCAGACATGCATATTGTGGCACGTGCGTGCTCCATGTAACACTAGCAGTTCTGTATAACAGTCCCCTGCGTACACACCACACCCAGACATGTTGTTGCACAATCCCTCAGCCTCCACAGTCCCATTTCCATGACCACCAGCCTAAAAATCCCCAAATGAGGTTTTCGTGCTGCGTGCATGCATGGGGAAAGAAATGTCAACCAGGGTATGGGCTTTCATTTGTTGGGGTGGCTCTGATAACAGCTGTTCTGTTTTTTTGTTTTGTTATTATCTGCTTCCACACAAAGAGCTTGTTTTGGTTTCATACAGTTGTGTGGTTTCTTTTCGTCCTCAGAATCTCACAGGAACCTTTTGAGTACATCTTGAAGATTAGCACACAAAACAGCATTTCCAATGGATGACAATGAAATGCCATTTGATTGAAACTCCACATTTGCAGAACTAATGATGTCATTGTTACAGAAAAACATGTCATGAGCAGACATAAAATCAGACATGCTTCTTTTAATGTCACACCTTCCAGCTTCTAGCTGGGTACAGCAGCCAATATGAGTGGTCCATACTGTTGTTGTTAGTATGGCAGACAAAACTACCTGGCCAGTGGGAAAAAGCCTCTTCACTGTATCCAGTCAACGGAGAAAACGTAAACCAGACACATAACCCAATTGCAACTCGCCACAGTGCATGACGACAACATGCACAGTAGCGTAACTGCCCAGTTCTCTGCAAAGTGCATGCATATCAGCTAAACTGAGGTCATTGACAGTGCATCACAATGCGTCCACTGCTTCCAAACCAAAATTGGTATGAAAGTTTCTTTCCTGGTTATACTTGTGCAGCTCTGTCAAAAACGTATCACCCAAAGTCAACACAATGCATTTCTCCATGTCATCCAGCCTCACTACGCAGAGTAATGAAAACCAGTATTTCTGCCTCTTCCTGTCACCCACACCCTCAGTACCTGATTGGATAATCCCCACAGTACATCATACATCCGATAACATTCTAGGATCACGATCCATATCTATTCTTCTCTAATTATTTCCAGTTACTCTGAACTTTGTTTCTGTGACTGGGCACTTTCTTGGACTGAGATAAATCACACACAGACAACTGGATAGTCTCCAGATGTCTGGTTCTTATGAGTAAAACCGAACTTCACAAGCCCATTATTCCTGTATGAAGATAATACAGCCACCTGTAAGTTTCCTTAAGGATATCAGGTTGGTCTCTTTACATAATACATATTGAGTGGTGACACACTGGACTGTAAACATTTATGTGACATCTGTAAATTACTATTTCACATGCTAATTTGAATTTTCTTTTTCCCTTTTGTAAAAATTGTGAACATTGTTAATTCTTTTGTAATATTTGCTTCCTTTGATTTAAACTTTATGCATACTTACCAATTTGAAAATTGAAAAAAAAACACACCTTTGGTGTCTGTATTTCATTTCATTTCTATATTAAAAAAACCCAGATGGGCACTAAGAAAAAAAGAAAAAATAAGAGGACCTAAGTTTGGGATCCTCCCATCCCCTGCACACTTTCTACATGCGCCCTAAGGGCGGTCAAACATTTAGGTATTCAAAAATCATATATGATTTAAATAGAAATTTAATTTATCAAGTGAGTTAAACAAAAGGCAATCTCATTTAAAAACATTGATTTATTACATTAAACATGATTAGTGTGAGGAGAAACACATAATGCAAGTAGTGATGTCCAATGATTTATGGCCGATGCCTCTTCTTCAAAAAAAGTGCCTAATTGGACTGTTCATTGAAATTAAAAGAAACAGAAAAAGTAAGTTGATGTATATAGAAGCACAATCATAGATACAGTAGTCAGATATAGAGAAGTTGAGACATAATTAAGGAGCACTGCTTATCAATATTTGAAACATATTCTGATAGTCCCAGATATCAGTAAAGACCAGTTAAGGTACCCTGCCCAAGGGCAACAGTAGACTAATTGGACAAAAGAAAGTAATCAAACATGGGTGCCTATAGATCTATGTCCTGGCTTCAGGCTCTATAGGTAACGAAGAATATAGGGCAATTAATGGATTACAATTAAGTTACTTCAAGGCGGGTGGCACAAAGAACTCCTAGTAGTTATAACTCTATATATGACAACATTTATTGGTATATTTAGCTCATAGAGATTGTACATTCAAGATGTGGTAAGTGAGATATAAAACTCACTGCTAAATGGTGGAATCTTCCTCGACTCTCCAAGTGATGGTGCTGAATCATGAAGACAGAGCTGCACGGTCCGAAGCCGTAAAAAAGAATATTGGTCCTAGAGGACAACAACATTGTTTTATACTAATGATGGCGGGATAGCCCTTCCATTAGTAGCATAAATATTGTGTAATCACCCTTAAAGAAGGCGTCATAGACATGCTATGATCTATATCAAAAGACGTGGTATTAATGTGCAATCTTGCTCATTGTATCACGTATAAGGAGTACATTGGTCCCTTGCCGGAGCCCATATTCAAATGTCTCGTATTCAATGGCCCTCATTACAACCTTGGCGGAGGACCATGGTGCTATTAGCACCATGGTCCATGCCGCTAAGGTTACGATTCCGCCATGGTGGATGGCGGAATTACCGCCCCATTCCAAGGTGAGTGGGGCGGTAATTCCCCATTCACCATTTGTCCTTCCCCATTCCCATTTTTGCCCCCATAGGGCATAATGGGAATGGGGAAGGCGCTAATTACGGCACCGTAAATTACGGTGCCGTAATTAGCTCCAAAATCCCTTTGCGGGTTGGATTTTTAACGCCTGCTAAAAGCAGGCGTTAAACACCAACCCGCAAAGGGACACTTGTAATCAGGCGTTAATGGTTAACGGTGCCGACGGCGCGTTAAACCCTTAACGCCTGAGTTGTAATGAGGGCCAATATCCACGTGGGGGTTGCTAATCACAGCATCACGTACATTGAACTGCAGGGGTTTCAAACATTAACAATATGGTAATTACAAGTAAAAGTACCTCATCACAATGGTTAGGCGAGAATTGATGGTGATGCCATAATTCGCTGTGGCAATGTATCTATACCACATGTTATTCTAGCAGGGTACGGAACGTAGATGATTATCTTGTCAGAGAAAACATTTTAAAATACATATTAATATTAATGCGCAGTGGATGCTATCTACACGCAATCATTAAGTAGTGTAGACAATAAAAAATATTCAGTAGAGTCAAAAAGAAAAGGTACCTCATGGTCATGAGTCCCGGAATTACGGTAATGGTCCCTGTAAACGTTGCCTAGGAGATGCGATAGCGCATTCACTGTAAGCGCTGAGCGGTTGCCGTGATCTTGTTAAAACTGTCCACTGTGTAGTGCCAAAAATGTTGCATTCATATATTTGTGGTAAATGGGCGGGTTTTGTGCTCATTTACGGTGCCTATGTAGCCAGAATATTTCATACCTTGTCAGTCTGATTCGAGTGGATGCCAGCTGCTTGCAGTCAGAGTGCAGCGTGAAGAGTCTCTGCGCAATCATTTCCTAGGAGACGGTCAAAGCCGGGAATGTACGCCGTCATATTTGTAAAGTGTTTTACTATTTAATGGAAACAGAAGAAGGGACTTATCCTGCTGGAGACAACGGTCATCCATCTTAGAGAGGTTCAGAGTGGAATCTAATAAGCTTGAAGCGCAAAAAGAAATATTACCATACATGAGGAGTCCTCTTATATCATGGAGAATTTGAGAAATACATTTTTTTATGTAAAGCTATTAATTAGTAGCCCTTATGTGGGGGTTTTAAGAAAAAAATCCAGTTATTTCAGTAAATTTACGAAGTTACAATTACCATAACTTGGGATGACCTTATCCCTCAGGAGTGCATATGGGACTGCCTGTCAGCATAAGACAGGTCACGTTTTTCTGTTTTTCCCTTTGTCTAGGGTGGCCTCGAGAGTACTTCAGTCCCTTTGCACCTGATATCTATACGAACATCTATCTAGAATATATTTGATTGAAGTGTTTATACATTTACTTGTGAAACTATCTAAGTATCTGATAAATTAGTGTCCCTCTACCCATTCAAATCCCTTTATAATCCCCACAGTGCCATTTCCATTGGCCAGCATAGTGAGAAGAGCAGAATGTGGCATGTGCCCTTCCCAAAGTATCGTGAGGGCAATGTCCCAGTAAAGCATGAAAACTCCTTCTTCCCTTTCCACTATTTTCTTCCCACCACGCCCTTATTGGGTATTGTTAAGTAGTCACACACGCATCCACCAATGCCATCCAAGATGTCACCATCTAACACTGTCTATTCTCCACAAGACGTCAAGTGTGCTGTTATTGGAAAGCATGTTTAGTGGAAAGTTCAGTGAAACATTGCACAATTTGTGCATGCACATTCATCTTCATGAGACCCATCACCGCAAAAGAAATGTATGAAAAACTCTGTTATAAGTGTCTCTGCGGACAATATCTGCCTCTAAGCGTCCATTACATGGTTGAAAAGCATACTGGTTTTTCCTCCCATATCCTACCATGAAGTGTCCATTTAATGGTATTTGCTTGCAACAATTTCATTTACTCATATCATACTGTGCATTAGCGAAACAGGAACTTTCCTTCCAACAATGCTTGAACTGTGTTCCCCACTATCCTACCTCCAACATAAATCCTAAAACGCTGAAACCAAATCCACCACTGAATTTATCTTACCAAACTAAATTCAGTTCCCAAAAGGTCAGTGTGTGCACAGATGTGGTTCTTTGTATGCTTGTATGCTGCACTATTGCCAAAGCCTCTTTTTAAATCTGCCAGCTTCCACTCTCCGCCCTCAGTCACTCATCCATAAGAGGACAGCACAACTTGTCCTTGGCCTGAACCCCAGGGATCATATCTCTGCTGGACTAAAATGTCTGCAGTACTTCCCAGTGGCTCCGAAGAATAAAATGAAAGCCCTGTGCATTATGCAGTAGGCCTTCTGGTTCCTGGGACCTCAATACCTTACAATCTCACTTCCTAAATATCTGCTTGTTCCAGCTCTTCCCTCATCCGCCTCCTACTACCTCAGGGTCAGTTGTTTCTGCACGTAACCAGTTTTTGGTACATGTCTTTCTTCTGCTGGGGCCTCCCTCTGGAACAGACTCTTTACCTTCCTGAAACTTGAGGAGAACCATCTTAGGGTTGGAAGCATCTCAAAACCTTTCCATGTGCTTCTTCTTATTCCCCTCCTCTCCCCTGCTCACTTCCTGCCTAAAAATCCAACATCTCCCGACCTCTGGCTGTGGACAAATTACACTGGCATGATGCCATGCTCCTCTTGGTGTTATCAATGAGAAAATCACCTTGGCATTGGGAAACATCTGCATCACTCCTCTCATCAACTTCTTTAGGTGTGCAAACAAACATAAGCACGACATGTACCCCAAATGTAATGCTCCAAAATGCATGACCACCACATCAACAGTACCTGCAGAGGCCACACATGTGCAAAGGAAATCCATGCACCCAAAACCCCACTTATACACTGTGCCCCAAAAAGACTGCACTCCTTCCAACTTAAAGTCAGTATCAAAGCCTCTTTCCACGGCATAACTGTGCAGATCGCGCACAAAGGTATCATCCACTATTAGCACTCGCGTCTGTATATCTCTGCCAACCTCACTGCATCGAAGTTTGTGTAAATATGTCACTGACCCTTCCTGTGAACCACACCCTCAACATCTCATTGGAGAATCCCCACAGTCCAAGTGCGAAGGCTCCTTGCTCAGAAGGGCAGGATGTGGCATGTGTGCTTTCCCAGTTGCAGCAAAGGGCCACACCCAGTAAAGCAGACACATTACTTCTTCCCTTGGCACTGGCATTTTCCCTCATTGGCTGCTGTGAAATTTTCAAATACGCATGCACCAATCACATACTGAACCTCTGCGTTGCACACTATAATTTATGTAGACAATCCATATTTTCTGTTAAACACTCTCAGTGCACGGTCCCTCTGCTTCCAAAGCCCCTCCACCAAAAACATCTGCTAAATGATGCACTATCTCAGCATCCACAAATATTCTGAGGCGCACACAGCACACCTTTGGCCATGTACCCAGCAGTGCACCCTTTTTATGTATCCATGCATGCGACCATGTGGGCAGCTAACATTATGCACAAACGTACCATAAATAGGTAGTGGCACTTCACCCTAACTCCCCCACACCATAAAACACCCATTCATGAAAACAGGTCGAAATTAGCATAATCCACAAACATACCACAGCCTCCACCGCCCCTCCCCACAGCCATTCACAATGTATTGTGTCACTGCCAACCTAACCAGAACATTTTCACAACATTGGGCCTACTTAAACAAATCTGCACACAGCAAAGTAACCAAGCACATAGAAGCTGTACTTCAACCATACCCTCTTCCATACTGACAGTATGCAAACAGTGCACCCTGTGTCCACACTGCATGACTTTTCACTTCACCATCTCCAACCACACATCAAAAACTTTACCATGTTGTAACAGTGACCTCACCTGCAAAACTAAACATACACAAATGCCAGCTCACTTCAGCTGCTCTATGGCATCTGAAATGTGCTCCACAACCATACCTTACAGGTCACCACCCTCTAAAAGATGCAAAGTCAAAAATGCATTACTACCGTGGGTGTCCTCTAGTCCTAGGCTCTTGAGTGCATGGCCTACGGCATTCGGCCATGCACCCAATAGTCTAGGCATTGAACACACCCACTGTAATGTAATGCCACCATGCATGTTGCCATGTCACCAACTACGACAATCCACATACACACCACTGCTACCAGCACTCCTACCCAACCTGCGCACCGCCATGGAGCTATGCAGCAACACATTGCAACGGTTACCATAATGTAGAAATAAAACACTCTCTCCTGCACCCCTGTGCACTTTCATTCACATACTATGGGTGTACCCACTTTCATTCACAAAGTATTGTGTCACTGGCAACCTACCCACATTCTGTTCGCAACACTGGCCCTACTCCCACAAATCTACACACACCACACTATGCAAACACCACCCTCTACCAGATGCAGAGTCAGACATGCGTTGCTGCAGCAGGTAAGCTGAAGCCCTACGCTCTTGAGTGCATGCCTTACGGCCTACGGCCTTCGGCCATGCACCTAGTAGTCTAATCCTTCCACAAACTCACCAATACTTCATTCACCCATGCATGCCACCATGTGCCCAACTACCGCATTCCATCCTCAGAGCACAGCCACCCGCATTCCCACCCAACTTATGTCATGTGCAATTCGCTCCATTTCTAAAATTCACCTGCCACCACTCAACACGAAAAGAGGTCGCTGCAAACAGGTCATGGCAGAAGATATAGGCCGGTTATGACAGCTGCCTCCAATCACCACACAAAGTACTCGGCTGTCTAGGTACCCGCAATTTGGCGCAATACACACAAATACTGCAGGCACTCCTCTGTCCACCTATGTACATGTGTCATATGAACCACTTCTCACTCCCCCACCCATTCCCGGCCTTCTTGCCGGCAACACATGGTGTACGGTACATTTTTCTGATCCTTCCGCCACCGCAATGTTCTCTGATAGACCAGGGCGACGTTTCCCAAAAAATGTTGATGCACAGCACGCTTCCCTCCAGCCAACCACCGGCCACGTCCAAAGTTCTCCGACAGTATGCCTTACTGCAAGCCAATGACACTTCGGTCCACGGAGAGAACAGGGAAATGTGTCTGCGGAGAGGACCCAGATATCATTAATTTTTTGGGACGTGTGTTTCCGTCCTTTGCAACAAAAGTACAGGTCAGATTTTCACCAAACACACAAACGCATGCTTTCTGACCCAAGCCCCCGCTCCTGCCGCAAATTTGGTGAAAATCCATCTAGCCATTCGGCTTGTAGCCGTGCACAAAGTTTTTCACATTCAGTTTATGGAAAAAAAACAAAATGTGGGATCCCCCTATAACTTTCCCCTCCTGCACGAAACATTCACCCAACTTGGTGAAAAAATTCAGAGATGGCCATCTCCTTTTTTTGCAAAGTTTGGTCAGGATTCCTCCAAGTGGAGTGAACTTTTAAGCCACCAAAAAAGTGCTCTTCATATGAGTTTAGCAACTCAATCATAACTGCTCAGCCGCTACGGCAGGCAGTGCAATTCTCTGGAAAAACGTTGTTATAGGGACGTTATGGTTAAGTTGCACTAATAAAAACCTATGCAATTCGATGAAAAAACTTTATTAAGGGGACGTTATGGTTACACGTAAAACCGAAAAAACCCAGAAATTAATCAGTTATGGTAAGCTAAGCAACCACCACAGTGCCTGCTAATACTAACACCAGGACGTGAAAGATGACCTCACAAATAAAATTCCAGTCATGTTCCCCAAACTGTTCCCATCACAATGAATGATAATAATGTCTGGATATTTCAATTCAACCATCTTTGTACAAAATGGGAGCAAGTCCATTCACTTCATGCCTCGCACTCCAGAGCAGGACGCTTCCAATTCAGGGACTCCAAGATTTTCTGCTATTCCACAATGCTCAGGATACACCTTCAACCAATGAAACCAATTGTTCTCCAAAATACAAATGCTCTGCCTGCTGAAAGACATTGCTATGGCAATTTTCAATCCTCTCACAACTCCTACTAACACAACTCCTGCTACCCTCTCTTCCTGTACACCACACCAGGAATCCTGATTGGCTGATCCTCCGATGTCCACAGACACCCATGACTGTTTGCGATCTCTGCAGTCCCCTTTCCATGCCGGACAACCTTAAAAGACCTGGATGTGGCACATGCCAATCACGGACTACCACAATTGTCGCGAACATGACGGCCACTCAAAGGAGTGGGGGTGAGCTAAACACAATTTAAGTTATTTAATCTTTAGTGGTGTCTCTGAAAAAAAACCTTTTTCGGGGGATTGTTAACAAACACCTTTTTTGCCTTATTTTTGCTTTTTTGTACAGTAGTACTGTATACTGTACACATTCCTTTATATTTTCATTGCAGGAACATTTTCAATGCATTCCTAAAACTGTAAAGACAAATTGCATTTATGACATCTGTGATGTGAACTCCATCTTGACAACAACAAAAACACACATTCAGAACTTATATTGTCATTCTCAAAAATTGACATTCCTGCAGCATATAATAAAACAGATACAGTTGTATTAACAAGCTGCTTTGATTCTTCAATTTGTGGACTGGAAAGTTGTGTTGGACATCTACATGAAATCCTTCAGGGCAACCTGCAAAGAGACTGGAGTCACAAACCCCAAAATGTCACCTCCACAATGCACAGTCACAATTTCTGGATATTTAAAGTGTGCCATACTCTCACAGAATGAAAACATTCTTGCCCAGTTTAAGACACCAACTGCATGCCACAAAATGTCCACTTCTGCGAATCCAATATTTCCAAGGATGCCATGATTTTCAGCATACACCTTCATTGACTGAATTGAAGAGTCCCCCAGAATCTACACAGTCTGCCTTCCCAAACACATAGCCATAGCCATTGTGAGTGCTCTCACAACTCCTGCAAATAAAATTCCTGCAACCCTCTCTCCTTGTACACCACACTCAGAAAACCTGATTGGCTAATCCTCACAGTTGCCTTTCCATGCCAAGCAGCCACAAAAGACCCGAATGTGGCTTGTGCCCTCCGCAGATGATCGCAGTGTGCCCGAACCTCATAACACAGGGGCAGCCCTTCTACACTTTCCACTTTCATGTTCTCAACACTCCCTCATTGGCTGCTTTCAGAGAGTCACACATCCATACACCAAAACCTCTACACCTAACCCTGTCATCTCAGTTCAACACTTCAGATGTACTTTTGAACTCTCATGCTAATGAAAGGCATTGGCATCAAAAACTACTATCCAAGATTTCAATTTCCAGATTCAACAAGATCTGCACTTGAGAAAACATAAAACATTTTTAAAAAATCCTGTTTTCTTTAACTCTTTAACAAATATATATATATATATATATATATATATATATATATATATAGATAGATATAGATAATAGGTTCCTCACTCACAGGAAGCAGCAAACAATTACAATGTGCTGCACTTATCATTTTTTCTATCGACAATCATTGTGATGAAAGCTAAACCATGTATATAAGCATGTATAGCAGCACATATATACATTTATAAAATAAAGGAACAGCATATAAAATAGATCTTTAGACCATTTTTAAGTGGCACTTAGTGTCTGCCAGTTTAAAATGTTGGCACCACATGCATACATCCCAACATCACCCATTCCAATCTATACGTGCGTATTAAGTCTTTATTTTTTCCTTTGCATTCCTTTGCATTCTGTCAATTCCAATTAACTTCGCCAATTACAAAACTCAAACTGCAAGTCCCAGAATGCAAAGACAAAACACGACTGAACTTCAAGATTCAAAACAGTGACATGCACATCTAATAAACATATAAAATGCTGTGTTTTTCCAAATATTTTTTTGGGAAGTATTTTGAATAAAGTTCAGAAATGCATATCTGCATTTACAGCAGCAATGTGTCATTTTTTCATAAAAGAAGGTAAAAACAGATACAATCGATTTGTACACCATTTGTAATTGGTATTCAGTGTGTCCCAGTTTAATGTATGGACAGTACATGTATACTTCTTAACAAATCCCATTCCATTATGCAGTTGTTCTTTTTTCTCTGCATTCTGTGACTTGTACTCCAACTTTCACAATGGGAACAGTGCAAATACAATTACCAGAATGCAAACAAAACATCTAGGACTAAGTAAACACCTACAGATTAGAATGCATCATGTTGGCAAGTATGCACATACTCCTAACATATTAAACTTCCATACACCAAATGCCATTTAAAAGTGTACTACAAATCTTTTCCAACAACTTTTCTTCTTTTTTACAAAACGTTACAGAGCTTCTACAAATGCACATGCACATTTCTTAACATTCATGAAAATGCTCCTAAAAGCAACCATTAATAACCATCCATCAATTGTATTACATGTTTTCCCCACCACTCCTCCTTACTTTATAATTAAAAATCTTGCTTACTGAAAATACTTCGCCATTACCACATATCCCCACTAACTTTCTTTTACGTGAAAGAAGTACATTACTTAAGACAACACCCAAAAATGAATACCCTTCGCATCCAACAAAATAAGTACATCAATGTAACCTGTACATGTATGTAATTACAGCAGCACATTTTGACTACATATTACCACAGACTACTCTTTTCAAAGCAACATGCCTTTAACTCTAGCTCATTACATTCCACCATACACACTCCTACTATTCCCATCTACACACCACCACTGCAATACCCACTCTGTTGCTCAAAACAGCACAATCACCCTTCAGACTCCATCACACAAGCTCTCCGTTACTCACTAACCCAACACCATAACACCTCACTCTCACAACCTTCCAAACCACACCTACTTTACCACTACACAATCAAACAACAATCTATTAATCTCTACAATCATCCCCACAAACTCATTCACCATACATGCATATACATTGCACAAATTTCCAATGCAAACATTCACTTTTCCCAATACACACAACAAAATGCCTACTAAAAAGCAACTCTGTAGAAAAGAAAGAAAATATAGAGCAGATAAGAATAAAACATACAACATAGTCATCCACCTCTAAAACTATTTATTAAAAGTGTTAAAACAAAAGCGCTAGTAACCCCACTCAATAAAGCAAAACCAGCCATGACTAAAAAAGCTAAAGCCCCTCTTGCAAAAACTAAAAGTAAAACATTATGTACAAATAAAAGCAAACCTACCAACGAAACCAACCATCTATCTACCAGTGTTAAGTGATAGTAAAGCAATCGAAAACATGTATGTTACAGAAAATGTTCCACTACAGAGTTCTTCACAATCTTAAAAAAACAGCTGAAAAGTCACAATCTAACCGTAAAATCTACTCTAGGAGACTAACATTACAAGCGCTAATTGATAGTACTTTTCTACTAAAGAGAACATTGTTTGTATTGATTTTAAACAGAATGAAACCACTAACTAAATTAATCAAAACATTACAAAAACTATGTCTAAACATGCACAGTGTCAATATACAAACCTTTTCAAACTTCTGTAATGGTAATGGATGCACACAAGCAGCATAGAGCCATATTTCAATGAAGAAGCCTTCAAACAAAAACAATAAAAAACAATTGATATAGACAACAATGGTCGAAGGTATGATATGGTGGAACACACCATTACGGCAAAACAAACACGTATAGAACAAAAGTCCCCAACAAACTTTGAACCACATGGTATTTTCACCAAAAAAAAAACATCCTGTGTACAAATGGACATGCAGCTCAATGTGTAGTGTAGGCCAACAATCCTTTAAATCTTTATGACAATTCCTCAATCACTATGTAAGACTAAAAGACAAAAGTGAAATGAAAACTTTACAAACCGTAGACTCCCGTCTAATACACAGCCACACTGATCTGCAAGGGCATTCATGAGCCTGCATTTTAGGAACTGCTTGAAAAAGCACTTTCCACCACATCAAAATGTTAGCGACACATCATTCTACTAACAGAATCTTGTGCATCGACTATACTATGCAAAATGTTCTGTTCTAGAACTTCAATATTTAAATAACATTCTCCCACATGGAACAGCCAAAGAACGTATTCAAGAAATAGAGCACATCCAAAGTAATTACTTTGGAACAGAAGGTGACCTAGAAGATTCAGTACCTTTAGAAAACATGTATGAAAACCTCATAAACCCCAACGTCCTAATAAAGACATATAAAAAAGAAATAACTAAGTTTCAAAACACATCTGCTTAAATTCCAGATCAAATGTGCCTGTTGTCGCAGAACATTTTATGAAAAGTGGACACAAATAGATTTCAGTTATTAATCCCAATGGTTCAATAAGCTTTATATCTAACAACAGAAACTAAATACAAAATAACTGACCCCTCAACAGTTTGCAAGTACTGCAACACAAAGTTTGACAATAACCAAATGCCATCACTTTCTATCACTAATAACTTAGAAATATTCTCACTTCCAAAACCTCTTTAAAATCTTAACTTGTACAGGAGCATTATAATACAAACAGTGCACTCATTTCAAGCTATAATACGCCTTCAACCAAAATCAGCCAAATTACCTAAATCGGAGTTACTAATGGGCATCCATGGCAAAGTAGTATATTTGCCATTAGATCTAAAAGAAAATGTATACACTCTAGGAGTGCAATGACCACAAGATCATTCTTTGAGTGTACTAGTTAATGGTGTGCTAACAAAATACAAGAACATGTGGCAACAACTAGTCAACTTAAACAAAGTTAAACAAGCCCTGCATTATCTAAAGGAAAGCAATGAATGCTGCAGAGCTATAAACATAGATGAAAACTTAAGAGAACACATCCAAATTATTCAAGACTCACCAGCAACTGGCAAATTTGAATGTGTAGATCGTATTACTGCAGCCAACATGTTAGACCATTATACAGTTTAACCGCTACAATCCAAATACACCATTGACAATGCATTAGAAACAGTAAAAAATGCATCAAGCCAAAGGATCCTCAATGAGCATATGGGAAAAAAAGTGTAGAAAAACGCTCTTTTTCTCTAATCTTTCCTACAGGCAAAGGAGGAAGATATGATGAAAGCCTGTGCAAATTAGTGCATCAGAATATCGCCAGATTTAGACAAAACGTCAAATTAATTTTCCACCAACTCTTCAAAAGTAAACTAGCAACTCTATGTTATGGAAATGCACACACATTAAAAAAGGCTCTAACTTTTAAACATATCTGCTTCCTAACTTCTTCAAAAAATAAAAGACAAAGATGAGATTTTGCAGTCAAGTATCACAAATCTCTTGGCAAACATTAGTGGTACAAATCCATTCTGGTTCCAACGTCACACTGATGTACGTTGTATGCTAAGGAACCTAGGCCCACCCACATGGTTTGTTTATTTAAGTTGTGCAGAGTACACATGGGATGACTTCCACGACTTTGTCTGCAAACCAAAATAAAAATGGAATAGATATCAAATCACCAGGAGAACTCTGTTCCCTTGACCCTGTCAATGTATCAAGTTACTTTCACCATCGGTTCAATGCCATGCTGCATTTTATCTGCAATAAAACTACCCCTCCGCACTGAGAAGCCAGAGGATACAAATCCTCGGAGATAAAGGTAGCAAAAGAGCGCTTACAGAAACCCACAAATACCGACACCAGGAAAGAGAAGAAAGAACCGAATATAGTCGATGTTTCATGGTACTCGACACAGAGCAATAAGATTAAGAGTGTGATTAAGAACAACTGGAGTACATTGTCAAGCGACATGAGAGTTGAACATTTGTTCAGAGAATTGCCTACTTTCGCTTACAAAAGGAGTGCAAATCTAAGAGACAGGCTGGTGAAAACAAGACCTGGGAAGAAAACGATTGAGACCATAAGGAAAGGGACATACCCGTGCCTACACTGCAGTAACTGCAACTTCATAACTAAGGGAGATAGTGTAGACCACCCCCGTACGGGTGAAAAGATCAAATTAAGAGGATATGCAACATGTGATACAACAAACATAATTTAGGCGATCAAATGCCCATGTGGCATTTATTATGTAGGGCAATCGAAAAGACCTGGTAAGCTACGATGGAACGAGCATAGATTATGCATTCGGAACAATAATGTGAATTCAGCAGTGGCAAGACATTGGAATTCAATGAAGCATAACATTAGCCAGATGAGGATACAGGTTCTCGAGGCTATCCAACAACGTAACACACATGAAGATGTAGGGAGAAGGTTGAACCAACGAGAATCATTTTGGATCGATCGACTTGACTCTCTGAGACCGGGGGTATAAATGAGGAAGTGAACTTTGTGCTTTTTGTGAATTTCAGTAAATATAGATGAAGTGGTAGAACATTGGATACTAAGAGATGGTACACGTTGTGTCCCCCAGGGAGCTCCCTGTGGGACGTAAGGCAGTGGTTCCACTGCCAAATATGAAGACCCTCTATTGAACATTACAATATGAACGGTGTAGGGGAGGAGTGGTCCAAAAGACCCCCCCTTGCCTACATCCCCTCCCCAGGTGAGGGCCATGGCTCATGGGGCGTTTCCTCAGACCACCCGGGCCCAGGTGGTGGAGGGTTCACCTGCTGAAGACATTGCCCACACGTATTGAATTTAGCTAGGCCCAGAAACCATTTGGTCTATCAAAGATGGTGTGAGCTCAGCGCACTGTAGCGCGGCCCCCACCCTCGGAGAGTTTCAATTATCCCTGTCGCCGCAGCACCCTGGCAGATCCGCTGTGAGCCTGTTCCCACGAACAAAACGGACATGAGCTAGCATAAGATACTATCACTGTAACATTTCACCGTCCACAGTGTATCACTGCTCCAAGCATGACCCGGTCAGCAAGGCCTGGGTGGCGGGGAGAACTGTAGAATGGTCATCCGATGAAAGCAGAAAAATACCCAAATACGAATGTCAAAAACTACTTTTAATACGTGTATCCTTTCCATAAAACTACTTCTACTAAAGAAACCTGTAAAATTGTGTAATTATTGTAAGAAACGCATGTTTACATGACACCAGCAATGAAGGACCCACACCCCTGTAGGCGTGTGCAAATGATAAAAGCATTCTGGGGGATTATTCTCTATGGGTATCATTAAAAACCGTACACCCCGCGGTCCCGCGCCATAACTGAACTAATGCTGCTAGAGTACACAAGAAGACGAATGTAACCATACAGAGGGCTTATGTGAAGGATGTGCGAGAATGCACATGTCATGCATGTATGTCTAAGCCCCTTATGTGCCACCACCGTCGCGTACAGTGGCGGGTCATTTTCTATGTACTCCACCAACTTCACTACTACCTCACCTACTGCAAATGTATATGCATATAACTAAATACTGTAATTGTTAAAACATAGTGTACGAATAAGGTGCTCAGACTGGACATAATCGAGACACATCCAGCAAAGTTGAAATGTATTCAAACAAATATTATAAAGTGTTCAAATGATTGTGATGTTTTCACCTCTAAAAACCGGCAACACACGAGGAAGATACCTTTGTGAATATGTGCAAGGCCATTTCCCCTCCCAACCTGCGGAGACTGCCAAACATGAGAGCAGAGGCCCGGACCGCGCTGCTCCACCTCCCCCAACTAGACTGGAGCCGCTTCAAAGATGTGTAGCCCCCTCTGCAGCACCCAAGGCCACGGCCCGCCACCTGCATAATTTACAGCACAGCAGTAAACCTCTGCCTGAACATACACTTCCAAAGGCGCCCCCTCGTAAACCCCACAACCCACCGGATCATCTTAGACTTATGGCCCTGTGCTATCAGGACACCCAATACTGTGGCAACACACAGCGGCACATTTATAACCACATCTAACAAGACAGGGAGGCATGTACCGCCCGTCCCATGCCCTGAAGCTTAGCCCCTCAACCTATGGCTCCGGTCAACAGGACACTGGTAACCATGCCCTGACGAATGACCATCAGACCCTTCATAAGGTGCATTCCTCCTGTGTTGCATTAACCTGTAGAATAACCTATTGGAAGATTTACCAAAGAAGATAATATTGTAATGACTGAATGACTGCGGTGTGCATGGCCTAGGGCAAATAAGTCAGGAAAAGACATTCATCTCTGACACTGGCCGCGATGGCACAACAACACCGCCCGGATGAACTCAGCCAACCTGCCAGGCCCAGCCCAACCCACGAGGCTGACCAGTGACGTCCTCCAGCCAAAGCCAACCGCATCGCAGCAGCACCTATAGTTAGTCATCGCCACCCAATCCCATCGAACTTGTGCCCCCTATAGTATGTAGGTTCTTATGACGTTTTTTGTAAATATATACGCCTGTCTTTGCGATTGTCAGACAGAGCGCTCTCGGAGGTTGCAGAGTTCTTTGCATGCCCTATTCTGATTGATAAACTCTCATTTAAGGCTCACCCGCACTCTGTCTTGGCTTTATTCCCAACTTGGGAGAGTCCGTCATTGTCTCTCATTGCGGGGAGGATCGTGCTGGCTGGGAACGCTCGCCTTCAACGGGAATGCACATAAATGTATACAATGTTACGTAGCCAACATTCATGTCTAACTGGGATGAATTGATTCTACATGGGAGATAAAAAGTGTCAAACTAAGAATATATGGGACCAAACTGTAAGTTATGTGATGCATGTAAACCCAAGAAAATAGGAAGTAACTCTCTTGTGAATATTGGAACAGGTAATTGAAGATTAGAATATGAGAAGAATGCCAAGATATGTTATTAATGTGAATACATTCCAGCTACTTGTATTTGGTAACAACTGTTAACTTGAGAACAACCGACCCCTGTATTAGAGGAGGTAGTTTGAATAATGACATGGTATTCAATAAATATGACCCTGTTCAGGTCCGCTTGGTAGGGCAGGACACGAAGAACCAGAGTACAGCATTAAACAATAGGGATAGACGATCCACTTCTTTTCGTCCGAATGAACACTACCTTCGAGGTCCGGGCGCATGCGCGGGACCTCGCAAGGTAGTGTCCGGCACGCACGCATGCGCGTTGGATTAATACACGCTCGAGACACAGTATCTCATGGTTTTCTAAAAATATTGTTTTCTAAAAACCAGCATAGAATGATGTAAACGGTGATACCGTAAAGCTACAGAGCAGGTTATCCCGATGAATTTTGAAGAGCAAAGAGGAGAACGAGGTACCGAGTGAAACAATGCGCGCATGCGCGCAAGCGATTAGTGTATAAGTACGCCATTACATACAGCGGCTGCTCCTTTTGTGCAGCCGGCCTGCCCGCACAGCAGTATTTAATTTAAGGTAAGAATGATGATCCTGAGGGATAATATGATGCGACCTTAAAAGAAAAAGATTAGATTCGGAGGGGAATTATATAAGGTTATTTATGTATTTACTGAACAGGAGCTGCTAATGGTGGCTGCTCAGAGATCCATACAGCAGAGATGTATACAATCTCTAGGAAGTCGAAGACCTACAGGTAGAGACCTATATAATTATACGATTGAAATATTCACAATGTATAACAACAATGTTCCATAATGTATATTTGTTTTGTTTTTATTTTTTTGCATCTTTTCGTGGCATTCCATTTTGGATTACAACTACAATTGGGTGTGTGATGATACTTTATCTTTTTACGGATTTCACTGAATGGTGAATAATTGGGAATGCATCATAATGACGGGATTGTCACTGATTTCATGATTATGAATAGTGTTAAAATCCCTGATGATGGACGGATGTCCGAAATGCATAGGCTATAATTTCGAAACACTGATTGGTCAGGAATAAACAAGGAGACTGAAAATCATAAATAGAAATGTGGATTAATGATTTCAAATATAACTACATAAGAAACAACTAACTACAGTTTTGTACTACTTTGAACATTGATTGAAACCCGACCAGGGGAGTGCGAGTGAGCTCATCTTGAGATGGAAATTGTCCATTTCTTTTTTGTAGATGTTCTGATAACCCAGTGCCTAGGGTAAAGGATGAGCTCCCAAATATAAGAGAAAAAACGAGCAACACTATTGAATTAGAATAAAGACAAAGCGGTGCCCACTCTACCTCTCAATTTCTATATTCATCCCAGATAAAAAAACATCCCCCAATAAATTCCTAAGACAAACATTAATACAGTAAAGAGGATAGCTATGAAATGCAAACCACAGTCATAACAATATGCTCTTGTGAGACTAATTATATTCCTACTGCTATCTACATTTGTTGCTTGTCTCAATGGCGTAATTTCTATCATAGCTGCACTTGCAGAGAGGGAAAGAACAGTGCTGGTATAAGGATTTAGGGATGTGGGGGAGAGGAAGAGGGTGAGGGAGAGAGGGAGAGGGAGAGAGAGAGAGAGAGAGAGAGAGAAAGAGAGAGAGAGAGAGAGAGAGAGAGAGAGAGAGAGAGAGTTTTTTGTAGCTCATGTTCTAGCAGCAATGAATGTTTGTTTCTCATTTTACATGCACAAATATGGTTCACGTAGAGGTACTTATGTTGAGGTAGTGCAGTTAGTTTCATTTGGCATGCTATGAGTGGTACTCCTTGGTGCCTTGCGAACCTCTGAAAGGTGGATCCAATATCTTTGCCCCTTTCTCTTTACTGCAAGAGGGGTGGTAAACACCGCTTCATACGGTCCATGGAATCTGGGAGTGTTCCACTTCTGGATGAAGCTTGTGTCATAGATCCCCTCCCCTGACAACAAGGGCTAGGTCGGGTTGGGGTAGTGTCAGTTAGACAGGTAGTTATAGTTTCTCTTTCTTCCATGTAGGTGGGCGTGGTTTGTTTTGAAATGCATCTTATTGCACATGTAAATTGTGTGAGATATTGTTTGAATTCCTCTCCTAGGATGGTTGCAACTCTGTGAGCATCTGATGTGCTCCTTACTGGTGACAGTGGTGTTTGCATGCGTCATCCAGTCACTATTTCATGGGGGGACAGGTGGTGGTCCTTGCTGGTGTGCAATTGGAACGATGACAAGGGTAAGCAGTACACCCAATTCTTTTTTAGGGTGTTACATACTTTGGACAGTCTACTTTTGAGGAGGCTGTTTATTTTTTTCTACCACCCCATTCGCTTGTGGGTGGTAGATGGAGCACATTTTGCGTTTGATCCCCAATAAGGTTGTCACTTCTTTAAATAGATCATTGATAAAGTGAGTCTTGTTGTCTATTCGTAGGACAACACACACTCCCCATCGGGAGAAAACTTCTCTGACAAGGAATTTCGCGGCACACTTGGTATCAGGGTGGGTGCAGGGGCTTGCTTCTACCCACTGAGAGAATGGACACACTGTCACAATCAGGTATTGTGCCCCATTGCATCTTTCTCCCATGTCTGCATAATCAATGTGCAGCTCATGGAAAGGTCTCAGAGGGCGGAGTAAAGTACCATGTAAAATTCTTAATGTCATCCCTGTGCTGAACACTTGACAAGTGGTACATTGGACCACCATCCATTTTAGCTGTTCTTGCAAATTTGGAATGACCCAATCTTCCTGGAGATTGGCTGCAATGTGTTGTTTAGAACTGTGGAATGGAAAATACAATTGTATAGTAGCTTGACAGGCATGACAAAGTTGCCCGTTGCCTGCTATTGCCACTGGAGGTCTGTGGGTGATTGGATGCACCCACGTTTGAGCCATAGATCCTGTTCCTCAGTTGGTGCCCTGCGTTGCAGTTCAATGATGTGTGTTATAGGGATGGCCATGTAGGTGTCTGCCATCTGGGATGTTACGGGTTTAATTAGGACATATACTGTACCCACATGTACAGGAAGGTAAGCTGCTTTTTTGGCTGCTACATCATTGACAGAGTTCCCTAATGAGATTTTGTCTGTGCTTTGAGTGTGAGCTAAACATTTAACAACTGCTACTGCAGAAGGTTTGTCGAGGGCTGAAATCAATGTGTGTAACGCTCACCTGATTCCCGTAGAGGCGCCGGTCTTGACTGGGCGTATACCGTATCTTCAAAGGTGATGTGTAACACACGGCTGGCTCTTTGGGCTGGACCTCTGTGCACTGTATGTCTGACTCGAAGGGTAAGATGTCTGCAGATAGAAAATATGGGATTAAGGAACTGGGTTATTGAATGTCTCTCTCTTCTTCCCTTTCTCTTCTCCTGTAGAACCCCAAAGGTTAACGCTCTCACCTTAGGTAAGTGAACGCCATGCCCTCCATCTGCCTCGGGGCAGGGTGCTGTAACCAGTTTCTTCACTGGATAAGGGGAGCAGGCCTCTTGACTTCAGAGGACTGCTGTCCGTCGTTTACTGCACGAACGGTAAGTTTCGAGTAATTCTAATGTCTTTAAAGTCTTTAGTAATGATGTCTCTTGTTTTGCAGGGTTCCGGAGATGGCGGATGACGGGCTGAAGTGAGTTGAAGATGGAGCCCGTGTGATGAATAGAAGCGCCTGGAAGCACGTAAGTAAGCGCTTGTTGCCTGCTTCACAATGCGCTCTAACTGTCTTTTTATTTTGCAGGTACAAGTTCGGAGCGGCTGCAGGGTGCCGGAATACCCACTGGGTTAGATGTGGAAAGGAGTAATGGCACGTGAGTATTAAAGTTCCCCAATGTCTTTAAACGCACCTTGTTTTGTCTTTCAGATGCGGGATGCAGCGCCGAAGGCCTCCGGAGTGTGCGAAGAGTTGGTAAGCTTTTGTCTTTCAGATGCCGGAATGCAGTGTGAAGACCTCCGGAGCGCACGAAGAGTAGGTAATCCTTTGTCTTTCAGATGCCGGAATGCAGCGCGAGGTGTTGGTGACAGCCGATGGACCAGGTAAGTGAAGAGCTGTCACTGAAGACCGTAATGCTAACCTGTTCTTTCTTGTCTTTATAGGTGTTGCTGAAGACTGGATTCAGGATGGTAAGCCTTTTTCCTTAGGCCCAGGATCAGATGCCGAAGACACAATGAGCGTTCTGCTGCAGAGGATGCAGAATAACGCAAAGCAAGATTCATCCATCGGGTGTGGTTTAAGTAGCCTCCTGTAGTGCTTAGGTGTCTCCTTCCACAGCCACGCCTAGGTAAGAAAAGAGTTCCTGCTTTCCAGAAGAGTTCCAGTGTTCTGAATCTAGGGAGTGGCTCCTGCCCCACCCAACAGGAAAAGTACTTCCAAACAGAAGAGGATCAGAGGCTCAACTGGCAGGCAAGTAAGCAGCATGGTCTGCTGCAGGTAAGTCCACCCAAGCATTATGAGCCCGGCGCTTCCAGCGCTGGGACTGGGCATATTTATGAGCCTGGTGCCACTGGCGCCAGGACTGGGTCCAAAAGGTCCCAATTGGGACTGGTTGGCACTCGGAACCTGGGTTATGGATCTGCTTCCAAGGGAGTTGGGAAAACCCTGACCTTTTGGAAACAGAGATCATGACAGTACCCCCCCTCAAGGCCCCTCCCAAACCGGGCTTCTCCGGGGGTTTTGGCTTGTCAGGAAATGTTTGGTGAAATCTTTTGATTAGGCGAGGAGCGTGGACATATTCAGCAGGTTCCCAAGATCTCTCTTGGGGGCCGTAGCCTTTCCAGTCAATTAGGTAAAATAGTTTAGATTTGGAGATCTTGGAGTCCAGAATGCTTTTGACTTCAAACTCGAGTTCTCCATCAACTAGGATAGGTTTTGGAGATTTAGTTAGTCGGGTTTGAGGTTGCACGGGTTTTAATAGAGAGACGTGGAAGACCGGATGTATCTTCATGTGCGGAGGCAAGTCCAACTTGACCGCTACTGGGTTTACTATGGTAGTGATGGAATAGGGACAAAGGTATCTTGGGTTGAATGTGCGTGGCCCTTTTAGAGGTAGATATTTGGTGGATAACCAGACTTGATCCCCTACTTGATATTAAGGGGCTTCCTTCCGATGTTGATCTGCTCCTTTCTTGTATTGTTCTTTAGCCCTTTGAAGGTGAGAAACAGCTTCCTTAAAGGCTTGGGTGATTGTAGAATGCAGGTAGTCTACTGCTGGTGTTTCAAGATCTTGGAGGGGATCCAACTCCGAGGTTCGAGGGTGACTGCCGTACAAAAGAAAAAACGGGGTTTTCCCAGTTCCCGAATGGACAGAGTTATTGTAGGCATATTCGGCTATCCAAAGGATGTCTTTCCAAGTGTTTTCAGTTTGTTGCAGCATGCAGCGTAAATACTATTCCAGAGTTTGATTGGTCCTCTCGGTTTGTCCGTCGGTCTGAGGGTGGTGACTGGTCGATAGTCTCACATCAATTTGAGCCGACCGACAGCAACTTCGCCAAAAATGAGAAATAAATTGACTACCTCGATCATAAATTAGAACCGAAGGAAAACCGTGCAGTCGGACGATGTTTTCGAGAAATTCTCGGGCCAGAGTTGCTGCTGTTGGCAAGCCTTTGAGCGGAATGAAATGCGCCATCTTGGAGAATAAGTCCACGATTACTAGAATCGTATTGTATCCGGAGCATGGAGGTAGATCGGTGATGAAGTCCATAGAAAGCGTATGCCAAGGGCGAGGTGGGATGTCAATAGGGCGTAAGAGGCCTGCTGGTCTTTCCTTTTGACTCTTGTTTTGGGCGCATACTCCACAGGACATTATAAAGTCTCTGATATCTTTTTTCCAAGATGGCCACCAGAAGTAGCGCTTGATCTTTTCTGAGGTCTTGGCCATACCGGGATGTCCTTCCATTAAAGAATCGTGATAACAAGAGATTAATTTTTTCTGTAAATCTGTGCTGGGTAGGTATAATCGTTCTTGGAAATACAATAAGTTGTCCTTTACTGCAAAGACCTTTCCCTGCAGATGCCAATTCTGTATGTCTGCTGGAGTCACAAGTTGCCTGGCTTTATCCTTAACTTCCTCTATGGATTCTGTGGCGATTACACCCAGAATTCTTTGTTCAGGAATGATTGGTACAGGTTTAGGGTTGATCAAGTGTTCTTCCACTCCCATCCGAGAAAGGGCATCAGCTTTACCGTTCTTTGTACCAGGTCGATAGGTAATTATGAAGTTAAACTCGGCAAAGAATAATGCCCAACAGAGTTGTCTAGAGGATTGGGCTTTTGCGGTTTTCAAATATTGCAGGTTTCGGTGATCCGTAATCACAGTAACGGTGTGTCGGGCCCCCAGCAGATAATGCCGCCAAGCCTTAAAGGCAGACTTGATAGCCAGAAGTTCCTTGTCAGTAATCGTGTAATTGATTTCAGGAGGTGAGAATTTGCGGGACCAAAATGCCACGGGATGCAACTGATTGGTTACCGGGTCCTTTTGTGATAGAACTGCCCCCATGGCAAGGCTTGAAGCATCAGTTTCCACGATGTAGGGGAGTTCGGGGCGAGGGTGTTTTAAGATTGGTGCAGAGATAAATTTAGTCTTCAAATCCTGGAAAGCTTGTTCCGCCTCGGTAGACCATTCAAAACGTTTGTTTTTCTTTAACAAGGCAGTGATGGGCTGGACTATTCGAGAGAATTTGGGGATAAACCTGCGGTAAAAGTTAGCGAAGCCTAACATGCTTTGCACACCTTTTACGGAGGATGGTGATGGCCATTTGAGAACTGCATCGACCTTCTTTGAATCCATACGCACTCCGCCAGGTGATAATATGAATCCCAAGAATTCAACTTCAGTCACGTTGAAAACACATTTTTCCAACTTAGCGAAAAGTTTGTGTTGACGCAATCTTTCGAGGACCATTTTCACGTGTTTCCGATGTTCAGATTCCGATGAAGAATAAACGAGGATGTCGTCAATGTAAACAACAACACACACATCTATGAGCTCTCTGAGGACATCGTTCATAAAATATTGAAAGGCGGCCGGGGCATTGCAAAGTCCGAAGGGCATGACCTGATATTCAAATAGCCCATACTTGGTGCGGAAGGCCGTCTTCCATTCATCGCCCTCTTTTACTCGTACCAAGTGGTAAGCTCCTCTAAGATCCAGCTTTGTATATTTGCATGCTTTTCTGACTTGGTCCAGGAGTTCAGGGATCAAAGGTAACGGATATCTATTCTTAACGGTGATCTGGTTCAGGGAGCGATAATCTATACAAGTTCTAAGGTCTCCTTCCTTTTTTGGAACGAAGAACAAAGCTGAAGAAGCAGGGGACTTGGAAGGACGAATAAACCCATTTGCCATGTATTGATCCAGGTATTGTCGAAGGTGAAGGTTCTCAGGCTCGGTGAGGGCATAAATTCTACTACAAGGAGGAGTAGATCCAGGTATCAGGTCTATCTGGCAGTCATAAGACCTATGAGGAGGTAGAGAGTTAGCCTGATCCTTCCAGAAAACATCTTGGTATTCTAGGTATTCGGGAGGTAACTGGGGAGTCTCTGAAGAAATTGCTGCCAGTGCAACACCAGGTGGAGGGTGACAAGTAGAGACACAGTCTGGAAACTGGACCGTTCTTGCTCGCCAATCGATCAGAGGATTGTGTTTCTCTAACCAAGGTATTCCTAGAATAATCTGAAACTGAGGGGCCTTGATCACATCGAACACAATCTTCTCATGGTGTCCATCTTGACTTACTAGCATCACCTCTTGAGTGGTATGCGTTACTGGCCCGGAGGCTATCTCCGTACCATCCACCGTAGTAATGACGTCCTTTACAGCATTGGGACAAAGAGTTAGATTCATCCTCAAAACCATTTCATGATCCACATAATTGCCGATGGCACCGCTGTCGACGTAAGCTTCAATTGCATGTAATCGATCCGGATTATCAGGGCTAATGAGGACCATAGGTATCACGAAATGTGAGGTCACGGAACTGGTTTTCACGCTCGGCAAGAGGACCTCTATTCTTGTTGGGCGAGGTTGTTTCCCTGCTCAGAGTTTGTAACTTTGGTAACTGCAGCTCCTACTGCCTTCTTGGCAGGTTTCACCGGACAGTCTCGAAGAAAGGGCCCTGAGTTTCCGCAATAGAGGCATAATTGCAACTGTTTTCTCCTTTCCCGCTCCTTTTGTGTTAGAGGACCTTTCAGACCCCCTATTTGCATGGGTTCCCCGGAGTCTACTCCTTTGGAAGGAGTTGGCGGTTTGGAAAATACTCGAGCATCAAACTTGGAACGATCGGCCTTCCTGTTCTGCAGTCTGTGACCTATTTGAACGACTAAGTCTATATAGACCGAACAATCTTGTGGGGGATTCACTACTTGGGCTAACACATCTTTGAGCTCTCCACTTAGACCTCTATAAAACAGCGTAATCCTTTTGTCCTCAGGCCATTGAGTTTCCACTATCAGTCTGTTGAAAGACGCAATATAAGCCAAAAGGTCTTGATTACCTTGTCGCAACGAAAGAAGCTCATTGTCCAAGGCCTGCCCCTGTGAATGTCTTGCGAACAGTTTTTCCATACTGAGCTGAAAAGCTTGAAAATCATGGAGGACCGGATCATCTTGATTTACTAGAGGGATCGACCAGTCTGCCGCATTGCCACTAAGGTACGAAAGCACGAAAGCTACTTTAGCTTGATCAGTTGGAAAGGCTGCTGGCCGGCATAAGAAATGCAACCGGCACTGATTGATAAATACTGCAAACCTCTTTGGGTCACCAGAAAATCTTTCGGGCGGAGCCAGAGGTACATTCTCAGGTAGGTTGATCTGCACTGGATTCATAGAGGATGTAGAAGGAAGATTTCCCCCAGATGCGGGTAACGGGTCTGTCCGGCTTGTGACTGTAGCAATTGTCTAGCGAGATCATCTGTTCGCTCCTTGGAAATAATCAGTTCCCTTCTTAGAGCGTTCGTTTCCTGACGGACTGCATGCACTTCTGCCCTTAGTTCCCCAAGTAACTGGGCTAGCTGGTCGGTATCCGAGGTTTCCATAGCGCCTGGACGGGAGTTTTGTGGTAGGCTTTGCGTTCTGTAACGCTCACCTGATTCCCGTAGAGGCGCCGGTCTTGACTGGGCGTATACCGTATCTTCAAAGGTGATGTGTAACACACGGCTGGCTCTTTGGGCTGGACCTCTGTGCACTGTATGTCTGACTCGAAGGGTAAGATGTCTGCAGATAGAAAATATGGGATTAAGGAACTGGGTTATTAAATGTCTCTCTCTTCTTCCCTTTCTCTTCTCCTGTAGAACCCCAAAGGTTAACGCTCTCACCTTAGGTAAGTGAACGCCGTGCCCTCCATCTGCCTCGGGGCAGGGTGCTGTAACCAGTTTCTTCACTGGATAAGGGGAGCAGTCCTCTTGACTTCAGAGGACTGCTGTCCGTCGTTTACTGCACGAACGGTAAGTTTCGAGTAATTCTAATGTCATTAAAGTCTTTAATAATGATGTCTCTTGTTTTGCAGGGTTCCGGCGATGGCGGATGACGGGCTGAAGTGAGTTGAAGATGGAGCCCGTGTGATGAATAGAAGCGCCTGGAAGCACGTAAGTAAGCGCTTGTTGCCTGCTTCACGATGCGCTCTAACTGTCTTTTTATTTTGCAGGTACAAGTTCGGAGCGGCTGCAGGGTGCCGGAATACCCACTGGGTTAGATGTGGAAAGGAGTAATGGCACGTGAGTATTAAAGTTCCCCAATGTCTTTAAACGCACCTTGTTTTGTCTTTCAGATGCGGGATGCAGCGCCGAAGGCCTCCGGAGCGTGCAAAGAGTTGGTAAGCTTTTGTCTTTCAGATGCCGGAATGCAGTGTGAAGACCTCCGGAGCGCACGAAGAGTAGGTAAGCCTTTGTCTTTCAGATGCCGGAATGCAGCGCGAGGCGTTGGTGACAGCCGATGGACCAGGTAAGTGAAGAGCTGTCACTGAAGACCGTAATGCTAACCTGTTCTTTCTTGTCTTTATAGGTGTTGCTGAAGACTGGATTCAGGATGGTAAGCCTTTTTCCTTAGGCCCATGATCAGATGCAGAAGACACGATGAGCGTTCTGCTGCAGAGGATGCAGAATAACGCAAAGCAAGATTCATCCATCGGGTGTGGTTTAAATAGCCTCCTGTAGTGCTTAGGTGTCTCCTTCCACAGCCACGCCTAGGTAAGAAAAGAGTTCCTGCTTTCCAGAAGAGTTCCAGTGTTCTGAATCTAGGGAGTGGCTCCTGCCCCACCAAACAGGAAAAGTAGTTCCAAACAGAAGAGGATCAGAGGCTCAACTGGCAGGCAAGTAAGCAGTATGGTCTGCTGCAGGTAAGTCCACCCAAGCATTATGAGCCCGGCGCTTCCAGCGCTGGGACTGGGCATATTTATGAGCCTGGTGCCACTGGCGCCAGGACTGGGTCCAAAAGGTCCCAATTGGGACTGGTTGGCACTCGGAACCTGGGTTATGGATCTGCTTCCAAGGGAGTTGGGAAAACCCTGACCTTTTGGAAGCAGAGATCATGACAATGTGTTTAGTAGATCTGCATGTTATACCAGGGAGCCATCTGCTCTCCTGAACCCCCATTTTCTCCACCGCGATAGACCTGCATGCACCATGGGGGTGGCATATGCATAGTCTGAGTAAATGGTAACACAGCATCCCTTTGATGCCTGCAGGGCCTCAATCAGTGCTACAAGTTCTGCTGCCTGCGCAGAATAATGCTTGGGTAGTCTTTTCATGATCAGTGTTTCATTTTTTCACTCCTCCAATCGCAGCACTGCTGCCCCAACATGTTTTTCTCCTGTATCCTGAAAAACAGACACTGACATATCAATGAAAAATATCTCCCCTTCTCCTAGAGCACTGTCTTTGGCTTTGGGAATATCATCCCCTCACCTTTATATGTTGTGCAGTCATGTTGGGGCATGTCCTCAACAGTGCATGGTTCTGTAAGGAATGTGGCTGGATGTACTGTTCTGCATCACACCACATGGATATTTGTGCTTGATAAGATTATTTCATATGTAGACACTCTATGTGTGCTCAAAGTGGATTTCGAGCGTTCCAGTATTGCAAACAGTGAATGCTCAATGTACAAGGTTATTGAGCATCCCATCACGAGCATGGAATTTTTTCAATGGCAGAGAGAACTGTCCTTGCATGACAGAGTCAAGTGTGCCGCTGTAGTATGACAAAGGCTTTTTTCCCATGGAGCTTTTCTGTGTCAGCACCGCAGTCATGATTGTGTCATTTGAAAGTGAATATAAGTAGCTTTCCTGTGTATAGTCTGGAGTTGCTTGAACGGGATCTGTTGAAATTACATCTTTTAAGTCAGTAAATACAGTTAGCATTTCTGCTGTCCATTGGATTGTTGTTCCATCTTGTTGTGCTTCCTTGAGACCTTGTGGGAGTGGCCTGGTGTATGCTGTATAATCTAAAATCCAGGCCCTGCAATAGTAGCAAAGCCCTAGGAACTTTTGCATTTCCGACACGGTTGTTGGTTTAGGAGTGGCACACACTGTGGTGGCTCTGTCTGGGATTATTCTTTTGCGATGAGCTGGCCCAAGTACAATACCTCAGGTAAACAATAGTGGAGTTATTTCTTGTCTACTGTGTACCTCTTCTGAGCTAGCAACTGGAGCATGGCAATATAGTCCCTTCACCAGCTCAGCTCACTGTCGCTGCAGACCAGTAGGTCATCTGCATATTGAATGAACATGCTGGGCACCTGAATGTTGCTAAGGTCTTTATGCAGGATTCTGTGAAAAATACTGGGGCTTTCACATTACCCCTGTGGCAAGTGATGGTGTTTGTATTACTTTCTTCCCAGGGTAAACGCTGTAAAATACTGTGATCCTGGGTCAAGGGGCACTGAGAAAAAGGATTTTTTTTAGATCCATCAAGGTGAAATGGGTGACTTGCTTCGGGATGCTGCACAGGATGGAGGCAGGCTTGGGGACGAGAGGAAACTCTTTCTGTACAATATCATTAAGGGGTTCAAAACTTGAATCATTTTCCAACTACCCTCTGTTGCTTTTTGGATTGGATAGATAGCGGTGTTGCATGGGGATGTGGAGGGGCCAATGATCCCTTGCTGCAATAGGGCCTGTAGTGTTTTGTGTATTCCCTGATCTGCTTTTCTGGATAGGAGGCACTGTTTGACCCTCAGCAACACTGCATTCGGTTTGAGTATTATTTCTACTAGTGTTCCTTCCTTCAGCATCCCTACATCATGTGGATTTGTAGTCCATTAATGTGGCGGAACATACTGCAGATCACTGAAGCAGAATGGGGGTGGCCCACTAACTATACCCACGAGGGGAACTGTAGTTTCCGATACTGTACCATGATGTCACAAGATATACAAATTTCAAGAATATTCTCCCCATCATTATTGTTATCTCTGAACAAATTCTCAGCATTCAGTTCTGGTAGGGGTAATTCACTGGCACCCATGGATTTCTCTTCCCAGTACCACAATTCTCTTGGCAGGCACCTGTAACCCCTCTAAATCTAAGGACAAGATAGTAGCAGCGACCACTTCAGGGAGTGCTACAGGTCGAAAAACAAAGTCAGCAGGTACTCTGGCAAGCATCTTAATACCATAGATGAACATATCTGGATTCACAGGTATCCCTCTCACCACCATCTCATTGGCTACACCGTGCATTACTAACATGGTCCAGAGCGAGCACATACCTGGGGCGTTGCAGACAACTTGTCTATGCATAAAAGATATGGTCATGTTTAGTTTACCGAGCAGATCTCTCCCCAGTAGGTTGACAGGGGAGCTTTCATAATAGAGGTGTGCTTGCACGACCTTCACACCTATTTTGACATCTAAATCATCTGTGTATGGAACCGTTACTACAGCCCAAGAGAATCCTTGCTTTTTGAAAGTTTTTCCTGATAACGGGACGTCACCTTCACTTGTGCATGACTTCTCTGCCACTGAGTCCACCATGAAGATGAATTGCTTATTTCCTATCTCTTCCCCCACCATTGGTTCTCTTCAGGATGCAAGGTCATTGATAGTACTGGACACACAAGTGATCCTTGTGGGCTGTCCTAGTCAGGATAAGTGTCTGTCCATGGGCATAAAAAGGGGTTCCCTCGTACCACTGCTGCTGCTTGCTAGGGGCCGCTGCACCTTCAATTCCAGTCGCAAAATGGTGTCTTTTTACCTCTGCATGCTGGTTGGGGCAGGCCGGGTGTTGTTGCATAGCTTACTGTTGTGACGGTGGTCAATATGGCCGGGGACTTGGTGAGGCAACTGAGTGTAAGCTTGGTGTATTTCATATGGGATCATGGTCGACCCGTATGGATGACCTTGTGTTAAACGTATTCGTATAATACCGCCTTGTTATGAATATTTGCCTAAACCCATTCGCGTTCCACAGAAAACCACGTTCGTGATGTACAGATTTTTTTATCAACTTTGACACCGTTTTAAGAATCATCCACCATTTTGATTTCGACTCCTGCTTTGGGGTCTAAAATGGTGGACTGTGTTTTCAATTTGCAGCCGAGCCGAACAACCTTAGAGTTTTGTTAATGTTTAGGCTGACCGAGAGCAGACTGTTTGTTCTATGCAAAGAAACCTTGTGACTCTAATGAACTGCAATCCAAGTGTTGTCGGCACTCACAAGCCTCATCCTCATATAAACAATGAGACAATGTAGAACAAACTCAGATTGTGTGCTTTTGCTGAACTGCATTGTAGTAATTATTGAAACAAGGCTTACTGTGGATCAGAGAACCAACGGCATCATTGTAACTTCATGGACATACAAACTTGTTTAATCTGTTGTCAAATATTGTAATGTTTGACATGTGAACTGGGCACGAACCCTAGCATTTAAATTATTAGTTTGGAGAGGGGCTGGACAATGTTTGTAAAATTGTATAAAAGTTTCCGCTTAAGATGTCCAGCACTCTCACCCCTCACTGTCTGCTGATACACACTGTGAGATGTTGGGAGCCAGATAGCTATTTGTTTGCTTTGAAATCTCTACAGAATAAAAGATACTTGTATCTTTTTGACCTGTGATTGGTGTATTTCATTTAGTGGTACTAAGCCTCAATATTTCTTTGGTCTTTCACTTGGGGGCTTCGGGGGTGGGGTTTCCCATAAGCCTGTTGATTGTAGCTGTAATTCCCTCCTTGTCTGCTGCGACATTCCCAGCAGAAGTGGCCCCACATTCTGCATGACTGACACTGCACCGGTCCAGCCCCTCTTGTCCCTTGTCTGACAAATCCCCCTCCGCTCTGCCTGCAAAAACAACCTTGTTCTCTTTGTTGCACTCCTTGACATTGAGGTCCTGTATAGTGTTGGTTTCATCCCCACTGTCCTTACCCCCTGTCTGCCCACACAGCTGCCATCCTCACCTGTGTGGCAAAGGATGCACACACTTCTTCTCCCATCTGGTCTGATGGGGGTACTTTCACAAATGTATTTTTTAACTTGTTTTGCTTCCTCTGCCTGCCGTCTTTAAATAGCTTCTTTTTCATGCTCTTTGATCCTTCTACAATGATGTACTATAATACTTTGTTATTCAGGCCGACCTTTTTCTTCCACCCCAGCTATTTTATCAAGCGCCTTCTGCACTTTGTTAAGGACCCCCGCTTCACAATGAAATTAAACAAATACGTGGATTGGTCCCAGGCACTGCCCATCTCTGCTCTCCACATCTCCTGAAACCGAAGAATGTACTGTGCAGTACTTCTTCATCCCCCATTTTGCTTTACATTATTAATTGTAAATCGGGATTATCTGGGAGGTCCTCGGCTGTGCATCACAAACGTGTGCTCTGATATTGTTGAACGATGCCCCATCATGAGAATTGTTGCTCAGTATTACTCCCCAGTACCCTGCCTTCACCCACACTGATTCTGCATGATCTCCCACTACCGGTACCAACAAGCATTTGGTCTCTCCCATTGCAAGAGGCACACCCATGGTGGGTTTTTTGAAAGAATAGATCCACTTCCCTGCCCCTGCAGTGAGTTGGGGGAGGGATTTGAGAAGATTGTGTTTGTACATCTGCGCCCACTGGACATAATGCGGCATCCTGTGCCTTTGTGGATTAGGGTCATTTGTAAATTTGTTTTACATTTCCCCGTTTTCAGACAACTTCCCTTTTTCTTTGCCAATGCTATTCCCCCAAATCGTTCCCTAAAAATTCCATCCCACAAGCTTTCTACCCTCGGGTGGCGTGGGGTGCTCTCACAGCCCCTCCCACTGCCCCTTCGACGTTGTCATCAAAATCGCTCCAATATTCGATGTGCCCCCTTTGCGGATCCTACATTCTCATACCTCAAGCTGTCCATCTCTCCCTCTATTTCTACATGTATAGCTCTTATGGGCGTACTACCAATCCTGAACACAAATTCCCTGGGTTTCCACTCCTCCCCAGCAGGTAAGGGAGGGTTACCTGTGTGCAGAATCAGATCTTCTTCTGCCCTTGCTCTTTCACATGCTGCATGTCATCTAGCCGATTCTGTGTGTGTGGTGGATAGCGCTCCTTTGAGTTCTCTAGTGCACCCGCTGTGGGTGGACACTGCGGGGAGAGCAACATACGAAGGGGCTGGGGATGTACCGGGACCTGCTTAGATTGTACCCCAAAATGCATAGGTCAGATTTGTGTACCCTTCTGCATGTGTGGTTAATAATGGGTAAAGTTTCTTTCCCCCTTCTCACCCTTTCCCATTTTAGCTGCTGTCTCATTGCCTAGTGTCACCTCTCCCTTTTTGGGGGCTTCTTCTCGATGAATCCAATACTACCTGCCAGTTCTGTAGTGGCCTCCCCTTGTATGTGACAGTCTCGTATGTTGACATATGGTCTGAGGCACACTTAAGGAAGGATCCCTCTCTTGCCAGGAGTGGGGCACTCCTTCTCCTTTAGTTTGTGTTACCCATTGACTATGATACTTTGTGATTTTGTCACTGTACAGGGGTAAGGCTTTACATATGTCGTCTAGGGGCTTATCTGTCCCCATGGTTGTTGTTGGGCCAAAGTGTGTGTCACCTATATGTTCATGCAATATTATCCCCATCAGTCCACACCCTCAAGTCGTCCTATACCCTGTTATACATGCACATTAGAATTGTCTCTGTACGGTCAGTCAATATGTTCACAAATCTCTTCATACCAAAATCATTAAATTCAACTGCATTCCCTCCTCCCTTAGAGCATCCCCATTCACTCCATACGCATTCTCTCTACTCGCTTCCCATTCACACCATACGCACCCCTCCTGGGCCTCCTCCAGATGGATGAAAAATACACTAAAAGTGACAAACTAAAATAACAAGCTAAAACAACAACCACTACTCTAGTTATATGGGGCTCCTGATTTTCTCTGTATATTTTTTTTTCTTCACTGGTCGGGACAGTGCACTGTGGTTGCCACCTTCCCCCCTCACTCGGGGGCCTCCCCTTCCTTCCTCTTTTTTGTTCTCTGTATAAGCTAAAAACGTGAATGAATAAAAAAATGGGCATAAAAATACCTCAACAATCGAAAAACCATCCTATACATCCACTTTCATTAATTGCATGTTCACCTCTGTCATACTGCTCCATACCCCAACCCAGAACATTGATATTCCTTGCACTCTATACTCACGTGTCCACATTCTTCCGACAGCTTCCATTCACAGGGAATCCACAACAGGTCTGGGCCTCTCCCTGGGGCCGCACCCTGCTCCAACAAGCAGGCGGGATTTCTGCAAAGACGGCACCCATAAGGACCAATTCTGCTGTGTATACGTTTTGGGGGCTGGTCACTGTAGGTGAGCATGGCCCTTCTGGACAAGACACCTGGATATCCCTGCAAGTACCAGAGATATGGAATAATGTTGGGGTCACCAAATGAAGCCAAGTCCCTTTATACGCACACCCCAGAGTAAATACAACTCTCTAGAGAAATGAGCCTGGAGATAGCTTTGCAGGGATAGCAAGGTTTACTTGTGCAAAATACAAATGCCAGCAAAGAACTCTGCTGCTCAAGCGCAGTCTGGTCTTACATCATCGAACATGTGGCTACACATGAAAATCGTCATTCACATACAGGACGCTTTGGTGCTCCCGATTGGAGGCACCCTTCACGTGGGCTTGCCCCCATGGGGGATGCAAGGTGATAATTGGCTGGTCCTTTCCCATCAATCTTGAGGCACGTGGGTCAGCTGGGCACATCCTTGTGGTGAAGGTCAAGACATGCATAAAATACACTGTATCTTGTCTAAACTAAACAACTAAGACAGACCATTCATTATGGCAGGCACCTGGGCGGCACGGGAAAGGGGTGCGAGGGAGAGAAGAGGATAAAATACAGTTGTGCTGACCTGTACATTCAGGGCTTCATTGATACCACAGTTCCCACACCCAATGTCTTCCCCCCTAGGGATCGATCTTTGATTTATCCTTCCCGGTACCTCTTATTACAGGAGACGTGTGTTGCAGCTAGAAAGAGCTACAGTCAGGTGGGCTTTAGATATGTATTGGGCACTTTATGAAGGTTAGGACATGGGAGTCGAGTTGTTGGTGTGTGGCTGGCTCCGGTTTGGCTGGGTGGGGGTTAGAGTCCTGACGGCAGGTTAGTGGAGATGAATGGGCACCATGCAGAGACTCGTGCTCTTTGTCAGGCACATTCCTAGAGATGATACTACATTTACGCAACACTGAAGGGACGCACAGGAAATTAAACTTCTGTGGGAACAAGGCTCAAGCAAAGCCAGCATATTGTGTAAAAATAGGGACTTGTGTACTGGGGACGTGAGTAGCGGGGCCAGTAGCCTGTCTCGGGTTGGGCCTAACACAAAATTGCACTGCGAGTTGTGGGCATTTCTAAGGTTAAGTGCCTACTTTTATACGCTGCAAGGTCTTTGTATGGTATTCAGTGATGTGGATTGCTCCCCCATTGTAGGATATATTGCCTCATATGGTGCCTGCCTCATTTGGAAGTGACTAGGGTGTGGTATAGACTCATTTCCATCCAACACTAGGTCCAAAATCTTTTTACAAAACGTTAGTGCAGATTCATCATTTACCACCACATTATAAGCCTTTAAAATAGTTTGGGCCCCCGCCTCTAATTTTGTTACCTCTTAACAAAACAGCTCCACACTTTGCAGAACCCTTAAGAGTCAGGTTTAGAAATGAATTCCAATTTCATGCAGTTTCATTGAGTGGTACCAAAGTTATAAGACATCCAAAAGCTACTTTTCACCAACCCTGTATTTCAGTAATAGGCATATATGTCCCTGAACATCGGACATATTTTCGGACATCAAAGGACTGCCCGGACCTCTGGACTGTTCACAGTTGTTGGAGTTCACAAGCCACCCATTTTCTGGGCTTTTTAAGGCCATATCCCATCCGATCCTCACCACCCCTCACCTCTCCAGAGATCATTTAATTAGTTTGAAAAGTACCTAGGGCTCTGACCGCAAATTCAACATGGCGGGCATTCCCCAAAATTATGACGTACCTTGCGATTTTCACCATCCAATCAGCGGGCGTGTCTGATGTCAGCAGACATCAGGCCGGCCTCTGCACATAATGGAGGCCGGTCCAGGGTCCGAATAGGGATTTGAGTTGTTTTAAAGAAAACTACTGAATCGCTATACACACATTTTCAAAAGTGTGCTTTCAGGACCAAGCCGCCCATGTTCCACAAATTTGGTGAAAATCCATCCAGCGGTTTTGGTTGTAGGTGTGAGCAACATTTCCATTGTGTGTATAACTTTACCCCTTGCATGAAACCTCACCAAACTTCTCAAACTTCTCAGGATCAATCTGACGTGGTCATATACTATGCAATGTTTCATGAGGCTTCATCCAGTTATAATCCGCCCAAAAAGTGCTCTTTCTATGGGTTGAGCAACTTAACCAAAACTACAGGCGGCTACCGCAAACCCTGTAATATAAAATATATATCTATATACATATATATACGTTATAAGTTAGTGGCCAAGTTATGGTTAAGTTGCTGTTTCCATAGGAAGAGCACTTTTTGGGCGGCTTATAACACTGCTCCCCGTGGACGAATCCTCACCAAACTTAGCAAAAAAAGTATTATCCCACTCTGAATTTTTTTGTACAGTTTGTTGAGAAATTGTCCAGGGGGAGGGGAGTTATAGGGGGGTCCCAAAACATCTTTTTTTCCCATGGAGTGAATGGGGGAAAAACTTTGCGCATGGCTACCGGTGAAACTGCTGGACAGATTTTGACGAAATCTGCGACAGGTACAGGGGCTTGGTCCAGAAAGCGTGCTTTTGTAAATTTTGTCACCATACATGCAGTACGTTCATTTATAATTATGAAAAAGTGGGTCTGAAATAATTAGTGATATCTATGTTCGCTCCGCAGTCACACTTCCCTGTTCGGTCGACGAACAAGAAACCGATTGGCTAAGGGGCTACCGTCATGACCGCGTACACGCAACGTCACTGTCCATTGGCTGCTGCGAGACGTCTTCTGCGTCAGATGGATTGAATGCGCCCCGACATCTTGGATCCACGGAAAGCGGAGTAATAAACAGCGTATACATGCTGTTTCCATTACCCTATTTTGCTGTGGCACAGAGCTTTGGGAAAGGTTCACACAGTAAGAAATGGATGATCTATGCATTTGTTCCTCGGCCGTCATGATGTAATTTCTATGGACACCTTGTACGTACAGTAAATGTGGGGGATAATAACGATAGCACTTCAGTCCATATAGTGGGCAGGAAATTTGTAACACTTGACTGCATGTAGTGGTTAGGAAATGTGTAACTCTTGAAAGCACACAGGTATAGGTAGGCAACATTGAAATTGACAACATAGCGTGTCCGTATTATTTTTCGTAATGCCTATTATTCCAATCTTTAGTACGCCGTGGGTGGCACATGCTATGGTGGTAGTGGTCAGGGGCTACAGTCTTCAAATATGCGTGATTAATGCACTTGTTCTGGGGGTCGGCCGTCATGATCTAAAGTATATGGACATCTTGTATGCACAGTACACTTACATCTACTTAATGACGTATGTTCTATGGCCTCCTTGTACGCACAGAAACAGAGGGGTGCAATAAGGGCAGTATTTGAGGCTGTATATTGCCGGGGGAGTTGTTACATTTGTAAGGACATGACCGATGGTAGGGAAGATTGAAGTTGCCTACATGCTGGGAATACAGTACTGTTTCCAATGCCTTTTATTATATTCATTAGTACGCTGCCATGGTTGGCACATGCTACGGTGGTTGTGGCCAGGGCCTAGAGTCTTGGATGCATGGCCGTCGGCCGAAGGCCGAAGGCCTTACTTCCAAGACTCTAGGCCCTGCCCACAACCACCGCTGCATGTGCCAACCATGCATACACCCCTTGTGTTGCATTTTCATAGGCAAGTTGTGGAGAGTGTGTGCAGTGTTGGGTGCATGGCCAGAGGCCATGCACTCAAAAACAAAGAGGTGGTTGTGGGAACATCCTGCTCTCTTGGGTGCAAGGCAGAAGGCCATGCACCCAATAATACAGTTATACATACTTTACGACGTATGTTCTGTGGCTTCCTTGTACGCACAGAAAATGAGGGGTCCAATAGGGCCACTATTTAAGGGCAGTATTTGAGGCTGTGTATTGCATGGGGTAGTTGTTACATTTGTACTGACACGTCTGTTGTTAGGGAACGTTGAAGTTGCCTACATGCTGTGAATACAGTACTGTTTCCAATGCCTATTATTATATTAATTAGTACGCTGCCATGTTTGGCACATGCTATGGTGGTTGTGGCCAGGGCCTAGAGTCTTGGTTGCATGGCCGTCGGCCAAAGTCCGAAGGCCTTACTTGCAAGACTCTAGGCCTGGGCCACAACCACCATAGCATGTGCGAACCATGCATACACCCCTTGCATTGCATTTTCATTGGCAAGTTGTGGAGAGTGCGTGCAGTGTTGGGTGCATGGCCAAAGGCCATGCACCCAAAAACAAAGAGGTGGTTGTGGGCACATCCTGGTCTCTTGGGTGCAAGGCCGAAGGCCATGCACCCAAAAATACATTTATACATACTTTACGACGTATGTTCTGTGGCCTCCTTGTACGCACAGAAAATGAGGGGTCCAATAGGGCCAGTATTTCAGCCCGTGCAGTGCGTGGGGGAGTTGTTAGATTTGTAGGCACATGTGCATTACTGTTTCCAATGGGTATTAGTATATTCATTAGTTTGCTGCCATGGTTGGCACATGCTACGGTGATGTGGCCAGGACCTAGAGTCTTGGATGTATGGCCGTGGGCCGAAGGCCGAAGGCCTTACTTCCAAGACTCTAGGCCCTGGCCACAACCACCGCCACATGTGCCAACCATGCATACACCCCTTGTGTTGCATTTTCATTGGCAAGTTGTGGGGAGTGTGTGCCGTGTTGGGTCCATGGCCGAAGGCCATGCCCCCAACAAGAAAGTGGTAAATACTACACTTGGAAGACACTGCACACCAATCCCATGTAAGATCTACAGACATAGACCTAGGAGGGAAGCCTCTTGGCAAAGGTACAGCAGGATAACACACCTATTGAATAACCCCCACCACCACACATCACCGAGGTGGTTGTGGGGAGACCCTGCAGTCTTGGGTGCAAGGCTAAAGCCCATGCATGCAATACAGAAGTCATAAGCAGTGGAGTTACAAGTTAATATGGGTGTGGTGAATTCTGGTTGTTCTTTTGATGCCCTAGTTTCTTCACTTCATGGTTGCAGACAATGATCCAAAAAGTAATTTTTATAAGCAGCTAATTTACAAGGACCATTTTTCACATATGCAGTGATGGTTGTGGATAGGACCTGTACTCCTTGCAACTTGTATGTAAGGCGTAGGTGGTAGGTTACTCACCGCAGACGAAAGGCCAGCCTACAGGTACTGCAGCATATTACTACCACACATTAGGGGAGTACTTTCCCATGTGTAGAAAATGCCTGCCATGATACCTACTCCTTACTTTGTTCACAATCCAGAAACTCTTTTTATGTTTGCTTTTTCGTACTTGGCGGAAGTATCACTTTTTGCACTTCTGTGATAAAAGAAAAAAGTGTGTTAATGTTTGCAGATTTTCCACATTTACCACATTGCTTAATAGACAGTTATTTTTTTTGTAGACCCTCATTTCACTTTACAAACCAGTGTACTGTGCATTGCGCTCAGTTTCTGTGTTTGATTATCTAATCCTTGGGTCTGGGGGAAAAAATCCTTGTCGGATTAAAAAAACCCTTCATTTCTTATGCAACTAAGTACTTCATTTTTTCCTTTCAGTATTTTCCTAATTTCTCTGATCAATGTTATATTTGTTGCCTTCCTGCCCATTCTTATCAACAGTTAGACACCTGTAGGTGTATTCAAACTGTGCATTTGTTTCTACAAATTTTCAATACTCATTCATTTGTGTAATTGTTACACCCTGTTTCCTTCATCTTTCCCATTAATGTTTTCTTTGTTGCCTTCTTGACTATTTTTAACAACACTTAGATATCTATAGGCATATTCTACCTGTGAATGTCTTTCCAACGATCTGTGATAATCATTTATTTGTGTCATAATGCCATCCAGTTGGGTAGGTAGATACCTGTAGGCGTATTCTAACTGTGCATGTCTTCCTACAGATTTGTTACGCTCATTAATTTGTGTCGTTGACATATCCTGTTTCATGTATCTTTCCGATTAATGTTTTCTTTGTTGCCTTCCTTCCCATCTTCAACTAAAATTGGATACGTATAGGCGCATTCTGCCTGCACATTGGTTTTCAAAAATCAGTGATAATCATTTATTTGTGTCATTCTTCCATCCTGGTGGGTAGTTAGATACCTGTGGGCGTATTCTAACTAGTTGTAATCTTTCACTTACTTTGTTCACAATTTTGAAGTGCACATTATTTCGTACATTTTGGCTTCAAGAACATTAAATATTTATTTGTTAGGCTAGCTGGCAACCTCTGCTTTAGAATAATGGTGCTATCATTACATTCAAACCATCCACAATTCTTTTTAATGTATGCAGTGTAGTGACCTGCATTGGTTGTAGCTCCTGCATGGTAGATTATTCCTACTGTTGTAAAGGTTTTCTTTCCAAGTGACACTTGACCGTGTGTAAATCCCGTTAGTTTGCAGTTGTTTTTGGTGCCTTCTGCATTATAACATAGAAGCGTAAGTATTATGCAGGCACTATGTGATTGTTTCAGTAAGGTAGAGCGATTGTCTAAATTGCAAATACTACATAATCTGCCATGGTTTGCATTTTGTACAAGTTGCTGAAAAGGAATGCTCTGACACTTTGGTATGGAAATATACACACATGTCTTTGAACAGAAGGAATCGAGCCATTGAGCACCCTATCCTTTTTACTTCTGAAACTTTATCAAAGCAAATATTTACAAACTGAATGCTGTTATCACATGGGTATGATTGAAAGCCAACAACTGTGCCCAGTGCTCCATTAACTAACCCTTGCTCTAAGTCAAGGTCACGTTTAAGCATTACTCTACAATGTAATGATAATTTCAATACTTTTTCCAACCCAGCTGTGTTGGAGATTGAATGTTCTAAACTATTTAGTCTTGTTGTGGCTTGCTCACACATCGGTACTGTCAAACCATGTACCTTCAGTTTGTCTATGGTGCTAATTTCTACTATTGCTTGCCTTTCTTTGTTTAGCATTGTGTCATTGAATTTGAAACATCTTGCAATAGTTGGCATTAAGGTCATACAATTGACATTTGTGTGCACTATTTGTTCCATAATATCAGTTGCGCATGCATTATCACCATAAAGTGCATGTATATGCCGCTTTTTCAATACAGCTTGTGCTTCTTGCGATAACACACCAACTCTAATACTTTTTAAGATGTTGGCATAAGTGAGATCTGCAGATTGCTGCATGTTCTCAGTTAATTTTCTGTATTGGAAATGTTGCCAAAGATGAACATTACCTATGCTACCAACAGTTTTCCGGCAGAGTTTGTGGCCTAAGCTTTTAAAAATCGGTTCACCTTTTACTGGTGTCAATTGTAGAAGATCTCCGAAAATGATAATGTGCTTCCCAGCAAAGAGTTTTTCATTATTAATTTTAAGTACTTCTTGCAATCTGAGATGAATCAAAGCCAACATTAGATTGGACACCATGCTGACTTCATCTATTAGTAGCATTTTCATTTGCTTCAATACTCTCCGTAATTCCATTGCAGCTTTTTACAGAAAGCTTGTAGTAGTCTAATTTATTTTGATGCTCTACTGGAAGCAGTAGTAATCGGTGTAAAGTCACACCACCTATGTTGTAGGCAGTTAAACCTGTGGGGGCTGTTACAACATCTGACAGCTTGTTGTTTGGCATTTTCTGCAGGAACTTCCTAATAATTTTGATTAAGAATGTTTTTCCTATTCTAGCTTCACCACTGACATACAGCAGTATAGGTTTGTAATTTTGGCAGGTACATTCTTTATCTTCGTGCTGTACGCCATGCACAATTTGTTTTGTTACCTCTTCAAAAATGGTGCGCTGATCGTTGCTAAGTTTTCCTTGTTGCACAGTTAAGTCCTCTACATCTTCTTGATACTGATACATGGTGTTTTCTACTTCTGCCATAGCAACTTCATCCTCATTTGCTATCAGTGGTTGTCCTAATTGCTCTTGACTTCCTGTTTCAGAAGGTTGACTACTGTTGGAAGAGTCTTTATCAATTTGGGTCTGAATTTCTTCTTGTTGTTGCTGCTCATTGTGTAACATTGTTTTACTGCATAAAGTTAACATCAGTGATAGTGCTTTCATTTGCTTTGAAAGCATCTTCATAGCACTCATAATTACCTAGTATGTCTTCTTCTTTTCTCCATGATTTAAAAAGTTGCAAAACAGACATGTAATATAATTCTTTCTGTTGAGGAGTTTTTAATGACAACCTCACATGATTGAGTAAGCTTTGTTTGTTAAGTTTCACTAAGCTCCCTTCACAATCAGTCACTCTATATCCACGTTTACTTTCATCAGGTTTTACATTATTTTTGTATGCAAAGTTTTGAGCTATGTCATACAGACACATGCTTTCCAGAGTGGTACTCCTGTTCGGATAGTATGTGTCCAGTAAATTGTTTTTCAGAATGTCATGGCTGTTGGGATCATTTCTGGCAATATTTTCTATGTCCTCATATGACTTTAGCACTCTTTTTCTAGATTTTGCAGGACCAAGACTGAGCCATTCTATGTTGTCTGATTTTCCACACAAAGCAGTGCCGGTTAAACAATCTGCTGCTTTATAGGCCCCACATTTTCTATGAGAGAGCATTTTTATGCCTAGGCTGTACAATGTCTGTGATAATGTTTTGTCTGATGCTAGGTCATCCCAGAGTTCTTGAAGCTCTGTTTTTTCTGCTTTTAAGTAGGCTGTAACATATCGTGCAACAGCAGTTGAATTGTCTGCAATATACTGCACATCTATGTTTGCATTCCATAATAGGGAATGATTGCATTATAATCATTGATATATTTGGATGCGTCCCTTCTTTTTATGTAATACATGTTTTTAGGTGATTTACCTTTAACAATATGTCGAACGTCACCTGTTTCTGTAACTGGTCTGGGGAAACCAAAGTGGCATTTGGTGTAGTATTTATCTTTGTTTTTGTATTTACGGTGACAATATTTGCCACATTTGTATCTTTGAATTTGTAAAATCTGCCCATGCAGCTCACTATGACTCTGTTGTGAAGGGATTTCACATGTGACATATTTTTGAATAAACTGCAAAACAGTGCTATCACTGTCGTGCCCAAATTTTGGAGCACCTTTGATCCATAACAGCATGTGTATATGTGGCGCTCCTCTCGCTTGATATTCTTTTCTCCAAAAGAAGTGTTGCTCTTCTCCATGGGGAGGAACACTTTATTGCAAATAAAGTGTAGCATTGCAATGAAACGATGATGGAAATATCTTGAGACATTAACTGGATCTATAGAGCCAAGTTCTCCAGGTGTTAATATATCTATGTTGTTTTTGTTGCTGTTTGATATATGTAGAAACTCATGCAAATCTTCCCATGCGTATTCTCCACAACTTTGCGTTGGTGGTCCAAGGTTTCTGATCCTGCAACGCACGTCTCTGTGCCGTCTAAACCAGTATTCCTTTGTACCGCGCATGTTTGCAAACAAATTTGTTATACTTGATTGTAAAACCTGATCTTTTTCTTGTACTTTTTGTATTAACTGCGTAGCTGACATATTTTGAAAGTGCGTTCCAGATTTAAGAATGTTTGCAACTCCATAACATAGTGTTGCTAATTCACTTTCGTAAAGTAGGTGGAATATGTATTCCACATTTTGTCTAAATCAGGGATCTTGGGAATACATTCTTAATGAGCGGTATTCTGATGCCCCAATCTGAGTGGGTTTACCATTGTACCTCCCACCTTTGCTAGTAGGAAATCGCAGTGTAAAAGCATGTGCTTCTATACTTTTTTCCCCAAATACTCATTGGTGACCCTTTGGTTTGTCGCATTTGGTAAGTTGCTAGTGCATCATCTATACTTTCATTAGAATGCAATGTATGAATTGTGTAACGGTCTAGGAGAGTGGATACTGTAGCTGGATCCAAAAGTTCGAATTGTCCATTTTCTGATGGCTCTTGAATTATTTCTGTTGTTTGTTTTAAGCTTTCATCAATATTTATGTCCTTGTAGTACTCATTGTTGTCTTTCAGATATTGCAATGCTTGTGTAACTTTGTGTAAGTCTACTAATTGTTGCCAATTTGTTTTGCCCTTTGTTGGTACTCCTTTTACCAAGTCTATTAAAGAATGTTCTCTTGAACGTTCCACTCCTAGAGTGTGCACATTTCCCGTTAGATCTAATGGCAATTACACAACTTTGCCACAAATGCCTTTCACCAATTCAGAGGAGGTACATTTGCTGTTTTTGGATGAAGGCGAATAATTGCTTGAAATGGGTGAACTGTTTGAATTATTATGCTCTCATACAAATTGAGCTGTTGCAGGATTTTTGGTAATGGAAACAATTCCAAATTATTTGTAATTGCACGTGAAGGAGTGTGGTTGTTGTCTAATTTTGCAGTACAGTAAGTGCAACATATTACACGTTCAGTTACTTCATATTTGGTTTCAGCTAAAAGGTACAAAGCTAATTCAAACCATTTAGAGTCTTCATTGTTTTCTATTTTGTATGCTATGTCCACATTTTTTGTGTTCCTTTTGTAAAACGTTCTGCAGCAACATACACACACATGGTTTGGTACTTCAGCCGAAGACCTTTTAAATGTTATTATTTCTTTTCTGTATGTGTGTAATAGAAGGTTGCTATGTGCAAAATTGTCGTTACTATGCTCTAAAACTGTAGCATTTTCTACGTGTCTCTCACTTCCAAAATACTTTTTCTGAATACGGTTCATTTCTTCTTGTAAGTGTTTGGGTGTACCATGCAGAAGCATGGTATTTAAGTTGCCTAATTCTGAAGCTGGAATTCTTGCACATTATATTTTATACACACAATTTCTTACTTTAGAATGATGTACTGATATTCTTTTGATATCATGGAAGGTACTTTTGCAAATAGGCCCAGAAATGCAGGCTAGTGAATGTCCTTTTAGTCCTGTGTGTTTTCGCACTACACAAATATCCATATTTTGCAGCATTTTGATTTTACTTTTGTCTTTACCTTTTACGTATTGATTGAGGAACACACGTAAAGATTTGAAAGCTTTATTTGGAATGGCACACATTGATGTGCACGACCATTTGTATATTGGACGGTGTGGTTCCGCTGAATCGAGAGGTAATTCTGAGTTTTCAGAACACAGTTTTGTAAGCAGTGTTTTTTGTTCCATAATGGTAGTATTGATTTTCTCATACCCATGTCCACTGCTATGGATGGCAATTGTGTTTGTTTGATTTTGTTTGTATGCTTCTTCATTGAAATATGGCTCTGTGGTTGTTGTGTGACTTCATTCACCACCACAAACATCTAAAACATTATTTTTGTTCGAATTCCGTTTATTGCTAAGTTTCATTTGTAGTTTGGTACTTACTTTTGTTAGTGCTTTCATCTTTTTTAGTACCAATATGAACAACTTCCTTTTCAGAAGGATTGCACTGTCCACGAGTGCTTGCACAATTAACTGTCTACGGTACGTTTTAAGGGGTGAGGATGACTTTGGTCCTTTTCTTAGTAGATTCTGAAAGACTCTGTGGCGAAACATTTTTGCCAATATATATTTTTTTACTATGGGTTCTTATTACACTATCAGGATTATTAGGAACATTGTTAGCTGTACTGGCAGCTGTTTCTTTGACATCATGTATGTGTTTTGAGATACTTTTTGATGGAGGAAATACAGCAGTTGAGACTTCTTTTATTATGTTACCCAATTGCATTAGGTGGTTTGTACCAAGATTCTCCCCTAACTCTACGACAGGTGGATGCTTACATTTGGTACCTCTATTTTTATTTGCTCTAATTCTGCGTTCCTTTCTACATAGGTGCTTTTTGGTAGGCATTCTTTGGTGTCTGTTGAGAAAAAAAAATATTCTTTGGTCTGTTGTCCAATGTATGTTTGATGTGTGCATGTGTGCACAAGTGTGATGGGGAAACTGTTTGGCACGGTGTGTAAACTCACAGTGATTTCTAACTATCATTTGGTAAATCTACATTACTGTTTCAATAGTAGTACAATGTGCTTCAGATGACAGTAGACAGTGCCCTACTTGTGCCGATAACCATTATTAATAACCAAAATGGCAAAAACTTGCTACTGCCACTTATTTTCACAATCTAACCTTCTACAGATTTCCTATCTCATTTCAGTACCAAACACCCAGCCATTCGTCAGTCATTCCACTTGTTAATCGTTGTCCTATAAATGGATATGTGTAGGCAGAATGGTTTACAAATGCCTGCTTCCTTTGCTGGCCAAAACAAACATATAACCCAAGCAGCCTCTTTAAGGAGAAGTTACAATATGAAGGTTGTACTGTACTTATGTTTTTGTGCAAAATGACAAGGTTTCTTCCGATATGTCGTCTGCAGTACAGATGTTGTTGATTCTGAGGAGAGTAGTCTTCACTGTGAATTAAAAAAACAATATCAATTACTTTGTGTGTTTGCGACCATCATGATACTGCAGCCTTCACTTATACTTATTTCGTCATACAAATCAACTTTCATGTTTCAACCAAATCCACATGCACATTTCACTTCTTTCAATATGGCACTTCAAAGTCCTTCAAAATAACTATCTTTTTTTAGGGGGTTGGAAATGCCTTGTTCTTTACAAAGTGTACTATGCATAGGAGAGAGGTTCTAAGTGATAAGGCAACGTAGAAGATGGGCAAACATTTTGTAATTCTTAATGAAAAGCACGATGTCCAAAAATTGTGAGACCCTCCGAAGGACATGTCAGCACCACAATCGGGAGCGATTACTATTCTCATACGATCACATTGCAAGTAGCATTACTGTTGGCAGTACAGAGGACAGAACTGCAGCATTTTCAGATACAAAATGAAGGTCTGCCCTAAATTATACTTCTTAACTCACACGCTTTTGGCAGGTGTCAGCCGCCTTGTAAAGGGCAAACTCACCCGCCAAGCCTCCTGCACGGCCATTCATTCAAATGGGTGTGTCACGCGCCAAAAACAAAATCAGCTCATTTCACCCGCACTTCACAAAAAAATTGTTAAGAGCTATGCCTAAATAGGCATACTTGCAACATATCTACAGGTTATGTAGAAGAAAGTAAGCAGTCATGCAATTTGTTAATGGCAAATCGGCAATCTTGCCCTTTGCAAGGGGGAGCGTTGTTATGTGCTTCCTATGGAAATTTACCACCATTATTTTTTCTATTTTAAATTATAAGGCTTCCACATGTACTCTGATTAGAATGAAGATACCTGTATTCTATACTGATTCATGTGGTCATGCATGGAGCTGTACGTAGAAATTTGCAATCCTTGCACAGTAGTTTGTGAAGTAGGTGCTTTGCAATGGTATGTGCTTTCCATTAAGATTCATCAACAGTAATTTTGAAGTGCGCAATGTTGATGACGGAGTTGAAATTGGCGAGGTTCAATGTGATTGGTGGCTGATTGTGCACCCGCTTAGTTGTGTCCAATGATGGACTTGCGTTGGTACCACTGTAGAAAGGGTGGAAGGACTGGGTAAGAGTTACGTGCCGCACGTAGGTTACGCTTGTCCGCTGGTAGGGCGTGTCACACACCAGTTTCTACAGCTAATCCTGCATGGAAACACGACTGTAGCCATCAGCCAATCAGATGTTCATGTTAGTCTTTTCTGTCGAAAGACGGTGCGCACGCTGAAAATGGCAGAGGTGCAGAGGGTCAGGGTTTTGCTGCTCAGAGACATTTTTGTGCAAGACTTACAACACTATGTCGAGAGTAGGCATGTGGCATGCCATTTCGATGTGCATGGAGGTCGTCTGGAGCAGTGACACTGATGCCAATGCTGTGGCAATTCTGCAAGTTTGCAGAGATATGCGTACAATGACCACTCCTCATGTGGTAAATTTGCACTACGGTGCTTGCCACTTGGGATACCTAACTTTGCGTACTTTGTTGGCAGATTTGGCACAGTTGGTTGAAGCAATCATGGCCATCTTCCCAACATCCAAAGTTATTTTTTCTGCTTTACTCCCTAGACTACAATGGACCAAGACTTCTGTTTTCTGTCAAGATCAAAGCATCGGGAGGTGCATCATCACTCGCGGCATGCTTGCATTCATGCTGTGAGTTGGTATGTTTTTTTGTAGCCACCATAACATTGCTCCTAGCAATGCACATTACTTTGAAGGAGATGGCGTTGCACTATCCTCTTTGGGAAATGCAATGTTCTTTTGAAACATAAGGCTTGCTTTAGAGAATGTTCTGTAATGTTTGCAAGAGCAAAGCAAGGACAAAAACTACAAATAATTGCATAAAATACCACATGTCTGTATGATATGTGGCCAAAAATAAAAACACATGGCTCTTCTCAGAGCCTACCTTAAAGGGGAAAAGGGGACTAGTATTTTAATGTACCATCATCATGCTCTGCTCCTCTACATGTCCGCGAACATGGCAGTAGTTAACTGCCAGCACATATCACCACCGGGGATTGAAGGGTGGAGCCGCATGTAAATGAGAATGAGCGGAGCTAGGGATTGGTCCACAAAGTTCAGTAGGTGTATTCAGCCCGACATGCTTTGGTAAAACCATTTTTTCCCTCACAGGACACCAAACAGCCATGGCTTTCCGTGCTCGCAAAAAGATTGTCTGGATTGTGGGAGACTCATGGATCCACTGGTTGAAGGTGCATGCTGAAAGCTGCAGTTTATCTACAAATCTCGGATTTCCACAAGCGGAAGTGTACTGGCATGGCGTGCGCGGCATGAGATGGCTGGACTTGGTACCTCTTTGTGTTGCTTTACAGAGAGAGAGCGTCCTCCAGACATTCTCATCATTCATTGTGGCAGAAACAGTTTAGGCCATGTATCTGGAATTTCTTTACAATTTGCCATGAAGGAAGGACTCGCAAAGCTCATGGACATGTTTCCAAATTGTCAAATACTGTTTTCCCGTATTGCTCAAAGACAAATATGGTTGCGTTCTTCTGCATTTGGTCCACAAATGGAGAAAGCGAGACGCAATGTGAATAAGGCTGTGTGTGCCTTTTTACGAGATGTTGGTATGTCCACAAAGAAAACATTTTGTTTCGTAGCAATTTCATTTTCCGCAGAGATGGAGTCCACCTCACACATGCAGGCAATCAGATGTTTCTTCACAATATACAAAATACATTGCTCCCTCTTTTGCAATCACACTTACCTATCTCACAATCCGTTTCACCCAATCCACTGCTTTTCAACCCACACAACACCCCACCAAAAGGCTCTTTTCAGAGCCGCCACTTACTCCCAACGTACACTTTATTGTGTTTGCTCCGCTTGCACCCTCCCTTTTTGCCCTCTACGACTGTCTGCAAACATTTGTTGAACTCCGCTGGGCTCCACGGCCTTCTCTTCATAGTTCTATTGTTACACTGAGAAAGGTGGCTCTGAAAAGAGCCTTTTCTGTCATTTTTGCTGTTTTTACATTCATTGATTAAGAGCACTCCACACACTAGGAGAAGAGGTGAGAGGAGGGTAAGGAAGGGTTCCAGCCACAGGGATAAGAAAGGGCAACTGAACAGAGAAATATTGAGGGTGATCTTTATTTAGGTAAGGAGCAAGTCTTCTGGTGCTCGCTGACTGCAGCCTAAAAAGCACTTCAAAGACTCTCCCCCTGCAGAGTACTGCATCACAAAACGTGCACACTACTGTCACCTTCGAAAGGTAAGGGTCCACAGCATTGCAAATGGCTTGTGAAGCAGCTGGAGGGAGGCGCTCCACCACAGGAGTGTCTCTTGTGGTGGGATGATCGGATTCCAAGGATGCCATGGAGGAACTCAAACGACTACGCTCTTCACATGGCACCATTTTGCGAATGTCCACAGTGTTGAACGAAGTGAGGTGGCGCTTCATGGTTGTCTTACCAAAACTGTACGCTCCACATCTACCGCGACTCAACACAACATCACACTGGTTACACTTCACCAGGTTCGCACATGCTTTTGGTACGTTCCCATAAACGGAAGACAACTGCCACACCCACGACTCCCGCCGAGTGTTCCTAGTGCGCAATTCCTCCACTTCATTCTCTTCCTCCTCTTCTTCCTCAATCTCTACATCCTCACCCAAATATCTCTCTGCAGGTCCTTGGTGAGGTGATGATGGTGGCGGGTTTGGGGGAGGTACAGAGGCTAATAACCCAACAGCAGCCATGGAAGCCATAGTAATTAGTTTCCTTTTCGCCACTACAACAGTAAAGGCAATGCTCTATCTGCTATAGCTAGAAGGACAATGAAGATGCGCTCCAGAGGTGTGGCCTTTTGAAGGGGTGCAGGGGTATGCCTCGTGACCGTCTTCATCCTTATAAAGTGGTTCACTCACTTTTACACCTCATCTCCTGAGGTGGCCTATTGTTTGGGATGTGTGAAGTTACATGTTTCCACTCCACAATACTTTGCCTTGTGTCTACAAGTTCATTTTTAGTGTTGTGGAAGCACACAAACCGCGGAAACTAGTCCCCACGCTCAGCGTAGGTGCAGTCACAAGATGACGTCCTCAACACATCCGCCCCTTTCATGAAAGTCCCCTGGACAGCAAATGCAAAGAATTGCACATGCGCATGCGCCCAAGTGTCCTACGGACAGTGTTCGGGTTCTCAAAGTACTTGAAAGTGCGACACAAGTGAGACGGTCAGTTAGGAACTGGCACAATGTTGGCAATCCTTTCGTTTGTACTCCGCATGTGTTTGCATGCTATGTTCACTGTATGGACAGTTCCAGTGTCCTTAGGACAACTCCATTTTGTTTGCCTACAACCTTGCCGCCCACTGTGCCTGTTCTACGGACGGCACCATTTTCACTGCGCCCAATACGACCCACTATACTGTCCTTCACACACTCCCTTTCTACTCATTTACACCCATTCCGGCCATCTTGTGCATTCTACGACCATGTATTATCTTGTTCCCTGGCACATTAAAGTACTAGTCCCCTTTTCCCCTTTAAGGTAGGCTCTGAGAAGAGCCGTTTGTTTTCAGTATCAGTGATGTCATCAATGATATTTGTGATGTCACCTTTGATGTCCTGGGTGTTAGTCCTAGCAATGCACGTATATGGCACGAGTTATGGTTGCTTAGCTTACTATAATCGGGGGATGTGCAGTGGTGTTTGGTTGTACTATGAAGTATGACATTTCTTGAGTGAAATTTTATTACTGATTGTACATATATATGTATGGCAGGGAAGGAAAAGAAAGGGGCTAAACAAGCAATGTCGTCATTGATGTCATTATTGACATTTGAGATGACATCTTTCATGGTCTGGGTGTTAGTGTTAGCAGTGCACATGGGCGGTGGCAGAGTGGGGGCTCAGGGTACCATAACTGTCAAATTTCAGGGGTTTTTAGGTTTTAATTTGAAGCATAAAGGGGAGGAGGGAAGATTTTTTTAGTGAAGTGTACAGGTTTTTGTTAGGGCAACTTAACCATAACGTCCCCTAAAGTCACCTTAACTTTGCACCCCCTGCTGCACAGCCTGTGATCACCATGATGACATCACCATCACAGATCACATCTTTGATGACATCACTAATTGCATGTTGTAGGAGAACTTTGATGACATTACAAATCACATTATCAATGCCATCACTGGTGTCAACTCTAATGACATTGTATATAACTGATTACATCAGCAATGACATAGACATAGCATCATTTATAATTTAGATCTTGAAAACTTTGATTTGTTTAATAACAATTTAGGCTGTGGACTTGGCCATGGCAAAGGCTTGGGTGGGTCACTGGCCTTCACCAAAGGCCATAGCTAGTGGTTAGTTAGAGTTCCAAAATACCAATGTGCATGGTTAAAAGCCCATCACTGTTTTACTGTATATGGAGAGCAGTGTTGAAAGCTGTAGTCAGGGGCCATGGTTAAAGGCCATAGCTAGTGGAAATTGATATGTTTGAATATACCATCGGTACAGCCAAAGGCCATAGACAGTCGCTAGTATTGTGTTGAAAACCATGTCTAGTGGCTAGACAGTGTATATCATATACAGAGGGCAAGACCGAAGGCCATTGCTAGTGCTTGGGTAGTATTGTGTAATACACTGTGAGCATGGCCAAAGAATATCACTTATGGCATGTTATTATTTAAAAATATACAGTGTATATGGCCAAAAGATGTACAAACTACTCAAGATCACTGGTCATGACTAGTGGCCCATTTACATGTTAGAATGTATAGTGAGCACAGCCAAAGGTTTTGACCACTGGCCAGTATTATGATGAAGCCCATGGCTAGTGCCTGATCAGTGTTTATAGTATACAGTGGACAAGGATGAAAGCTGTAGCCACTGGTGAAGACCAAATCTATGGTTGGTGGCCTGTTAGTGTTTAAAAAAATAAAGTGTACACGGGTGAAGGTTGTGACTACTGTCCATAACGGAATGCCAGGATTAGTACCCATTCATGTATTAAAATATATTTGACCATGCACACTGACCATGGCTGAAGGCCATGTTTAATGAGAGTTACTGTTGTAATGTCATCATTGTGGTCATAGACTGTGCAACAGGGGGAGCAACGTTAAGGTGGCTTTAGCTGAATTTCCAGGGTTTTGTTGCTTTAAGTTCTCACCTTAAGGTCCCTGCATCTAAAGTTCCTTCCTTAAATTAATTATTTTTTTTACAACATATCACTCACATTAACATCCTTGCAACTAAACATTTGTCAAGGTTCTTGTTATTCCATACATAATTGACATTTATGTTACAAACAATTGGGCTAATGAAAATGATATGTAGAAAGTAAAATAAAAAGAAATGGTGCATCCACATCCCCCCCAATAAACCTGTTCCTATAAAACTGTTTGCATATTTACTTATCTTTTTAAAGTGTTTACATGTACATGTACTGTTGAAGAATAAAAAGTTATAAATGTTTGTACAAACACTACACACAATATATTCTAAAATGAATCTTTACACGACTACTGCCCACATTACGCGGCCTGCGGTAGCGGCCGCGTAGTCATGGTTAAGTTGCTAAACCCATTGGAAGAACACTTTTTGGGTGGTTTATAACTTCGCTCTCCCTAGACAAATCCTCACCAAACTTTACAAAAAAAAGTACATGGCCCGCCCTGAATCCTTTTGGTAAGTTTGGTGAGGTTTCCTTAAGGGGGGGGCAAAGTTACAGGGGGTGCTCATTTTGTTCCATAAACTGAATGGAAAAAATCTTTGATCATGCCTATATCCCAAACCGCTGGACGGATTTTCACCAAATTTGCAGCAGGAGTGGTGGCTTGGTCCCAAACACGCACTTTCATAAATTTGGTGAAAATTTGTCCAGTATTTTTCTTTTTAAAACAGGCAAAATGCATGCAGGTGTCAAAAAATTAGAGATATCATGGCTGATCCATTTCCGAGTTCACTCTGCAGACAGGATCTGATTGGCCCGGAGGGCTGCGTGATGTACGCGGACACCCAACGTGCCTGCTGATTGGCTGGAGCGAAGCATGATGTGCGCCACAATTTCCTGAAAAACGGCAGCCATGTTGTATCCACGGATATTCACGTATAGTGCAGCAGCGAACAGGGTTGGAACACATGTTTTGGGGAATCTGGTGTTGGGAAGAGGGGCTGGAAAGGGCGGGGGAGTGAAAGATAGTTCATATGATGTATTTGTTTAGGTGGAAGAAGACTCTGTTGTGTTTGCGGTGTCCGCTGACACAGCGGCAGTTCATGTGTAGGTCCTCAGGCAAGCAGCTTATGTGATGACTGCAGGCAGGCTTCATTAGGATAGGGGAGTGACATGTAGATGATATGAGGATGTTTGTATAGGCAGTATTATGCTATGTTGTTTGAGGACCGCTACTACACTCTTGGGTGCATGGCTGGAGGCCATTCACCCAAGAGTCTGCTCACTGGTTGAAGTACTGTAATCATATGTATAGAGAATGCACAGGCCCTCAGGCAGTTTAGGGTAGGGGAGTGGAATATGAATGGTTGCAAGTACTGTAATAGTATGTGAACAGAAGTGGAAAGGGCCTCTGGCTGTTGGCTTATGTGGGTGGGTTGTGGCCAGTGTGCCGATTGTTGGGTACATGTCTACATTATGCTGTCATGATTGTGGCCAGCTACTGGTCTCTTGGGTGCATGGCCAAAATAGTCTGCCCACTGGCTGCAAATGCTGTAATAGTATGTGTACAGAAGTGGATAGGGCCTCAGACGGCTGCCTTTTATTTGTGGGTTGTGGTCAGTGGGCAGATTTTTGGGTGCATGGCGTATTATAGAGCAGTGGTTGTGGCCAGTCTCTTGACTCTTGGGTGCATGGCTGGAGGCTGTAGGCCATAGCCCATACACCCAAGAGTATAGAGCCTGCCCACAACCACCACAGCATAACACACCCATGCACTCAAGAATGTGACACTGGCATATGGATTGCACAAATGTATGCATAGAAATGCCATTTGCTGATTACAAAGAAGCAAGACACCAATAATCCTATACTCACTGGGGCTCATTACAATACCGGCGGTAGCCATGCTGGTATAACAGGCATGGGAGCCGCCGGCATCGCTTTTATTCCGGCACCCGTGAATGGGCAATTACCAGGTCATTATCGCCCAGCCAGACCCGGTAATTGCCCATTTGTGGACACCGGAAAAAAATACTCCCCATTCCCATTCAATGGGAATGGGGAGGTCGGATGCACCAGCACCATTCTGAATGGTGCAGGTGCATCCAACATGCTCTGCTCACGGCTGCTGGTACGCCCGTCCAGGTCAGACCTGTCGGTTGGGAAGGAACCCACTAGCAGAACTCGTAGTTTGACGGTCCAGTAACAACGGTATCAACAAGCTTAGGGTACTGTTGTTCTCAGTCCGGAAAACGTATAATGAGGCCACCTGTATATATTGTTGAGGCACTGTACACCTTTTTTGAACTCAGTGTATAATACCATTGTAGTGCCAATTGCAGTTTTGAATATTGTGGCATGTGGAGATGCAGGAGAAATCTTTGCTTCAGTGTCTGTGATAAAAGAAAACATAACATGTTAGGGTAGGTACTTCATAATGTTGTATTACATTCTATTTCCGACATTTATGTACTTTGTGGACCCTCATAATTAGTACTTTATACATACTGTGCTTTACACAAGTGTACTGTGCAATGTGCTCAGTTCCTGTGTTTGTTTACATAATTGTTGGGTCTGTGGGAAACAAAGTCCATGCAGGATAATAAAAATAAATAAAACTTCAGCATTCATTGTTATGTGGCACAGTCTGTTTCATTGACATGTGCAGTACTTACAGGAATGCTTAAGGTGCATATCTATGTGGTCTTGCTGTTATAAGCTCCCGGTCAAAGAACGGTTCACTCTCAAAATCCTCACCTTCACTCACAAATGTCTCTCTCTCTCCACCCCGACCTATCTATCAGAAACCATCATCAAAACCTCCTCCTCCCGTTCCACCAGGACGCAATACTCCAACCTAATCTGCATCCCACGCATCAAAAAAGCCAAAGCAGGAGGTCTAAGTTTCCCCTACATTGCAGCCAAGACCTGGAACACTCTCCCTGCAGACATTAGAGTGGAAAACTCACTCCCTATTTTTTGCAGGAAACTGAAAACCTCAGTCCTTGCAAAATAAGTAGGAAACTCTCAGGAATCCATGTAAACATACTGCGTTGCTAATGTACATATGTCTACTGTAAATTCTGTATTGTATGTAATTACTGTTTCCTATGTAACTAAGATTTTATCTGTAACACGCGCCACAATGCCCAAAGGGCTGACGTGCGCTCTACAAATCTGAATAAAATAAAATAAAAATAAATAAGCATTGTTGCGGTAGGATGAATTGAAATGGTGTGTGATTTCCCTGTTGGAAGTGGTGGTGCTATGGTTGCAGTTAAATACCAGTTGGCGTATTCTAACTGTTTTGTCTGTTTTCTCTTTTTTTCGCAGTATCTATTTATGCGTTTGATTGCTGTTGGTGTTTTCTAAGTACTGTAGTATTGCAAACTAATATTGCAGGATTGTGGGGGCCGTTAAATACCTGTTGGTAAGGTCTGACTGTTGGTAGTTTGAAAGTTGTTGAGGGTTTGTTTGTAGCACTGTGATTGCTGAAGGTTGATTTTGGCAGTTTGCTTGCTGAAAGTAATATTGTAGTAGTGCGGGTGCAGTAAGATACCAGTTGGTGTATTCTGGTTGTTTATACTTAATACGTGTTGAAGGGTTTCCTCAGAAGAACTTGCCTTTTTGATGGTGGATTTTAAATTGTGTAGCAATGGTAAGTAATATTGTAATATTATGGTTGCAATTAGATACCAGTTGGGGTATTCTAACTTTTTACATTTTCACAGTTTTGCAGGGTATATCTTCAAGCACATTCATTCTTTTTCACTATTGTGAAGTGCCTTTGCAGTATTATGGGTGGAGTTGCATGCCATTGCATATTTATTGCAGTGGTTGGGTATTGTTAGACAGCTGTTACCTTATTCTAACTGTTGGTCATTTCACAGGTCATTGAGGACAGTTTGTAGACACTCATACTCAGTACTTTTCTTTTTAAGTACTATGTGGGAAACATTATTAGTGTGTTATTTCCACAGTTGTTGTTTTTGTGATTATAATCATTGGGTTACTGGGGAAAAAGACAGTATAGCAGCGCAATTCATGTCCTCAAGGGCCAGTTGGTGTATGATAATTTGTTCCATTTTCACAGGGCAGAAGGATATTTTTCATTTGCAATTATACATCTGTTGGTGGGTATTGGACAGAAGGCTATGCTACTTTTGTAGAACAGTGAGTACATTTTTGTTTCAAGAATATTAAGTAGGCATTTGCAAGATTTGCTAGTAGTCTCTTCAGAGTAGTGGAATGTATAATTGCATTCACACTACCCACATTTCTTTTTAATGTATGCAGCATAGTGACCTGCAGTGGTTGTGGCACCCATGTGGTATATTATGCCTACTGTTATGAAGGTGTTCTTACCAAGTGATACCTGCCCATGTGTGAAGCTAGTAAGCTTGCAGTTGTTTTTGGTACCATCTGCATTGTATTGTAAAAGCATTACTATTACATATTGGCTATGCGATTGTATCTGTAAGGTGAAACGATTGTCTTAATTGCAAGTAGTACATAATATGCCAAGGTATGCATTTTGTACCAGCTGTTGAAATGGAATGGATTCACAGTTAGGTATAGATACAAAACACTCATTAGGGACTTGGTTCTGCCTCACATGGCTGAAGAGAGTGCCTGTATGTTTCCACATGTATGAAATCTGGAAGATTTCATTTATAGGTATGTTTTTTGCTTTCCAGTAATTGCATTAAGTACATTTGAAATTCTTGTTGATCTTCTTGTGTGTTCATAGTGAAGCTCACCATTCCAACACAGTAGTACTTTTGGATGCGCTCGGCATAGCTCAGCATAGCTTACATAAACTATGCCGACGATACCCTCGTCCACCTCCCTCTCACCGGAGACTATGACCAAGACACAGAAGCTCTCCTCCAAACATGGATGGCTATTAATGGTCTCTGTTTAAATAGTGATAAAACCGAGATCATCATCCTAGTCCCCAAGGAAATTCTATCCAAACTCAGCCCTGAATACTCACATATCACCATTGACAATACTAGCATATGTGTCTCCACATCTGTAAAGACCCTAGCAGTCTACTTAGACTCTACAATCTCAATGAGAAGACAGGTCAGCGCCATCTCCTCTGCCTCGGCGCTCACCACTAAACCCATTTATGCCATAAAACCCTTCCTAACTTCTCAAAATTGCCTCTCCATCGCCAGAGCAATCATAGGGGTTAGACTTGACTACTGCAACGCCCTCCTAGCAGGCACCTCAACAAAAAACATAAACAGGCTCAAAATATTGCAAAATAATGTGCTCCATGCTGCCCTGCACATCACCAAATTTGACCATGTATCTCAGGCCAGACAAAATGCCCACTGGCTCCCAGTTAAGGAAAGAATTAACTTCAAAATTCTCACCCTCACACATAAATGCATCAATCTCGCCACACCTTCCTACTTATAAGAAACTATATCCATATCCTCCGACCGTACCGAAAGAAGCAACCATGCAAACCAACTCCACATACATACCATAAGAAGAGCTAAAGCTGGCGGCATTGGCTTACCCCACATAGCACCTAAGCTCTGGAACTGGTAATTGGAATAGAACATTGATTGCTACATTTGCATAGCAATGTACACCAGTTGTGTTGGAAACTTTGAATGGACCAGGCTGTTCTTTGTCTGAGTCTTTTGATGATAGTCCACATGCTCTTTTTTGAAGAGGTACTTATCTTTGTTTGTGCAGTTGTGTGTGCATTTGCCTTTTCAGTACATCATTCTGTGTTTGTGGTAATTGATCGAGTACCAACTGCTTTCAATTTCTTTGGTGGTACTGTTGGGAGATTACTTATATGTTGTGTTTGCACGAGTTTTCTTTTACACAGTTTGCCTTTTTGAGGAACTGGGTACATTTTCAGATGTGGTGTGTAGAATGCACATAGTCTGTTGTTCTCTTCGATGCAAGGAATGTCAGCCTTGACTTTGCTTGCATCAAAATTAATAGTCCTTCAGTGTATGCAGGTGTGACAGTGCTTTGTTTAAAGACTGTGCTGGCAATGTCAATCAATGCTTGATCTAGGTTTAGACCTTGCAAATAGTGATTGTGTATGCTACAGACAGAGAAAACTGTTCTCTGTGTACATACATGTCTCTGAAAAGAAGGAATCAGGCTGTTGATTATCCTATCCTACTAACTTCTGAAAGTTTGTCAAAGTGGATGTTGACAAATTGAATGCTGTTGTTATGTGGGTATGCCTGGAAGCCAACAACTGTACAAAGTGCTTACTTAACTAAAACGTTCTCCATGTCAAATGTACGCTTTAGCCGTACTCTACAGTTTAAACACAATGTTAACATTTTCTCCGAACCAGCTGTGTTAGAGATAGAGTTTTCTAAACTATTAAGTTGTGCTGTGGCTTGTTGACACATCAGCACTGTCATACTGTGCACATCCAGTTTGTCTGGAGTAAATTTACACTATTGGATGCATTTCTTTTTTCAGCATTGTTTCATTGAATTGTGCACAGCTTGCTTGGTTTGGCATTCTGGACATACATTTTATATTTTTGTGTGCTAATTATTCCATGACATCAGTAGCAGATACATTATGCCTGTATAGCTCATGAATGTGTTAAGACAGACTGTGCTTCCTTAGAAAGCATACCAATCCGAAGGTTTTTCAAAATGTTAGCATAGGTGAGGTCTGCAGACTGACACATGTTTTCAGTTAGTTTTCTGTATTGGAAATGTTGCCAGAGATTTACATTTCCTATGCTGTCAAGTGTTTTACGGCACAGTTTGCGTCCTAAGGTTGTAAAAGTAGGTTCACTTTTCAATGGAGTGAATTGAAAAAGAGCTCCAAAAAATAACATGTTTACTCCAAAGTGTATTTCATAGTCTGTTTTAAGCACCTCTTGCAATCTGAGGCGAATCAGAGCCAACATTAGGTTGGAGACCATGCTATTAGTAGCATTTTCATTTGTTTCGAAACTCTGCATAGCTCCATAGCAGCTTCTGCTGAAAGTTTGTAGCAGTCAAATTTATTTTGCCATTTTACTGGAAGGAGTAGCTGTCAGTGTAAAGTAACACCACCTATGTTGTAGGCAGCTAAACCTGTGGGGGTAGTTACAACAACTGAAAGCTTGTTGTTTGTCAATTGTTAGAGGAACTTGCTGATGATTTTTATTAAGAATGTTTTGCCTGAACCAGCTAGATCACTTACATACAGGAGTACAGGTTTATAGTTTGACAGGTACGAGTTTTATAGTCCTGTAGCACATCATGTTCCTTTTCTTTAGTTACTTCTAGGAAAATGTGACACTGCTCATTATTCAGTTGTGATTCCAGTAGAGCAAAGTTTACTTCAGATTACTCACACTGAAACGTGGTGTTTTCTACTTCAGTCATGGCTAAGTCTGCCTCATTTACTATGAGTTTCTCTCCAAAAAAAGCTGTGCTTGAAGTTGTTCTTCTTGTTGTCGTTCATTGTCCAACATGTTTTTGTACTGTTTAAAGTTTATATCTGTTGTACTGCTTTCACTTGCATTGAACACATCTTCATAGGAGGCATGGGTGTCCAATAAATCTTCTTTTTTTCTCCATGGTTCAGAAAAGTGTAATAGGGGCATCTAGTAAAGTTCTCTATGTTGAGGAGTTTTTAATAATAGCTTCATGTGATTATTCAGGCTTTGTTTGGTAAGTTTAACCAGGCTGCCCTCACGACTTTTGACTATTTTTTTTACCTGTTTTCTCATTTGGTTTAATATTATTTTTGTAGGAGAAGTGTTGGGCTATGTGGTATAGACACATGCATTCCAAAGCAGTACTCCTGTTTGGATAGTATGCATCCATTAATTTTTTTTAAAGTGTCCTCGCTGTTGGGATTGTTTTTGTCTATTGCTGCTGTGTCTTGGTACGATTTGAGAACTATTTTTCTGGATGCAGCAGGACCAAGGCTTATCCAGAATATGTTTTCATATTTCCCATTCAAGGTTGTTCCGGTTAAATGGTCTGCAGCTTCGTAGCCGCCACATTCTCTATGGTAGAACATTTTTATGCCAACACTGTACAACTTTTGTAACAGTGTTTTGTCAGATGATCTGTCATCCCAGAGATATTTTAGCTCTGTTTTCTCAGCTTTGATTAAGTAGGCTTTGACATATTGTGCAACTGTTGGGGAATTGTCTACAATGTAATACAAATCTATGCTTGCATTCCACAGGAGGGCAATGATTGAATTGTAATCATTGATGTACTTTGATGGATCAATACTTTTTATGCAGTATGTGTTCTCTTTAACACTTTTTGTAACAGAATACATGAAGCTGTTTTCTTGTCCTTTTGCTGAAACTGGTCTAGGGAAACCAAAGCCGCATTTGTTGTAATATTTGCCTTTGTTTTTATATTTGCGCCGACAATACTTGCCATACTTGTGTCTTTGAAACCGCAAAATGTGTGCATGTAGGTCACTATGTGCACTATCTGAACGGATTTTGCAAGTGACATATTTGCAAAACAGTGGCATCACTGTCCTGACCAAATTTAGGAGCATCTTTAATCCACAAAAGCATGTGGCTGGGTGGTGCTCCACTGGATTGATATGCTGTTTTCCAAAAGAAGTGTTGCACTTCTCCGACGGGATTCATTGTTTTATAACAGATGAAGTGCAGCATGCTAATAAAGCAGTGATGGAAGTACCTTGACACATTTATAGGGTCAAGAGAGCAGATTTCTCCTGGTGTATTCATGTCTTTCCCTGCTTTGTTTTCATTTGCTATGCATATGAAATTGTGCAAGTCTTCCCATGCATACTATGCACAACTTAAAGTGACAAACCATGTGGGTCAGCCAAGGTTGTGTAGCATACATCGTTCATCTGTGTGATGTTGGAACCAGTATTCTTTCAAACCATGCATGTTTGCAAGAGATTTGTAATACTTGACTGTAAAACTTCATCTTTCTCTTGCACCTTTTGAAGTAGCTGCATAGCAGACAAGTTTAAAAATGAGAAAGTCGAATATGAATTCAATGTTTTGTCTGAATCTGGGGTCTTCACAATACATTTGTAAAGAGCGGTATTCTGATGCTGTTATTTCAGTGCATCTTTAATCGTACATTCAACCTTTTCAAGTAGAAAAGAGTAGAGGAAAGGCTTTTGCTTGAACACTTTTTTGCCATATGCTGATTGGAGATCCTTTGGCTTGCCACATTTGATACATTTCAAGTGCATTGTCTATGGTGTCTTTGGAGTGCAGTGGGTGAATTGTATAGTGGTCTAAAATATTGGAGGCTGTAGTGGGATCTAGAAGTTCAAAATGCCCAGTTGATTAGGAGTCCTGAATTATTTTGGTGGTTTCTCTCAGGTTTTCTTCAATGTTTATTTCTTTTTAGTATTCATTGTTCTCTTTGAGATATTGCAGTGCCTCTCTAACTTTGTTTAAGTCTACTAGTTGCTGCCAAATTTCTTTTTCTTTTGTGGGTACACCATTCACTAGGATAATCAAAGGTTGATCTATTGGCCATTGCACTCCCAGAGTGTCTACATTTTCTTTAACATCTGATGGCAAATAAAATACTTTGGCACAAATGCCTTTCAGTAATTCAGAAGGAGGCAACTTGCCTGTTTTCGGTTAAAGGCGTATTATCACTTGAAATGGGTGCACTGTTTGGATTACAATGCTCTCATACAAATGAACTTGTTGGAGTGGTTTTGGCAGTGGGAATACTTCCAAGTTATTAGTGATAGCCTGTGAAGGAATTTGGCTATTGTCAAGTTTTCCAGTGCAGTATGTGTAAAGTATTGAGGAGTTAGTCATTTCGTATTTGTTTTCTGCTATAAGATAGAAAGTTAAATGGAACCATTGGGATTCCTCAGTGTCTTCTATTTTGTATGTTATATCTACAGTTTTGGTGCTTTTATTATAAAACGTTATGCGACAACACACACATACTTGGTTTGGTACTTTGGCAGATGTGCTTTTAAACTTTAAACTTTGCTATTTCATTTTTGTACCTGTGTAATACATGGTTGGCATCCACAAGGTTGTCACTACTCTCTTCTAAAGATATTTTGTAAGTGCTTTTCAATTCCAAAATATTTTCTTTGGATGTGGTCTATTTCTTCCAGCAGGTCTTTGGCTCTACCATGTAGGAGAATGTGATTAAAATGCTCAAGTGCTAAAGCAGGAGTTTGTGTATAGTACAGTCTCTGAATGAGATTTTGTATAGTAGAATGGTGTGTTGCTAACATTTTGATGTGGTGGAAGGTGCTTTTGCAATCAGGCCCGGAAATGCAGGATAATGAATATCCTCGTAGTCCTATGTATTTGCACAACTAGACAGGAATCCATGGTTTGGAATATTTGAATTTTTATTTGGTCTTTGGCTTTCACATACTGATTGAGGAACTGCCGCAAAGATTTGAAGGATTGTTTTCATACATTACACATTGACGTGCACAGCTATTTGTAGAAGGGACGGATTGGTTCAGTGGAATGAAGAATTGATTGTAAGTTTGTTGGGGATGTTCTTGCAATCAGCGTTTCTTCTTCCATAATGGTACTATCTACCTTTTCATACCCTCGGCCACTGATATGTATGGCAATTGGGGTTGTTTGCTCTTGTTTGCATGCCTCTTTGCTGGTTGTGTAAATCCACTCACCTGCACAGACGTTTGCAAATATATATTGATATGTTACTAATGAATTTTGTTAGTGGTTTCATTCTGTTTAAAATTGATATAAATAATGTCCTTTTGAGGAGCACTGCACTGTCTATGAGAGCTTCCAGGATCAGATTTCTGTGGTAGGTGTTAAGGGTGGAGCGTGATTTTTTCCCTGTTTGTATAAGGTTCTGAAGGATTCTATGGTGAAACATTATTTGCTAAATACATTTTTGGAATGCTTACTTGTGGCTATGTTAACGTTGGTAGATGTAGTGTTAGCACTACTAGTAGTGCCATTCTTCTTAATAGATTTAGTTTTAGTTTTACATTTTGGAAGAGAAGTCACACTTTTTTTCCTGCTACCTGTTTCCATTTAGCTCAGTGACTGTATTAGCTGTTTTGTTTGAAATGTTTGTACAAAGTCTGCTGGAGGCGGATAGCCATTTTGCATGGTTTGAGTATTATCTGCTCTATTTTTGCATTGTTTTCTACAGAGTTGTTTTTTGGTAGGAATTGTCTTGTGTCTGTTGGAGAAAAAAGGAAAGTGTGGGTTTGGAAGCTGTGCAATGTTTTTCTGTGTACTGTGCAAGAGTGTCTGAATATGAGGGTAGGTATACATGGAGGAGTGTGATTGTGTAAAGTGATGTTACTTTCGTTTGGGAAGGTTGTACTGGAATGTGTGTGTGTTCCTGTGGGAAAGGTATGCTTCAGTGTGTATGACAGTGTAATGTGCTTGAAGAAGTAAGGACATTACAATGTTTTTGTAAAACTAGTGGGTATTAACATACTGGTGTTATGATGACAATAGAAACAGTGTACCTGGCAAGGTGCAATGAGTAAGAGTGAAGCAAGTTCGGTGGGGTTGAATAAAATTGTCTAGGCTACAATTCACCAACACTGCACTGTCTGAGTAAAAAGCAGAACACTACAACAGTACTGAACTTACTTTGTTGGATGTGAAGAGTAGATATATTCTGGGTTTCATATTCCAGCAGAGACTTCACTGGCTTTCAGGAGGCGGTTCATCACTGCAATTGTAAAAGGAGGAAGTTAATGGGTATGTGTGTTAATGGTACAGTAATAGCAGTAGGAAAACACATTGTTTTAGATTGTAGAATGATTTGTTGGCAGGAAGAGTTAGTGTGTGTGTGCAATTGTACAGCACTGCATACGGATTTGGACTTGGGAGTATTTGTATTGTTGTTATGGAGGCCAGTGCTGCAGTGATAACTGTGCCCTATGGGGCATCACTTTTCAAGTGTGTGAGATGTTTCTGCACTATTTGTTTTGAAAATGGATTAGGGGAAGGTATAGTATAGAGAGAGCAAGTGCAGAAAGATGTAGAGATTGGAAAAGAGAATTTTACAGTGTGTGGAATTTGGTTAAGTTTTGTACACATTGAAGCTCGCTAAATGAGTGCAGATATTATTTTCTGTCGTTTCATTTATTTATCCAAATTTACAGATACTACTGTTTCCAATGTACACGTGCATTTCTTTACTTTCCTCCCAATGTTGAATTTTGTCAATTGTGCAATGCATGTACTTGCCATGCTTTCCTAACATACATGCATGCAGTTTTCCTTTTTTGTGTGCATTCTGGACATTTCACTTAGGATGTGCTGTGCAAATGTTCCCAATGTGATTTCTTACTAAAACAAATCACAGTCAGTAGTGCTGACATTGAAATATGTGGTGTGTACCTGTTATGCTAGTGGGCAGTACAAGAAAACTGTGAAAGCAAACAGCATTGTAAGTAACTGTCAGTTGATGTCAGGATGTTGGTACAGATTAGAGTATGATTATTGAGTAGGTTATGCAGGGCAAATGACAGGGACCCTGTTCATGTGCATGAAATCGATGTACTTGCAATGCTTTGGTAACATACATGGTGTTTTCATTGTCTGTGTGCATTACAAAACATATTCATACCTGTACTTTGTGTTGATGGATGTAGATGTGGATGAATCTGGAAGTAGAAATATTGGAGCGTTTTACAGTACTTTTGGATGCAGGTGCTTGGGAATCATTGGAGACCTATTCTGTAAGTGTTGAACAGCACATAGGCAGTGTTGTATTGAGTTCATAGAGTTAGATGTAGAGATCTTGGATGTAATTGGTGGAAGGTTGTGGGACTGCTTACCAGTAGCCAATGAGAGAGTGCTGCAAAGTGTGAAGTGAGAAGGGACGAAGGGCCTCTCCTGTGTTATGAGATCCTCAAACACTGCAGTAGTTTGCGGATCACACGTGCCACATCTAGGGCTTGTCAGCATGCCTGGCATAGAAATCAGACTGTAGGGATTAGCCAATCAGGTGTTCAGTGCGTGCTTTACAGGAAGGGAGGGTAATACTTTTTTTTCATTGGTGTGTTGTTTGTGTAGTGAAAATAGCTGGAGTTATTGCATGGATAGTGGGAGATTCCTTTGTGTGTGATCTAGAGAGATATGCAAAGGCAAGGGGGGTTTCTGCAGATCTTGGTTTTCCAGGCCTGGAGGCTTTATGGTGCATTGTGCCTGGCTGCAATTTTCAGGCACTGCTTGCTCTTGCAGAAACATGGCTAATTTTGGTAGTTCTGATGCTTTGGTGGTGCACTGCGCAGGAGAGCCTTTGGGCTACATCAGTGCCCCAAGTTTGGTTCCTGTAATTAAGTTGTTGGTGGAAGAATTAATGCTGCTTTTCCCTACTGCAAAGGTGTTATTTTCTGAAATACTACCAAGAGCACAATGGAACAGCCCCAAAGTGTTCAATCCCCAGAAACATGTTGGAAGGCGCCTTGTTAATAGAGGCATTGGTATAGTTTTGCGAAATGCTGAGATGTTTGTTTCTTCTTGCGACAACATTGACTCCCTTAGTGTGCACTATTAACTGCAGATGTTGTTTTGTTTTCCATTCTTGGAAATACTTGTTTTTTTTCAGAATCTAAGGGATATTTTGCAGAGGTTGATGTAAGGAAGTAAGGAGGTAAAGAAGCAAACAACCCGGGCACAACAATACAAGAAAAAGTGTTTTTTACACATTTTCAGAGCCACCACTAAAGAGAAAATCTTCTATCCTGGTTAAAATGTATTTCCCCAACCCTGTGAACTGCACAATTTGTCCGTGGACGCTGTGGTAGCCCGTGGATCGCTCGTGCCACATCCAGGTTTTTTTTAGGATGGCAGGCATGGAAATGGGATTGTGGAGGCCAGGGGATTGATCAATAAGCTTTCCTTGGTGTGGTGTGCAAGGAAAGACTGTGTCAGAAGGTCTGTTTGCTGAGGGCAGTGCAGATTGCTATGGCAATGGCTGTGTCTTTCAGGAGGCAGAGTGTGTGGATGTTGTGGAAATTCCTGGATACATTGGTTGCAGGTGCATGCAGAGCACTGTGGAGTGGCTGCACATCTTGGATTCCCTCATATGGATGCGCACTAATAATGAGTGAGTTGCTTGAAGTGGCTGGATTTGATTCCCCTTTGTGTCACTTTGGTGACACAGCATCATCCAGCCATTATTATTGTTTACTGTGGAGAGAACAGTTCAGGCCATGTTGCTGGAATCTCTCTGCAGTTTGCGATGAGGCGGCACTTGGGAAAGTCATGGACATTTTTCCAAACTCTTGAGTAATTTTTTGACGCATTGCCCAGAGACAGATGTGGCTGTGCTCTTCTTCATTTGGTCCACAAATGGAGAAAGCTAGGCACAATGTCAACAATGCTGTTTGCGCATTTTTGCAAGATGTTGGTATGTCTTCCTTCCACAATGAAAACATTACATTTCGTAGCACCAACATTTTCTGCAGAGATGGCGCCCTTCATACTGATGCTGAGAATCACCTTTTTTTGCAAAATATGCAAAATGCTTTGCAGCCCTTTCTGTAATTATGGCAAGCAATTTTACAGTAGGTGATGGCCACTTCAAACATTCGAAACACAAAAAAAGCTCTTTTCAGAGCTATCACTTTCTCCCTGAAAGGAATGCAATGGTTTACATTCTGCCACCACCTACATGCTTTGGAAGTCCACGCATTACCGCTCTGTCCGCAGACTTTGCGGACTGTGCAGGGGCCTGCATCATTTCATTGGCACTTCTATTTTTAAACTGTGAAAGGTGGCTGTGAAAAGAGCCATTTTTTGGAGATTTTTGTGTTTTGTGATTTCTTTTGGATTTTTTAAACACAACACACAATGGAGGGAAGGGTATGTGGGTAAGGAAGGGGCACCAACCACAGGGATAAGAAAGTGAAGATGGTGAGAGGAAGATGTTGGGTGTGCCTCATTGAGGTAGGGAGCCCTTTCCTTCGTGGTCTCGGACCACATCCTCGAAACCACTCTGGAAGTGCTCACACCTGCAGAGTACTGCGTTGCAGTACACACACAAAACAGTGACCTTTGAAAGGTAAGGATCTACTGCGGTGTGTATGGCCTGCGAGGCTGTTTGAGGAATCCACTTCCCCACAGGCGTGTCCCTTGTAGTGATAGGAGCAGATGTCAAGGATGCTGCAGTGGAACTCAACCTACTACCCTGTTCGAAGGGGACGACCCTCCAAACTGCTGCTTTGTGGCTGGATCTCAGGTGTTGCCGTATGGAGGTAGTCCCTAACTGTACAGCCCAGGTTTGAAATTACTGAGTACCACACTCATTGCAGCAAACCTTGGCCACACTAGCCTTGGGCTTACCAACAAAAGTGGTAAAAAGCCTCTACACCCAAGACTCAAGTCGGCAGGTGGCAGTGGGTATTTCCACTATCTCATTCTCTTCTTCCTCCTTGCATCATCACATCTGTTCCCCTCTGCATGCTCTTGGGAAGGTGGTGGTGGTGTTGGAGGGGTTGGGGGTGGTGCTGAGCCAGAGGCAGCATATGCAACATCAGTGGATGCCATTATTCAGCTAATCCAGCAACTCAGCAGCCCAGCAATGCAGCAATCCAGCAATTTGGAGCAGTACTGCAGCAATCTAGAAATGTAGAAGAAAGAGGCAGAAATCCAGAATTCTGGCAGTATGCTCTCTTTAGGAAATCAAAAAACAGAATGAGGAGTAGCACTAGGGTTTGGCCTTTTATAGGGGTGCTGGGAGGCTCTTTGTGGACTGTCCCGCGCTTCACAGACACTTCAAACCCCAAGATGGGCTCAAAAAGCTCCTGAAAGTGGCCAGATCACCCTGGGCATGGTCTGGGACCTCTGCAAGTGTGTAGTTTCACAGTAAAACACCTTGGATTGGCCCAAAAAGCACTTTCTTGCTGTTCAGGGGCCCAGACTCTATTTGCGAATAAGGGCCAATGCTCAGTGTGGGTGTGGTCACATGGTGACATCACAAATGTTCGCGAATGGGACCGCTGTCCATGAGACACCTATTGTGACACACATTCGGCAGACAGTTCGGAACAGGTGCAGCATTCGTAGGACCGAGGAGGTGAGATGCGCATGTGCCAAGGTGTCCTCCAGACACGGGTGGGGTCCCCGAACTAATTAAAGTATGTCACCGCTTTGTGGACATGCCAGATAGGCCCATTTTTCATAGGACCCGGGGGAAGAGATGCGCATACCGCCAAGTGTCCGCCGTATAGGGCTGGGGTCCCTGAACTAATTAAAAGTATGCTACAACTTTGCAGATATGCTGGACAGGCTTGCTGTTCATTGGACCTGGGGGAAGAGATGCTCATGCCCCAAGTGTCCGCATTAGTTTCGGGTCCCCAAACTAATTAAAGGTACATCATAACTTTGCAGACATGCAGACAGGAGTGGAGTCCTACGGACACCTCCATTTTGAATGTGGACTTCCCCGACAGGCGCAGTGTCCATAGGACACCTCCTAATTGCGGACATCCCAGACAGATTCTCTTCAAGCCACTCCAGGGTGCTTGCATTTCTGTATAAAAAAAGAGACACTATTTTTACTTGTATTGTACACAGAACAAACTGCATAGTTATAGGAAAAAATATAGTGTACTTAGCACTTTGTAGTACAGTTCTGCTGTCAGTACTTTGCACTTGTCCCGCTGATGGTTACGTCTCAGTTTGTATGTAATGCAGCATTGAGGTAATACTGTTGAAAGCACAGGTTATTTTCCTGCTTGGTGCATTCCATTATGTTGCACACTCTATGCAATTGCATTGCTGTTTTTATAAGTACACAGTTTGTAGACCTATTTCCTTTTTCCTTACAATTCACTTTTAAAGATGTTCATTTTCTTTGTTGTATGCTACCATAATGTGAAACATGTTCAGTATGTTGTATAGTACATCTATACAAATTAAGGGTATCCTAGTAAAAACCTATGAAATTCCGTGAAAAAACATTGTTAAAGGGACGTTATAGTTACTTTGCACTAATAACAACCTATCCATATTATGGTTACAAGTAAAACTTAAAAACCCCAGAAATTCACCAGTAATGGTAAGCTAAGCAACCATAACTCGCGCCACCACCGTGCACTGCTAAGACTAACACCCATGACATCAAAGATGGCATCACAAATGTCATTGATGATATCACTGATGACATGACATGTCTCGCTCCCTATTTTTTTGTTCACTTACATATCAAGGCCAGTTGGTTTTCTTTACTGACAGCCAGGAACTAAAAATTCAAAAGGTACTATATTTGCAGACCTTATCATTCTAATATGTTCTTACACTACTTTCCTTAGGGTTCAGTCACATCATATGATATATATGCATAGGGGAAGAAGAGCACCTAAAACACAGCAATCATTTCTGTGCATGAAGATAATCAGTTAGGTTATGAACACTTTCGGGTAATACTGCTGCTTTCTTGCTTACTTTACTTACCCTGTATATGCTCCTATTTGTATGCGTTTTGATCTCTTTATGTTTTGTGTGTAGTAATACATTTATGTAGTAAGTGAGGCATTAATAGCTACTTATTAAATGTTTCACAATACACAAAACTCTGAAATGAAAGTTTCATCATTTTACTATCCAAAATGGTAAAATTATGAATATTGCACCTTTATGGTGTATGCTGCACACAATGATTAGGTTTCTACATGAGTAGGTTCCTATACTGGAAAGAACGAATGACTATGTATCTCATGATATTTCTCCCAGTGACCTCTGATAGTTTTCCGTCAACATTATAATGACAATCCCTTGTAGAAGCTGTTCATGAAAAGTAAATGCACATGTGATGTCATCAGAGATGTCATCAATGACATGTGTGATGTCATCTTTGATGTCATGGGTGTTAGTCTTAGCAGTGCACTGTGGTGGCGTGATTTATGGTTGCTTAGCTTACCATAACTGCCAAATTTCTAGGTTTTTTCGGTTTTATTTGTAACCATAACATGGATAGGTTGTTATTAGTGCAACGTAACTATAACGTCTCTAAAACAAAGTTTTTTCAATGAATTTGATAGGTTTTTATTAGGGCAACTGAACCATAAAGTCCCTATAACAAAGTTTTTTTACTAATATTACACAGCCCGCTGTAGTTATGGTTAATTTGCTAAACTCAAAGGAAGACCACTTTTTTGGCAGTTTATAACTTCGCTCCCCCTGGAGGAATCCTCACCAAACTTTGCAAAAGAAGTATATGACCGGCTCTGAATTTTCTCACATGTTGGATGAGGTTTCATGCAGGTGGGGCAAAGTGTGATGCTGGAAATGCAGTGGAGGGACAGGGCCTCCGTATCCTTGTCCTTTACTGCTTTCTATTGTGTGTTCTGTCATGTTTTCCACGCAGGAGTTCATGTGGGACTCCTGGAGGTGCAGCTCTCTCTTCTGGTGTGGTGTGCAGACCCATGGGATACCCTTATGGCACCCATGGGTGGGGGGTACAACCCTGTGCCCCTAGTGTATGTTTCTGGGTACCTGAGTGTGGCCCACAGAGCAGGGTATGGGCTATTAGCAGCTCCATGCTGAATTTAACAGGTGCTCTGAGTATCCTCCCTTTTGGGATACCCAGGCCCTGCCATTGGAATCAGTTGATTCCTGATAGGAAACAAGATGGCCCCTGTGGCCTCTTGCTTTCTATTGCCTGTTAGCTGGTTTTTCCAAAGTCCTGGGAAGCCCTGACTCTGTCCCTTCCCCCTGACCGGCTGTTGGGTAGAAGTTCCATATATGGTGTTGTTGTGAAGTCCAGGCCAGACTGGCTGGAGCCTTCCCAATGACTGTATGTTGTGGGTACACCCTGTGGGTGGAACCTGGGATAATGGAGTGTATGAAGAATACACATTCGATGTTGTGGATGTCTAGTATCTGGTGTTTGACATGTTTGAGACAGCCCAGCCCGAAACTGGTATGAATCCAGTGTGGAGTGCTGAATGGCTGGGTGCCTGTCCCAATACACATAACTTGTTGTGAGTGTCTGGAGAGAAGTGAATGGCCTGAATGCACGATGCACCTGATTGGGTGCCTGCCTGTATGAATGCCCTTCTGACCGATTGATTGCCTGAGTCTCACCTAGCACAATGAATGGGAGATCAATTAGTATATCTGGCGGCCTCTCACTGCTAGAATTCGTGTTCAGAAGCTGAAGAGAAACTGGAGTTGAAACTGAAGCTTAACCTTCAAGCCCTGCTAGAAGAGAAGTCTTGCTGTTGCTCTACTTCATCAATCTGAAAGCTGCTGTGTCTCCAAGGACTGACCCAGAGAGGACATGGTAAGGCGTACTCTTCTCGAGCTACGAGGGACCATCGTGCACCAGCTGATCTTTGCCAAAGCTCCCTGGTAGACAGAACTACGACAGGCAGCCAACCGGAGACGTGGACTGATGCGGAATCCCAAAGAGAAGGCCCGGACTGTTGTCCGCCACTGTCAATGACCAGAGCTGCCGTGGGTTTCCCGCCACCCAAAGACCATAGAGACGCTGACGACTCGACGCCCTTGCTGGGCCACAGTTCTTTAAACTCTTTGTATTCCAGAACTGTCGACATCGAGGTGCCACGCACACCTCTTCCTTGCAGGACGTTTACTCTTCCCCGTTTACGAGCAACGCTATGAACGAAGCTGCCACTTCACCGCTGAAGTTCTCCGGGTTCATCGTCGGACGTTTGATGACCGTGGCTCCTGCCTTAAAGGGAATGCACTCCAGAAGGGCTGTCAATTTCCCGACGAGGAACTCTACAACACCAGGTACTTTGGGGTTGCTGAACTATTGGAAAGATTCTTGTGAACAATATATGGACTGTGGTTGTGATGTATCTTTATTCTACAGGTTGCCCAGGTTGGGGGGATCTCTACACGGAACTGTGTCTAAAGGTAGAGGCCAGTATTCTGCCTATTGTTCTCATCATCTTGCTTTCCTCCTATATTTATTGTTTGCTTCCTTTATGAACTGATTTGTGTGACATTTAACCGTACAGTTGATGCACTTTAATGAGGTCTAATAGTAATAGTGGTACCACGTAGAACTGTATATTTGCCATTGTAGATAACCGAGCACAAAGTTAGAGTTATCGTGATATTGTACATAACCTTGAATATTAATTATATGAAGACTGTTTTTTAACTAATACAGTGTGCAGACATTCCTTTGTTGGTGCTTGGGGATTACACTGTATTTAAGAACCAGCCTGCATCACCTCCTGAGAAGCTAGTCCTTGATTGCTTGTCCATTGCAACCACAATATAATATCTTGGCTGGGGTCCTCTGTGCCTCTCCTCTAACATATAGAGAGCCGACGTAAAGACACCCCCTTTGTTCTTTACACAAAGTTATAAGGGGGTCCCAAAAAATATTTTTTTTTCCATAGACTGAATGGGGAAAAACTATGTGCACGGCTACAGGCCGAATGGCTGGACGGATTTGCACCAAATGTGTGGCAGGAGTGGGGGCTTGGGTCAGAAAGCGTGCTTTTTTGTGTTTGGTGGAAATCCAACAAGTAGTTTTGTTGTAAAGGACTGAATGTACATCCCGAAAAATGTACATTTTATATATGTGTGATATATGGGTCCGCTCCCATTTCGCTTTTCGCTCTGCAGATCGTAGTGTCATTGGATTGCAGTACGCTGTGCTATCGGCGAACATTGGACGCAGCCGGTGGTTTGCTGGAGGGAAGCTTTCTGTGCGTCAAAGTTTTTGGGAACCGCCACCATGGTGTATCGGAGGACAGTGCAGCACCGAAAGGGACTGGAAATTATACCGTACAGTGTTGGCGGTCAGAAGGCATGGAAAGTGTGGGAGAGTGAGAAGTGGTTTATGTAATGAGGTGGAAGAAGACGGAGGTGTGCCTGTAGTATTTGTGCATATAGCGCCTTGTGTGTTGAATTGTGTTGAATTGAGGCAGCTGTTATAAAGGGCTGATAGCTTGTGCAGTGAGCTGTTTGAGGTGACATCTCTCCGTGGTGAGTTGCCAAACCAACAGATTTAGGCAGTAGGCTACTGCTTTTTAAGCAGAGCTATCACCTACAGATTTGGGTGACAGATAGTACTGCTATTTACAGTATTAGGTGATTTATGTGACTCTACGGCAGGTAGTAGGGCAAAGCATTGAACACATTAAGTAGTCCGTCTGTACAGTGGCCTGATAGGTAATTACATTGATTGGGCTCAGGCCAATACACTGACCTGACAGCTACCTGACCCCTTTTGGTGAACCATCAATGAAGGCAAGTAGCAGAGCGCACCACCATCACACAGCATCTGCCTATCAGACTGAGGGGGGTATCAGTCTCCATGTCATTCAGTGCTAAAGTTGCACTGCAGCAATACATATATATATTGGCCAGGCTGCTGCTATAGAGCAGTGGAAAAGGTTGCCTACCAGCTCTGTGTGACTACCTTCGGAGAAGTTAGGTAATTTAATTTGGTGTTTAGCTTACCATGCAGAAATGTACATGTGTAACATTTGAACAGCTATACAAAGGTAGCGGGCGCCCCTCTCTCGCAAGAACAGACATGATAACCTGTTCAGTGGTTATTAACCACTTGAGAGTTCGCAGCCACTGCTTTTACTCACTGTGCCTTTCACAGATGGGAAATATCCATTTGCATATCAGTCTTTGTCCTGCCCAGGGGCAGTCCAGCACCGAAATACAATGGCAACTCCAATCTGAACGAGAGTACCACCAGCAACCCCATACACGTGTTTCACCCTTGTTGGGGATCATCAGTGAGGTGAAGCTGATGCCTCTCTAAGCACAGTGAGAGGGAGACCACGTCTGGTTGCCCCCAGGAGACCTAGGGTTACCAATCCCAGGTTCCTTAAAAAATAGTTATACAAAGGTAGCGGGCGCCCCTCTCTCGCAAGAACAGACATGATAACCTGTTCAGTGGTTATTAACCACTTGAGAGTTCGCAGCCAGTGCTTTTACTCACTGTGCCTTTCACAGATGGGAAATATCCATTTGCATATCAGTCTTTGTCCTGCCCAGGGGCAGTCCAGCACCGAAATACAATGGCAACTCCAATCTGAACGAGAGTACCACCAGCAACCCCATACACGTGTTTCACCCTTGTTGGGGATCATCAGTGAGGTGAAGCTGATGCCTCTCTAAGCACAGTGAGAGGGAGACCACGTCTGGTTGCCCCCAGGAGACCTAGGGTTACCAATCCCAGGTTCCTTAAAAAATAGTTATACAAAGGTAGCGGGCGCCCCTCTCTCGCAAGAACAGACATGATAACCTGTTCAGTGGTTATTAACCACTTGAGAGTTCGCAGCCACTGCTTTTACTCACTGTGCCTTTCACAGATGGGAAATATCCATTTGAACAGCATTTCATGTTGCGCTCTTTGATTTGTTGTACATTTTAGAATTCTTCAATGGTGCCAACAGTGGATGTTTTGTATTTTCCCGTGATATCATTGTTATGTAAGGCGTGAAAACTCCTACATCTTTTTGGTCACAGAATGTGGGTAAGTATGGCAGTGGTGGCAGGTGATTTTGAGAAGGGGAGTGAATTGCATCTGACGTAGGTTTTGTGGGAGCACGGGTGGCTGTGCTATGTGGGTGTATTGCGGTAGTAGGGCACATGGTGAAATGCATGCGTGCATTATGTTGCGGTGGGTGTGTTGAAGGACTAGACTATTGGGTGCATGGCCAAAGGCCATAGGCCATAGGCCATAGGCCATGCACTCAAGAGTCTACGGCTTCAGCACACCTACTGCAGCAATGCATGTTTGAGTCTGCATTTGGTAGAGGGTGGTGCTTGCATAGTCTGGTGTGTGCACAGTCATTGGAGTAGGGCAAATGTTGTAAACATTATGTGGTTAGGTTGGGAGTGACAAAATAGTTTGTGAATGGAAGTGGGTAAGACTACAGTAGGTGAAGGAAAGTGAATATGGTTGTGGAGACAGTGCTTTGTTTGTAGATTATGGTAACTGTTGACTTTTTTGGTGCATGGCTCCATTGTAGTGTTCAGGTTGGGTAGGAGTGATGGTGGCACTGGTGTGTATATGGATTGTGGTAGTTGGTGACATGCTGACATGCATGGTGGCATTACATTGTGGTGGGTGTGTTGAAGGCCTAGACTATTGGGTGCATGGCCGAAGGCCCTGGGCCATAGGGTCATGCACGCAAGAGCCTAGGGCTTGAGTACACCCACTGCAGTAATGCCTTTTTGACTCTGCATCAGTTAGAGGGTGGTGATCTTTGGAGAATGGTTATGGAGCACTTTGTGCACATGCAACAGCAGCAGAAGTGAGTAAACAAGTGTGTGTTGGTTGTTCCATGGTTGAGGTGATAGTTGGAATATGCTACAGTATTTGGTGTACGGCTGGAATTGGTGCAGTGAGAAGTTGTGCAGTGTGGCCACAGGGTGAAGTGTTTGTATAATGTGAGTATGGAAGAAGGTATGGTTGTGCAGTTTATATGTGCTTGATTACTCTGATATGTGCAGATTTGTTTTATTACGCCCTGGGTTGTGAAGATGATGTGGGTAGGTTGGCAAAGACAAAATAGTTTGTGAATGGCAGGGGGTACGGGTGGCGGAAGCTGTGGTATGTTTTTGGATTCTGCTAACAGTGATATGTTTTAGTGGATGGCTCTGTTATGGTGTGGGGGAATTTGGTGAAGGGCTGCTACTTATGTTATGTTTCTGGATAATGTTTGAAGGATGTCTGATGGATGACAGGAGCGTGAACACACCAATATTTCAATATTTTACAAGTGTACCCCTACCACAAACTGAGATAAGAATGTATTAATTCAGGCTTCCACACATCACAAAACTTGTGTGATCCTTTGAAAATCAACTTATCACTAGTGGGAATTCATACAATAGTGACCTTAAAAAAGAACAATGCTGTACAAAAACACAAAAGAACATTGATGGAGTACCTTACAGTGCTTTATTGACAAATTTTAAATTGTTTAATTAGTGAAGCTGTGGTTAAATCTCAGCTTCCCCACATGTCCAAATTATGCAGTAATCCTGGGCAAATACCTTCAGCTCACCATCATATTTTCATAGGATGTTAATGTATGATTGTTTCCTAAATGCTTTCAGTGTTGAGCTATTTTCAAATTTCCTGACTTGAAGACCACAGTTGTGGGGTCCTGCGATCAAGTCCCAGTCTGTGAAAAATACAGCATACAAATTAAAATATATGCAATTTTGTGTTTTAATTTCATGTACCAAAGCCACCTTTGCACATCTGAGTGTGATGTGTGATATTTTGAATCAATTATATTGTTGAACTGCTTTGGACATCTTGAAGGAATCATATCCTTTTAGTTTTAATAGGAATGTACATCTGTTCTGTGCACGCTTTGTGCCTGCTGGCATTATCTTTCAGTTTAAAAATAGATTCTCTATTATGTTTTTTGAGGAAAAATATCAGATGTCACATGCACAGAACAGTGAACTTCTAGATTAGACTTTATAAACAGATTGAGAAAAGGATGAGAGACGAGGGGAGCTCACAAGACACAAGAGGAGATGGAGTTTGGAGGCAAAACGACTGCAAAGAAGGGAAGAAAGGAGGCATAAGGGCTGAGTTCTGAAAGGAGACAGAAACAAATGAAGCCTTAAAGAATGAGGAGAGAGAAATGTTTAATTTTGGATTAAGATTCAAAACCCCGCCATTACCAACACAACCCCACATCCATGTGAGATTGATAAGAGTAACTGCCATTAAATCCAGAAACAAACTGAAGGTAAATCTGCCACTTTTCCTCCAAAACTCGGTGGATTTGCAACACAGTAAACCCACGAGCAGCAGATCCGTCAAACATCCCCATGCACTACAGAAATTGAGAATTGCTACCAAAGGTAATCCTCAGGTAAACTCTCAGGTCCAAGTGGAGGTAACGGTTATCTAGTTTGATGGCAATTTGGCACATTTACTGCTGAGTTACCACCAAACTTGTAATGAGACACTTTGTCACGTTGCAAAATAGCAAATCTTATCAAGCACTATAATTAATGTCAATATGCATGGCTGATTGGAGTATCATTGGAGTAGGAGTAGGACTAGGAGTAGGTTAGGAGAAATTCCATGATTTTGAAATATTTCAAGTTTATTTTGGGCATTTGGAACCTTTCAATTTAAAACAATTTTGGGAGCCTGACTTATTTTTCCACTATGCCTCAGATCGATTTTATTGCCACGGAACAAATTGTCAGACAAAGTTTATTTATTACCCCTAACTTGAAAAAAGCAAAGTCAGTGGCTGTGAATACAGCAGCAGTGTTTTCAGAACCTGCATAGACATGAAACATCACAGCCTTAAACCCCCACAAAGGCGTTTCTTCCGTCGCTCATTACACATAATGTGCACAGCATGCGCACATATGTATTGAACGGGCCAGACTTGACAAAACATTCACCTGCGGGGCCTTGCCTAGTAAGCAAGAATTCTGACGCACTCTAGCAGCACCTGCACCTAGCGACACCAACAAAAGAGAGGATTGGCACAAGTTAATAAAAGTAAGCATCCAGCTTAATCAACAGGTGAACGGCATCTAACAACATATGAATCAAAGTGAAGGACTTGAAATCACAGTGGCTAATGCCCTTAAAGTTTAGATTAGATTAGTTAAAATATCAAGTACTGCACTGTTAAAAAATGCCCCATGTAGAACTTTGCTCTGATTACTGGAATAATCTGGTATAGTATTGCGCTGCTCAACTAGCATAAAAAAGATGAGCACATTAGAGTTTCACTGGGTGGGCATTGAGTTTGTCAGCTTGTGATATATCTGTGGTTGGCACAGTACACTTTTTGGATACTAAGTCTGAATGAAAAGTGAACAAATTGTATACACCACAGAAACCATTTCTTTAACAACCTAACAATTCATGATACAGCATGTACATATGAAGTGAAAAATATGCATAACCATGGGATTTGGAAGGTCATACCAATATAAAAAGTGGAAATAACATCTGATGTATTAGTGCGTAAAAGCTGAAATGCAAAAATGTGAGGCCTTACCCACTGTGAATTCACACCCTTCACTTTGAAAGTGCTACAGTATAAAAATGGTATTGAGCAGCTCCTACAGCGTAAATAAAATAAAATAAGCAACGTAGACTTTCAGAGGATGACAACTAAGTTGGTACAGTACATTTTTGGAATGCTAAATCAAAATACAGCATTAACTACAACACAAACTAATCTTATAGACCACAAAGACCATTTCTTTCACAGGCCAAAAATTCACAATAACACATGCACATATCAGATGAAAGCAATGTGCAAACCATGGAATTTTCAAGGTCATGCAAAAACATTTTGAAGGATTACTACAGAAACCCTGAAATGCAAACTATGGGGCCTTAGTCCCTATGATTTCACCTGCTTCACATTATTTCACATTTGTGCAAAAACCCTGCTGCATTTAGCCTAAACCCCAAAACACTCTTGGAGTACCTGGCATACTGTAGCCATCATCTCAGTCTACAATTCCCAAACTACTTTGCAAGAGAAGAAATGTACACTGAAAATATACCAGTTGTGATTAACGTTCTCAGTAAGCAAAATCCAGAAATCTTCACAAATAAACAAAAGAACATTGGCCAACATCATTATCAAGTTAACATTGATCAAATTCACTGCATCATAAGATTTCTCAAATTTAAAGCCACATTTAAAACATTCCACAACTCTGACACCATAGGAAATCACTAATATAGGGTCACAGGAAACAGCTTGATATCCAAATGCAAAGCAAATAGAGGGCTGCAATATTTTATGAAAGGTAGAATATCCTGCTTGGTTGATGGCACACCCATGAGCTTAATTTCTTCCTATGTCTGTGTATTGCATAATAGTATATGTCATCACATAGTATGATACCCAAGTGGTCCCTGCCCTCCCAAAGTAAACCATTTAAAAAAAAAAAAAAACAACCACTAACCTGCAGCTGCTCCAAAGAATAAATAGATCTTCACAGTAGCCAAACACAGCACATCTGCACACTCTGAGTTCTGAAATCAGAATGTCAAAAGTTCACAAAATGGCCACTTTCATAGCTTTCACAAATCAATAGCACAAACAGAGAACTGTACAACGCAAACAAGTTAAATGGTCAACACATTTTTAGTACCACCTATGACAGTCAATAAACCACAAAACAATTCTTCTAAACAATATTTTGTAGAACATGTAGAAACACAATTGAATACAAAAAATGTTCTAATGTGAATCTGCATTACAAAGACTATGTAGATTTGCTAGTGTTATCACAAACTCGTCAAACCCTCCCCTCACACAGAAACAGTCAACATCATTCAGGGGAACCCCTGGAGTAGGTTGCACACTGGATTTGCTGTGAATGTCTTGTGTGTCATCATCGTACAGTGAACAAAATACCCCATTGACAGACATGCACAGATTGACACCACCATGCCCAAAACCATGCCACTTGACATTCTGTATCTACTACAATGCCTATGTCTCATAAATAGGACCCATATCACCATATACCCTTCATAATGAACCCACAAATATATCTCCCTTGGCACTGCCCCTTGCATCAAGCACTTCCTTCCTCTAATTGCCAATTGCCAATTATAACATCCATTTTCATATCTCACCAGTCTCTCATAGGCAACCTCAGCCTTGTCATGCATCTCCACATTCAGCCCATGGCAATTTCATGACTACCCAAACATCCACCCATATGGCCATTTCACATTTTGCCACATATCACACACATCAACAAGGCTCCAATGAAGGCACAGACACGGACCCTTGGCTATGGGACTGTCCTTCCTGGAAATGTGGTAACAAGCAACATGGGCCAATGTCATGAGACTAGCATCTTTACAACCATTCCCCACAGTTTTCCGCATATGCCTGCCCCATTTTGCAGACAGACATGTGACCTGTATGCCAGACAACCATTGGAGTGTGCCCTAGAACCATTAACTCAAGACCTGGCGTGTACAACACTCAAGCTATTCCTTCATGGAGCAAAAAACAGATGTTCATGTGGTTATTCCTCCAACATTAGCATGGTCCATCCGTACAGTACCTAGATTGTAGTGAATTCTCACATCTAAGGCCTGCCTCACTTATGGCTGTCCATGTATTCTTTCCATGTTTGGATGGCCATTGCAGCCGCATGCTACAAACCATTCAGCATGTTCCAGGGGACATATGCATTTATGGCTACACTGCGTGCACATATACCCACATGCTCCCATTTGGCAGACAGAGGACATACTGGGCTCAGAACACAGTTTCCATTACTTGTAGGCCAAAAGAAGATTGCCATGCACATTACAATTGAAAACAACAGCCAGTGAAGCAGTATAGTCAGTGGTAGCATGGATGTCTTATAACCCACTCACAGTCATTATAACAGCATGTATGCAGACCACTTATATAATGGCACACTAACAAGGAACTGACAAGACATTACTTGTTTTACCCTTTGACCTATGGCCAATGAAGAAAATGGAGGATCAGAGAGACACAGATGATATCATAGATGAGTCTGGGGAGGAGATCAACAGCAGCAATCATACCTGTGCAGCTGCAACTTGGGAAAGAATATGAGGAGGAGGACATCATCCGACCAACCACTGAGGAACACCATGTTGGAGAGCAATGTGGTTTGAGTTGTGAGGGTCTAGAAACATTCCCCAACAGCAGTGAGGGAGACTTGGGAAGTGCAGCAGAGACAGTTTACGTCTACAGGCAGAGGTTACATACACACACTCATTCAAGTTCCTTCCACCCCTCCCCAAAGCCATAGTGCATTTCTTTAGCTCAGTGTTAGATCTATCAATGAGCAGCTTAGCTGTGTGTTAGTATAAGGACAAGATATACTGTTTACAGGGTGAAGACGAGATCACGGTGTGGTCTGGAATGTCCATCTGGTACACAACAGAGAGGGCACTCAATTAAGGGCTAGATTATACGTTGAAGCGGTGGGTCACAAAAGGCACATACCACAAAGGTCATAAGTCTTGCTTTGGAGGTTAGAAGCAAGTTATCTAAACATCATTATTTAGTGTCTTCTAGTCTGCTCTAGCACCAAGAGGGATGGGGAAGGAATCGAAACCGTGTATAATCCTGCATTTCAGGAGGGGACGGGATCTCTTGAGACGTTCTTTACATATAGGCTTTTTGCACATAACTGTTATATTGTGATTATAGCCTTCTAAAACATGTTATCATTACTACATGGCTGAATGCTTTCATTATTATAAAACTCACAGTGATAACTTGTGTGTGCACATGTTATTTACCATACTAGATTAAACAGTCCATTACTGGATTCTCTACATGCATGCCTTAACACATATTATCACAATGAGATCGGCATTTGATTGCTAAATTGCTTTTACATAATGCTGTGCAAATATTTTCATTGAACTCAAAAAACAAGGTAGCTTTGTGCTGGCAAGTGCGTTATTATGTTACGTTGAACATTTGTTATTATAATCTATTTCTATTAATATTCATACTATCCGTTAATATACTTCACTCTTATATAACTGCGACCTAACATCAGTGCTTCGATTATACATATTTCGTGCAACACACTGGTATGCTATGTCATTTACTACAACCCTTTCAATATTCCACATTCAATGGTAACAGTTCATGAGCAACCCATTCTGATTAAGTGAAGAAAGGCACTTCTATGTTCTTTTATTAAGGCGCAAACAAACTTTACCTACTCGTGGGTCATTCTTAATTGTTTGAACATGTTCAAATGATGTGGGGGTGGTATTTTTATGGCCTGGGTCTACATGGTGGGGGCAGGTTTAGAGAGATGAATAATTCTCTGCTTCTGGGCCTTCAGCTGGGCCGCGGCAGGGTCGATGAGGTAAGACGTAAGACAGAAGATACAGTGCAAAGTTTGTTGCATTTGCGCGGCCAGTCTCCCATGAGAACCGGACGGCTGCAGAGATGACAGAGGGGAGGAGGTTGGGGGGAGTAGCTTGTTCGCTGTGCGCGCCTCGATGGGAGAGCTGCAGGCCTGTGCTCTGGATTCATGGTTGGCCTGCCATTATGTGAAAACAAAATGGAGTCGGTGGCACAGAAAATGGAGTCTAGTTGGACTCTGATCTAGGCTGTTCTCATGGGTCACAGTTCCTAGGGGTATTCCCGTGCGGGTGCTCCGGGGCCGGGGCCCTGAACCCAAAGCAGCCACATCAGGGCCTACCCAGGAAGTGTGTGTTGTCTCAGAATGGATGGGGGGGTCTGGGACCCTCTCCTCCCACACAATGGATAGAATAAGAACATGAAACGTGTCAAGCTAGAATGATGCAGGCAGTTACCTCTGCAAATGTTGATATGTGGCAGGATAATGGACTGTTACATCAGGCCATGACAACATTTTACATGACACAGATCAGCAAAGATGAGCAAATTAAAATGGCTCATCTCACAGCATATATGTACTACAATATGATGATCGTGGAAGAAAGATACCAGGATAGTGTGGACTCTGTGCAAAAACAGTCTGAGCTTTTGAATCAAGCCCAGAGAGAGTTGGAACAATTAGAAGAAAAATCTCAACAAAATTTCAAAATTTAGAGTCAAAATTTGAAAATATTATTCAGCAGCTAAAAGATGAGTTGGTGACACGATAGCAAGTGAATGGAGAGTGAGAGGCTCAATTTTCTAGACTATAAGGGGAGTATCAAGAACACACATTAACTGAGCAGGTTGTTCACAATAGATCCTACTTAGAGGACATTTTCACATTTCAAGCACACATTAAACAACTGTCAGCTGAAAACAGCCAGTTAGTCATAAGGGACGTTACTTCACAGGGTGAATGCAATCCGATGCATCAAGATCTCAAAACTTTGAAACACCAGAGAGAGAAGTTGAGGGAAGCAAATAGCATATTGTGCCAAGAGAATAGTGCTCTGTTTCAGGAACTGCGTCAGTTAAGGACGGACGTAGAGACAAGGGAGTTATGCTCTCTTGAACTGACTGACATGAGGCTAGAAAATGGAAAATTAAGGGAACATGTAAGGCAAGCAGAGGCTTACATAGAGCAGGCAACATAGGCCGAAATTGCACAAGGGGAGGAGATCAGTCTCCTGAAAAAGAAAACGCCTGACAATGCAAGCCTACAAGAAGAAAAAGGAGTCCCATTGTGAGGAGAACAAGGGAATCAGAGACTGATTGATGGCACAAGATAAAGTACTAGAAGCTACTCTATCGCTGGTATCAGAATTGAAAACTCTGGATATCACCAAGAGATAGGGACAGAGAAAAATAAATGTGAGCAGTTGGAAAAGGAAATAGCCAAATACAAACAGGCTTTGAGGCACTGTGACCAGTCAGGGTATTGAAAGGCACCCTCCGATCACAGACTTCAAGCCAACTCACCACCTCTTATGTACATGGTGCAGCTAACTTCATACCTGCCAGTTTCCATGAATAGGAAAACATGAGGCAGCTTGACTCATCTGGGCCTAATCCAACTGAGCCAGAAGGCCAATCCTTATCAGATATTGATGAATATTCATCTCTACCCAGTAGGAGGGAAGGTGGCCGGACCAGTGGGCTCTGGGAATTTAAAAATACCCTAGCATGTACTTCTGACCAGGGGGGCTCCTATGATGAAAAGATCAGGAAGTTAGACTGGCAGAAACTGAAGTTACAAAGGGACCACCTGGTCTGCTCTGCAGACAGAGAAGAACCAGAGTCCAGGCCTCAGAAGAGTATTAAAAAAACTCCACACATTCAGGGAGGTGGGGGGAATCCCCTGCCATATACAAAAGGAGGGATGAGAAGGGGGAGAACTTCCCTGTGTGAAAAGGGGAGTACAATGGAAATTCCCCTGAGATTCCACAGCACCACAGGGGAGAAGAGACTAGACCCGTCATTCTGGGATGGATTCCGAGTCTCGTAGAGGTAGGGAGTGACTGCATCACAGGGAGTGGACCACCAATAGCAGCGGCTCTGAGTCAGAGGGTGAGGGTGAACACAGAAAAGAAAGTCTGCCAAGCAGAAGAGAGGTCTTGTAAAAGAATACAATTAAGCAGATAAAGGCCACAAAGAGCTTTATGACTCCCTACCATAAGAACTCCAAATACTCAGTATGGGAGCATCTACATCTTTATGACCAAATGATGACTTTATTTGGTATTAAGAATGATAAAAAATGCATGGAGTTTGTCACAAGGACATGTTCACCTGAATACTCCAGTTTCTTTGCAGGGCTGGAGGACCATGATAAACAAAATTGGTCCACCTAGAAGGCGGCTATCTTAAAGCACTTCTCCATTCACAGGAACCCTCAGGAGGCCTGCAAGGCAGCCTACAACCTGAAGTGTGTGGAAGACCAAGAGCATTGAGAGTTTGTGCAAGAGCTGAAGCGAGCATTTGCACAGACCTCTAGGCTGATGAACACAATTACATCCATGCGCTTCCGAAATACATTGTGAGCCAACTAGTAAGGGACTTGCATGAGGGCAGTACCCTGTATTGGGTGATAGAACAGGCCACCCAAATGTATGAGGTCAAAAAGCCTTCTGAAAACAAAAACAACCCAAAAAAAACATCTATCACACATACCCGCTACTGCAAAGGTAGCGGAGGTGAAAAATACTCCCATATTGGACTTGGAAATGAGCATGCCTTAAAATACTCCTCCCACTCACACAAACAAAGAGAACGAGAAGCAGAGAAGAACCTCACATCCAACCCAATCGGGTGCTAGCAGGCTGGGTATCTCCATCTGACACTCCCACCTATTTCAGCCCAAGATACAAGGGTAACAGACCCATCCTGAGGCATGTATGGACTCCACAGGCACAAGCGGGGGGCAATCTGGTAAGTACTGCCCCAGGAAACCTCCCTCAGAACTTCTCTCAGGAGGGAAGAAATACTCCACCCCCTAACCTAAGTTTATTTCTCAGATAGCCTTCACACCCCAACTTCCAGAATAATCCTTGTCTCTCTCCCCACTTTCAGGACAATAAATTTCCAAAACAGGGAGAAGGGAGAACTAGGATGGATGGGTATCAGGGAAGCTTCCAATACCCTAGCTACTCTGGAATATGGGAAAGCTACCCTTTCTGGGTGCACCAACAGTATGAATCAAGACCTCCCTACCAACCAGAAAGGATGTCTCAACTGGAGCGACAAGTCCAACACTTAACACAAGACCTGGGTAGCATGTTAAGGGTTCAGAAGAACCCTCCACTGGAAACGGCTGCCCAGAATAACTCGACATCCGGGTCTGATGCCCCAGAACAATGACATGAAGAAACACCTGACAACCAACAGGTTCCATAGGAGGGGGACTGGGTGGAAGGTAGATGCAAAGCCCTGGAGGAAGCTTCTTTTCCCACAGGAACGAAACCCCTAGAAACCTCTGAACCTGAACCTAAATCTTCTGTGGCCAAAAAGATGGAGCCGAGGGACCAGAGGGTAAGTAGGAGAAATCGAAAGCAAAAGGTAACCGACTTTGTGGAGGAAGTCTGCATCATCCATTTCGAAGGAAAATAATCCCTGGAGGATTCAGGGAAGAACATCTTTTCTTTCAGGGATGGAGGGATCCCCCAAGGAAAAATGGGTCCCAAAAGACCATGATTTAGACTGGGCAAATATGGAGACTGACGAAAAGCAACACATTTGTAAACCCCAACAATGTCACCCAAAGACCCTGAAAGCACTGATTTAACCTCCACCTAAACAGGTTTGGGGGAAAAAGGTGACTTCCCAATACCACTTGTTTCTGGGTGTAAAATCTTCTGTACAGATTCCAGGACTCTTACACAGGAAACTGTCCAAGATCACACAGTGTCAGAGTGCAAGGTAAAAAAGTTAACTGCCAAGCTGGAACAGAATGCACATTTTCATTGTCCCCTTGAACAGAGAGAAGGAAGATGTTATTCCTTCATCAAGGTACAGGGTCAGTATGCATTATCAGTACTGGTGGATACAGGATCCCAAGCCACCTTCCTGTCCAAAAAAGGCCTTTGACCAACTAAATTCAGGAAGGGGGGCAAGTTACCAAATTCCCCTCTCAACTCTTCCTGGACAACTCCAAAACTTCGAAGGGACTGCAGATCTGCAGACCAAAACTGGGCAACATATGGTAAAACACCCAGTGATAGTCATCACTCCAGTTGTCACACCTCGTCTACTGAGGAATGACCTCCATCGGAGGGCATGACCCCGAATTGACTGCGTGAACAAGGTCCTCTGGACTAACCGGCCAATCAAATTAAAACAAAGCACCAACTATGTGAGCTTGAATGGCAATTGCTACATAATTGAACAACGGTCTGATGGAATAGAATTCTTTTTGCGGAACAATCCAGTCCCAAACATCACCGTAATATCTGTAAGACAACAAACTGGTGATGGGAACCCTTCTCCATTTTTAAAAATCATCCTCCCTCCCAGTTTGAAGTGGCATTCCACACTGGAAGGAAATACTTTGAAATTTTACACCACAATCAGAAGAAAACCCAAATCGCACGACAAAAGATGAAGAAAAACCAGCGGCGGGTCCTTCCTTGGCACTAGCCATCCCCAACAAATATACCATCACACGGTAACCTTCCAAAGGGGGTGGCGTTGCCATCATCAGTAAAACTGACCTGGCAATCAGAGACCCCCCCCACCTCCCGTTCTCTTCTGCTCAACTCCTCTCTGTAAAACTCCACCTATCAGCCCCTTAAAATCCATCTTATCTAAAGACCACCCAGTCCTATGTCTACATTCGAGGAAGATTTGCAACAACTCCTTGCCACAGATACCAAACCTAGCTTGCAAATCTTACTTGTTGGCGATCTCAACCTTGTCTTCCTCGACACTAAAGACAGTCAGGCCATGTCTCTGGTTAACACAATAACAGAACTAGGCTTCTCCCACCGTATTAACAAACCTACCCATGACAAAGGCAGAATTCTCGATTGGATAGTTGACATCAAATATGAAACCACCATCCTCACCAATGCACCATGCACATTGACTGACCACCATGCAATCACTTTCACCATACAGTCCTGCTCAATCTCCCCCTTCTACCAGCTTTCTGGCCCTGCCAGCCTTAACAAGGAACAACAAAAGCATCATGACTGAAAACCTACTACCTTTATTACAACCACTCTTAAACTTCTCAAACAATAATACAGACCCATCCTCCTTTGTGGAGCTCTATAACTGTACGCTCCTCCAAGCCATAGATACCATTGCCCCCTTGAAACTTCAGAAAGCCAAACATCAAGCTCATGTCAATAATTGGCTCACTTATAACCTTAAAACTCTTCTTGACAATAAATGGAAGGCCGAATCGGCCTGGAAAAATCAACCCTCAACATTTGTAGGCAACACTAAGGCATACAAGATAGCCATCGTACAAACAAAAAGTGAAATCTATAATAATAGAATTTCCAATGCCAAGTCTGGCTCTAAAGAACTCTTCAAAATCCTCTGAGAACTTGAATCGCACATCCCACCCGCCGAGTCCTGTGCTAAAGATAAGGCCTGGTGCACTCAGATTCAAGCAGCCTCACTTGATAAAATCTTGCATTTACATGCTAAAATCGAATAGAAAAAATGTAACATTAACAAAGATGTAAGACTCCCGAAGTCCCTGCACCCAGCAGAAATCTATTGCAGTCTTTTCAAATTCTCTCCACTATCCGTCAGTGAATTGGAAAACATCATCACAAGCCTAAAACCCTCCTGGTGCCAACGCGATATATGCCCTGCGGCTGTCATTAAAAAAGCATCCTTTGAATCTAAAACAGCCCCTTCAAACCTGAAAGATGCCTGGGTTCTCCCCCACCTAAAAAAAAACAACCTTGACCCAAATGCCCTGACAAACTACAGGCCTATCACTACAGTGCGATTCCTATTGAACATTCCTAGATAGGGCAGCCTATCTCCAAATACAGACCCGTTTGGAAGTAAACAAACTCTTAGGCCTGCGGCAATCTGGATTCCGGCCAAGACACGGCACTGAAACAGCACTTATAGATCTAAAAATACAAATCTATGAGCAAACAGACAAAGGCAATATAACACTCCACCCTCTCCTAGATCTTTCAGCCACTTTTGAGCTAGTCAGTCACAAGGTCCTCTGCAACCACCTCACCTCTTCAGCCCATTTCTATATCGAAGCTACTAAGTCTATTCAATACTTCTTATAAAACAGAACAATGCAAGTGTGTCCCCAACAGTATAAGACATATTCACCAAGCCATTATTCAACGATCTGGACCAATTGGGCGTCACCTACACAAATTATGCAGATGACGCCCAGGTTTTTATACCGATCTCGGGTAACCATGACACGACTCTTAACTACTAAATAGAATCTACCTCATCATTCAGGCATGGATGGCCACTCATGGCCTTTTCCTCAGTGACGAGAAGACAGAAATTTTATTAACCGGCTCACAAGCCAAACTAAACAAACTTGACACCACCTTCAATTCTTTCTGCATTGACGGCATCAACATTCCAGTCTCCAAAGTCGTCAAGATGCTAGGTGTATATATTGACTCCTCCATAACACTGACGAAACAAGTGAACACAGTAGCCTCTGCCACAGCTTACACTTGTAAGTTAATAAACACCTGTAGACCTTTTCTCTCCCCACAAGTTGCGCCACCCTAGCTAAAGTATTGATCCTTTCACAACTAGATTATTGCAACACACTTTACCTTGGAACTAACAAAAGAAATCTAAACAAACTGCAGGTCCACCAAAACAATGCCATCAGATCAGCCTTTAACATACCTTGATCTCCCCACATCTCTAAAGCTAGGAGGAACGTTGGCTGGCTGTCCATTAAAAACAAAACCTCTCTGAAAACACTTACCCTCACTCATAAGTGCCTATAGAAATCTGCTCCTAACTACCTGGTCTGCAGGTTCACAAAACAACAGACCCACCAGATCAGCCAAACTACACTGCCTCAAAGTCCTGAGTTATAACCTTCAGAAATCTGGAGGTACTAGCTTCCTGTATTAGCTTCCAAACTCAGGAACTCTATACCTATGAACATAAAAGCTGTACCTGCTATCACCCAATTCAGGATAAGCGCCAAAAAATGGCTTTCTACTAAACTAACTAACCACAAGGGTACCACCTGCCGCTCCCTATCCTACCTGCACACAATGGGCCTCATCACGAGTTTGGCGGTAACCCTTAAATCCGGCGGTCAGGCTATTACTGCTGGATTTAAGGGTCCGCCAAATCAGGGCTTCAGTGGATTTCCCCCCAGCTCAGAGCTGGGGGGAAATCTGCCGAAAATGTGCACTATTACCACTGGCCAGAAATCCGCCGGCGGTAAGAGCGCGAAAATTCCCCATTGAGCCCAATGGGGAATGGGGCATTCCCGAAGGGGCTCAGTGGGAAATGGGGGGTTGGCGGTAGGGCTAATAACACCAGCGGTAATCCCGCCGGCATTACCGCCCAACTCGTGATGAGGCCCAATGTCTTGTATTACCTCCTGCTCATGCGAAATGCCTATGCTGTAAATATTATCATGGTGTGTCCTATCCTGCCTGCACCCAATTGGGCCTCATGACGAGGTTGCTGGTCCGGTAAACAATGGTACCGGTATGCTTGCCGGTACCGTTGTAACCGGACTGGCAAACTCCGAGATGTGCTCGCAGATGTCTTGCATTCCGCCAGGTCTGCCCTGGCGGAATGAAAGGCACCCGCGAGCACAGCAAGCCTGTAGCACTGGCACTGTTATGAACGGTGCCGGTGCTACAGGCATTCTCATTCCCATTGAGCCCTATGGGGCTGAAATTGGAGTGGGACATACCGGCACCGGCACTTGCGAAAGGGCAATTACCGGGTCCTGCGGGCACGGAAAACCCTGTTAATTGCCCATTCGCGTGTGCCAGCTTATCATGCCGGTATGGAGGTAGCCTTGCTGGTAAAAACGTGAAGGCTACCTCCTAACCATGGCGGTCTGTGAACTACAGTACCAATAGGTATGCCAGTACCATAGTTCCCGGACCACCATACTACATGCTCTGCTCGCCGGTGCCATTTTCCTGGCGGGTGTAACAGCACCCCGAGCAGAGCACGTCGGATGCACCGGCACAACTCTGAATGTGCCGGTGCATCCAACGTCCCCATTCCCATTCAGCCCTATGGGTCAAAATGGGGATCGGGACGTCCTTGATACTGGCACCCTCAAATGGGCAATTACTGGGTCCGCCAAGCTTGGCATGACTCGGTTCTTGCCCATTCGCGGGTGCCGGAAAAAAAAGCAACTCCGGCGGCAGCCGTGCCCTTAATAAGGGCACGGCTACCGCCAGAGTTGTAATGAGGCTCCATGTCTTGTATTTCCCATTCATGAAAAATGCCTATGTTGTAAATATTGTCATGTTGCCTCCTTTTGTAAGCTAACTAACTGTAAACTGTAACCTGTAACCTTTAACTATATTGGGCCTCATTACGACCCAGGCGTTAACCATGGCGCTATTAGGCCATGGTTGACGCCGGTAATTTACCGATTCTGCCATGGTGAATGGTGGAATTACCGCCCCATTCCAAGGTTGGCGGGGCGGTAATCCCCCATTCACCATTGCCCCTTCCCCATTCCCATTTTTGCCCCCATAGGGCTCAATGGAAATGGGGAAGGCGGTAGTTACGTTACTGCAAATTGCGGTACCGTAATTACCTCTGAGGTCCCTTTGCGGGTCCAATCCTTAACGGCTGGTAAAACCAGCCGTTAAGGTAGGGACCCGCAAAGGGACCTCGTAATTAGGCGGTAAGGGGTTAACGGCGCCACCACCTTTTACGGCGCTGTTAACCCCTTACCGCCTGGGTCGTAATGAGGCCCATTGTGTACAAATGTAACAAATGTAACTGAATAATGCGCCCACCCGAGGGTTTGGTGCGCTATACAAAAAAATCAAATACAAATACAATCGTACATTCACAACATCTTCACACTGAAGAACTTTAACAAGTGACCCTGAAGGGAATCCCCTCTGAAGATTGGGGATACGCAAGGCACATTGGGGGAGCTGCTTGCAGCACCATCGGAAAGTGCCTATGTCTGTTGCTGGGAAAGCCAGTGAGAGAAGAGTATTCAATGCCAAAGCCCTAATGTCCAGAGAGCGACCATCTGAGAGTCTGCCCTAAAGGAAAGGACAGTCCAACACATGACTCTTTGCTATCCTGTACAGACAACAAGCTCCTAGAAATGGGTCCCTTTGTGTGTAGGACACTCAGCTCACAACACCTGGCTTAGGCTGCCATTCCAGTGACATCATTTGGGTTCCGCCAAGGCTACCAACTGCTCCCCTGGTGACACCCCTGAAACTCGTTACTGCCTTTGCAATCTCTAGTCCAGGCATTGGGCGAGGCAGTGTGTAACCAAAAGTACCGAAAGCTCTGAGTAAAGCCCTGTTTATTTCCACCTGCTCCCACCCAGTGTCCTTCCCTCCGACCCTTGGCATCCAGATATTGGCTACAATGGGACGTAGGGAGGGAGCACTCCCATTGCCAACCAGCCCACATCCTTCTGTACAGGGGAAGCGACATGCATTCAGTGAAAGGCTGCACATGACCTGCATTCAGACGGCCTCCATTCAAGAAATGAAAACATGTCTCATTGTGAACAGCAAGTTGAAAATGTGGATATTCGTAACAGGTACACGGCACAGTATATTGTGTTAGTGAAGCAGGGATAGGATTGTGATGGGTGACCCTCCTGCGTGTATTGCCCCTTTAAGGGGATGTGTCCCTCCCACGTGTATTGCCCCTTTAAGATGGGCCATGACTGTGTCATGGCCCAAGCTAATAAAAGGAGCCCCTGCAGGCACGTGAGACAGAACAGCTGCAGACTCCGTGGAAGGTTGGTCTGAGTCCGTGTCTCATTAAGGATGTAGGTTGCAGGCCTACCTGTGGGAGGTACAGGCCTGCAGGCCCTGTTGCCATGGGACTCTCGCGCCAGGACGGTGGCCGAGGTCCGCATGGTCAGGACCCTGGCAGGCTGTGCCCCCACCCCGATGGCGCTGGTGTCCCATAGCGCCGCGGGGCCTCCCGGATGGACATGGCAGGCCCCAAACTCCCACAGGCGCTGGGCCTGTTTGGGTGCTGTGAGGAAGCAGCACCCCGAGGGTCGCCTGCCGGATGAACATGGCCGGCGACCCCCAACAAGGATTAATACTTGATATTAAAACAAAATCCGTGTTTCTGGCATAGCGACTGCACTGGACAGTACCCTACATTCTTCCAAAGTAGCTGGGCTTCCCAGATCCTCTAGTGTGTTCTGCTGGGCAGGGTCCAGTATGTGGCAATGTGTCCCTGTCGTAGTTGCAGTCCTTCGACGTCTTCAGTCCCATCTCTGAACGGGTTGTCTCGTGAATTCCGCAGGTTTTCACCTGTATACAACCCGTACTTCTTCTATTTCCATGGGAACAAATATTCTGTCCATCTGTGTAGCCCTCTTTGTAGCCAATTGTTGGGCAACAGTGTGGACTGCACCACTTGGACTGACCCACAGAAAGCATGGCATCCCTGCTTTTCTTTTCCTGTGTGCTCTGTACTTGGATATATTATGTGACCAGTTCGTATGCATAGCATGTATACACTCAACTCAGAAGACTTGATGTGTTTGATCGTATTTATGAATTTTGGTTGAATCAGTTCATCCGGTTGTAGATTATGTTGTGCCGTTTGTCATCTAAAAGGTGTGTATACAAAGTGAATGCACAGCTGATTGTATCTGCATCATTACAGTGAAAAGACTAAAGTTACCCAGATCTTTGCTCCCAAAGTAAGGTTCTCTCCTGCACAGCTCCAAATGGTCACCTAAAAAAAGCCCGGTCCTTCTTCTGTGATTCCTCAAGTATTCACACATCTGCATCACGTTTCCGGGAGCGTTGATACTTGCTCGACAAGTGGGATGTAAAGCGTTCACGCCTTCAATGACAGACACGGCCGATGGTTTTGCTGCGCACACGTCTGAAAATAAACCTGTTAAAGAAGTTAGCCTTGAGCTATTTGCCATAGAGATGTGGGAACATCCCAAGTTACTTGTGGCGTGGGCTCTCCCTGGGAAATCTCATCACCACACAGTATTGTAGCTCCTGCGGACAGGTTTAGGTTTGATACGCCCGTGGCAACGCCTGTTCAACACATTTGTTTGCATGTATGGATTAAATTGACTTCAATTCTGCTAATATCATCATGCCAAACAAATCATTCCAGGTCTCTGGCTTTACCCTAATTTTGTCTGCCATGGATGCACCTCTGCAAAATTCATCACCCTGAGCACTTGTAATGCCTTTTAAATGCTGATGAGACCCTTAGTTGGCAAGACAGTAACGTGTTTCTCCTGGTCTCCCAGCTGGGGTAGCAAAATGCTAACATGGAGGTGAGACAACATTCTGTGCAGGCAACATGGCGGGATACTGCATAAGGACTCTCAAATGTACATATGTAATTATGTTATGGTGAAAACTTTGCACTGAAACACCCCACAACTCTTTCAGGAAGTGAAGTGTCAGTCACCCATCCACCTTCATGCCCTGTTCCTTTCACCTCTGGGGGAGATGGATAGCAAGGCAAGTAGTCCCTGCTCCCAATGAAACACATGTATCGATATCTAGATGGCAGTCTTGCAGGAAAATGTAATTGTCATTTGATTGCCTGGTTCAGCCCATATCTTTCTGTAATGTTGTCAGTTGTGAGATATTAACCAGCATGGAATGTTTTTGAAACTTTGAAAGTATAACTGACCTGATGAGTAGGGGTGGTATTGAAATTGTGCTTGCAGGGTGATATCTATGTTGCTCCTCGACTGGTGATCTCATGTTGGGGGTATGGCTATGGATGTATTTTTCTCTGGTGGGGTCCTCATATTGGTATTTTGTGTCTTGCAAATCCAACTGCAGGGGTTGGTGTTTTACCTTTTGTGCCAGGTTTTCTTTTTTTTTTTTTAATCAGGTTATTGGGTTCACAGTCTAGGTTTTCAATGTTGGGGGCATGCGCATTTCCTTTTCTTGTTTGGTTTAGTATGGTTATTATGTAGTTGTTTTTATGTGGGGCTTTGGTGGGGAGGATTCATATAAGACATTAATGTTTGTTTATATATCTGACGGGATTTGGGGGAGGTCCTGGGATTGGCATCAATGTTCTTTCTATTGTTTCTCAAGCTGAATAGACTTTGCAGTCCAGACTGTTCTGTTTTGTTATTTTTCCTTTGATGTTTTTATTATTTATCTTTTTTACTTCTGTTTTTGAATTTTCCTTTCTTTCTTTCTCTGTCTGTTCTACTGTGGTTTCTACAATGACTTCACATCGCAGTGGGGTTGTAAGAGATCTTTCTGTTGTCTCATGGAATGTTAATGGGGTCAATAATATTCTGAAGAAGAAGAAAGTGTTCACGATGCTTCGTGATATGAATGCGGATTGTTTCTTACAAGAGACACACATTTTGAGTGATGAAATTTCTAGTTTGGCAAGGGAATGGGTTGGTTCAGCTTTTGGTTCTTCCTTCACTTCAAGGGCCAGGGGTGTGGCCATTTTAATTCGGAAGAAATTGCCTGTGAAAATTGTGCGGGAGTGTGCTGATAAGTATGGGAGAACGATTGCCTTGTTGGTTGAGTTTAGGGGAGTTTGTATGACCCTTTGCATTGTGTATGCTCCTACAGTGGATGATGGATCTTTTTTTAGAATGGTTGCGCAGACTCTTTTAGAATTTGATACACCTAATGTTCTTCTTGGAGGTGACTTCAACACTGCTGTCGACCCTTTGCTTGACCGTAGTCAGGTCGGTCGTATGACGCGGAGTGACCATCATCATAGGGCTCTCTTGACGCTTCTGACGGAGCACAAATTGAAGGACAATTGGCGACTCATGAATCGAGATGTACGACAATATAGTTTCTTTTCGGGCGCCCATGGGGTGTATTCCAGACTGGACATGTTTTACAGGAGGGACGGTGACAGAGTGTTTTGTCTCCTGTGTAATTGGTAATATTCTGCTGAGTGATCATGCCCCGGTGGAGATACGGTTCAATCTGAAATTTTAGTGTGTCAGATCATTCTCATGGAAACTGAATACATCGATTTTGTCGGATGATAGTATTTTAGAGTGAATTGTGTCGGAGGTCAATAACTTTATGGCGGATATTCGTTCAGATGAGATCCATTTAGCAACTATGTGGGAGTGCTTTAAATGTTGTCTGCGTGGCGTTTGCCTTGGGCTGTCTAGTGGAAAACGGAAGAGTGAAGAGAAGAGCAGACTGGATCTTGATAGTAAAATCAGCGTGGTTTCTAGGGATTTAATGCTTGATCCATTCAATTCGGCGAAACTGGGGATGCTGAAACAATTGAAGAAGGAGATGGAGGACATCTTGTCGCTTAGGGCGGAACATAGTTTATTCTACTCTCGCTGTACATATTTTGAAAAGGGAGAGAGGTGCGATAAGTGGCTGGCATTCAGGTTGAAGCAAAGGTTTTCGGAATCTGCTATTACTTCTGTTGTTGATCGGGAAGTTCGAGTGACATTTGATCCTATGAAAATAAATTGTATCTTTCGTGACTTTTACATGACTTTGTATAGCAATGAGGCTGGTATTTCGGGTAGAGGAGAGGATTTCTTCAGGAATTTTAATCTTCCCAATATTCAGGAGGTAGAAAGTAGAAAGGTAGATGAGATCAAACAAGCTATTTCAAAACTGAATGGTGGCAAATCCCCGGGTTCAGATGGGCTGCCCTGTGAATTTTATAGGATTCTTCCTAATTCGGCTCTGGAACTTTTGAAGGATGTGTTCAATGCTAGTAGGTTGGATGGGTCTCTGCCTAGAAGTACGAATCATGCTTCCATCTCAATTTCTTTGAAAAAGGGGAAGGATGGCAGTCTCCCGGCCAGTTACCGTTCCATCAGCCTTATCAACACCGATAATAAGATCTTAGCTAAGGTTCTGGCCTTGAGTTTGGAGAAATCCTTACCTAAATTGATTGATGTGGAACAGTCTGGATTCATGAAAAACAGACATACATCTAGTAACAGTAGGAAATTGTTGCTCACTATGGAGATTGCTAGTACGGCGGACTGTGGGACTGCTGTTCTTTCCCTTAATGCTGAGAAACCATTTGATAGGGTTTGCTGGAATTATCTGTATTCAGTTCTGAGGGGGGTGAATTTTGGTGAGGATTTCATTTCTTGGGTTGCACTTTTATATGCCAAACCTACGGCTGATGTGAAGACCAACAGGATTGTCTCAGAGTCCTTTAGTTTAGAACGGGGCACTCGCCAGGGGAGTCCGTTGTCGCCTCTTTTGTTTCTGCTGGTTATTGAACCCCTGGCTATTTGTATCAAGAATGAAGCTGATTTGCATGGTGTTGGTTGCTGGGGTATGGTGCAGAAGGCATGGCTATATGCAGATGATCTTTTGTTGGTGCTTCAGGATCTGGATGTGTCTCTTCCTTGTCTGATGAGGATTTTATCTGATTTTTATGCATGTTCAGGTTACAAGATCAACTGGTTGAAATCAGAGATTTTACCTCTTTCACACAGGTGTGATCCAAATCTTGTCACAGGTCTGGGTTTTCAGTGGTGTGATGTGTGCTTGCGATACTTGGGTGTTTGGCTGACGTTTCCTGTCTCGCTTATGGTCGATGAAAACATGCGCAGGATTATTCAGGACTGTAGAATGGATCTGGCAAGATGGTCTCATCTTAATCTGCCAATGTGGGGTAAAGTTAATGCCTTAAAGATGAACTTGACTCCGAAAATCAATTTTGTGACCAGCATGCTACCTTTGAGAATTAAAAACTGTTATTGGAAGGATCCGGATCGTCTAGTTCAGAAATTTATGTGGGACCATAAACCTCTGAGACTAGCTACTTGGAAATTACAACTGCCTTTTTGTCTGGGTGGCCTGGGGGTCCCAAACTTTAAGGCCTATCATTTAGCCTTCTCCTCTCACTCTTTTCTTCCATTTTTGGGTAGTGAGTTAGATCATTGGGCGGTTGCGGAAGCTAATGCCTTTGGTCCGCTAGGCCCTAAAGCCCATCTGTCCACTAAAACTAAAGGATCAGGAGACAAGTTGCTGGTGACTGCCGTTTTACGCACTTCTTGGTGTGAGGTCTTAGCGTTGTTGGGCTATGATGCCTTTACATGCCAAAGGGGCTCCATTTGGTTGAATCCAAAGATTAGGGATAATTCAAAAATGATTTTTTGGCCGGACTGGTTCCTGGTCAGTATTAGACAGATTTCGGATTTGGGGAAGGACGGAAGATGGTTGACTGCTGCCGAGATTAGAGAGGGCAGTGGTTGTGATAATCTTTCGAATTCCGCTTACAGACGGTTGAAGAGAGCGGTGGGTGAGGTTGAATGGTCGAATACCCTGGACTTGGACATCTTTTTGGGTGACCGGAATGGGAAAGGAGGGGGTTTGGCCAGTAGGATTTACAAGTTGTTTGTGTCACGATTTCAGGGTAATGACAGACTTCGGGATGTATGGAGTGAAAGGATTGGTTATGATATTGATTTTGGTTGTTGTCAACATTTGTGCAGGAATGTGTCCTTGTGTTCACTGAACCTGGGAGAACTGTCTAGGCCAATTAAGATTCTTAATCTTGTGTACTGGTGTCCGGAATCTCTCCACAAGAAAGGCATGACTGAAAGTGATGCATGTTGGGGTTGTGATCAAGAGGTTGGACCCCTGGAACACATGTTGTGGAGCTGTGTTGTGTGTGAGTCAGAGGGTTTTGGAGCGATTTCTACAATGTGTGTGACAAGATTACTGGTGGTGGGTGTGTGCTGGATTTCAATACTGTGATTCTAGGCGATGATACAGGGCTTTCTGATCTTGGCTCTGCTCTCACAAAATGGTTCTTTCGATCTACCATTGTGGCGAAGAGGTTAATTTTACGCAGATGGAAAAGTCGGATCCCCCCATCTTTTGAGGACTGGGTCCAGGAGATGCACTGTCTTTCAAGAACAGAAAAAAATGATTTACAAGTTGAAATGTAAGCTGTCCTGTATGGAAACATTTGGGATGTGTTCAATGCAATGACTCCTATTAAGCTGGATGAGATAATTATATTTTCTTTTTTTTTTTCTCTCTCTCCTTTCTGGATTCATTGTTATACTAAATGGTTGATCTTTTCGTGTACGTACATTTGTAAATAAATAATAAAAAAATAAATTTTAAAAAACAGCTGGTCTTGTGAGGGTCCAGCTTCTAATTGTTGTCACTACCATTGATAAGAGGCAATAAATACAGTTGAACAGAGTTACTGGGGTATTTCAGGCTAAGCTTGGCATTTGTTGCAATCATTTAGACATGTTAGTCTGTACTTTACATGACAAGACTATAGCCGGCTTATGAGGCTATAGCAGGCAAACTATAGTGGAATCAGTATGTAGCCGTCTACACCGGGGAATGCGTCCTGTATTTAGCATATAGTGCTTTAATCTATAATGTCGAGTAGGTGGTAGTCACCCTGGCCTGCATTAGTTCTGTCCGGTGAACTCCTTTTATGTTATGACCCCAACCATAGACCATAAAAGCAGCAAATTAGTTAAATTATGGTTGGAAACTAAAACAGCCAAACATGTATTCAGGTAACTGTTATTTTATCAACCGTAAACTTAGACTCATTTTTCTGGTCCATCAGTGATGTCTCCTACTGAGATGTCATCAAAGACACAGGTCAGATGGTGACACATCATGTAATGTTATCGAGGTTAAAGGTCATATTGCACCACTTCCTGTGATGGTATCAGCTGCATGATGTTACTTCCACTACCCTTTGCATTTTGGTGCATTGACATAATCGACACACTCCCATAATTGCATATGTACTGGGCCTTCAGTCGTATTGGAACATATCTGTGAGGCTAACTAACTCATTGATAGGAAGGCCCCGAGACAAATGCATTGCGTCTTCCATGTGAACTAGGTAAAGCCTTAAATCAGCTGGGATGACTCTGGGTTCTGATGATGAGACTGAGGAGGAACATGATCATCTCCCAGCAGCAATTGTGAGACTACCAGCAACTGCTGGGCCATTTTGCAGGTCTCTGACTCCAGGGAAGATTGATAGATGCATGCATGATATCTACACTGGCGACAGTAAACCAGTGAAGAATAAGATTCACTGAATCGTGGACAAGGTCAAGGTCACCACTGAGGAGGAAGTCTCCAAGATATTTGACTTGGGCTTTATTGCGAATTCCCACAGGTCTGCTTATGTGGGGACTACGTAGGACTCAATTCTGTCACCAAGGCAGATCCACACCCCATACTTAGTGCAGATGAGCTAATTGACAGATTAGGTGCGGCTAAATTCAAGTGTACCTGTGACCTTAAGGTAGGGTACTGGCAGGTTGGCCTAACTGACCAAGCAAACGATGTGAACATTTTCCACTGTAAAATACCACTTCTAGTTCTCAGGTATGCTCGCTGCATTAAAAACTGCACCTAACACCTTTTAGCGGGTGTTGAACCAGGTACTGTCAGGATTGAAGCGCTTTAGTGTTGCCTACTTTGAAGGCAAGTAACTGAAATTGAGGCTGAGCACTACAAAGCTTCTCCCACACAAGTATTTGAAAGCTCAAAGAAATTTGTATCCCTATCACATCTGTATGAAGTCAAAGAATGGCAGGCATGCAACGACAATTGTTCGTAAAAAGGCAATGGCATGCAGGTTTGGAGTAACGTTGTGATCCGCGGACCACAGCCTTACTCCACAGGCATTATTCATCAATGAGCTGTACCAGAACAGCCAATATTATATATTCAATTAAAGTTAAGCAGGAACTTCAATCAATAGTGAATGATGCACGTGTGACCATTTTACAAGTATAGGGACGAACTTTATCTTTGGATCCCACTTGGGACGGACTGCCCCTTTTTGTACATAGACAGCAATGCTAATTTCAGTCACACATGGGAAGACCATCTATTGCATTTGAAACAGGTGCTTCAAGCCACGCAGAAGTTTGACTATATATCCTGGGCTCAAGTGTAGGATACTATTACGTACTTAGGACACTCTGTGGCTGGTGGTCAGAAACTGCCTCTCCAAGCCAAGTCTAGGCAGTGATGGATTGGTACATCCCCTTTACTCAGATAAAGTGAGAGCCTTCTTGGTCCATTCCTGATACTACCTGCCTTTTATCAAGAGTTATGTGACACTTGCATTTCCCTTAAATTATATCACTTCTAAGAAATTGCCCAAAAATGTCACCTTGATATGTGTCTGCCAGACATCCTCCCAGTGCGTGAAGGGTGGCTTGTGCAAGACTGTAATTCTAAATATCCCATTCAGGCAGACACATGTTAATTTGGAATTGGTGAGGTGTTGATGCAGCTAAACTCAAAAGGCTTTGAGCAACCTTCAACATATCTTAGTAGGTGCTTAATTTACATTTTATGTCAACTTAATTTGATATTTTTAAATACAAAAAAAATTATTTGAAATCATTGAATATTTGTAAGGCACCTATACAACAAAGATTGTTTTCAGGCGCCACAAGGGAAAAGGGGAGGGGATAAGGGAATAACAGCAAAAAAACAATAAACAACAAAAACGGTCTTATTAGGCCTTGTGACATTCGGATTGTGTAATTGCATTAATGCAAAGTGCAAGAAGGGTAGGGTTGGTCCTGCCACTAGGAAATGCTTTGGGTGGTCATAGGGGCTAAGTGCAAAGTGGTACCAATGGTGAGGAGCACTGACTAAGTGGTAGGACAGGGTGGGAGAGACTCAGGAAGGTGGTAATAGGGAGGGGAAATAGATCAATTCTAATAGGGGGGATACTGACATGGACTAGTCAGGGCGGCCTGGTAGCCTGTAGGGTTCATAGAGGACCAGGCTGCCAGTCGCAGCAACATAGGAGGAGCCAGCAAGGAAGGGAGAGAGGGAAAGAGGTAGAGAAAAGCAGGATCTTCAGAGGTTTCTGAAAGTTAAGCAGGTCTGGCTCAAGTCTGAGAGAGGTAAGGAGGCTATTCCAGAGGGCGGTACCTGCTGACGAGAGAGATCTACCCCTAACTCTCTGCTTGGAAAAGTGTCTAACCTGCAGAGAGTTTGAGCTAGAGGACCGGAGGACTCTAGCCATGAAGTAGTTAGGGAGAGAGAGTGTTGGAGATAACGGGGTCACAGGCCCCAGAAGGCTTTATGGATGAGGCAGAATTTCTTGAATATGATCCTTGTAACCACCGGGAGCCAGAGGAGAGATTTTAGAGCTGGAAAGATGCGGTTTCTGGGCTTGAGGCCAAGGATACAGTTTGCAGTTCTATTCTGTATTAGGGTCATGGGTGCCCCAGGGCTCCAACGGACTTTGGGACAGAGATGGAGGTCACGCCCCTTTGGGAGAACACAAGTCATGGCCTGCAATGCCTTACCCAACATGGCTGCTGTAAGTGGCCTCAATGAAATTGACACAGTGTTTGTGCTAGATGCCAAAAGAACTGGTTCCCGACAGGCACTGCGGCACTGCACTCTGTGCAGCATTTCCATAAAGCGGGCTGCTGGGAGCAAGGCTATGCATCTCAACCCTTTGCTAACTTGGTATCCTATCTCAGTGCTGATTATATTTCCTTGCCGCCGTGTGTTTTCCTTGTTGTTTTCCCTCCGTTCTGTGTCTTCCTGCTGCTGTGTTCTTCCCGCTCCTAATTCTGCTTGCAAGTACATCTCCGTCCTTCTTGTACCAGCAAGACCTACCCTCATTGTAGATTTTGCTGCTCTTCAGTGTTCTTCGTTTTCTTCATCCTTCCCACTGGACTTCCTTTTTGATATTCTGCTCCATTGGATTCCACTCAGAACATACCAGTGCTACAAAGGTTTTTTTTATCAATAGTAGGTTTTTCCTTTTTTTTCCTTTTTGGTTCGCTTTGGAGGTCACACCGACTGTAGCAGCCAGTGCTGGATGGCGTGGTAACCTGAGAGGATCACCCATGCCTGTGGGAATCACGTCTGCAGAACCATTGAAGGGCATAACCTTGTTTAAATCTGCTCACAAGTCTGAGTTAAACGCCCAAAACCTGACAATACTTGAAGGGGGCACAGGGAGGAGATAGAAAGATTGAGGAAGAGGCTGTTATAGTAGTCCAGCCTGGAGAGTAACAGCGCTGTATAGACATTGAGTTTCTGGGGAAGGTAAGGATAGGGAGAATACATCTAAGGAGGTGAAGCTGAAAATTGGTCTTCTTGCATGGTCCATGATGTGAGGAGAGAAGGAGAGAGAGGAGTCAAAGATGCCACCAAGGTTTTTGGCATCACAAGATGGTTAGGGGAGAGGACCCAAGGAAGCTGGCCAGAGAGTGGGCGGAAAGCAGGGGGCAGGGGTCCCGGTGAGAAGGATCTCATTCTTACTGCCATTAAGACAGAGATAATTAGCCATGCACCAGGCCTGAATAGCAGTCAGATATTTGGGAATGAGAGAGGGGGAAGGGGAGCATATTTGGGAATGAGAGAGGGGGAAGGAGAGCTGTGTGTCATCAGCATAACACTGGAAATAAGGAGAGAAGGAGGAAATCAGGTGGGCAAGAGGGCTAAGGTTGATGATGAAGCACCACAGCAATAGGATAAATCCCTGGGGGACACCTCAGGTAGACAATGAGGTGGAGGTGAGGAAAGGGCCCAGCTGCACCTGGGAAAGACGATCGGAAAGGAAAGAGGTCAGCCAGTCCAGTGCCTCGTCTGTCATGCAGAGTGTATCACAGAGCCATTTTATGAGGATTGAGTGATTGACCATGTCAAAGGCAGAGTAAAGATCAAGGAGGAGAAGAAGGTAAATGAGGGGGGAAGAGAGAGGAGCCAAGGGAGGCCTGGGAGCCAGTGGAAGAGTAGGAGAGGTGGTAGAAGAGAGTGCAGATAGGATGTCTTGGGTTTTTGTTGTGAAATGAGGGACCAGAGCAGTACAGAGGGCCTGGGATGGAAGAGGGGAGGTGGAGACTGAAGATTTTGAACAATTCAGCCGTTTTGTTGGTGGCTCCAGAGATGCTGGCTTGGAAGTGTGCCCTCTTCTTGGAGCAGATGGAAAAGCGGTGTTGCCTTTGGAGAAGGCGGCAATCCAGTTTGTCCGTGAATGTGCCCGTAGTCTGCCACTTCCATTCAGCAGCTCTACAGTTTCGTTTGAGTGAGGATAGGTCATAGTCATACCATCTGTTATATTTGGATGCAGACTCTAGGCAGATCATCATGACAGGGGCAATGGTGTCTTGGGTATTGAAGATGGAGGGGTATCACTTAATCAAGTCAGAGTGCAGGAAACTTGACCACAATTGAAAATTAGGCTTATACAGTCATTTGGGTGGTGGGCAAGTTGAAACTATACATTTTTGGGTCTCACTTCTTAGGCCAAACAGATCACAGGCATCTTAAGTGGTTCATGAACATGCATGGAGATAATTCCAAGATGCTGTGTTTGGCCATATCCCTACAGATATTCAACATAGACATCCAACACAAGCAAGGGTTGAAGCACTCAAATGCATACAGCCTCTGTAGGTATTTTTGTCTGGCGGCTGAGACAGACCAGGATGATTCTCAACCTTTTTGGCTGGTGCGTATGAGAGGAATTGCCATCTGACAATGGATTTAAAGCCCTGGCTTTTTTATTTTTATTAAGTAAGAAAATGATCCAGCTAATCCATCTTAGAAAGGGTAGTTTGCCTCGCCAAAAGCACAGTGTACACCAGCCCTTGCTGCATCAGTAGCCTTATCTGCAGACACTGCTCTCCAATGGCACAGAAAAGTTCAGAGGTCACAGGTGCACTGTTTGTCAGCTGCTGTGGCAGCCAAGTCAACTCTCTGCTAAGGATGCATTTAGATCTACAGCTATTTTCTAAAATAATCATATTTATGATAAACTACCCACCTGGTGGCAGGATAATCTGTAAATTCAAGCCAAACCTATTTGGGATGGTTGGTAGTTCACATACTTATTGAATCCACATCTGATTTGTAGCATACCAGTGTCATCCCTTTTTAGATCATACAGCCGTAGAAGATGTGGTTTTCAGGTCCCTGTCTATCTGCAATTCAGTGAATGAAACAAAAAGACAGGATGTATGCCTCTATTGAATCTCTGGAAAGAAAAGTAACATCTCTCTCGCAAGGCCTGAGACCTCCGAGCTGGATGTGCTTTGTGAGCCGGGCTTCAAAGAGCCAATTCCATCAAAAAGGACTGTAACATACTAGGGGGCTGCACACAAGAGAGCGTACAAAGCTGCAAGCAGAGAAAAGGACAGGGTTAGGGCAGTCAGGGAGAACAAGTGGGTTTGAGTAAGAATTCCTCCATCTTAATTTTCTGTGGGTTTTTCTTTCTTTCCTATCCCCTCCACTTTTTGCAGAATAAGCCAATCTGGCTATGATATCAGAAGGCAAGGGGCACTTGTCTCAATGGCAGGGATTGAACCTCTTAAAGCAGGCTTGCTTTCCTGAAACCCCATGTGGGATTTCGTCTTTAAAGAGGGGTTCTCCCAATCCTTATTTGAATCACTTGTGGACGTTTTAGGATTTGGGAAAAAAATATTTTGACCTCTTTTAGGAGAGTGATCTTTCCAAATCCCTCTGCCTTTGAGATGAGGAGGCATGCTCTGCTCCCTACCCACTCAGACGGCACATTGGGGGTGACTTCTCTGGGGACCAAGGCCTATCACTCTGCTTGCAAATCTCCCTAGGCTGCGAGAGAAGAGACTGAACATGACTTAACCTTTTCTGGAGCCTCCTGCAGGGCATCTAACAGACTCCCGAGTGACAGAACAGCCAGGATTCACATTTTTACCATTGTCAAATCATGTTTGACACCTTTGAACAAACGGGACCCACCTGTGCTGTCTTTGGCACTCACTAAAACTTTGACCACTGCTGATTGTGTCATCGAACTAGCTTAAAACTGCATCACACCAGCAAAGGCTGATCGCTTGTCCAGCTCAAGCACCAGCACACTGTGCAGATGACTCTCGTTGACAAAATCCAGTGGTACTGGTCATTTTGAACATTCTCGGTTGCTGAACTTTTTCTGGTGATCCATCGACCTGCATCATTAGATGCCGGATTTGAACTGCTGTTGCTTGCATCATCAAACTGGTTCAACACCACATCACCCCAGTAGAGCCTTGTCACTTGTCCCGTGTGTTCACTAGCACATTGTGCAGATGACTTTGAAATGTGGCATCCAACCAAACATCAAACCGCCAGTACTTTGCATCAAAGCTCAACTTGAACTGCTGGAGAATGATGTCACTCATCGACCTGATCCAGCGGTACTGATTATTTTGACCCATACTCAATCATTGAACCACTCCTAGTTATCCATAGACTTCCATAGCTTGATGCTGACTTTGAACCACTTCTTCCTGACCCATCAAAATTGCTCAATGGCTTATCACCCCAGCAAAGCCTCACCATTTGTCAAGCTTGAAAACCAATGCACAGTACAGACGACTTCAAACTACTGCATCGAACCCAGCATTGAACCGCCATGGCTTTCGAACCGAGCAATCAACCACTACTGGTGATCTATAGACCTGCACTGCTAGAAATCGACTTCAAACCACACAGGGCACTCGCTCAGCTCATCGTGACTCGATGCTGTCTTACTAACTGGGATAAAAGTGACTCAACACCATCGATCTTGGTTTGAATTGCAAGCACAACAGTCCAAAGCCTGATTTGACACCATAGAACTGCCTAACTTTGGAATCAAGAACTTTAAGGTGTACCTGTACCCCGGGTCTAACATTTGGGGTGCCAAGGACTGCTTAAGTCAATTTTTCACTTGTATACATGATTGCTTATACTTGTCTGTTCTGCATCAACTTCGTTTTACAGTCGTGAGTTTTTTATAAGGTTTTTTAATCGTTATTTTCATGAATGATTTAAAAAATATATATGTATTTCTACATACCATGATTCGTCATTCTTTTATTTTGTGTCTGTTGTACTATTGCTGTTTGGGTTGCTAGAGTTTTATATTCACACCTCTTCTGAGAGTATAGCCCTCCCATAGTCCACTTTACCACAAGAGCCTCAAGAGGTAAATCTGTTAGCTGAGTAGACAGTTTAGGCAATATTCACGCTTGTACTCCTGCTGAGCAGAAGTAATTTTGTCAAAATATTATTCTCTGGCACTCGTTAAATATGAATTATTCCCCAGGCTTTCACAGCGGTCATTTACATGTGGATTTGTGACAGTGTGATTCACAGATGTGCAGTAATAATTGTTCGACGTATTGACCACCTGTGCCAACCATAGTTTACACAAAAACAGAAAGCTAGAATAGAGGGGTAGACCCCTTCAAATGGAATAAAAATGAGGTTATTGTTGCCCCTTTATTCCCAAAAACATAACGTCAAATGAAATAATCTATGCCTTTTTTTCTGAATAACATTGTGCAGAAAAGACATTATTCTTCCTTTTGTGGACCTCTGTTGCCAATAAAAATGAAATGTTACCTTCTTGTCTAGCTGAAAATTCCACTCTCATGTTTGTGTGACCCTTTCAATTATCTCGATAGTGTGCTTTCCAAAATAAAAGCATTCATCCTTAAACTAAGCATGTAGCCAAAGTAGCCAACCATATCCTAAGCAATATTCTGAAATCTATGTCCAAGTTAGCAACCAATCATGCCCAACATTTGGAGTCTGATGATTGTCTGTATCAAACTAGATACATTACATGGATTAGAGTAATTAAAAAAGATTTATAGCCGCAAACTTCTCTGATGTTTTCAAAGTTAGTTTCTCTCAAATGGATGGCCAAGATGTCCTACTACCTGCATTTCACCATGAACCCACTAGAAAACCAGACATATTTGACCTTAACAAAATTAGTGACACAACATTAATACAACAACACTTTGTGTACTAGATATCTCTATTTTAAGAGAAATACAGTAAACGGGAATGAAATTTGTGTAACACATTTGCTATTCATGACGACATGGCAAGTTTAAGACAACGCAAAGAATAAAAAACTACCATACAATGAAATGGGAACTATGTTTTTGACACATGCCTTTCAGAGGCTTACAACAGCATGTCTAATATCCTTTGTGTGTGCAAAGAACAAGTGAAACCTAGTCAACTATCGGCTCACCCAATTACCTCCCAAAGGCTGGCTTGATTAGCACTTTCAAATCCAAAAATAGGAAACCATTCAGATCAGTGGATTCTCTCAAAATAGAGGAAAGCTCTGTCTCAACTAGCCAGCCCAATGGGGAGTTCTGCAAGGGTCAGAGCAGGACTTAAATCCCTGTCTCAGACAAAGTGGGCACTTTGCATGAAGGCCAGAGACGTTGAGCCTACTAGGACTTGAAAGTTCTTACCTAGGCCAAGTGGATATTGGGCATGGTCACAATTCATACCCATTTGTCCCATTGGGTAGATCCTGTGTGTTTAAGGTAGAGATGATGTCTCCTACCAGGTCGAATTCTGTAAGCCAGGCTTAATGGGCCCATTCGGGGGAGTGCCCAGAAAAGAAACGTGTACTGTTTCTATGACATTTTATAACTAAAATGTATGGGTAAAAACTTTAATGAAAGAGATGTCAATCACACAATACAGTGCCTTACTGGAGGTTTGTAGGTAGGAGCACAACAGTCTAAAGCATTAAGGCACTGGGTCTCGTTTAATTTTCCTTCCTACTGTGCCCATTTAGCATCTGGGCACTGCTGTCAATCTCATGGTGTGTTGGTTTGGCTTACTGGAGTATTGTTGTGTGGTGTTCCCTCCACAGTATTTGAGCACTCACGCATTGTCTTTCCCATTTATTGCAAAGGGTAAATGCGCTCTACCTGGGGCATATGATTGATATCCTCGGTAGTGCTCTGCAACCTCATAGTTCGGTAGGAGGGTACAAGCCATATTGTAGTTCCCCCATATTAAGGAAATATTTTTTGCAGGGTGGCTCATGAGATTGGACAATTATCACTGAAAGAAAGAAATGAAAGATTTGGCTTGACCTGCACATTGGTATCACCTCTCATGAGTAGCCATTCCTGCCTGGAATCAGCTCTCATTACACACTTCATAAAGATGAAGGGATAAAGACCTGCTATAGCAAAATCCCTGCCTCCCATCATGAAAATTAAAGCATCCTTTGCCTTCAGTGACAGATGTTGTTCATTCTTTCATGAGCTGAGTGAATGTGATGGACCCTGTGATGAAAGTACAACGGCCCTCCCTTTCTCATATGTAACTGTACTGTCATCCTCCATCCTGTCACCTAGCAATCACATGTCCCGTTCACTATGTACTAACGTGTAACTCTTCAAATGTATATTCTTCTATTCCTCCTTTTATGCTTCTCCATTCTGAATACACTGATTTCTAGTCAGGGGAGTATCCAGCATTGCAAGAGTGGGGGAGGAAGCCACAACAAATGCCGGTCTACTTTTCCCCCCAAATGCACCTTAGAAAATGAATGCTAAAGTGATACACACTCGTTCCTGTCCCCATATGTTGACTTGACTCTGTACCCTCTGTATGCAGAGTGGAGCTTGAAGCTGGATGCTCCTGCTCTGCATCTGGTGTGGCCCCTTGTTGGGGCTGCAGTGCAGTCAACAGCCTGGAGCAGAACACAGAGCGTGCTCCTGCTATGATCCCGATTGTGGACGGAGGCTGCAGAGCAGGAGAAATCGACCACACTGCTGTCCGTGTCCTGCTCCAGACCGCTGTTTCACAGGCAGCCAGGGGGAGCAGGAGCACACTGCGGCAATGCTCTACCAGACAGGATGCCCAGAAATAAAGTCAAGACACAGTAAGAAAGGGCTAGACTGGCTGCCCCAATATGCCAGTGTTGTTGGCAAGTAATAGCAGATACCATAATTGGGTGATCATGGATGCCCAGAAAAAATGTCATACCACAGTAAGAAAGGGCTAGACTGGCTGCCCCAGGCCCAGCTGAAGATGTGTGGGGGTCAATTTCAAATGATGATTGGGGGCCCGCTGCTTGTAAGGCAAATCGTCTAAGGCACCCTTGGGGTGTATACATTACAATGGTGACAAAGATAAGGTTAATAGCCACCGAATATCATGAGGTGGGCAGTCAGCAGGGTGCTTAAACCGTAAATTCCCACTGAAGAGCTCTAATCCCTTCTTTGTCAGCAAGTGGCTGATGTGGATGAAGCAGTGTTAGAAGGCATTGAGGTGATAACACTTCTATATATCCCATAGAAAGAGAAAACACAACTTGCAATGCGAGTGCTGCAAAGTGCACATTTTAAGCCCTAGAAAGAAAATAGAGAAAAAGATATATTGCTGTGTTACAAGACTGCTGACTGGCAACACAGGGGCAGTTATTGGGGCCACCCCTGCAGCGCAAGGCCCCTTTCATTTGAAAGAGATGAAAGGTCCTGATGCCATCCCTGGGATGCCCCCCCTTTCACGTTTGGCACCCCAATGAGGGTGCTGAACGGGAAAGGTGTCCCAATGCCAGGAGGACAATGAATCTTTGTGCCCAGCCGCCTGCCCAAATGTCCTGGCAGCGGGACACCTCCCGTTCGGCAGCCTCATTGACTTTCGGCAGCCTCATTGTCAATGAGGCTCCCGAACGGGAGGTGTCCCACTGCCAGGACATTTGGGCTGGCGGCTGGGTACAATGATTCATTGTCCTCCTGGCATTGGGACACCTTTCCCGTTCAGCACCCTCATTAGGGTCCCAAACGTGAAAGGTGTCCCACTGCCAAGAGGACAATGTATTATTATGAACAGCTGCCAGCCAAATGCCCCGGTCCAGCAAGTGAAAGAACCACTGGGGTGGAAGCTGTCCCCCCCCCCCACGCGCCCCTCTGCTTGGCACGCAACTGTTTCTACTCCATTGATATATTGCAGCATTCTTCTGGCCCCACAAGCATTCTTATGTGTTACACACTTGACAATCTTGACTAAAGACATCCTACGAACAATTTAAATGCTAGGCGCGTTGATAGATGAAAATACGATAATAGTGTATCTTACACCAAACAATCTAGGGCCACTGGATGTTTTAAAATGAAATGCGAAAAATATCGCACGTTTGAAGAGGTAATTGCTCCTAATACGATCACAATTAGACTCAAAATAGACTGACATCTGTGCAGCTGTCAATGGATATGCAGAACAAATAGCCAGGAAATTGTTTCAAATCATCTTGTCACTCTTTGTTTCAGTGAAACTCAAGCAATGCGAGCTCCTAAAATATAGATCATCCATTTAATGATGTGCATTTTCTACATTACAGTTGTACTTCCAAGCACTATTTTATTTGAATGTGTCAAAGATCCAGGAGCAGGATATTCATGGTCATGTCTTTGTCTCTTTAAAATGCATGAAGTGAATGGCAGCTCAGCGAAAGGTGGTCTTTGGAGATAGTTTGGCGATCCACGATCCACTCAGGCCAACTTCCAATTATATGTTAGTTATATGTGTTTGCTATGTGCTGGAATTCAAGGGCAAAATCTGGCGCCTTACTGGCGTACAGCAGCTGATATGTCCCCTTTGGAATCAACAAGGGTGCGTCTCAGTGGCAGATTGGCAAAGGGGGCCAAGGTTCAATTGCCCCACCACGCTGACTGAGCAAGAGCTCCAAAATGTACATCAATAATCGAAAAAGACAAAATCCTTCTGAATCTATCCTGCCACAAAGCAACTGCTGCAAAGCCTGCTCAGAGTCTGTGTAAATGGGGCGAGGCATTTGTCTTGATGTCAGCAATGTTGTAGATGTGCCTGAATGGCCATCACACATGGGCCTCCACAGTGAGTGAGAGCGTGAGGAGTCCAGGCTGCAGGGGCATGTTCATTCCCCCCAGTGGCAATGTGTGCATTTAAATAACTGATTTAGTGACAGTCTTTCCAATTAGGACCCAGGCGTTAAGGGGTTTACGGCACCGTAAATGGCGCCGACCCTTAACGCCTGATTCCAAGGTCCCTTTGCGGGATGGTGATTTTAACGCCTGCTTTTTGCAGGCGTTTAAAAACGCATGCCGCAAAGGGACCTTGGTGCTAATTACGCCACCGTAATTTACGGTGGCGTAATTAGCGCCTTTCCCCATTCCCATTATGCCCTATGGGGCAAAAATGGGAATGGGGAAGGGTAAAATGGGAAATGGGGATTTACCGCCCCACTCACCTTGGAATGGGGCGGTAAATCCGCAATCCACCATGGTGTAAACGTAGTTTACACCATGGTGGTAAGGGTACGACCCAGGCGGTAACTTACCGCCTGGGCCGTAATGAGGGCCAGTGTGTGGTAATGTTGGCACCACTGCACTACAGCAGCTTATCACGAGTCCTACTTGACAAGAAGTAAGGGTTCATATCTTATTAGTGTTTCTCCTCAGCTTGATTCTGTAGGAATGCTTCCGCAATGATCTCATACATTTCATGAATACCAGTGAGTTCATGTAAAAACAGTTTAATAGCACCCTGAATAGCACCATTTGATGTTACTTTTAAAGTGATTATAGAAATGGCTGTGGCACTGTTTTTAGTACTTACTTTTGGACACAGTGAAAAAACACACATAGAATGATGTATTATTCAGGCATTAATTTTTAGAAGACTACAAACTAAGCAGGTTATTCAGAGTTGGGCGGATTTTTGAATACTGCTGAAGGAAGTTACAAGCTCTGACTGAGATATTTCTGGAAATCTGCCCTACTCAAAATTTACCACTAGCAGAGGTAGTATTTCTGAAATACCTCCAGTGCTATGTCAGAAATACCATCTCCAAAAGTGGTTACATAAAAGGAGCTTTTTAACACTTTTTTCCAGCCATTTTGAACATCAATGTGAATGGAAGAAATGGATGTACAGTCGTGCTTCATATTACTAGTGTTGATATTCTTTAAGCACAGAGGGTCTATTCCTGCCCTTTTAGGCATTATATGTGTAAGGTGGTGGCAGAAGACAATCAGGGATGCTCACCTTTTAAGCCCATCAACATGGGCATTTGTAAAAACGATTTAACTCTATTGAAGGGAAGCATTTGTGCTTCAGTTCTATAAAGTAGAAAGAAAGATTTTTAAAATGTGGGGCCAGTTTGGATTTACCAAAATAGGTGGATTTTCTGCAAAATATTTGCCTAAAATAGCACTGCTGGTATTCCCATGGAATATCACAGATGATATTTGATCAAACCCTGAATTGTGTGAACGGTAAAGTCAATGGTATTTTCCAAATACTGACGATTTTACTGTTACCACCCACATTGTTGAGAGATGCAGGTGTTTGGTGGCGATGGGATAGTGGTGTAGACAGTGAGTGCAGATGACCTCACCCCCGTTTCTGCGGCCACAAGGTAAGAAGGTGCGGGGAGAGTTAGTTTGCTACAATCCATGCAATCCCCCTTGACCTGGGAAAACTGTTACCACCATCACCACCACCCCAATGAATCTCTGCCATAGAAACACATTGTAAAGCTCCTAATAGTTATACATTTATGTACCACAGTCATCACCCAGCCCTGCTTCTGCTGCATCCTCTGACAGAAATACCATCTCCAAAAGTGGTTACATAAAAGGAGCTTTTTAACACTTTTTAATCCAGATCGTATTGATGCTTAAAAATCCATGACACTCATCCATATTAAGACATTGTTCTACTTCATAGCAGTCTTCCTCAATGTGGTTGGGACCTGCACTGTGTTCCTGTGGCCCTTGTTCCGCCCAGGGGTAAAGAGCAGATCTTCATCAACAGACGCATGCAACATTCCATCCATGTGAGTATGGACTGCAATGCTGCTTGCTCTTAACACACGTGTGTGAAGGATTTTTTGGCTTCACATTTTAATCAATGACTCTTGCTCAGAGTATCCTTCAACACATCTTAACGGGATTATGCTAACACGAGGCGTGGCTTCTGGGTGTGTACGTGAGAGCTAACCTTCAAAATAATCTATATCCCTACCCATCCCCAATTGTGCAAGTGACACCAAATGCTTCCATGGTGCATTCATCAAGGCTGGACCATGCAATGGTGATGGGACCAGCCGGGCTATCATTACATTGGTGCAAATGGGACAGATCAATCTGGGCCCTTCCACACTGGTGTATTATTAGTGCTTGTAACACACTTGCTGGCAGTAATAATTCATGATCAACAGAGCACTTAGGAAAACACTCACTCCATTAGCCATCTGTGATGACCAAACACTATCTAAGACACTAAACCTTACACTTGGTAGTGTGGTCAGCACCACCACAACCTATTCAGCTCACTCTGCACGGCTGCAGGTGCGTGCATCCCTGTGGAATATAAGCACATCTGTGTGAAACTGCACGAGTGCCTTACGTCTGAGAGTCTTAGCCTGACTGCTAAATGTCATCAATTAGCAATGTGCCACTGAAGTAACATACCTGTAAATATATAGCCAGACACCTGACATGAGACACTGTAACAGTCTTGCCAAATGGAAAACACAAACATGTATGTTCTGCAACAACATAATACAAAGTCTGTCATACGGAAGCAGTCACAATTCCACTACATATCACATGTATTAACACTGGTGATGCTATCCACACAACTCAGGACTGGTATGTGCCTGATCATGCACAATGCCTGGGAGGATAGCATAAGGCATGGAATAGGGGGCATACATTGACATTTTACAGCAGTCTCAAAGCAACCACATCCCACAGTGGACAATCTGTCCACAGTGAAAAATCTGTGTATGCTCATTGGTCAATCACATATGCACTGCATACTTGCACCCTGGTACATACTTGGGTCACACCTGTAATATATGCAATGGTGTGAAAAAAGGGACATGGACAGGTTGCATGGACAAAGTCACAGCAAATCATGTCAAATGATATTGAGTCTGCAAAGCTGTGCTATGCTTGAAACTGTGAATCACAAGGGAGACCATAACTACCATTTCTTAAAGTCATCGGGCCTCATTCCGAGGCTGGAGGTAAGGGTTAACGGTCACTGTTAATGGCAGGCGTTAAAAATCCAACCCGCAAAGGGACCTTGGAGTAAATTACGGCACCGTAATTTACGGTGCCGTAATTTACTCCTTCCCCATTCCTATTGAGCCCTATGGGGGCAGGAATGGGGATGGGGAACCGGTATGGTGAATGGGGACTTACCGGTCCCTCCAACCTTGGAATGGACTGGTAATTACTCCATTCACCATGCCGGATATCCATGGAGTAAATAGCTCCATGGTTGCTTACCATGGTGCTCTTTACTCCATGGATAGCTCCAGCCTCGGAATGAGGCCCATCATCTGATGCTGGAAATCCAGCAGCAGAATCTTAATTTCCGAACTTCTAATAACAAAGAATAGCCTTTGTATCTATTGAACTAGTAAGTTCACTCTAATAAAGGTCAACACTGTGCACTTCCCTACCCATAGTTCTAAATACAGGCCTTCACTTCATAGGGACCTTTCATCAAGTTGCCATACTATTAAGGTAGTAATCTTTTCGATATGGTTTGTGCTGGCATTTTTTGGCTTATATCAATACATGCATTTTTATGTAATTTATCTCCACCTTTCTGTAACAGTATTTGTTTGTATCTATAAGTGCTGGTTTTAGTTCTGTCACTTTTTGGTTTGGCAATATCATCAATTTAAATTGTATCCAATTCACTGATACACCATCCACATCATTTTCTACCGTGTCCAAATGTTCTTTAATATTAAAAATAGAATTTTATAATAGTGAGATTATTTTTCCTAAAGGAAACTCTGGCAAACATTCCTAGTGTTGCTTTCCCTGGTAGTTTCAACTTAATTTAGCAAATCGCTGAGAGGGTTATCTGTCATACTATAATGTATATGCTTCTCCTTACTGTTGGTCTTACTATTCATATTTGCCTTCTGTGTTTTAACCTGTTGTTTATCACTCACTAACCTTTGCTGTATATCTACAGCTTTGCCCTAATCCTCTGGTAACATGACCTTTAAATAAAATGGCACAACAAATATAACGTGGTCATTTGCGATGTCAAATGTAGTATCGGTACACTCAGATGTTCCTGTGTTACTCCCTTGTGAACATTCAAACTGCTCATGATTGATGTACTGAGACTGATGTAGCATGGACTGAATGTGGACAAACTAGAGAAATGTCTCTAGACCTTATGTGGATACAATTCAGAAAGTCTTTGGAATTTTGAAAAGCAGAAGATCATACTCATATCTCCAATTCAATTTCAAGGAGAAACGATTTCATCAGCGAACAAGTCTGAATATAAAAAAGAATCATATGAGATTTTTTTAAGCACTGATGAGCCGCATGTGAGTGTTGAAACACATGTAAAAACAATTGTTCCATCAAAAATATCTATCAGGATTAACAATACAAGAGACATCAAAGAGGTTCGTCAAAATAAGGAGCTAAATTCTAGTATAATTGAGGACCAAGCAAAGGTACAAAACAGGTTTATCAGTATAGAGATTACTCATATAAGTAACAACACATATGACTGAGGACAAAGCAAATGCACTAAACAAGACTACCAACATTAAGATTACTAATGTGAAAAACAAGTAACATACAATATCAAGAAGTTAATGGCAAAGACATATAGTGACCAATAAAAACGTCAATGTCGAATATTGAGACACAAGCACAGCAATATTTGGTATTTTTCACGGTGTTGTTAAATGTATACGGTCTTCTCAACAACAGTTATTTACAAATGGATTTTTTTTTTAAATTCTGTTTATATAAATGTTTATGAAAAAAATTAAAAATAGGTTTCTTTAAACAATTATTGGTACAGATGTTTTCCAAATGTAATTCCAACTTAAAAAATAAAAAATAGGCAAATGTTTATTCATATTTTTTAATGTTTACGATGTCTACACCCATGGAACCTGTCCACATGTCAAATGTCAGTTTTGTAGCACGTTGGGACATGTGCTGGACATTTCGAACAGACACACACACATATCCACGCATTGGCGACTGATTTAAAAAAAAAAAAAAAAATCCAAAAATGCATATATGGTTTACTTTTTACATTGTCTACACCATGGAATCTACCCAAATTCCAAATGTTAGGTCTGTAGAATGGTGAAAATGTTGAACATTTTGAACAGCCACACGCACACATATCAAAGCCCCCTCCGCAAAAATAGACAGAGGTATATTTATGTTTTATTCTTTTTTCCATTGTGTACACTATTTACACGACAAATGTCAGCTGTGTAGCATGTTGGGAAGTATGCTGAACATTTTGAAAAGACACACAAACATATACCAAATTTGCCTTTTATGTATAGATTACAGACCGTCAAAAAACACTAAATAAATTGACAAATGTATATTTAATATGTTTTACATTGTATACACAATGAATCCTACCAACATGCCAAATTTGAGGTTTGTATCATGTTGGGAAGTATGCTGAACATTTTGAACGGACACACACACACATCCACAAATTTGCCTTGTATATATAGAGAGATGTTATGCTGGGCACATGCACTAAATTTGGGTATATAACATGCAGCACTAATTTCTAATAGTTGCTTTTTGTAGGTAAGTACCCACCACCAAATCGGAATATCTCCTTTTCCTGAATAATAATAAACGCACCCAAATCCAGACCTGCTTCTCCTGAACCTACATTGACAGCATCTCGCCTTGAAATCACACATAGCAAAGAAATCCCAGATAGTTCAGCATCAACTAACCCTATTGCGGAAAAATCAGGACCCTCCTTCCACACAACAACGTTCAATCCATTGTACAGGTCCTCATAATTTCTCACCTGGATAGAGGAAATGCGTGTGTTGCTCAGAGGCATATCCACCTCTACCATGGCATCAATGAGAAGTGTCCTCAAACCTACAGCCTGCTACATCAAAGGCTACAACCTTGACCACATGACGCCCACACTCATTCAACTACATTGGTTAACCCTAAAATCACACATAGCATTAAACATCAGCTGCACCATATACAGAGTAAAACCCTTCAATGTAACCTTCAAATCCAGTAGCACATTTTCTGGATTTATGCACCAGGGCGAGAATGATCAAACCCCCAGATGAAATGGCAATGGATGAAGGAGGAGTGACTCATCAACTCTCACTTATTTTGCAGCATTTCCATGGAAAAGGATCTTCTTCTTGTGTGACTTTAGTGTTAGCTGCAAAAAAAGAGAAACAGAGTGGAAACCACCCTGTAAAGCCCAGTTCTCCTCCTTGCTCCCCTTAAGGAGCTAAATTCATTCCTCTATATATTGTGAGCTTGTGTTTGTATTCTTCTTGTGCGTTTTAGACAGAATATTTCAAGGTAAAGGGTTACAAATGAGATTTCCGGCACTTTTTTCAAGTATTTTTCTAATTAATTTGTGTTTTAATCACACAATGTTTGTAGGCGAATAAGACATTTCTCAACTTAAAGTATCAGCTGTTTGCCAATGAATTTCGGTGCATAGCACCATCTTCGGGGCTACATTCAAACAAAATCATTGCATTACAATCAAATTCACATAAATTACAAATGTACTAACCATCACGTAGGTAAATATTGTTGAAGGACAAGTCCAGTCATATAGGTAGGTAAAGAGAGGAAAAAAGTAACAGTACGTTCATTAGTGTCCTCAACCTTATTAGGAACATTGTTTTTAGAAAACTATGTGTCTGCACCCACTCCTGAGTTCATGTTTACCTTAGCTCACTTTCAAGGTTGGAGTTGCCTTGCATCTAAGGACGTACCATAGGATAACCTCCCTGTTTAAAAAGAAGTGTAATCAGCTTCTTTATGATCCTCTTCACAAAGTGTTTCAAATCTGTATACTGCTAATGGACAGAGTGCTTTACCTTCGCAGTGCTCCAGTCTCTGCGTCTCGTCAAACTGGGTCACGTATGTGCGCACCCGTGCAAGCCTTGGTTTTAGTGTTGCCATGGAGATCACAGCGACGTCTGCTGTCCAGGATTGGACACGAGGGATGCGCCTCCAGTCCCACCCTCCCATGGGGAACGGGGTGGACAGGACTGTAGATCACCATGGCAACTGTTCGTGTGAATGCTTGTGTGTTTTAAACAGCCTGATCATTGGAAATGAGGCTGTGCCAGGCATGATTCTAAGTGTACCCACAGGGTAGACCATTGCAGTCTTATATAGACTTCAACCCAAACGGGAAGGAATATCATCGTGATATGCGTAACAAGGCGTCAGGTCCTGTATGTGGAGGGCTCAGCATGCAGACGTGCAGGCGATCATGTATATTTAAAGGCGAAGTGTACGAAAATGTGTTTCACTGTTTACTCTCCTGTTTGTACTGCAGCTTTGGTGATGTCAGATACACAAGCATCTACTGTATCCCCTATCCTCATTAATACATATTGTTAGATGTACCGTGACTGTCTAGTACATTCTAGTAAATAGCTGCGGTGTATCTATATATCTATATTGCAAACCAGTATATTAATTAGCCACATGTTATTTCCCTGTCCCTGTTGTATTAACCAAACTCATCACCTCTTCCAGACAAAAACCCACAGATGTCAAAGGAAAACTGAAGTTGTTTAAGAAAACCTGTACAAACAATTTCTGCATTCAATACACACGCATTTTTTAAAGGAAACAGGAAAAATTGATCTCATTCAATCCTCTCGGTGTCAGTGTTCCAAGCTTATCAATCCAGAAGGATTCTCTCTGGTCAAGTCTCTGTTGTAGGCTCTGTTGTATACTCTGTTGTGGCTCCCTTTTCTTCACCACCTCAAGTATTTGAAATCTTTTCTGGGATAAATTGTGATATTTTGAGTGCCAGTGTCGTACCACCGCAGAGTTTTCATTATGATTTTGTATACATGAGCGGTGCTCATTCCATCTTAATTTTTCATTATGTGTCGATTGTCCCACGTAATATAATCCACATGGGCATTTTATAGAGTAGATATTGTTGCTTGAATTACATGTCCCAAAATGTCTGAGTTTTATTTTTTCACCAGTATGTTAGTGGTTTATTATGTTCCCCTTCAGTATGTATCCACAATTGGAGCAATTAAGGTATGGAAATGTTCCAGTTTTAGAAGTGTCTTTTTTCATCTTAAAGCTCCTTGTTTACACCAATTTGTATTTTAAATTCTGACTCCTCTTGTAAGCAAATGTAGGCAGTTCCTTAAATAGGGACTCTACCCTCTCGTCCAGGGCTAATGTGTTCCAGTTTTTTCTGACAATATCTTTAATTTGTTTGCTCTGTTTTGAATATTTAGAAACGGACACCATAGGGGGCGTTTCATCTGACTTTTTTGGGGGTTTAAGGAGTTCTTCCCTTTCTTTGTTCTTCAGTCTCCCCTCTGCTTCTTCAATTTCAGATCTTGTATAGCAATGATTCAAGAATTTTTCTCCCATTCTACTTACGGCATCTTCATAGTCTGTGGGGTCACTAACAATTCTTTTTGACTCTCAGCATCTGTATGTATGGTAGATTTTTTATCAGGCTGGGTTGGTGGAAACTCAATTTATGTCAAATATTGTTCCTGTCTGTAGGTTTTTGATATATGTTGGTCCGATAGCCTATACTTTCCTTGCTAACCTTCACATCCAGAAAGTGTATGGTTTCTGTAGAGAATTCGGATGTGAATTGTATTTGTTGGTCTATACTATTTAGATATTCCAAAAATCTCTCTAGTTCATCCTTAGTGTCATGCCAGATCTAAAGAAATCTGTGTCTTCTTCAGAACAAATCTGCCCCACAGATGTGTCTGTCTCTAATTATAGGAATACTCTTAGAAGGCATGCATCTTTTCACCCACCACCCATAAAACAATAATTTCCTATATACAAATATTAAGTATAAAAAACAATTATACGTTATGAGGTAAATAAGAGCATGTGTTGAAAGAGGATTTGAAAGTTCTTTAAAAGAAATGTTAATTTGATGCACTGCAATTGATAGATCATGATCTCTGACACCATCAATTAAAGTTAAAACTAGTGATTGATTAACGTTTTGCATTTCAGCCTCATCTCATCAAATATCAAGTTTATTCTCAATAACTATTGGGGCATTTTTGAGAAGGGCCAATGAGAACTCATTTTTTACATGAAAAGGCGATACTAATTTACGTGGTTAGTATGTTTTTGCTACGGCTGTTTTCTTCACCGCAGCTATTTTAAAGGTGATTTATTTGCCATAGCGATTTTTGACCATTTTTATTTTTTTACATAAATGTGTTGTGTGTTTGGAACAGAGGATTTGGAGTGGTGGGTGGCAGGATGAGGTAGTGGGGTTGATTAGCTACATTTAAAAATCAATAGTCAAAAACGACCTCAGCGAAAATTATATGGTAAAAAATAGCTATGGTGAAAACAGCCATGGCAAAAATACATGGAACCAATTTACAAGATGAATTAGTACCTTAAAACATTTTTGACACTAAGAACACTACAATTACTTCAACCAGCTAAAAAGGGTTCATAATGGGCATTGTCATGAAGCTGTTGCTGCACCATAATCAAAGGGAACATTGGAATTTATTCCCAAAGTAGTAAACAAATTCCTCTAAATCCCTTTGCCACTCATTACACAAAGTAGCTCATGTTGGAGAACGTATATCATATAGTGCATATAGTTACATTAGAACTCATTTTCAATTATTTGTATGGTGGAGAGGAGTGGATCGCAATTTATGATTCCACCTAGCCCTTCTTCCTGACCATACAAATACTACAGCATTTTCACCAGCATGTACTTTCCTGCTGTCACAAATACTACAGATTCGTATGGAATCTGCCTGCATTTTACCCAGCAAAAACCAGGCATATTATATATCAATCCATTGTAACTGCTGCATGCCATGCCTAAATGGGTGTCAATGTTTATACTCATTTTGCATGGTGGAGTGTAAAGGGTGGTGTACAGTGAGTACAGCACATTTTACACTCCACATTTGCAGTCTACCATGAAACGAGTGGACAATTGTTCAGAGTGGGCTTGTTTACTCAAAGGTGTACATGTAACAAGCCTCTTCCATGTAATGCATCCAGGACCCAAATATGAAAGACAAAATGTGATATTTACTTGATTAACTAGCCTTGTGGAATAGATTATGTGGGAGAAATGATGGCATAAGTTAAAGCACAATTCCTGACATAGACAGTTGAAGGATTTTTATAGAAATGATTAAGAAGAGGATAACTACTGGCCATCCCTCTCACCCACATCTCCACCGCGCACTTCCCTCCCTATCCCAGTCTTACCTAAACCCCAAAATAGTCATTATAGATTATTAAACCCCATGTATAATAACCGACTGGCTGGCCATGAGAGCATAAGCGCAAATACCCTTGTTTCTTGTTCTCCCTCTGGGAATAATTTAAGTGAATCCTAACTTAGGTCCCAAAATTCATAAATGTTCTTAAGAAGTGATGCCTTCCAGTCACCCAGGTCTCAACTGGTCTGCCTTACCCACTTATATTAACCTTGCCATGCTATATACCTTCTCACACTCTCCCTTCCATCTACTCTCCCCTTTCTCTTCCCCAATTCTACCCCTAGCCTTCCTCACTTTCTCTCTCTGACTCTAGCTGTACCTTTGATGTTCCTTTGCAAACTACTCTCCTCTCTTTTAATCTCCCTCTCTTCCCTCTACTACTCTCCACTTCTCCAATCTCCCATCTACACACTTCTACTCACCTTTCTACACACAAAGTCCCTCCAGGCTGCACACTTATACTATCCCCTGTACTAATTTCCCACTCTCCACTACACTTCTCTTCACCCTCACCTTTTCTCAAAAATATCTTTCATTCATTTACTGAGCGACATTTCCAGACACGCACACTCACTCCCCTAATTACCCCGTCGTATTCATACCCACTCACCTTGCAACACTCTCTGACCCAAACCCACCAGCCAATATTTCACCTTGCACACACTTTCCACACTTTCAACAATCCTCCTTCACACTCTTCTTCACTGTCCTTTCTCTTCCTAGTGATTTGGTCCTCCTCCTCCTTTGAGCTCACCCTAACAACCCACACGGTCTTGTTTCCTAGCCTCTTTTAATACTCTCCAGTTCCCTTCCATTGGTTCTCTCTCTCAGCTGGTTCCCCACGCCAACCACTTGCTTCCTTCACCCCATTAGATGGGTTGCATGTACAAAAACACAATATATACAATGGGTCCTGTCAGGGTGTTCTCACTGTGAAAGTTTGTATGACCATAGATATTTTGAAAGTTCGGATCAGGAGTGAGTGGAGTGTTTGGATTGCCTGTGTGTTGTATGTGCTGCTCCACGGTCCTGGAAAGGGTATGAAAAGTTCACTAGTACATGTCCACACAGCATAAAGCATCTGGAATGCCAGTTTGCTGTATGGGTTGTAGATTGTTCATGCAGTTCCTTGTTGGCTCATTCTTTGTTGGGTTTCTTACCCTCTCTCTCCAACAACAGGCCTTCTGGGTTATGTAGTCCTACAGGACTAACAGAAAGAAATAGGTCACCTTTATGGATGGCAGGTATGGGGCAAGAAATGGTGATACTTGGTGCATATTATATGTTTTTACTTATTTGGACTATTTGTACAATGTATTACATTATTAATTGAATGTTTCTTTAAAGTAAATACTGAACTTTGTTTATATTTGTAAATGAATATTGTCTATATATTGAAAAAGTTGTTTATTCAACTATATTCAATAAAGATAAAAAAAAAGATACTTGGTGCTCATAGCCACACACAGGTAGAAGGGTCACAGACTGGGGCCCTGCCAACTCCAAACCCCATATCTGGGCAAGGACTAGCTTTGGAAAAGACCTTGGTAGCTACCTGTTCCAGTTTGAGAGGTGTGCATATCCCCTCTTGATAGGTGTAGGTACCTGACCCTGTTAGGCACCGCCCTTGTTTCTCTTATGTCGTCCTCCCATACCTGGGATTCCAAAAGAGATAATCTGCATTGGCCTTTTTAGAGCGTCCCTGGTGTTTGACTGGGAATTAATATGGCTGGAGGGCCAGGCACCATCTTAGGGTGCACATTTTGGTGTCTTTGCTCCTGCCACCAACACCAAGGTAGCATGATTTGTGATTAATGTAAACCTGCAACCATCAGGTAGAATCAAAGTTTATGCATTGCATACTTTATTGTCAGACATTTTAACTTCACCACTGGATAATTTGCCTCCATGGGGAACAGTTTGCGGGTGATTAATAAGAGGAGATTTTCTTCCTGTTTGTGGATTACTGACAAGACTGCTTCCAATCCCACTTGAGAGGCATTGCTCTGTATCAGAAATACATTGGAAGATTGGGCACTTACAGAAATTGTTCTAAAGTCTTTTAAAGCCCACCTGGGATATCTAATCAAATTGCACAAGGTTGGATGTGCCTTGGCTAATTTGTCTGTTAAGGGAGATCCTAGACTGAAAAGTTGGAGGTACATCTTTGGTAGTGTTCTACCAGCACCAGGAAGGTTCTAATGTACTTCTTTGTGAGCGGCTGTGGGGCACTTACAACTGCTTCCACCTTGCTGTGTTGAGGCAACACCAACCCTTTCCTCACTTGAAAAACTAGATATTTGCCGGATGAGTGAGCCATGTGTCACTTTGTGGAATGGCAGTGAGGTAGGCCTTTCAAAGTTGGCTTAGTATTGCTGTTAGATGTTTCAAGTGATCCTCCCATGTCCTGCTACATATGAAAATATCGGGAAGATATGCTCTGGCAAAACTCTAACACAGGGTCAAGATGTGGTCAATCTATTATTGCAAGGTAGCAGGTGCCACCAGTAGACCAAAGAACGGACCGTAAAATAGACCTTTAGGTGCCATAAAAGCTGTCTTTCACTTGCCAGTTTTATCCAGGGTCACCTGATAATACCCCACTGTAAGATCCAAAATTGAAATGAGCTTCAACTCTCCAAGGGTTTCCACCAGTTGATGTGTCCGGGTAATGGAGTATGTATCACACTTAGAGAACTCATTTAGTTGTCTAAAGTCAATACAAAGCCTCCCGGTATTGTCAGGCTTAGGCACCAGCTCAATCAGACAGGACCACTACCCGTACGATCATTCTGTTACATCATGGTCCAGCATGTTCTTCATCTTGACAAAATTATCTCATCTGTATAGTTTGCAAGTCATTTGGCCTATAGCATACTTGGTACAATTCCATAATTTCCCAAATAACTTTCATCACAGGGGCATAAGGAAATCCTTTAATGGTCTAATCACAAATGCAGGTTTGAGAAAATGAAAAGGTAAATATATTCCCTCCCATTTCTCTCTACCATATCACCCCCTTTTCCAGATCCTCAACAAACATAGGGTGACAACACGGTGACAAGATGAGTAGAAACTTCAAAGATAGCAGAATCATAAAAGAAGAAAGAACAAGAAGAGAATTGGAAGAAGCCCTCACTATTCCTTCTGAACAGGAGTCCTGAAACTCTACATGCCTTCAACTACCTCACCTGAAGAGACCCTTGAAGATTTATATCTTCAGATACCTCCTGAATTGCCAAGCTGACCAACATTACTATGACCTAACATTGGTCAGAGAAACAGGACTCAACAACAGAATCACATCTTGCCTGCATTTATCCCAACAACCATTCACCCAGTCAATAGATGGGACCCTCAAGAAGCAATTCCTGTTACTCCATTCATCACTAGACACCCTGCACCATACACCACAGCCACACAGCAGGAACTGAGAATTGTGCAAGACCTGAATAAGAGCCTGCTAAGCCTTTTTGAATCGTAAAGCCTTAATGTGGGGCCTGCTAAACTAATTAGAGCATCCCTGAACAACCCACCAGCACTGGTTCAAACAGCCAAACTCAATCATAAATGGCATGCACAAGAGGCCTCCTGATCAATGCACTTTCTGTCTCCAAACACTCCTCAGGCATTTATTACCTTCTCTTGGAACACTAGATAGAATTACTCTTAATCACAGAAACGTGGCTGCAGATCAGTTCCCCAGTTCCACCTGCTCCATCTGTTCCAGAGCTACAGTTAGCTTCATCTTAATCTACAGTCCTCTCTTCTACCACCCACAGTATTCTAACAAATTAACTGACACCTCCAACATTGTGCCCATAGATTGCCAATTATTAACTATACTTGGAGATTTCAATATCTGGCTTGAGAAAGAAGTCCACACTGTTACAAAGTCACTTGTAGCAAACCTTGCTGCATTACACCTCAAACAGATGGTTAAGGGCCCTATACACATTACTGGACACACTATGGATGGCATTTTATGTAATAATACATAATCACTGTCTGCTCTCCAGTGGCCCGCCAATGTGGAGATCACTTATCTAACCCGTTCACAATATTGACAGAGACACCAACAGGACCTTTAAAGGAACTGGAGTTAATCTGATGATGTCATCACTCCTTACCCAGAAGTGACCTCTCCCCGTGTGGCCAAGAAACGGCATCTGCTATCTGATCCTGACCCTGGGGGGTGGCTATATGTGGTAGGATCACATGGGGGGATAGACAACCTCCAGCAGAGTAGCAAGAAACCATTGGAGAAGACATCATATTCCCATCCCTCTCTTGTGGATACTCCAGCCGTACCCACTGCATTATTAACATGCTCTTAAACATCCCCTCAATCCCCTAAGAAAGATACTGAAGACCCTTTAACAAGATCTGACTTATCCTCCACAACTCATGACAATGGGCCTCATCACGAGTCTGGCTATTACTATTACTGCCGCATTTAAGGGTCTGCCAGATCATGGGTTTTGCAGATTTCCCCCCAGCTCTGAGGGGAAATCCGCGGCAAAATTGCTGATTTTCGGCACAATTACCGCCGGCGGGAAATCCACTGGCAGTAATAGCGCAAATTTTCCCCATTGGGCCCAATGGGGAATGAGGAATTCCCGAATGGGCCCAATGGGGAAGGGCAATAACCCTCCCGCCAAACCTGTGTTCCGGCGCTAATAGCGCCAGAGGTTTGGCGGTAGGGCTATTAGCACCGGCGCTAATAGCGCCGGTGTTACCGCCCAACTCGTGATGAGGCCCAATATCTCTTCTGACTCTGCATACAAGTTATTCAAAAGTAACTTGCACTCTAGTTGTTGGAAGCTGGTAACAAAAGCCGGGAGATTTAAACCGAAGCAACAACTGACTGCAGAATGCTGCTGGAGAGAGTTTGGTGCCTCTCTCAGTGAGGACAGGGAGACCTTGGTGCCACAAGTCATGCCATGGATCCATCCGACTCAGAGAGGGAGAAGAAGAAAGCTGTGTGCGAGTGAAGGTATGCTGCAAGAGCGCCATAAGCCAGCACAGGGATCCTGGATGTCTGCAGGTGTGCAGCAGCATTTGGCTACCTAGAGCCTGACAGGAAGCAGACAGGCCCAGCAGGAACTGCAGAACACAGAGATGCTGATGAACAATTGTTTTGAGGGGAGGAGAGACACTGATTGACCATCATCGGCTCACTACAAGGGGAACAATGCATCTCAGGAAGAACTGGCGAGTCCCCGGAAGGGAAGCTGGGACATCGGGGCATATTGGTCGATTTGTCAAGAGAGAATAATTATAAAGAAAGCAAATAAGGCAATTGAAAAAGAAGGAACCTGTGAACATTTTACTGAAAGTGTAACCAAACATAAAATAAGACACTTTTATGAATGTCAATGAGTACAATACACATTTAAGGAAAGCCTTGGCAGGGTAGTGTACCAGACAGATACAGAGTTAGATAAAGCAGACCCAAGAAGATATTATATTAGAAAGTGGGTGCAGAATATGCATGAATAAAAGTCATGACAGGTGAGTATACCAGGCAATCACAAGTATGTTTAAGGAAGTGTAGAGTAACCCCTCACCGCTCACACCAGAGAAAATAGAACCCACTAGGGAAAAAGGCCCAGTACACCTCTTGAAAGGAGAACAAGGTTTATTCTCATAAAAATACAAGTATGTGCCAGTGAAGAAGTCTGCTGACATGGAGGGCTCTGGTGAAAACAGCAGGAACAATGGGTTTTAAAGGTACACAGCATCACATGTGATGTACATCACATAAGTTACAAATCCAGGTAGCTGGTTGATGTGACTCTATCCACATATGGCCCGCTACATGCAGGATGCTAGGCCATTGGTCCCAACATCTTCTGTCGACCTCCTTGCAGGTGGGAATCTTCTTCTGTCATCAAGTACAAATACGGTAATTGGCAATTTGGTTACACAAGTCATTGTTTCATAGCTTCTACAGTGCACCTGGTACCAAGGACATGAGCAAGGCAGATACTTTGGAGGTTGTGATAACTTCTTAGAACTATATGAACGCTCGCTCTAAACTCAGACATTACAGCGCCTCCACAACTTTCCCACCCACAGCTTACATTTGTTGTCTTCTCTCCTGGCACCTTGCAGCACAAATCACATGAACTGATGGTGGGGCTGGCCCAGCACCGCTCTGATCTTCCCGATTAATTGGACACCTCACAGTTTTATGTTCAGTGCTCCTGAGCTGGTCAGTGTACTTGAATGTGTCCAGGGCTTTGGGGGTCTTGGGCTGCTATAACTTAGAGGTCTAGACTAGCGAAGGCCTAAAACCCTCACTTCCCTCACATGGGCTAGCTCTTCAAAGATTCATTCTGGCCCTGTCTTGGTTTTGCAGGACACATTCCTTCTGGATTACATCCACTAATAATAAGATTCAGTGAGGAAATGTGTGTGTGCTCAAGGAATGTACCTTCTACAGGACTGCCTGTGCTATGAGCAAAGACACATGCACACCTGTCTACTCCTCAGGATGGGATTTAAGTGCACTGGCATAACTATAGCACTGGGCCTCAATTTCAAGAGGGCGTCTAACTTCTATGGTCAACCTCCCTCCATTCTTATGGCTCCCCTACAGTGCCTCCTTCTAGAATAGCCTCATACTAAAGTGCTGAGGGGCCTGGGACTTCCACCCCTTCTTCCCAACAAAAACCCTGCCAGGAGAAGTATACCAGGCAATCACAAGTGTCTTCGGGAATGCCTTGGCAGGAGAAGCATACCAGGCAATCACAAGTGTCTTCAGGAATGCCCTGGCAGGAGAAGCATACCAGGCAGTTACAAGTGTACATTAGAAAGCCCTGGTAGAGAAACACATGAGGCAAGGACAAATTGAACAGTGTATAAGATATACATTGTGACAAAGGGTCACTGATAAGGATATATCAGAACTAGCCAGAGGCTGTGAAAAACCAGAGAGAATTGGAGTGAAAACCTGGCAGGGGAGTACACCAGGTATGCTAACAAGATAATGATAAAGAGCCAAGTTGTTTTGCGTATCAGTTGTGTTGTGAAGGAAGGGAAGCTCCATAAACTGAGATCTTTAATTATACAACAGAGGGAAGATAAATCCAGGGGCAGGGAGTCACCCTTTGGAACAAGGAATTCTATCCTTCTGGAACTTTTGTGTTGGAGTTATAGATTGTTCCTTCTGAACACGTATCAATCACTCAGGTCCAAAGACATTACCCTTTTCACCTTAGAGTTTATTTTATTATAGTGTGAGTGCCAGAATAGCACTAGGGACCTATGCAGGTTTTGTTTTGGACATTCTGACATCAACAGACCTTAGATGTGGTTGTAGGTATGGAAAAACCTCTGGTGCAGGGCCAAAGAGTAAGTTCTCCTCCTCCTTTTTTAAAATAAAAGTCTTTGACCAAAACCATGAAATCCTTGTGTTCAACTCTGCCACCCCAAAGAGCCATGAGCCAAGACCATGTTGCAGCAAATTATTGCACACTAACTCCCTACCAGAAGAGTAGAACCAGCCAAATCTACCATCCTCTCAGATGGACCAACAATCACATTGGATGCAAAACTTCACCAATTTTGCAAATGGATTACTTCAGGGTTGGACTATATTGCTCCTAAGAAATCTTTCAAAAACTCTCAAAAAAGCAACAAGCCAAATGGATCACCCACAGACTTCTAAAAGGAACATGGGAAACTAGAGACAATCTGGAGAAAGGACACACAATCAATTTCACCTACCATCAACAGTTATGCATTTACATCGCTGAAGTAATTGAAACAAAGAAAGCTTGCTACTCCAAACTCATTGATTCAGCAAACTTCTAAAAGAAGGAAATGTATATGGTCATCAAAGGATTCAAAAACGTGACAACCTGCAATGCAATCCCTTCACAAAAACTCTGTGACCAGATTGGGCCAGATTTCTACAAAAATATCCTCAGAATCTAGGATCACCTTGAAAATAAAGGATGCTCCCACTTACACACACCAACAAGATCCAAAAACACCTCCCAATGACTCCTTTCTATTGTCTTTCTGCATACTCTCTTCGGAAGACCTACAAGCTAGATCCCCTGAGGATCCATGCCCCAAAATATTTACAAATCAATCAGGAAATCTCCAGAATTAGAGGCCAGCATCCTATCCCACCTCAACGTTTCCATCAGCATCGTTACCAGCTTGGTTGAAAAACCAGAGCTGACCAATACTTCCAGCTGTCTTTTGTCCCATCTCAAACATGCATTTCAACTGACAACTTCTGGGAAAATTCATATATCATCAACTCTGGGATTTCATCGAAACAAGCCAACGCCTGAATGAGGAACAGCAAGGACTTAGACTTTTTAGGAGCACAGAATGGGTGTTGTGCGCCATCTGGCATACACTCAAAAACAATGTAGATAAAAACTCAGAGAGTGTGCTCATCCTGCTAGACATCTTAGCCTTTTTAAATACCATCAGTCATCAGAACCTTCTAAAAAGACTGGACAGTATATTTAAAATGAATCTGATAATGTCATCACTTCTTTCCTGGAGGTAGCCTCTCCTCGTGTGTCCAGGGGATGGCAGCCACTACCTGATCCTGACCCTGGGCGTGGCTTTTTAGGGAGGACCACATGAGGGGAGGCAACCCTCATGAGGGAAGATTGGCAACACTGATGATGGCAACACCATGAGACATGGTAGCTATCTGCACCTTTAAGGACAGCCCATCCATTCCACAAGCCGTAATGGCATACTGTGATTAAACTCCCCGGAGATCTAACAAGACTTCCTGATGACATCCCACAATATCTTATAATGAAAAAGACTGATTATCAATCCCATGTGTATGAGTCATTTAAAGATACTGGGACGAGGAGGAGTAATGGAGGTATGAAGATAACCAGAGCACAGAATCCCACTCTGTGATTTAGTTGTTGGAAGGAGTGGCACTGATGTGAGAGCTTTAAATCCTCAACAGTTGATGAAGCCAGGGAAGCCAACAGGAGCAGGTGACTCCTGTTGAAAGGAGAAACAGCTTGGCAAGAGTCCAACTGCATGCAAGACCCACAGAGGAGAGAAGTGCATACCGAATGCTGCAAGACATGGAAGATCTGCCGGTCCCACAGAGAAGGAGAAGCAGGAGAACCAGGGTCTATGTGCTCCACGAACAGTGACAGTGGAATGCTGCATGCAGACCATACAAGCAATCCGAAGAGCAGAGAAAGGACAGGATGCTCGCCCGACATAACCAGCAAGCCCAGCTGGGCTAGGTGGGACGCCAGAGCACTTCATGGCTTCTGCCATGCACCATGGGAGAGGGGGCAAGCCTAATAAATGTGATTAAGAAAAGGTTGATGACTAATTAGCTATCGAAAGATTGGCAATACTGAAGCCTGCAGTTAAACCTGAGTCTAAGAGCCCCACTTGAAATTAAGTGATTTATTAACCTTGCATAAGAAAATCCTGGTAGCGGAGTATACCAGGCAAAGCCAATTTTGTTAAAGAATATTGAGGGAAACCCATGACCGTTGGATTGTGAATTAAGTGAACTGTGCAAGAAAGTCCTGGCAGAGGATTATACCAGGCAAAGTAAATTGTGTGAAAAGAGTCCTGAGGAAGACCCTTGGGATTGTGAATGTGAAGGCATAAGAAAATCATGCAGGAGAATATACCAGGCAGAGTGTGGTCATGAAGCGAATAGCAAATAACAGGAAGAAGTTATCTTCTTAAGTTACAAAGAACTTGTTTGTATTTTGGAACTTTGGTTTTGCTCAAAAGAAACCGGGGGAAGGGAGACATTCCCTGGAATTGTGAACACCATCTATGTGGATGCCTTTTTGTTGGAGCTGAACAATTTTTTGAACTTGGACATTTGTGCACTTTCCGGACAAAGACATTACCCATAGCACCATAGAGTTACATTTACAATGTGAGGGCCAGAATAGGATTTCGGACACAGGACATTTTGCTTTGGACATCTTGACATTTGTATATACAAAGAACAGAGAATTGATTACCCCTCTGTACAAGGGCTAGGAGGTTTGAAATTGTGGTGGTTTTTACATAGTGTTTAACATTCAAACACACACATTTGGTACATTATGATCACTCAATTAGTAAAAAATGAGAAAGAAATCCTTCACAGAACAGAGAAACTACTGATGAATACAAAAAAGAGAATTTTAGACTACTATCATTGGAGGTCTTTTGTGAGATAGTCAGTTTTGACTATCTCACAAAAGACCTCCAATGACAGCAGTCTGTTCCATTAATGTTGCAAAGTAATGGCTATTTAGTGACTTACACCCCTAGGTATTCTACCTTTTAGCTTTCTAGTATTTGTGATGTTTTTGCACTTATTTGTTCAGTTCTTTTAAATGCTGGGATTTTAAATTTTGTACAACCAACATTAAAAATTTTCTTTTTTTGTATTCATCAGTAGTTTCTCTATTCTGTGAAGGATTTCTTTCTCATCTTTTTCTAATTGAGACATCATAATGTACCAAATGTGTGTGTTTGAATGTTAAACACTATGTAAAAACCACCACAATCTCGAACCTCCTGGCCCTTGTAGAGAGGGGTAATCAATTCTCTGTTCTTTGTTTATACAGTTCATATACTCCAATTTGAGAATTGATCTCCCTATATCAAAACATAGGGAGTTTGCCTTTATATAGTGATACATCTTGACATTTGACAGACACTTAATTTTGGTTGAGGCAGGGAAATACATCTTAGATCAGGGACATTGAGGCATTTTCCAACCCTCTTGTTTGAATAAAAGTCTATGACAATTTACATGACTCCTCTGTGTTCACGTCTCATTCCTGGTTCAAACTTTTCAACCTTAGTAATGAATCTTAGAATAACAATGGAATGGGCAAAATCCTTCACTCTTGATCCACAGGTCAAAGCCATCATCAGAACTGTTCTCCAAGGTGCACATTCTATGCTGCATATTACATTACTTGATATTTACCCACAGAGCTACGGCCATAATTTCTCTAGTACTATCAAAAGTACACTATGCAGACAGCCTCTATCTTGGTCTCCCAGATGACCAAACAAGGAAACATCAAAGAGTTAAAAATGCTTTCGCAAAACTACCTCTCAGAATGAAGTGATTGGAACATATCAAGTCAGCATTGTGTAATATCCACTGGCTACCCTGCCCATCATTCAATTAATCTAGAAGTAAGGTTCAACTCTACACTCCCTCCTGAACTCTTAGATTCAGCAACGCTGCACTAAAACTAGTCCCCAACCTCAACAAGAAATGGCAAACAACCCAAATCTCTCCACCTGTATTTGGACCGCCTGGATTTGGACCACCTGACTTTGAGGAAAAAGCCCAACACTTGGCTTTTCAACCAACCACTTTGAAAGACATGGAAATAATCAACTGACTAAACACTGTGCAACAGAAATGGGCTCATTTATGACAAGCAATTTTTGAAACTCTTGGCACAACCATTCGTAGGAAACCAATTTGACCTACTCATGGAACCTCTGCTGCATCACAATAATCCACACCTTAATTTCAGTCAAATATACCACCAAGAGCAAGGAAGTGACAACACCATCACCCTCTCCTCCTCCCTGCTCATCCCTCTACTTACTCCTCACTACTAAAATATGGCAGCCTTCCACCTCCCAGACACCTGAAAATGATCTCCTAGGTCTGGTATCTTTAACAGATTCAGACACTATCCATATTCTATCAACAACAATGATGTTAGTTTTTGAACTCAACAATCTGGTGTTTGCCCAAATGGTTAACCTTCCCGGTCAGTAGCAAACACAAACAAAAAAGGGCCTAATTTACAGAGCTTTTTTCAATGGGGATGTCCCATTCAAAAGGGCTTTTGTAAATCAGGCCTATAGAGTTTTCATAATGGTACACAGGTAATGTGTACTTCCGACCTGCCAAATGTTTGTACATCTACCTATCTGACTAACACGCCCTGCCCTCCTTTCTTACATGTGCAGATAGTCCAAAGTTATTGCCAGAAGGGTGCAACATATAACCACTTTACAATACATTACACTTGCCTTCCTTGACTCTGGTAGTGTGTATGCTTTTAGTCTGATGACCCTTGCAGTTGGTGTTTGGGTCTTGTATACCATCTCTCATACTTGGCCACACTTCGGGGAGAGTACATCAGGATAGCCCACTAGCAATTGTACCATTTTGTTTTGGCTAGTCATGGTGGCAGGGTGACAACCTGAACTTGAGTTAGTAAGGGAGTCTCTCAGGTTCTTGTTTTTGTAGAGTGTCAGGAGAAGTGGATTACTAATTTCCAGCCAGGCTTTTGGCTTCATAACAGGATAGAGCTGATATGGTTTTCTTTTATCTACCTGCTGGTCTTTGTATTTGAGGCAAGGCACAACATCCGTAATAACATAGGACCTGTGCCATCTGACCTGTAACTTGTTCGGGTGGTGGGTAGTAGTACCATGTCCCCTACATGAAAAGGTGCATAACTTGGCATACTTGTATGTTTTTTCTTGGTGTGCCTGTGCCGCTTGAAGATTAACCCTAACAAGACTTTGTACATTCTCCATTTTCTCCCTGGTGTTCTCTATCAAGGGCTGATAGAGAACTCCTGTATGTGTGTACTGCCCTGGAGCACTCCAGTGCCCCTGTGACATCCCTGTATTTTCAATCGGATGGTATCCTATGAAAGGCAATGGTTTGACGGGGCCTATGTTATCTGGCAGGTGGGACAAGTCACACAAAGCTGTTTGACCTGGGTATGTTCTCTGGGCCAGTAGAATCAGTTGAGGGTAGTTTTCTGCATCTTTTCTAAGCCCAGGTGAAAGTCCGTCAGGTTGGAATTGGCTAATTCCATTGTCACTTTTCAGAACTACTTCAGGAACAGGAGTGGGTAATGGCTGGAACCTCCCCACTTGGAATTAAGTCCACTCAGTACAGAAGCCCCTTTGAGTCAATAAAATGGGGGGGGGGGGACTTATGAGTTTGCCTCTCAGTTTAAGAGACTACATTCTCATGGGCCTGTTCCAGAAGATGTGCCATTCTATGTGCTCCAGCAAACTCTATTGGAGGTCTGATAGGTAAGGAGTCTTCTCTCTGTGGCACAGTCATTTCACCAAACCCAGCTTTGGCATGCTCAGTCTCATCCTGATCTTCCACTTCTTCAATCCCTAACACTGAAATGTTTTCCCACACACATTGAGCTATGGGGTGACTGGGTTTAATGAAGAACTGTGTGCCAGAGTTTGTGTCATAACAGTGTGCTGTAAGTATGTGTGTTGTTGAAGCATTTATCGTAGAAGCATGTGTTGTAGGGCAATGTGTCTAGGAGCATGTGTTGTAGGAGCATGAACCCTGGGTGCAAGGAAGAGCACTTGTGGTGCATCTACTTTGTATGTATAGTAAGAGCATGCATATTAGGTGCATGTGTGTTTGGGGCATGTGATTAGTGTTTAGATACACAATGTTAATATCACAAATATATGTGTAGGGTTTTAATATGAAATGTACCTCCATTCTACTCATGTATTGTATTCCTCCTAAAGTGCACATTTCCATATTAAATGTGTACATTATTGTATTGAAAGTGTGCATTTATTCCACCACTTTAAAAAATGACATCAAAGTCATCAGTCACTTCCTTTGATGTGAGTTTAGAAATGTTAATTGTGTAATGTATCAATTGTACAACTCATATGGTTTGTGTACAGTACATATACAAAGTGTGCATTTATTCCATCACTTTAAAATGAAATCAAAGTCAGCTTCCACTTGGATTCAATGCAGGCTTCTAGATGCTTATTGGGTAATGTATGAAATGTAAAACTGATATGCTCATTGTGCTGTTCGTATGAAAAGTGTACTTTTAATCCATGACTTAAAAGTGACTTCAAAGCCAACAGCGACTTGCCTTTGTTGTGAGTTTTAAGATGTTAATTGTGTAATGTAGGAACTATTAGTTGCATGATGTACGAACTGCAAAATGCATACATGCTATGTACAGTTTTTATGAAATATACATATTCATTCTGTGCATGCTTGATATATAGATTCATTTTTAAACCTTAATATCTCGGAATTGGTGGAGTAGATTTTCATTTTTTTTCCAGTACATCAATTCAAGCTAAACTCTAGAGCCTTGCAAAAAATTAGGAGACTCGTAGCAGCCAATTTTGAAATATTTGGGCAGGAATCTCTTTTTTTCCTATGGGAAAACGACATGTTAAAAGCTACTCAAAACACGATCAAAGTAGACATTTTTTAAACTATGAAGGCCTTAATGTGGAAATCGGAAATGGTGCATGCTCAGGTGGCTGCCTAGAATTATTACCCTTGAATATTTTCAGATGCGTTTTTGCAATCATTAGAAAGTTTTTAAGAAAAGTCCTTTTCTGAAATGCCATAGAGTCTTCGTCTTGATCTTAACTATGACTTGCGGTAGTGTGGAGGAGTAATATATATTATAGTGTGGCAGTCGGCGCACTATATTTAAGGTGATTGCCCAGATCCATTGGAAATCTGAAAATTCTATTGCTAATAACTTTTGACTTGCCTGAGAGATTTGGCTGATATTTTCCAAACAAAATGTTTTTCGCGCCTCCCCTCCTCTCCCAGACTTGACCTTGGACATTTTGAGAAAGATTCATTATATCTGTGAATTTGACACCATCGGCCTCTCCGCGCCTTGATGCCTGCGGGCTTACGGCACGTTACAAGTCCACAGACATAGACATAGACATTACGAAAGCAAACTAATGCTGTTTTTCTGCCTACTCCCATTGATATGATGGTATGATAAGTCATTTATAACACACCTGTAAACAAATGTATCAAGGCACGACAAAACAAGGGAAGGAAGACAGAGAGAGGCCAAGACATACGACTGTACTAAAACTTGTGTCATTCAGATCGAGCAAGTGCGAGAATTAAAAGTGCAAGGGGAAAGGGAGGGGGAAGTGTAAGGCAGAGGGGAGGGGAAAACAGGCAGCCGTGCTCTGAGTAAGCGCAGCCAGGGCAGCGCAGCTCTGGGTAGTGCAAGGAGACTGGAGGGTTACAGCCCTTAGTACATGGTAGGTCCAGAGGCAGCTCAAATGTGTATCCCTTGAAAGTCCATCAAGTCACCAAACCATTAAGTAGCTCCTCTCACATTGTTCCCGCCCATGTCAATGCCTGTTGAATCATGTCAATATTAGCCAGCTTTGTAAAAATGAAACAAAAATATTTCTTTCTCTATTTCTCTTCTAGATGTCAGCCATTTGTATATAGTTTCTTCAATTTTCATTACCTATGTTGTAGATAATCAGGAGAAAATGTTGACAAAACGAAGATGCATTTTCCCATAGACAAAAAGTAAATTTTGTATCATGCTTAAGTGCAAAAACTGCTGGATGGTATTGGACCAAATAAAAAAGAAATTGAACATGATGCTTGACTTAATTTGCAGGACTTGTTTGGGGTTATTCCATCAAGTAGTTTAAAAATATTTGATGGGGAACAGGGTGTCCCCTTTTCCCCCCAAATTATAGCTGTATCTCCCATGATGCTTTGCAGCAGAGAGAATTTTCACACCATATTTGTTTGCTCTATGTAAGTGATAACCACGTTTATACCGGGGTTGTGTGAAAATAAAAAGTGTACAAAAAAACAATTTGAAGAAGGAAAATAATGAAATTGCATCTGGCTAGAGGTGAGGCAGGAGAAAGAGGATACCATGTGAAATTGGGGAGTTTGGGTGGTCTAGGGAGCTAGTTACAGTTCAGACATTTTCTCATTATCCAGGTAAGACCGGGAGAATCTTGTGAGATACCCACAGTTACAATGGAATGCTAGATCAGTGAAAATGCATCATACAAAACAAAGAGTGATAGGGGTAATGGGGAGAGCTACGGAAGATAAAGCAGATAAGGGGGCTGGGGAGAACATGGAAAGAGGAGAAAGGCACTCGGTGAGTGCCTGCGGGGGCAGGGAAGACTTTTTGATTTTTTTAGCATTTGCCTGTTATCACAGCAATACTGCAGGGTAACCATTGGCATGGGTAGTCCATTGCCCATGCATGTGTAGTTCGTTTGACATTATCGGGAGAATACTGCAGGAATCCGAAAATAGTTAATAATAATGTTAACATTTTATTTACAACAACTGTGATCACATCAACTAGGCATGTGATGTAGGTGCGCTAGATAGCGCACAACCAAGATGGCTGCTCAAGTTTGAGCTCTGTGGGGTCCGGTATAGAAGAGGCCCACATGCAAGTGTAACTCTTCTCTGTCCCCTCTCCAGACCTATGGACCTCCAATCTGATCTCTCACCTTTCCCCTTTTTCCTATTCACTCATTAATGGTAGCAGTAGATGAGAAGTACTCTTGGCACATTTCTCATCTTCTAGGTACATCATTAACGTTTATATCAATGGCATTGTAATGGCCCAGGGTCCTCAACCCAGTGTTTTTCTTTTTGACCTGTGCCTCCTGGACCTCATCAACCTCCTACCTTTTCCAGCTACATCTCCTTCTTCTCTCTCTGCACCTCCTTCACCACCTTGAATGGCGTACCACACCCCCTGTACCTCTCCTTGGAAAACCTTCAAATGTTGACCGGCTTCACTTCACCACTATGAATGCTCATTCTGCTGTCAGACATTCTTCTGACATGTGACTCCTTCTTGAAGATTTTGATCCTGACGTCCTCGCTCTCCCCGAGACATACTTCAATGCCAGCTCTGTCACTGCTTTTGACTCCCTCCTCCCTAACGGCTACAAGATCCTCTCCATGACTTAGACCAACCAATCTGGTGTTGGAGTCGCCCTGATCTTCCCAGTATGGGTCCCTACCTGTCTCATACCCCCCCAACCCTACTCCTCCTTTGAAAGTCCTGTCTGCAAGCTTGGTGTCTCTCTGACCCCCTCTCTCACCATTGCTACTATATATATAGTCCTGCAAGCACTGAGTCTGTCTTCTTTTTAAAATGAGTTGACTTTACTTCCTCTCTTCTGACTCCTACCTCTAAACTCCTCCTCCTTGGTGACTTCAACATCCACCTTGACTCCAATGTTCCTGCCTCTATACTCTTCTGTGAACTCTGTACTTCCATATCCCTCACTATTCTTCCTTCTGGCCTGACCCACTCTGCCACACACACTCTTGATGCTTTCATCCATGCTGATCTACTGTTCTCCAGCCCCCTCACCACCCCTATCTCCTGTCTGACCACTCTCTCCTCTCTTCTCATCTGGCACCTATTATACCCCGGATCAAGCCTCCACCTGCACTGCCAGCCTCCTCTGTGGTCATCTGACCAATTAAACGAGTGTCAGCTGCTGCGTTTGCCTCTGCATTCATCCCCCTGATCATCTTGCTATCAATAATACTCTTGACATTCTTGTCCCTGTCATTAGGATCCGACTGAATCCTGCGTCCAAGCAAAACAGTTGGTATGACTCTGATCTAGCCGCTCTGAAGTGCCAGTGCAGAATTGCTGAATGGAAGTGACAGGCCTCGGGTTCATCCTCTGACATATGGGCCTGCCACCTTCTCCAAAGGTAATGAAGGCGTCTCTCTATTCGTTCCAAGAAAAGGCCCCACATCCAGCCCCGTATCTCTGGAGCTTCTAAAAACACAGATGAACTATTCAAAATCTGCAAGAAACTTGCCAATCCATCTGCAGTGTCCACCTCACATCTACCCTATCAGGCCCTCTGTTCTGCACTGGCCACCCATTTCACCTCTAAAATTCAGGACATTCTGACCTCTCTCTCTTCTATTCCCCCCTCTTCCCCTCCTTGGCCTCTACTCCACCTCCACCCACTCTCTCCTCCTTCTCCCCTATCTCAACAGATGAGGTTTTTAGAGTATTCAGCTCTATGAAGGTCTCATCCAAACAGATGTCTCTCTGTTCTTCCAGCACCATTAAGGACAACATCACCTCCCTTGCTCCAGCTCTTGCTGTCTTCTGCAACCTTTCTTCATCCTTTGACTCTTTGCCTTCCTCCCTCAAGCACTCCCTTGAGTACCCCCTCCTAAAAAACCTTCAGCCGACCCGCATGTCCGGCCAACAACTGCCCTATCTCTATTAAATACTTCCTTGGAAAACTTGTGGAAATGTTTGTCTTCCTCCAACTGACCCAACACACTGAGCTCATTGGTTGTTTACATGACCATCAGTCTGGATTCCGAGGATCCAGAGGCATGGAAACTGTTCTCCTGAAAACTTGTGAGGAACTGCTCACAAACATTCCTGCTGTTTTCTTTCTCCTTGACCCCCCCTCTGCCTTTGACACAGCAACTATTCTATCCTCATAAAGTGGGTCCATGATACCCTTGGTAACTCAGACCGGCACTGGATTGGTTGACCTCTTTCCTCACCAACTGCCCTTCCCAGGTGTTCCTGGGCTCCTTCTCCTCCACCACTACTGTCAATGTCTTGTGTCACCAGGGCTCCATCCTCTCACCTTTGCTTTTCAACATCTACCTTGCACATCTTGCTCACCTGATCTCTGCCTTTTCTCCTCATTTGTCTCAGGAGGATAGCTCAGGGGCAAAGTAATCACCTTGGAAGCAAGACGACATGGAGCAACACAGGTTCGATCCCCGGGTCCCCGCTTAGAAACCTCTGGGTATTAAGCATGTTATAAATAACCTATCATATATCATATATATATATATCATATCATATATTTCCATTGTTACGCTGATGACACACAACGCTTCTTCAAGCTCCCCTCTTCCTCCTCTATCATCCCTGACTGCCTGTCTGCTATTCAGTCTTGGTACACCTCCAATAATATCTGTCTTAATGCCAGTAAAACTGAGATGCTTCCTATATCGGGAATCCTGTTCCCTGTTTCCATCCTGCACTTCGGCCACCCTCTATGGACTCACCTCTCTCTCCTTCTGCTGAAACCAGAAACCTTGGGGTCATCTTCGATTCCTCTCTCTTCTTTGCTCCTCACATCTTGGACCTTTCCAAGAAGGCTCATTTTCATCTTCACCTCCATGGAGGCATTCTTTCTTTCCTCACCTTCCCCAAAAAGCTCAATTTCTATAGCGCTCTGGTCCTCTCCAGACTGAATTACTGAAACAGCCTCTTCCTCAACCTGCCTCTTTCGTCACTGTCCTCTTCAACTAATCTAGAATAGAGATGCCTGCCGATTGGGCTATCTGCATAACTGATAGGCCTATGGTGGACCAGCAGGCTTTAGCCGGCCCACCCGCTTTCAAAGGCCCACTTTTCTAAGGTCCCTGTCCACTGTCTGGCCGTGTCTGTGGGTCTCTGGGGGTCCTCTCCAACACCTCCCACCAACATACACATGGAGGCCGAGGAAACCACCATGTTCCCTGGACTCACAGTGAAAAATGGACTTCCAAACTCCCGTCTGAATGTCATCTCCTATTACTAGCTTCTCAAATCCTTCCCTCTGCACCGGGTCTGGCTACCTCTCACTTTACCTGCTCTTCATTTTATCTAGCCTGCCAGTAACTGAATGTGTCAGCTGCCCTGTTTTAAAGTCGAATTTAGCCCGTCCAGTGTGCTGCATTTCACCTGCACTTGTTTAAATTCGGATTCAGTCTGTTCAGTAGGCTGCATTTCACCTGCCCTGTTTTAAAGTCTAATTTAGCCTATCCAGGGTGCTGAATTTCTCCTCTGCTGTTTTAAAGTCGAATTTAGCCTTCCAGTGTGCTGCATTTCACCTGCCCTGTTTTAAAGTCGAATTTAGCCTGTCCTGTGTGCTGCATTTCACCTGTCCTATCTTAAAGTCAGATGTAGCCTGTCTAGTGTGCTGCATTTCACTTGCCATCTGTATAATCAATTTTAGTTGTGCTTTGCGGCTGTTTGTGCTCCCACAAAGTGTACCTCCCTCTGTCTCCCCCCCTCCTCCAAGTGCATTTGTGCTTCAGCCTAGCAAGTGTCCCCCCTCCACTTCTGCCTACCATGTCACTATCAATCTCTCCTATTCTCTACAACTATTTCACAATCTTGTATCCTTCTCCTGTCACTAATCTGGCTAGAAGAAACTTTAGAAGCACACTCTGGGGTCCAACCCAGGCCTTCCTATTGCAACACCTATGTCATTGCTTCCGCCAGAGAGACATCACTTCTTCTCCCATTAATGGTGGCACTCGCTGGGAGGTCCTCCTTGACATTCTCACCATTTCCAGAGTCATCATTAATGTCTATCTCAACGGAACCATCATGGTTCCAGGTCCTTAACCCAACCCTCTTCTCTTTAATAGACTCCTCCATCGCCTCTCTAATCTTACCTCCCCATCAGGCCAGGCTCACTGTGCCTTCCTCCTCCTCTGCACAGGGCCCTTTGCCCAGTACACCTTCCACCTCCTCCTCTGTGCAGGTGCCTGAGCCTTGCCCCACTGCCCCAGACCCCTTGTTGGCATTGACTCCTCCTCCAACCACTACTATCTCTCTGGCCCTCTTGCCACCCTCGGAGGGGACCACTGTCCCATGCGCCCCTCCCCCCACCGCAGAAGACCTTTGAGGACAGCATGCTAATCCACATTGCCACCCTTAACACTCGCTCGGCTGTAAAACACTCAACCGATATCTGCAACCTCCTCGAAATCGGAACTTGATGTGCTCACCATCACTGAGACATAGTTCAAGAACAGCTCTGTCACAAGCTTTGACACTCTCCTCCCTGAAGGCTACAAAATCCTTTTCTGCTCAGAGGCTAAAGAAGGCAGGTGGTAGAGTAGCACTGTTCTTCCCTGAATGGATACCTTTTTCTATTATCTCAATTCAGGACTACCTCCCCTTTGAGTGCCTCGTCTGCAGGCTCTCACTCTCTCCTAAATATTCTCTCCTCATGGCCACTTTCCATCAGCCTCCTGGACAGCTCACTCTCTTCCTTTCAAAACGGGCCGACCTAGCCTCTTCTCTACTCGCCTCCCCCTCTCAATTCCTCCTGCTGGGCGACATCAACATCCACCTTGACTCTCCTGACTTGTCAGGACCTTTCTGCAATCTATGCGACTCTCTCCCTCTCTATTATACCCCATGGCTCCACTCACACCATGGGCCATGTTGGGTGTCTTGACCCATGCTCAAGTTATTAAGCTACAAAATTTGTGCTGTGGGCTTAGGAAATCCAAGAGGGCGGAAAAGCCCACATTTGCGCCAGAATCCTGGAGAACCGTGCAGTTTTGCGCACAGCAAAATGGTCCCCTGACTTGCCACCCATCAGTGCTAAGGAATATGGTGCTGTTCAAAATCTGTTAACCAAACCAGGCCAAAGAAAGACTTACTAAGAGGTGGATACAATGTAAAACAATATTCTGAAATGACTTGAAGGAAGTAATTGTCTAATGTATGTATTGAAAATAGCTGGAGATGTCAGCAGCATAAGTGAATTTGAGTTTAAAGCCACTAAAATCGAAATGTTTAGAATAAATGAGTGACCTACTGTTGAGTGTCACATAGTTTGCAATTGTTTAAATGTCATAGTTTTGAACTTAGAATCAGTGTTCTAGCTGCATGTGTAAAAATTGCAAGTTTGGTTTGAATGTAGAAAACTGGGAACCAAAGTGACACTTAGCTGAAGCCTGGCTTAAAGAGATTGAATTCTGCCTGACAACTACCCCCGACAGGAGTTGAAACTTGATCAGCATCCGTGTTCCCAGGCCTGGCTGCATTCTGCTGCCCCTGCCAAAAGGAGATGACACCTCTCTGATTAAATCAGGGGAGGAGCACCTAGGATGCAGGAAACTGAACAAAGCACTGTCTTGGGCTCAGGCAAATGTGATATTGGGGGGGGTCGTAAAATAGCTTCCTCTTGGGAGAAGTGGGAGGAGAAGGGCCTCTGTGAGCAAGCTGAGCTTGGGTGAAGTGGACAAACCAGAAATTCCACCATGTGCTTTGGAAAACCACACCCCTTTGGGGCCAGAGCATAATTTTAAAAAGACAGATAATTCATAGTGCAGACTTGTAAAAATTATATAAATAATATCATCATTCTTGTGATTTTTCTGTGCACATTTTAAGAGGTGTCAGGACTCTGTGGTATGTTCTGGGGAGTAGTAGCGGAAAATAAGGTTGTTACTCCAAATGTATGCATGTTAAAAATATGACACTTTATCATCTGAAACCCATATCCCTTGTTCACATGTGTGTAAAATCTGGAAAGGTTTAGAGGCCGTTATCTGGATGAAAAGGGCAGAATTCTGTCAAAAGTGGACACAACATCTTACAAAGACAGGGATCGGACGGTTTGGTGCTACAGAAAATATGTTAACTGGACATATAATATTAGAAAAATGGTGCATAGATAAATGGGTATTTGGATCAAATATAGATTTGTGTGCAATTTGACAAGGGGAGGACCCTCTGACCCATAAACCTACCTCATCACTCTGACTCACTGTTCCTTTCTCAAATCAGGTCGAAGAGAAATCCTTGACCTATCAAATCGTGAGTGGGTTGGGCAAAGAAAGTTAGCATCCACAACCATTTTCAAAAGACATACAAAGAGCCACTGCAAGCCAGACAGGGACATTCACTTTCCACTTTCTTGCGGGACGCTTTGCCGGAGACTCCAGACTTCAAATCCATCAATCTCCAGAGACCAGAGAAACAGAGAGACCAGATCGCTGTGCAGTGCTGAGAGCTGACCCAGATCGCTGTGAGCAGAACCAGAGAACCAGTACCGAGTGGTGAGAGAACCGCAGCCAATCCTGACCCAATCCGTGACGAAGTCGCATTCCTGTTCAAAATATAGTGTGAGTACTCAGCCAGAACTGTGCAAAACCAATCTCTTAGTTTAAAATAATCTAATTCAAACTATTTTAACCTATTGAGAACTGCATCATAGAAATCATGTCCCTCCTTTTGATTCAAAGCTGCAAAACTGTCATCTGTCATTCTGAGCTTTACTTTTATTTTGAGAATCTACCTTCACGAAATCGTCTGTATCTCTCGGAAAAAGTGCTGCGATTTGCGATTTGGCTCAAATTTCTTCACGTGTCAAAATAGCAGCTTCTTGCTTTCCTTTGCTGAAATTCGTTTGCAACCTGACAATCATTCATAGAGCATTGCTAAAGTGACCCTGAACTAATTTAAAGTAGCTATCACCCACCCTGAATCTCTTATAGGGAATTAAAATCATTTTTAGCATATTTTTCCCTTCTTTGCATACCACCTTTAAAGTACTTTGCCTGTTTTTAAAATCATCCGTTTTCTCTAAGCTTGCTAGGGGGGAACTGAATTTGTACTGTGATTGTATTCCTGAAGACTGTGACACCGATTCATGGAATAATTAGCGCAGCGCAAGTGGCCAAAAACGTGCGAATCGCAGTGGAATAGCGAAAATCGCAGTGCAAGTGCGAAAATTGCACGAAAAGCAGCGCACATCGATTCATGGAAGGCCGTGCGCGAGAAAACCATCGGATGTGCGATAATAAAGTGCGCGGCGCACGTTGGCGCACAGGCCATCTAACTGCGTGTGCCAGGTCACAGAGGAAATCGCACAGGCCACAGCGAAAATCGCACAAAGCGCGGCGCACGCTACAAAAGTAGGAGGAACACGGGCGTAACACTCGGAATGGGGAACAACTTGCGAAAATGTGGGCGTCACGGGGGAAGTAAAGGGTGCAAGTGCGCGGAACGCCCAAACGCTCGCCTACAACACGTATTCATGGAATAGAATAGGACAAAAAAGCGCACGCTCAAACCAGCGCACATGCACAAACACGACCGCCACAAGAAAGCAGGCGGTAGCGTCTCTGCGCCTGGAAGAAATGTGCGCCAAAAGGTGCGCCAACAAATAGCACCTATATACTGCCATGATGAATGTCCCATACTGTGGCCCTCCAGGACAAATGACGTGCAAAGGGGTACCCACAAACACGGACACCCACTGACAAAAAATAAGTGTGCGTGTATACCGGGGTGCACGGGAAGTCTCACACACGAATTGGCCGGGTATGTGGATTTCAGGGGTGCGCGGGAAGTTCCACACGTGATTTGTCAGGGTACGTGGATTTCAGGGGTGCGCGGGAAGTTCCACACGCGATTTGGCTGTGTACGTGGATTTCAGGGGTGCGCGGGAAGTCCCACACGCGATTTGGCCGGGTACGTGGATTTCAAGGGTGCGCGGGAAGTTCCACACGCCATTTGTCAGGGTACGTGGATTTCAGTGGTGCGCGGGAAGTTCCACACGCAATTTGGCCGTGTACGTGGATTTCAGGGGTGCGCGGGAAGTACCACACGCGATTTGGCCGGGTACGTGGATTTCAGGGGTGCGCGGGAAGTTCCACACGCGATTTGTCAGGGTACGTGGATTTCAGGGGTGCGCGGGAAGTTCCACACGCGATTTGTCAGGGTACGTGGATTTCAGTTGTGCGCGGGAAATTCAACACGCGATTTGGCTGTGTGCTCCCAGGTATTCCCTGTACACCCTCCACGGCCCCTGCAGGCAGCACACACCACAGGGGACTACCCTGCTCATGTCACCCAGCACCCCCACCCCCCAGCATCCAGGGGCACCCTCCACCAGACTCCCACTCATGTCTCCCACCACCCCCACCCCCCAGCATCCAGGGGCACCCTCCACCAGGCCCCCACTCATGTCTCCCACCACCCCCACCCCCCAGCAGTGCAGGTGCACCCTCCACCAGGCCCCCACTCATGTCTCCCACCCCCCCACCCCCCAGCAGTGCAGGGGCACCCTCCACCAGGCCCCCACTCATGTCTCCCACCACCCCCACCCCCCAGCATCCAGGGGCACCTTCCACCAGGCCCCCACTCATGTCTCCCACCACCCCCACCCCCCAGCAGTGCAGAGGCACACTCCACCAGGCCCCCACTAATGTCTCCCACCACCCAGCCACCAGGGGCACCCTCCACCAGGCCCCCACTCATGTCCCCTATTACCCCCACACCCCAGCAGTGCAGGGGCACCCTCCACCAGGCCCCCACTCATGTCCCCCTGCACCCCCACCCCCCAGCATCCAGGGGCACTCTCCACCAGGCCCCCACTCATGTCCCCTATCACCCCCACCCCCCGCCACCAGGGGCAGCCTCCACCAGGCCCCCACTCATGTCTCCCACCACCCCCACCCCCCAGCATCCAGGGGCACCCTCCACCAGGTCCCCACTCATGTCTCCCACCACCCCCACCCCCAAGCAGTGCTGGGGCACCCTCCACCAGGCCCCCACTCATATCCCCCTGCACCCCCACCCCCCAGCATCCAGGGGCACCCTCCACCAGGCCCCCACTCATGTGCCCCTGCACCCCCACCCCCCAGCATCCAGGGGCACCCTCCACCAGGCCCCACTCATGTTCCCCTGCACCCCCACCCCCCCAGCATCCAGGGGCACCCTCCACCAGGCCCCCACTCATGTCCCCCTGCACCCCTACACCCCAGCATCCAGGGGCACCCTCCACCAGGCCCCCACTCATGTCTCCCACCACCCCCACCCCCCAGCATCCAGGGGCAGCCTCCACAAGGCCCCCACTCATGTCTCCCACCACCCCCACCCCCCAGCATCCAGGGGCACCCTCCACCAGGCCCCCACTCATGTCTCCCACCACCCCCACTCCCCAGCAGTGCAGGGGCACACTTCACCAGGCCCCCACTCATGTTCCCCTGCACCCCACCCCCCAGCCACCAGGGGCAGCCTCCACCAGGCCCCCACTCATGTCTCCCACCACCCCCACCCCCCAGCATCCAGGGGCAGCCTCCACCAGGCCCCCACTCATGTCTCCCACCACCCCCACCCCCCAGCAGTGCAGAGGCAGCCTCCACCAGGCCCCCACTCATGGTTCCCACCCACCCCCACCCCCCAGCCACCAGGGGCACCCTCCACCAGGCCCCCACTCATGTCTCCCACCACCCCCACCCCCCAGCATCCAGGGGCACCCTCCACCAGGCCCCCACTCATGTCTCCCACCACCCCCACCCCCCAGCATCCAGGGGCAGCCTCCACCATGCCCCCACTCATGTCTCCCACCACCTCCACCCCCCAGCATCCAGGGGCACCCTCCACCAGGCCCCCACTCATGTCTCCCACCACCCCCACCCCCCAGCAGGGCAGGGGCACCCTCCACCAGGCCCCCAATCATGTTCCCCTGCACCCCCACCCCCCAGCCACCAGGGGCCGCCTCCACCAGGCCCCCACTCATGTCTCCCACCACCCCCACCCCCAGCATCCAGGGGCAGCCTCCACCAGGCCCCCACTCATGTCTCCCACCACCCCCACCCCCCAGCATCCAGGGGCACCCTCCACCAGGCCCCCACTCATGTCTCCCACCACGCCCACCCCCCAGCATCCAGGGGCACCCTCCAACAGGCCCCCACTCATGTTCCCCTGCACCCCCACCCCCCAGCCACCAGGGGTAGCCTCCACCAGGCCCCCACTCATGTCTCTCACCACCCCCACCCCCCAGCATACAGGGGCACCCTCCAACAGGCCCCCACTCATGTCTCCCACCACCCCCACCCCCCAGCAGTGCAGGGGCAGCCTCCACCAGGCCCCCACCCATGGCCCCTATCACCCCCACACCCCGCCACCAGGGGCAGCCTCCACCAGGCCCCCACTCATGTCTCCCACCACCCCCACCCCCCAGCCACCAGGGGCAGCCTCCACCAGGCCCCCACTCATGTCTCCCACCACCCCCACCACCCAGCCACCAGAGGCACCCTCCACCAGGCCCCCACTCATGTCCCCTATCACCCCCACATCCCAGCAGTGCAGGGGCACCCTCCACCAGGCCCCCACTCATGTCCCCCTGCACCCCCACCCCCCAGCATCCAGGGGCACCCTCCACCAGGCCCCCACTCATGTCCCCTATCACCCCCACCCCCCGCCACCAGGGGCAGCCTCCACCAGGCCCCCACTCATGTCTCCCACCACCCCCACCCCCCATCCACCAGGGGCAGACTCCACCAGGCCCCCACTCATGTCTCCCACCACCCCCACCCCCCAGCCACCAGGGGCACCCTCCACCAGGCCCCCACTCATGTCTCCCACCACCCCCACCCCCCAGCATCCAGGGGCACCCTCCACCAGGCCCCCACTCATGTTCCCCTGCACCCCCACCCCCCAGCCACCAGGGGCAGCCTCCGCCAGGCCCCCACTCATGTCTCCCACCACCCCCACCCCCAGCATCCAGGGGAACTCTCCACCAGGCCCCCACTCATGTCTCCCACCACCCCCACCCCCCAGCAGTGCAGGGGCAGCCTCCACCAGGCCCCCACCCATGGCCCCTATCACACCCACCCCCCGCCACCAGGGGCAGCCTCCACCAGGCCCCCACTCATGTCTCCCACCACCCCCACCCCCCAGCCACCAGGGGCAGCCTCCACCAGGCCCCCACTCATGTCTCCCACCACCCCCACCACCCAGCCACCAGGGGCAGCCTCCACCAGGCCCCCACTCATGTCTCCCACCACCCCCACCCCCCAGCATCCAGGGGCACCCTCCACCAGGCCCCCACTCATGTCTCCCACCACCCCCACCCCCCAGCAGTGCAGGGGCAGCCTCCACCAGGCCCCCACCCATGGCCCCTATCACCCCCACCCCCAGCCACCAGGGGCAGCCTCCACCAGGCCCCCACTCATGTCTCACACCACCCCCACCCCCCAGCCACCAGGGGCACCCTCCACCAGGCCCCCACTCATGTCTCCCACCACCCCCACCACCCAGCCACCAGGGGCACCCTCCACCAGGCCCTCACTCATGTCCCCTATCACCCCCACCCCCCAGCAGTGCAGGGGCACCCTCCACCAGGCCCCCACTCATGTCCCCCTGCACCCCCACCCCCCAGCATCCAGGGGCACCCTCCACCAGGCCCCCACTCATGTCCCCTATCACCCCCACCCCCCCGCCACCCAGGGCAGCCTCCACCAGGCCCCCACTCATGTCTCCCACCACCCCCCACCCCCCAGCATCCAGGGGCACCTTCCACCAGGCCCCCACTCATGTCTCCCACCACCCCCACCCCCCAGCAGTGCAGGGGCACCCTCCACCAGGCCCCCACTCATGTCCCCCTGCACCCCCACCCCCAGCATCCAGGGACACCCTCCACCAGGCCCCCACTCATGTCCCCCTGCACCCCCACCCCCCAGCATCCAGGGGCACCCTCCACCAGGCCCCCACTCATGTCCCCCTGCACCCCCAGCCACCAGGGGCAGCCTCCACCAGGCCCCCACTCATGTCTCCCACCACCCCCACCCCCCAGCATCCAGGGGCAGCCCCCACCAGGCCCCCACTCATGTCTCCCACCACCCCCACCTCCCAGCATCCAGGGGCACCCTCCACCAGGCCCCCACTCATGTCTCCCACCACCCCCACCCCCCAGCAGTGCAGGGGCACCCTCCACCAGGCCCCCACTCATGTTCCCCTGCACCCCCACCCCCCAGCCACCAGGGGCAGCCTCCACCAGGCCCCCACTCATGTCCCCCTGCACCCAGCTCCTCACAATCACCAACCATGTGCGTAATGGTCAGCCTCCACAGCCAAAAGGCCCTACCAAGTAACCCATTCACCCACATGGAAATGAAAATGACATGTTACACCCCCAATGTACATAAAGCAAATGAACCCATGTCTGTCACACACAATGGTTGCAAATGAATTTGAAAACACCCAACATGACATGCATGAAACCAATGAGATGATACCACACAGTGAAGTATGAAAACAAAAATGTATTTAAAAAATATGAATGCAAAAGAAATGAAACAAACTACAATGCCAATGAAAAAAAGAAAAGGTGCATGTCCGTCCCAAAAAATGAAAAACACAAAATCCAAAAAAAATGTACTTCAAAGTCACATTAAAAATGAAATCAATCCGACAGAAAAAAAATAAAATCCAAACACCATTGCTCCATGGAGAAGAAAAAATAAAATTAAAAAATAAAACAATCCAATGAAGAACTATGTACACAATATCCAAGGGTCCATGAGCCCAACTGAACAAAGGAAACCTACTAAAAACCCTAACAAAAAAGCAACTATATACAAAAAGTGGAGCTGTGTCCGTCAACTCCAAATCATAACAATAAACAAAGGAAACCTAAAACTAAAGAACTATATACAAAGGCGGCGGGCAAGTCCAGTGGCTCACCCCGTAGTGTTCTGGGCCAGGGCATCATCAAACTCCTCGTCTATGTCCCGGAGGCGGTCCTGTTCCATGGCCCCGAGGGTCCGCAGGGACGATGCCATCTGCTCCTCCAACCCCCTGCGGATTGCCTCGAGGCACTCGGCCCGCCTCAGGGCCCTCTGCATGGAGTTCTCCGCCCTGACCATCGTGAGCCGCTCCTCTTCCGCCCACCGCCGCTCCGCACCTATCTGCTGGCCCAACCGCAGCCACACGGAAGACACTTCCTGTCCTGGGTCCTCCTGCCCTCCGGCCGATGCCTCCCCCTCCGATGTTGAAGGCCCCGAGCCATGATGCCTCCCACGTTGACTCTGCTGCTGCCTCCGACGCAACTGCCTCTGCCAGCACGACAGCATCCAGGCTGATGGAATCCACCGACGCCGTCGTGCACGTGCCCTGCCTGATGATGCCGGCACATCCTCCATCTGCTGGGGTACAGTTGCTGTGGTGTCCACCCCTGCTTGACCTCCGACTCCCGACTGTGGCAGGGATGGGATCCCCACCGAGCTGGCTGCATAGGTCAGGGCAGGTCCAAAGGGGGCCCTGGTGGCATCTGGGCCGGAAGACGACAAGGAGAATGACTGGCGTATAGCCTCCACAGAGGAGGAGAGGGCCGCCAGATTGGCCGACACATGCAGGAAACCCTCGAACATGGAAGATCCCAATTGGGCCACGTCGGCACGGTGCCCTTCGTGATGATGTGCGTGCTCATCCCGGGAAGCACGCACGTCATCACAAATTGCACCTGCGCGCATCGCATCCCCAATCAGGACCTTCTCCATACAGACACGGGTCCCCTCGTCCGCAGGTGGAGGGGAGTCAGGTGACATGGATATCTCCTCTACATGCGGACGGGCCTGGGACGGGGCAACCCTGCTGGTGCATGGTGGTGCACTCACAGGGTCAGGGACAGCGACATGCACAGGCCCCTCCACGGTGACCTGTGCTGCCTCCAGCCCCTGGCCCTGGACTGCACCACTTGCACCAGCAGGGAAGCCCCCACCAGGCCCCATGTGTGCCCCTGTGGCGGCCTCCTCCTCCTCTGTGGAAACCACCAACCTGGATGGCTCCTCACCGTCTTCCACCATAGCAGGCCCCTGTGGGGTCTCACCCACCCCTTCCGCTGCCGCCGTGGGGGCATCCCCGCCCCCTTGCTCAACAGCGCCGTCTCCGCCCTCTTCTTCACTAGCCGCTGTGTAGAGGGAGACAAAGAACACAAGCATCAGGGTACTGTACAATGGTCCCCTAGACAGGAAGCAATAGCAGATGAGTACCACTGTCAAAGTACACTTCCATCATGTCCCTCCACAACACATGGGTCAGTCCAGGCAAAACACACACAGTAACAGGCATGGTGCATGCCATGGACATTTCCATACATGTCCAATGGACTCTTGAAACATACAATGATATGGAACTCACATGCATCATGGGTCATGCCTATCACATGCACACACTTCACCTCAGTCACATCCATCTGGCCCCATACACCCCAAACACAGCGGATACAAGGGTAACTAGGCTGCATCAGTGAATCTGTGCATTGTGACACACATGTGTCATGCATCCATGGCATGCACAAGACACAGACACGCAGGTCAGGCACACAGACATGGCTACCATATATGTACCTGCCATCAGCACCCATCCCTCACCCCCACCCATGTCCAGGAACAGAGACTGGCATGCTCACAGGTCTGAAAGCTGCATAGGGCTCCCCATGTGGCATTTAAACACATGCAACAACCATGTGGTTCACACATCACTGGTTGCACATGCATTACCATGATGTCCCTCCACACATACATGCATACATGGCCTATGTCACACATACAGGCAAGTATCAGACAACCAGCACACCGCAACATGCCCTGTCTCACACAGCAATGCTTGGACACTTACCGCTCAACTCCAGACGGGTCTCCCTCTCAAGGATCTGGGCATGGAGCGCTGGGCGTACGCGTTCCAGGACCCTCATCTGGATGGAACTCATGCGGCCCCGGCCCCCCTCCACGAGGCGCCGGGCATTCAAGAGGGTCCTGGACCTCAAGTCCTCCCAGCGCTTCTTGATCTTCTGGACGTCGCGGGTTGCCACCCCCTCCGCGTTGATGGCAACCACACAGTCGGCCCAGATCCTCTCCCGTCCTTCCTTGCTGGTGCGGGACGATCCAAAGAGGGCATCATACTGCCCCAGGACATGCTCCACCAGGACACCAACTTCGGTGGCAGTGAAGCTGGTGCCCCTCTGCTCCTCTGCCCTGGGGTTGCCACTGGTGCCAGATGTGGAAGTGCCCGACATGGCAACCCCAGAGGCAGGTGTGGCTGGGCAACTGGGTCCTGGGGCTGGGCTGTGGAGCGATGTAATCCCAGTCGGGAGTCTTCAGTTCCAGCAGGGGTGGACACAGCAACTGGACCCCTGCAGATGACTGATGTGCAGGCACCAAATGGCAGGGCACGGTGGCAGCAGGCAGGCAGGCAGGCAGCAGCACATGGCACGTGGGAGGCTGCTCGGGGCACTGGGGGGGCAGTAATTCGGCCTTCTGGGCAGGAGTATGGTCTTCCTTGTGTTTTCGCGTGGCCAGCTTGATACGGAGTGATTTGGCACGTGAAAATCCTGCACGTCAGCGTGAAATTCGAGGAAAGGCCCTTAGCGCGTAAGCGCGTCAGCACGCATACGCGATTCCATTGGACCAAAGGCCCTCAGCGCGTAAGCGCGTCTGTAACGTGACCCACACGGGTGTTTCCCACACAGCACGTGATGACAGAGCACTTGTGGAAAGGCTGCACGTCAGAGTGTCATCGCGTATAATTGGACAGCACGTCAGAGTGTCATCGCGTGTAATTGGACAAAAGTGCGCGTACACGCGATTGGCCTATGTACGTGTATATCAGGGGTGTGCGGGTACTTACACACGCAAGTACGTCAGCGCACCTGTATCCCGGGGTGCGCGGGAATTTCCACACGCTATTGGATTGGGTACTGGATTTCAGGGGTGCGCGGGTCACACGCTCGCCTACAACACGCCCAACGCATAAATTAGCGCGCTAACAAAATAAGCTCAGACCCAGGATGAACATACCGTTCCTAGCAGCAGTGGGCGTGGGCTACCAAAGGAGCAGGAGGAGGATAGTCAGGGCCAGAATATTCACACCCAGAACCAGCCTTTTCGGGATGCCTGATGACCAGGTGTATGGGAGGTACAGGTTTCCACCACACATAATACTGGACCTGGTGAGTGAGTGGGAGGATGACCTCACATCACCCACCCTGTGCTCCCAAGCACTCAGCCCCCTGGAGAAGGTCCTCAATGTACTGCACTTCTTAGACACTGGATCATTTCAGCGGACAAGTGCCATAGTGGGTGGGGTATCACACGCCACCCAGTCACGCTGCCTACACCAGGTCTTGAACATCATCACTGCATGGCCATCAGTCCGCAGGCACATATACCTGCCCAGAACACCTGCAGAAAGGCATGCTGCCGCCCTGGAGTTTTACGGTGTGGCACGATTCCCCAAAGTGCTGGGTGCCATCGACTGCACCCATGTGGCTCTACGTCCCCCCAGGGCATCAGAGCACATCTATAGGAACCGCAAGCACTGGCATTCCATCAACGTGCAGGTAGTATGTAATGCCAAGGGAATCATCACCTCAGTATATGCCAACTATCCAGGCTCCACCCACGACAGCTTCATTTACCGAATGTCCACCCTAAGCCGGGACCTAGAAGCTGGGCGGCATGGCGATACATGGCTGCTTGGTGAGTATGAATGCCACTGCACATGCATGCATGTCAGATACTGAGCAAGGTCACAACCCCACCAATGATACCAATCACCACCTCCACAGGGGACAGTGCCTACCCTCTCAGCCCCCACATGATGACGCCAATTCGGAACCCCACCACGCCACCCCAGGTAAGATATAACACAGCCCACATTACAACCCGGGGCATAGTGGAGCGCACATTCGGAGTGCTAAAGTCACACTTTCGCTCCCTTGACCGTTCTGGCGGGCAGCTGTTGTACGCTCCCCCAGTAGTGTGCAGGATCATAGTGGCAGCATGTGTTCTGCACAACGTTGCAACACGCCGGGGCCTGGCCGTGGACATGGTGGTGGCCCCACATCCCCAACCACATGCACAGCCGCTGCGCATGGGAGGGGAAAGGGCACGGGGGGAGGCAGCCCATACACAGCTAGTGGCTAATTACTTCACATAGAAATCACACCCCTGTGGAGTGCACACTGCCCTGGCACATTCCATCTGACAATCAATGATGACTCAACCTGACACTGATCCTGAATGTCTGGAGAATCAACCGTGAAAACCATGTCAGCCTGAGATTGTTCACCTGGCAGTGTTACAATGTGTGCATCCCTACCCACACAGACACCACCAATGCAGGTTTGTGAAGAAACACATTCAAGCAGCTAAAATGAATACCCACTTGCAAAATGCAACAAGAGGACAGTGCCATGTCAGCCAACCCATCCCCAGCACCGCCACACGACACACAGTGCCATGTCATGCTATTTGCAGGTAAACAAAGTAATCCCCACAACATGACACTAGTGTCACAATGTACAGTGTCCCTAATTGAAACTTGCAACACCTGAAATGCTCACAGTAATGCAGGACCAACAACAAACTTGAGCAGGTACTACCATTAACATGACATCACAAATGTAATAAATTAGTACTCTCATCACCTGGAAATGCCTGCACTCCCACCACTACCAACTGTGCAGTGTTGGCGCCATGTAGAGTTGTAGGTGCACTGCTGCCAACATGGACCCCATCTCCAAACTAGAGGGCCTTGTGTAGACATGAGGAAGGGACCTGCAAATTGGGAGGTAGACACAGATGATGAGTTACACATCAATGCAACATGCAGTGTACAACACAACAGCAATATGCACTAGGAATGTATACACAGTATTGACTAGACTACCCACACATGTAGTGGGAGTCCAATGTCACTATGTACGTCAATTTCACTTGGGCACACCCTTTGCAAGCCCATGGAAACGGGAAGCAGGAGGGGTGTGTGTGACTCAAACCCAAGCATCTGAACCAAATACATGACAAGCCTGCATGTGCCCAGCCACAATGCAGCGTATGCCCACAGGAACCACGGAAGGCAACACATTGTCCCAAAAAAATTGGGAAAAATAAAAATAAAAATAAAAAAAATAAAAAATGGCCATTGATGGGCCCGGGGGGGTTGGGAAGGCCACCCAGGAGGTCCGAGGACAGGGTGCACACCAAAACCCACCTGTGTGGATCCTGGGGAAAAAAAACACCTCCATGGGCTCATGGCCCACACGGCTACCCTATTGTGGGAGTATCACTGCTGTCGCTATTATCACCCTGTGCAGCTGCATCCGGAGGTGGTTGCACTATGGGAGGCAGCCCACGAAAGGCCCTAGTCTGCTCCTCCATGGCTGCAAGCATGCGGGTGTGGTAGGTCTCGTTCTGGAGGATGAGTGTGCGGAGGTCCCCATGCAACAACTCACGGGATGCCCGGACCTCCGCCCTCGCTGCCTGCATCTCAGCTGAGAGCGTACGGGTGAGACGCTCCAGCTGCTGTTCTGTCCTTTGGTGTGTTGAAGCCTCAAGCTCAACAAGAGTCGTCCTGAGGTGAAGGAGCTCCTGCCTCAGGGCTTCCCTGTGGCCCTGGGACTCTATGGAGATGGCCTCCTGCAGAGTCGCCAGTGCCGCCCGCCTGTCCCTGTTGGACGTCAACATGTCCTCCCTGTGTGACTGGCAGATGGAGTCGGTTGCCTGCTGTAGTCGCTCCATCAGCCTTTCAGGGGGGACAATGGAAGTGGCCACCCTATCCATGGCCTGAGCCATCATCTCGGATGATGCCGCCTGTTGGGTTGCCATACCGTAAATGGATTGCTCCCATGCGGTATTTCCAGGTGGCGTACGGCCACCACGTCGGAGGGCACCACACCTGTCTGGGGCAAGGCAAACTGCGCCTTGCTGTGCCGGCACTGCCTGAGGCTGCAGGACTGCATTCCCCCTCTGATCTGCTGGCCCAGGAACAGGATCAGATGTCGCGGAGTGTGACCCTGCATCCGTAATCACCAAAGGCGTAGCTGCCAACACTGACATCCCCATTGAGGGTTCTGACCCTGGTGCAGGTGGGTGGGACAGAACAGAATCCCTCCCTGGAACACTCACCTGTGACGGCACGTAGGTCTCATCATCCGAATCAACACCTGAGTACAGCTCGGGGGAGGTGCAGCCAGAGACACCCCTTGAGAGCACGACCTGCAGCACTTGTGGGTTCTCATCCACCTCCACACCACGTCCCTCACTGGTGGTTGGTCGGCCCTCGGACCCCTCCTGGGTCTGCACCATCTCCACAACCCCAGCAGTATCATGTGCGTCTTCCCCTGCAAAGACATAAAAACAAAGAAATGGAAACAGGAATTAGCACCAGGGCACACAATGAGGGCTTAGAAGCAACAGAACCAGTACATGATTGACACATGTCCCACATGAATAAAACCCTCCCATGCATGCACCCTCACTGCGTATGAAGGGGAGGCAAATGGCACACATTGATGACACCAAGATGGAAGATGACCACATTTTCTGCATGCTGCCTGGCAGTGGCATCACACATTGGCCTGTGATTGCCAGGTGAAACACACATACCATCACACAGATGGCATGTACCATTGCTATTGAGTCAAGATGGAGAGGAGGGCAGCACCTATTCATTCAGTCCAGTTCCCACATGTAATAGCTTTTCTAATTCAAACAGGTCAGATTTTTCACCTGGAGCTGCCATTCCAAAATGGTCCAATTGCACTGGGACATGTGTGAACAAATGATATCCAGGTAACAAAGTCACTCCACTTTACCATAGCCATGTCAGACATGTGACTAGAGGACTGCGAAATGCCTAGTAAAAGTGGTGGAATGCAAACAATCTGACTGAATGAACAGTGAAAATTAAGCAACAATGTAGTGGCAAGGTGACACTTCAAGGGCAACTGGCGTGCAGTTGGGCTAGATGTCTACTGTTGGCAGAAGGGATACTAGTATGGCCAAATGCAGCTGCACAGGATGTATTGCATGAAGCACATGGCTGACCCATACGACTCAGGTGCACACACTCTCACCTGGCACACAAACAGAAGCCCTCACACACACACCATGCACATGGATGACACACACATGCATGTGCACTCACCGGACAATGCCTCGTAATCAGGCAGATCTCCCACGCCTTGGATCTGTTCCTCCGTGACGTAGGTCCCAGCGACTGACTCATGTGGAGTGAGTTCCATGTCTACTACTGGAGACCCACCTCCAGTCACTAGAGTTGCGGCATGACTTGAGGCCAGCTTACTCTTTGCCCTGCGCTTTAGGTCATTCCAGCGCTTATAGCAATCATTGGCTGTGCGCCTCACGATTCCAAGGGCACTTACGATGTCCGCAACGGTCTGCCAGTGTGCCTGGCGTTGTGCATGTGTGGTCTTGGATCCTGCAACAATGACCATCTCGTTATCATGTGCGGACACATACTCGACAAGTGCATTCAGTTCGGCATCCGTGAAGCTGGGCTTCCTCAACGGGCCGGACTGTGTAGCCGTGTCTGGGGTATCAGCCTGTGCCGGACGAGCACTCTTCCTCTTCCGCTTGGAAGGTGGTGGTGATCCTGAGTGTCCTGCGCCGCTCTGGACACTAGGGGCAGGAGTCCTGGTGGACGCTGTATCAGGAGTGTGGGATTGCACACTCAGCAATGGGAGTTGGTGCAGGCATTGGCTCAAGTGTAATGGTGTCAGGGGGAATGTCAGCAGGATGGACTAGGACCGACACTGTCCTGGCTGGGTGTGTGGGAGCTGGGGTGGATGGAGCCGCAGCTGCCCCTGCAGCCTCTCCGCCCTGCCTACTTGGGGCAGCAGATGACCTTGCTGCCCCAGATGCACGTGGCATGATGACATCAACGTGCACCAGCGCACGTGTCATAGGCCTGCCGACCTGGAAGTCAGCCATGGAGTCAGCCAGGTCTGGTGCCACTATGGGCTGGTCCAACAAGGGCTGAGCATGGATGGTGTCAGCCACGTCAGCCTCAACGGGAGGGGGGGAAGGGGGGATTATGGGTGCCCTTGACTGGTCCTCCACACATGGGGGGACAGGCTCACCCTGCAAGTAACGACCACGTCCCCTACCGGATCCACCACGGCCACCACTTGTGTCTCTTCCACCTTTGCCACCCTTACGGAATCCTCGCCTCCCAGCCATGGCACTGATGTTAATGTGCGTATGCGAGTGGCTGTAAACTATTGTCCTGGGCAATTGGGGGTCAAAGGGGTTGGGTACCACATGGTAATTGTACCCGAGTGCTCTAGCAAGGCTGAATGTAACCCCTGGGGAAAGATGACGGGTCACGCTACGCACAGGAGCCCCAAAAAAGAGAGATAACGTGCACGCAACCCCTCCTAGACCACGTGTGCAGAAAGAAAAACCTGCACTACGCTGTGGCACCCAGTAACACAAGAATGAACGTATGCCTGTCACACACAGCCTAGAATGACCTCTGAAGGGGTAGGCGACACACGGGGCAAGCACAGATGTTAGATACGTGCGTGACTCACCGTCTGCCAGGTAAAAGAGCGTGAAAAAGGAGCGCGTTTGGTTGGCAACACCCCCGCCAAAAGAAGATTTGTACGCTGTCTGAGGAGACAGGACAACAGTAGAAGGGAACACTGTTTGAGGGAACAGGCCCAGGTAAACCAGTAAAAGAGAAAAAATAAAAAAAGCTGTCAGAGGTAACAGGGAATACGAACTTGTAACGCTGTGAAGTAAATCGCGTGTGAAACGACAAGAAGTACAGAATTCACCCACTCGCTCTCCACGAAAAGCACGTACAAGGAAATGGTGTTCTACACGTACCATTTATATAGGCCCACACGTCCAGCGTCACTCACGCGGCGTGTACGCGCTAGTGCCATTTCCACCAATTACACGCTTTGTCACTGCCGCGTGTACGCGCTAGGCCCATTCCCACCAATTACACGGTTTGACACTCGGACGTGTCTTTCATTTTTTTAACACGCAACATTTTGAAACGTGTGCCCAATTCAACGTGCACGTGACTTCATAGACGCGCATACGCTGGCGACGCCTTTACGCGCGCTAAGGGCCTTTGGTCCAATGACATCGCATATGCGTGCTGCCGTGCATACGCGCATGGCCCTTTCCTCGTATTACACGAGGACGTGCATTTTTTCACGCACGCTGAAATGCGCATGCACGTCTGTACGCGTCACGTCACAGGGGCGCTTGCGCTTGAGGGGCCTTCTGTCCAATGAAAATGCGTATGCGTGCAGACGCGCTTACGCGCTAAGGGCCTTTCCTCGAATTACACGCTGACGTGCAGATTTTTCACGTGCCAAATCACTCCGTATCAAGCTGGCCACGCGTATGCACACCGAAGACCACGCTCCTGCCCAGAAGGCCGAACTACTGCCCCCCAGAGCCCCGAGCAAGCTCCCACCTGTCATCTGCTGCTGCCTGACTGCCTGCTGCCCACGTGCACTGCCATTTGCTGCCTGCACATCAGCCAGGGGTGCTGTTGCTGTGACCACCCCTGCTGGAACCGAAGACTCCCGACTGGGATTCCATCGCTCCACAGCCCAGCCCTAGGACCCAGTTGCCCACCCACTCCTGCCACTGGGGTTGTCATGTCGGGGCAAACACCATCTGTGACCACTGACAACCCCTGGCCAGAGAGGCAGAGGGGCATCAGCTTCAGTGCCACCGAAATTGGTGTCCTGGTGGAGCAAGTCCTGGGGCAGTATGATGCCCTCTTCGGAAGTTCCCGCGCCGACAAGGAAGGACGGACTCGGATCTGGACTGACATCCTGACTGCCATCAATGCGGAGGGGGTGGCAGTCCGCGACTTACAACATGTCAGGAAGCGCTGGGAGGACTTCAGGTCCAGGACCCTGAACAAGGCCCGGCGCCTCTTGAAGGCAGCGGATACCAAGGGGCGCTGGGGCCACTTGTCGGAAGAACAGATGAGGGTCCTGGAACGCATATCCCCAGCGCTCCACGTCCAGGTCCTAGAGAAGCAGACCCGACTGGAGACAAGCGGTGAGTGTACATGCATCCTGATTGTGAGCAGTGCGTGTGGTGATTATTAGGTAGTGTGCAGGTTGCACATCTGTTTGTATGGGGTCGAGTATGGCTGGGGGTGTACAGGGCTGTGGGACTGACACATGCGAGGGCTGTAATGTGTGAGACATGGATGGTGCTTGTGTGTGTAGGCTTGCATGCCAAATGCAGTTGTGTGGGCACACATGTTTGGATGAATGTGTATGTAAGTAGACATGTCCGTGATGTCATGCATGTATGTTGTTTTCGGCTGCATGTATCAGCACTGTGTACATGTGCATGTGTGTGTATTTGACAAGGGTGCAACAGTGATACAACATGGATGCATGTGACAGCGGTATGTGGAAGCCTGAATGGCAGATGTGACATGGATGCCCGTCTGAACAGTGCGACACTTGGCAGAGGTGTACACATGCATGCAAGTGTGGTGGTGTGTGTACATGTGTGGTGCACTTCCTGTGTTGCATGTGATGTCGGGCTCACCTTTGGCTGAAAATGCTGTTGTATGTGTAGGGATGGTGGTGGCAGTTGCGATATGGCTGTGGTATGGCTCATGTGTGCGAGTTGTAATGACATGTGTGTTGGGGATTGTGATGACATGTCTGAGGTTTGCCAATGCCACTCATGTGCAACTGTCATGTGTGTATGCGTCCATTGTACAGTGCTCTGATGCCTGTGTTTTGTTTCTCCCTGTCTGCAGCGTCAAGCGATGAAGAGGGCGGAGAAGGTGCTGTGGAGCCCAGCGGCGGGGATCCCACCGCCAGCCGGAGACGCAAGGCCCGGCTCCCCTCCCGTGTTGTCATCTCGTCGGGGAGTGAGGAGTCCGGTGCCGCGTCCCAGGCCGCAGCTGCCGGGGGGAGGTCCAAGAGGCGGAGGTTGGAGTTGGACTCCTCGGCAGCAGAAGGGGCAGCTGGGACCCCACAGGGCCCAACAGGGGAAGATGGCACGGAGTCATCCAGGTTGGTGGGGGGTTTGGTGGAGGAGGAGGCCGTGCAAGCACCAGAGACGGGGTCTGGAGGTGAGGATCCCACTGGTGCTAGTGGTGCAGTGCAGGACCAGGGACAGGAGGCAGCACAGGCCGCCGCAGAGGTGCCTGTGTGCAATCCTGTCCCCGATCCTGTCCCTGCATCATCTTGCACCAGTAGGGATGCCTACGTCCAGACTCGTTTTCAGGCAGGGGATGAGCTGACATCAACTGGCCTTCCTCTGCCTGCGGACGTGGCTATCCAGGTCCGGGTTGAGCCTGTCCTGGCTGGTGTGGCGTTGCGTCAACGGGCCATGCGTGGTGACCTGCAGTCTTTTCATGGAGAGACTGCACGTCATCTCGAATGGCTCGTTGACCACGTCAGCCTGCTGGGACAGGTCACCCAGGCCGGATTCCTCCCTCTGATGTGGCTTGCTCCGACCCCCTCCTCAACTGGACCCCCTACGCGCCAGTCGTCCTCTGTGCCATCTTCCCACCCATCAGTCACCTGGGTGCCCTGTGGAGCTGCCTCTGACGGTGCGGCCAGGCTGGTGGAGGAGGCATCCCTGCCACAGTCGGGAGTCGGACATCCAGCAGGGGTGGCCACATCTGCGACTGCACCCCAGCCGGCGGAGGATGTGCAGGCAGCAGGAGGCAGTGCACGGGCAGAGGCAGAGCAGCAGCAGCAACATGGTGGGAGCCATGAAGGCTCGGGGCCTTCGACATCGGAGGGGCAGGCATCGGCCGGAGGGCAGGAGGACCCAGGACAGAGAGTGTCTTCCGTGTGGCAGCAGTTGGGCCACGCCAGAGATGCGGAGCGGCGGCGGGCGGAAGAGGCGTGGCTCACAATGGTCAGGGCGGAGAACTCCATGCGGTGGGCCCTGAGGCGGGCCGAGTGCCTCGAGGCAATCCGCAGGGGGTTGGAGGAGGACACAGCGTCGTCTCTGCGGACCCTCGGGGCCATGGAACAGGACCGCCTCCGGGACATTGAACAGGAGTTCGATGATGCCCTGGCCCGGAACACCACGGAGTGAGCCGCTGGACTTGCCCGCCGCTTTTGTATATAGTTCTTTAGTTTTAGGTTTCCTTTGTTTGTTCTTATGATTTGGAGTCGACGGACACTGCTCCACTTTTTGTATATAGTTGCATTTTAGTTAGGGTTTTTTGTAGGTTTCCTTTGTTCAGTTGGGCTCATGGACCCTTGGAAGTATTGTACATAGTTCTTCATTGGATTGATTTTATTTTTCATTTGACTTTGGACAGCATTTTTTTGGATTCGGATTTGGTGTTTTTATTTTTTTAAACGGACATGCAGCTTATCTTTTTTTCATTGACATTGTAGTTTGTTTCACTTCTTTTGCATTCTTATTTTTTTTAATACAATTTTGTTTTCATACTTCACTGTGTGGTATCATCTCATTGGTTTCATGCATGTCATGTTGGGTGTTTTCCCATTCAATTGCAACCATTGTGTGTGACGGACATGGGTTCATTAGCTTTATGAACATTGGGGGTGTAACATGTAATTTCCATTTCCATGTGGGTGAATGGGTTACTTGGTAGGGCTTTTTGGCTGTGGAGGCTGACCATAATGCACATGATTGGGGATTGTGAGAAGCTGGTGGAGGCTGCCCATGGTGGCTGGGTGGTGGGGGTGGTGGGAGACATGAGTGGGGGCCTGGTGGAGGCTGCCCCTGCACTGCTGGGGGATGGGGGTGGTGGGAGACATGAGTGGGGGCCTGGTGGAGGGTGCCCCTGCACTGCTGGGGGGTGGGGGTGGTGGGAGACATGAGTGGGGGCCTGGTGGAGGGTGCCCCTGCACTGCTGGGGGGTGGGGGTGGTGGGAGACATGAGTGGGGGCCTGGTGGAGGCTGCCCCTGGTGGCTGGGGGGTGGGGGTGGTGGGAGACATGAGTGGGGGCCTGGTGGAGGCTGCCCCTGCACTGCTGGGGGGTGGGGGTGCAGGGGGACATGAGTGGGGGCCTGGTGGAGGCTGCCCCTGCACTGCTGGGGGGTGGGGGTGGTGGGAGACATGGGTGGGGGCCTGGTGGAGGGTGCCCCTGGTGGCTGGGGGGTGGGGGTGGTGGGAGACATGAGTGGGGGCCTGGTGGAGGCTGCCCCTGCACTGCTGGGGGGTGGGGGTGGTGGGAGACATGAGTGGGGGCCTGGTGGAGGCTGCCCCTGCACTGCTGGGGGGTGGGGGTGGTGGGAGACATGGGTGGGGGCCTGGTGGAGGGTGCCCCTGGTGGCTGGGGGGTGGGGGTGGTGGGAGACATGAGTGGGGGCCTGGTGGAGGCTGCCCCTGCACTGCTGGGGGGTGGGGGTGGTGGGAGACATGAGTGGGGGCCTGGTGGAGGGTGCCCCTGCACTGCTGGGGGGTGGGGGTGGTGGGAAACATGGGTGGGGGCCTGGTGGAGGGTGCCCCTGGTGGCTGGGTGTTGGGGGTGGTGGGACACATGAGTGGGGGCCTGGTGGAGGCTGCCCCTGGTGGCTGGGGGGTGGGGGTGGTGGGAGACATGAGTGGGGGCCTGGTGGAGGGTGCCCCTGGGGGGTGGGGGGTGGGGGTGATAGGGGCCATGGGTGTGGGCCTGGTGGAGGGTGCCCCTGCACTGCTGGGGGGTGGGGGTGGTGGGAGACATGAGTGGGGGCCTGGTGGAGGCTGCCCCTGGTGGCTGGGGGGTGGGGGTGTTGGGAGACATGAGTGGGGGCCTGGTGGAGGCTGCCCCTGGGGGGTGGGGGGTGGGGGTGGGCCAATCGCGTGTGGAACTTCCCGCGCACCCCTGAAATACACGTACCCTGCTGGAATCGCGTGTGGAACTTCCCGCGCACCACTGGAATACACGTACCCTGCTGAAATCGCGTGTGGTACTTCCCGCGCACCCATGGAATGCACGTACCCTGCTCGCACTGGGCCAATCGCGTGTGGCACTTCCCGCGCACCCCTGAAATACACGTACCCTGCTGAAATCGCGTGTGGAACTTCCTGCGCACCCCTGAAATACACATACCCTGCTGAAATTGCGTGTGGAACTTCCCGCGCACCCCTGAAATACACGTACCCTGCTGAAATCGCGTGTGGAACTTCCCGCGCACCCATGGAATACACTTACCCTGCTGAAATCGCCTGTGGAAATTCCCGCGCACCCATGTAATACACGTACCCTGCTTGCACGGGGCCAAACGCGTGTGGAACTTCCCGCGCACCCCTGAAATACACGTTCCCCGCTTGGCGTTTGCTGTTTGCCAGCCCGGTGAACTGGTCCAGGGTTAGCGCAGCCCTTTGCGATGATTTAGCGATTTTGATGGCTTTTCCTTGCGCGAGGGCGTTCTTGGGGGCGTTACTGGCGCTGCTGCAGGGTCGCTGCGATTCTCTGCGCCACGGCTGGTTTGGGAGCCTAAAATCCATGAATACGCTGTGCGCGGAAATCGGTTTTGGCGCACGTGCCTGGCGCAGACAATCGCACGCGGACACTCTGCGCCAGCCGCTTGCGACACTTTTCTGCGAAATTCTATGAATTACCCTGTGTGTGTGTTACTTCCAGCTCCTTACATTGCATAGGGGGCGGGGGGTGAATTGTCAGAGAAAAAGTGATTCTATTATCTTTTGCTGAAATCATATCAAGTTTATCCCTGTGTTGCTTCTTTTCCACCTTGCATTTCCTTGTACCATATAAAGCATTCCCAGCTACCTTATCCTCTATACTACTCCTAAGTAATTAAACCAGTGTGCTAGTATAACATCATCCATTGTTGATCACTGTCATATGTCTAAGTGTGATATCAAATATTAATTTATTATAAAAGTGGGATATATATCTATTGTTTAATTTTTCAAATAAACCTTTTCAATTGCAAAACAAACCTACTTCTTGGCTCAGTGGGGTCAGGGGGATTCTCAGAGAGGGGCGTGATACAAGGGTTCATCATCCTGATTATAACTTGTCATAAAAATATATAAATAAGGGCTTCCCTTAAACAATCCCAGACAAGGCACTGACTTAGTGGGAATGCTTGATTGGAGTCATTAACAGCCACACGTTGGATGCTCTCATCTCCACTGACATCCCACTCTCTATCCCTCTCACTACCTCTCTCTCTTGGACTGCCTACTCTCTTCTATCAACTCACCTGACGCTCTCCTCTCCTCTGGCAGCAACTCACCCGGCTTCAAGGTCACCAGACCGATGAAAAAAGTGACAGTGGCTGCCTTAGCCTCCATTTACTCTCCTCCTCCCATTCCTGCGGCTGACTCCCTCCCTGATACAGCCCTCACTATCCTGAATCTCTCTATCTCCAACACTCTTGATATTCTTGCCCCTGTCATGAGAGTCCGACTGAAGCCTTCCAAAAAGTGCAACTCTTGGTACGACTCCGACCTGGCTGCCCTTAAATGCTAGTGCAGAGCAGCTGAGTGGAAATGGACTTCGTCGGGTGGACCATCTGACAAACTATCTGTATACAAATCAAGTATCTGACAAACTGGCGCTTTGAAACACTTGCCTGTGTATAGGTGCTATATAAATAAAATTACAATACCATCCTTAGCCTCAAGCCCATGAACCCTATCTCTCCAGTCCTAAAATGTCTCCACTGACGCCCGGTTGCTGCAAGGATCAAATTCAATACTCTTTGCATCATCCACAAGGCTGTCTGGGACCTGGGACCGCACGACCTGCAGCTCTCTCTTAACAAATACTCTCTTTCCAGATCCATTCGATCTTCTTGGTCCAACTCTCTGCTGATGAAACGTTTTTCCAAGCAGAAGTCCGCGGGCAGATCTCTCTCTTCTGCTGGGTCCCTCCTATGGAACACTATGCCTCTCTCCCTCCAGTTTGAACCAGACCACCTCAAGTTCCAGAAAAAGTCAAGACCTTTCCCTTCTCCTCCTCCTTCACTCTCCCTCTCCCGTGTTAACCATCCCCTCTACCACTGATATTGGCACCTGGTCCCTCAAGAGTGTTAAAGGGTCCTGGACTTCTGTCCATTCACCACCAGCATCCCCCCTGCACAGCCATCTTGGCCCACACCAGCCTGTTGGGTGCTTTGCCTCTGCAATTACCTTTTGGGTGGTACACTTCTCTCTTCAGTTTAGATGTCTCTGCCAATGCACGTATCTGTTTTCTCCCCAACAGGCACCTCTGGCACCCCCCACCCCCCTGGGAAACCCTAATAGCACTTACCACCACCACCCACCACACTTTTTTCACTGCACTTGCATGCTCTAAATGTCAGAAGGTCTAGTAGGATCGCTGTTTGTTTCAATGCATTCATTGAAATTTTTGTTTTCCTTTTTGCTCACTTGTTCCCGTCCTTTTTGCTTTGTGGTGCTTTCAAACACGTGGCTTACAAATATCTTATTGAATGAATGAAATAAACCTGCTTGAATTTCACTTTAGAGGACAGAGCTCAATGAGTGCAGTGCTGCCCACAACCGGGCCAGTTTTTCAGACAGAGCATTGCTACTGTAAGGCGTGGGATGTACTTGCGTTCCGTCTGTGGTGCGTAGTGGCCTCAGAGTGTGCTGTCCCAGTGACCTTAGGCTGTAAGGGGTGTTGCTCGGTGCTGACCATGCAGTGCTCTGTAACTGCCTGAACCGCTGTGGTCCGGGAGGTATTTAAGTCATCCAGCGGTGACAGGCCCAGGTCTCCACATAGCTACTGAAGGGAAACCTGTACACTAGCAGGAGGTGAGGGATGCTGAGGTGTCCAGTTCGACTTAGGTGGAAATGGTGCTGTTGTCCTGGTGAGTGAAAGTACCCTGGCTGGAGCTGATCCTGTGAGACGTATACCTGATCCTGTGAACAGCATACATTTTTATTTGGTTTTACATCATATGCCATTGACTGATCTTGATTATAAGCACTGAGTGTGGAATTTGTGGGTGAGTTGGGAATCCAGCTTGCTGTAGAAATGAGAAGAGGAGGGTATGGACATTGGAGTGGTGTTTCTGATGCCCTGGCAATGGTGACCTACGATCAGACCCTTGCAATGAGGCCCAGGCTGGTGGAGGAGGCATCCCTGCCACAGTCGGGAGTCGGACATCCAGCAGGGGTGGCCACATCTGCGACTGCACCCCAGCCGGCGGAGGATGTGCAGGCAGCAGGAGGCAGTGCACGGGCAGAGGCAGAGCAGCAGCAGCAACATGGTGGGAGCCATGAAGGCTCGGGGCCTTCGACATCGGAGGGGCAGGCATCGGCCGGAGGGCAGGAGGACCCAGGACAGAGAGTGTCTTCCGTGTGGCAGCAGTTGGGCCACGCCAGAGATGCGGAGCGGCGGCGGGCGGAAGAGGCGTGGCTCACAATGGTCAGGGCGGAGAACTCCATGCGGTGGGCCCTGAGGCGGGCCGAGTGCCTCGAGGCAATCCGCAGGGGGTTGGAGGAGGACACAGCGTCGTCTCTGCGGACCCTCGGGGCCATGGAACAGGACCGCCTCCGGGACATTGAACAGGAGTTCGATGATGCCCTGGCCCGGAACACCACGGAGTGAGCCGCTGGACTTGCCCGCCGCTTTTGTATATAGTTCTTTAGTTTTAGGTTTCCTTTGTTTGTTCTTATGATTTGGAGTCGACGGACACTGCTCCACTTTTTGTATATAGTTGCATTTTAGTTAGGGTTTTTTGTAGGTTTCCTTTGTTCAGTTGGGCTCATGGACCCTTGGAAGTATTGTACATAGTTCTTCATTGGATTGATTTTATTTTTCATTTGACTTTGGACAGCATTTTTTTGGATTCGGATTTGGTGTTTTTATTTTTTTAAACGGACATGCAGCTTATCTTTTTTTCATTGACATTGTAGTTTGTTTCACTTCTTTTGCATTCTTATTTTTTTTAATACAATTTTGTTTTCATACTTCACTGTGTGGTATCATCTCATTGGTTTCATGCATGTCATGTTGGGTGTTTTCCCATTCAATTGCAACCATTGTGTGTGACGGACATGGGTTCATTAGCTTTATGAACATTGGGGGTGTAACATGTAATTTCCATTTCCATGTGGGTGAATGGGTTACTTGGTAGGGCTTTTTGGCTGTGGAGGCTGACCATAATGCACATGATTGGGGATTGTGAGAAGCTGGTGGAGGCTGCCCATGGTGGCTGGGTGGTGGGGGTGGTGGGAGACATGAGTGGGGGCCTGGTGGAGGCTGCCCCTGCACTGCTGGGGGATGGGGGTGGTGGGAGACATGAGTGGGGGCCTGGTGGAGGGTGCCCCTGCACTGCTGGGGGGTGGGGGTGGTGGGAGACATGAGTGGGGGCCTGGTGGAGGGTGCCCCTGCACTGCTGGGGGGTGGGGGTGGTGGGAGACATGAGTGGGGGCCTGGTGGAGGCTGCCCCTGGTGGCTGGGGGGTGGGGGTGGTGGGAGACATGAGTGGGGGCCTGGTGGAGGCTGCCCCTGCACTGCTGGGGGGTGGGGGTGCAGGGGGACATGAGTGGGGGCCTGGTGGAGGCTGCCCCTGCACTGCTGGGGGGTGGGGGTGGTGGGAGACATGGGTGGGGGCCTGGTGGAGGGTGCCCCTGGTGGCTGGGGGGTGGGGGTGGTGGGAGACATGAGTGGGGGCCTGGTGGAGGCTGCCCCTGCACTGCTGGGGGGTGGGGGTGGTGGGAGACATGAGTGGGGGCCTGGTGGAGGCTGCCCCTGCACTGCTGGGGGGTGGGGGTGGTGGGAGACATGGGTGGGGGCCTGGTGGAGGGTGCCCCTGGTGGCTGGGGGGTGGGGGTGGTGGGAGACATGAGTGGGGGCCTGGTGGAGGCTGCCCCTGCACTGCTGGGGGGTGGGGGTGGTGGGAGACATGAGTGGGGGCCTGGTGGAGGGTGCCCCTGCACTGCTGGGGGGTGGGGGTGGTGGGAAACATGGGTGGGGGCCTGGTGGAGGGTGCCCCTGGTGGCTGGGTGTTGGGGGTGGTGGGACACATGAGTGGGGGCCTGGTGGAGGCTGCCCCTGGTGGCTGGGGGGTGGGGGTGGTGGGAGACATGAGTGGGGGCCTGGTGGAGGGTGCCCCTGGGGGGTGGGGGGTGGGGGTGATAGGGGCCATGGGTGTGGGCCTGGTGGAGGGTGCCCCTGCACTGCTGGGGGGTGGGGGTGGTGGGAGACATGAGTGGGGGCCTGGTGGAGGCTGCCCCTGGTGGCTGGGGGGTGGGGGTGTTGGGAGACATGAGTGGGGGCCTGGTGGAGGCTGCCCCTGGGGGGTGGGGGGTGGGGGTGGGCCAATCGCGTGTGGAACTTCCCGCGCACCCCTGAAATACACGTACCCTGCTGGAATCGCGTGTGGAACTTCCCGCGCACCACTGGAATACACGTACCCTGCTGAAATCGCGTGTGGTACTTCCCGCGCACCCATGGAATGCACGTACCCTGCTCGCACTGGGCCAATCGCGTGTGGCACTTCCCGCGCACCCCTGAAATACACGTACCCTGCTGAAATCGCGTGTGGAACTTCCTGCGCACCCCTGAAATACACATACCCTGCTGAAATTGCGTGTGGAACTTCCCGCGCACCCCTGAAATACACGTACCCTGCTGAAATCGCGTGTGGAACTTCCCGCGCACCCATGGAATACACTTACCCTGCTGAAATCGCCTGTGGAAATTCCCGCGCACCCATGTAATACACGTACCCTGCTTGCACGGGGCCAAACGCGTGTGGAACTTCCCGCGCACCCCTGAAATACACGTTCCCCGCTTGGCGTTTGCTGTTTGCCAGCCCGGTGAACTGGTCCAGGGTTAGCGCAGCCCTTTGCGATGATTTAGCGATTTTGATGGCTTTTCCTTGCGCGAGGGCGTTCTTGGGGGCGTTACTGGCGCTGCTGCAGGGTCGCTGCGATTCTCTGCGCCACGGCTGGTTTGGGAGCCTAAAATCCATGAATACGCTGTGCGCGGAAATCGGTTTTGGCGCACGTGCCTGGCGCAGACAATCGCACGCGGACACTCTGCGCCAGCCGCTTGCGACACTTTTCTGCGAAATTCTATGAATTACCCTGTGTGTGTGTTACTTCCAGCTCCTTACATTGCATAGGGGGCGGGGGGTGAATTGTCAGAGAAAAAGTGATTCTATTATCTTTTGCTGAAATCATATCAAGTTTATCCCTGTGTTGCTTCTTTTCCACCTTGCATTTCCTTGTACCATATAAAGCATTCCCAGCTACCTTATCCTCTATACTACTCCTAAGTAATTAAACCAGTGTGCTAGTATAACATCATCCATTGTTGATCACTGTCATATGTCTAAGTGTGATATCAAATATTAATTTATTATAAAAGTGGGATATATATCTATTGTTTAATTTTTCAAATAAACCTTTTCAATTGCAAAACAAACCTACTTCTTGGCTCAGTGGGGTCAGGGGGATTCTCAGAGAGGGGCGTGATACAAGGGTTCATCATCCTGATTATAACTTGTCATAAAAATATATAAATAAGGGCTTCCCTTAAACAATCCCAGACAAGGCACTGACTTAGTGGGAATGCTTGATTGGAGTCATTAACAGCCACACGTTGGATGCTCTCATCTCCACTGACATCCCACTCTCTATCCCTCTCACTACCTCTCTCTCTTGGACTGCCTACTCTCTTCTATCAACTCACCTGACGCTCTCCTCTCCTCTGGCAGCAACTCACCCGGCTTCAAGGTCACCAGACCGATGAAAAAAGTGACAGTGGCTGCCTTAGCCTCCATTTACTCTCCTCCTCCCATTCCTGCGGCTGACTCCCTCCCTGATACAGCCCTCACTATCCTGAATCTCTCTATCTCCAACACTCTTGATATTCTTGCCCCTGTCATGAGAGTCCGACTGAAGCCTTCCAAAAAGTGCAACTCTTGGTACGACTCCGACCTGGCTGCCCTTAAATGCTAGTGCAGAGCAGCTGAGTGGAAATGGACTTCGTCGGGTGGACCATCTGACAAACTATCTGTATACAAATCAAGTATCTGACAAACTGGCGCTTTGAAACACTTGCCTGTGTATAGGTGCTATATAAATAAAATTACAATACCATCCTTAGCCTCAAGCCCATGAACCCTATCTCTCCAGTCCTAAAATGTCTCCACTGACGCCCGGTTGCTGCAAGGATCAAATTCAATACTCTTTGCATCATCCACAAGGCTGTCTGGGACCTGGGACCGCACGACCTGCAGCTCTCTCTTAACAAATACTCTCTTTCCAGATCCATTCGATCTTCTTGGTCCAACTCTCTGCTGATGAAACGTTTTTCCAAGCAGAAGTCCGCGGGCAGATCTCTCTCTTCTGCTGGGTCCCTCCTATGGAACACTATGCCTCTCTCCCTCCAGTTTGAACCAGACCACCTCAAGTTCCAGAAAAAGTCAAGACCTTTCCCTTCTCCTCCTCCTTCACTCTCCCTCTCCCGTGTTAACCATCCCCTCTACCACTGATATTGGCACCTGGTCCCTCAAGAGTGTTAAAGGGTCCTGGACTTCTGTCCATTCACCACCAGCATCCCCCCTGCACAGCCATCTTGGCCCACACCAGCCTGTTGGGTGCTTTGCCTCTGCAATTACCTTTTGGGTGGTACACTTCTCTCTTCAGTTTAGATGTCTCTGCCAATGCACGTATCTGTTTTCTCCCCAACAGGCACCTCTGGCACCCCCCACCCCCCTGGGAAACCCTAATAGCACTTACCACCACCACCCACCACACTTTTTTCACTGCACTTGCATGCTCTAAATGTCAGAAGGTCTAGTAGGATCGCTGTTTGTTTCAATGCATTCATTGAAATTTTTGTTTTCCTTTTTGCTCACTTGTTCCCGTCCTTTTTGCTTTGTGGTGCTTTCAAACACGTGGCTTACAAATATCCTATTGAATGAATGAAATAAACCTGCTTGAATTTCACTTTAGAGGACAGAGCTCAATGAGTGCAGTGCTGCCCACAACCGGGCCAGTTTTTCAGACAGAGCATTGCTACTGTAAGGCGTGGGATGTACTTGCGTTCCGTCTGTGGTGCGTAGTGGCCTCAGAGTGTGCTGTCCCAGTGACCTTAGGCTGTAAGGGGTGTTGCTCGGTGCTGACCATGCAGTGCTCTGTAACTGCCTGAACCGCTGTGGTCCGGGAGGTATTTAAGTCATCCAGCGGTGACAGGCCCAGGTCTCCACATAGCTACTGAAGGGAAACCTGTACACTAGCAGGAGGTGAGGGATGCTGAGGTGTCCAGTTCGACTTAGGTGGAAATGGTGCTGTTGTCCTGGTGAGTGAAAGTACCCTGGCTGGAGCTGATCCTGTGAGACGTATACCTGATCCTGTGAACAGCATACATTTTTATTTGGTTTTACATCATATGCCATTGACTGATCTTGATTATAAGCACTGAGTGTGGAATTTGTGGGTGAGTTGGGAATCCAGCTTGCTGTAGAAATGAGAAGAGGAGGGTATGGACATTGGAGTGGTGTTTCTGATGCCCTGGCAATGGTGACCTACGATCAGACCCTTGCAATGAGGCCCTGTTTGCTAGTGTTAGACTCTAGGTTCTTGGCTAAAGGCAATAAGTGCCAGTCGCGGATGTGCTTTTCGCAGAAGGATGTCTCGAGTTTGATCAAGCACCATGCCCCTAGGTCTGGGAGTCAGCCAGCAGGACAGATGAGTTTTTAGGAAGGAGATTCTGAGGAGCGCATTGGGACTTTAGAAGATACCAGCTAGAAGGTATGTCAGACACTGCGTTCCTTGCAAAAGGAGGTCAAAAGTATACTTGTCAAGATCGTAGATTTGGAGGTGAGATCCCGGAGGAATAATATTCATGTAGTTTGGATATTCAAATCAATTTCACTGCAAAACATGGAGGTATTTATGGAAAGCTTCATTAAGGAAGTGCTGGTTGGTCCTTTGAATTTCTCACAGATCATGGTGGAGAGAGCGCACTGAGTGTCCTCAAAGGTGCCCAATCCTAGTCAGAGTCCCGGGCAGGTGATCGCCCAACTGTTCAATTACAGAGATAGAAATGCTATACTGGGCAGGGCCTGGGAGTTGGGGGATCTTCAATATCTAGAGGTCAGGATCTCCAGTTCCTACATGTACTCCCAGGATCCAGAAGGCTTGTCTCTCCTTTGTGGCAGTGAATCGCCAGCTTCAGGAATAGGGGCTCCAAAATGCCATGCTTTAGTCTTCCAGGCTGCTAGTGTTCCACAGCAATAAGGGTGTTGGGAATTCTGGATCTGTGGAGAAAGCTTCAACCGGAAGAGAAGGATTATGCGTCATATTCGTCGGTCGATGACATGAGGTTGCAGATTGATTATTGCTTAGCAGGGCCCAGTATTTTATGTATGACTAACAAGTGCACTCTATATCCTATAGTGCTCTCTGACGACTCCCTGATAGTGTGGAAAAATGTCCTGAAGTCCGGATCCATTGCACGGCCATTTGGGCACGTTAAGGCTCAGACACTGCAGGACATAGTGTTTTGCAGGGAGGTTTTAGAAATTGTCACCTCTTTCGTTGGACATAATATCGGGTTGGTTCCTTCATTTGGGACAGTATGGGAGATATTTAAGGTTTATTTTTTGGCGCTGCTTCATGGCCTTGCAATCTGGGGTTTTGGGGTTCTTAAAAGTATTAGAAGTCACTCGGATGGTCTTGAAAAGAAGTTGAGACACCTGGAACAGTGGTTTGGGCAGTCGTCCTAAGAGACCGTTTTAGCTTCTATTCAGTATGGGTTGGATCGCTTTAAAGTGGAGGTGAACAGAGAGGTGACTTTGCTAGTGGCTCTCCGGCGTGCTTGGAAATTTGGTGAAGATGGTAGGAATGGTTGACATCTGGCAAACTTGTTGAAGTATGAGAATGGCCCTGCAGACATAACAGCTATAAGGTGCAATGCAGGGAATGTAGTGACAGACCCAGAGCTAACTCTCGAGACTTTTCCAAGTTACTATGGCTGCCTCCCTATGGCTATAGAGGCACTGGACCCATGTGTGCTGCATGGATATACGGGAGATACCCCTTTGCCTATGCTGGATCCAAAATCATATTAGCTTCTCAAGGCTCCAATTCCATCTGATGATATATTACAGCCCATTAACTCTGCCTTATTTCAAAGCTCTGGGATCTGATGGTATCTCTACTGAGTTTTTCAAGGATTTTGTGCCTCATATGGTCTGCCATTTGCTGCATGTATGGAAAGAATCACTACAGTTAGGCAGTTTACCCATCACAATGCATGAAACAAAAGTGTAGCTGATTTTGAAGCCGGATAAGGATCCATTGCACTGTGCTTCTTATAGACCGATTTCATTATTGAATCTGGATACTATAATCTTCTCTAAGATTTTAGCAGACTGTCCACTCCTGCACCTAACTTTGCTTGTTCACCGTGACCAATCAGGGTTCATGCCGGGGTGGTCCAATCACCTGAATCTGAGGCACTTGTTTGCGATACTCGCTCAGATTGATCCTGAGGTGCATGCTGCAGGGGCCCTATTTGGTGTGGAAAAGCTTTTGACTCGATCTCCTTGGTCTATCACTTTACTATTCTTAGGAATGCGGGGATGCTTAGCTAATGTGTAAAGTTGTTGTATGCCAGAGCCACTGCGTGTATTAGCCTGTTTGGTAAATGGTCAGCCCCTTTCCCATTATGCTGAGGAACTCTGCAAGGATGTCCGTTGCCGGCAATATTGTTTGCGATAGCTATTGGGTTGCTTACTGTTCGATTATGATTACTACACTGACACCATAGCCTGACGCTGGGGGGAGGGCGTGAGTTGGTCTCATTGAATGCAGATAATGTCATATTGATGTACACCAATATGACTATGTTGATTGGATACATGCATATGTTTGCACTAGCTTTTAACAATATGTCGCAGTTGCTTCCATCCACACTGTATTTAAACCCAATGTGTAATTTGTAACGGTTGTTTATTCAAAATGTTTGGCTTATTACAAATCTGAGACTGATGCTCTGTTCTGTCTGTCAACTTATGACAAACTGGTAGGTACCACCTTGATTGTTCAACATCCAGAATGCTAAGTAACATGAAATAAATTTCATTTTTAAGCCATTCAAATAAGGACATCAATAAGTATGTAATTTGTTTACAAATAGTCCTTATTATTTTCTACATCCCTATACCTGATTAAAATATGGGTCAATGGTGTCTTCATTAACACCATCATACCCTTGCTGAACAAGTAAACATACCCCAGTAATAGTATGTGATGATTCAGATCGGCCACCCCTCTCGTGACACACCTTATGCTTTTGCCCAAGGTTCCGCCTTTAGGGCTGTCCCTCTTGTTAAAACAATGTCATATTGTATGTCAATGATCATGAGGTAAACCATGCACCGCTTAAATGAGAAGTCAAAGGCTTTGGCGAGGTGTTGGGGCAGTAAATAAATTGGTCCAAATCTATTTTGTTCCCGCTGAATTACAGCACATTAAATGAGAAGGAGGCAGGCTCTTACAGGTAGCAGTAGTAGTAAGTTCAATATCTTGGGTTTAAAGTGAGCAGGAGTCAATCGTTACGCGCACTTGACCTATCGTCATAGGAATATGGAGCACTGTAACGATGTCCACGTTTGACCACTGATGTACTTACCTCGACACAAAAGCAGGCTATTTGAATTTTTTAATATTTTTATATTGTTTTCCAAACATATAATAGCATGTATTGGTAAAACATGCAACATTCAGAAATAATGCATGCTTTACAATTAACACAATACTTGTAAGAATGCTCTCTGTCTTCTATTTTCAGTAATCATGCTATCTCATGCTTTAATGAGAAATGCTAAAGGCGATCAGATAAATATGGTCAAAGCAATTTCCAAGTGAAGAGAATCAAGCATGAACCAAATGTCTGAGAAATGCAAACTATGTGTAGAGAGGCAGATGTACACGTCGTCTATAGAGCCCTCCCCCTCACCTCCATCTTATTGGAAGAACAGCAAGAGGTATAAACCCAATACCCCATTGAGGATATGAAAGATTGTATGAGCTCAGACAACCTTATTGAATGTACCCTCGAACTGAAGTGCTAGAAGTAAATCTGCAGACTCCACTGAACATAGAAAAGCTATAAGTGAAATCTGACAGGTGTAAAGTGACATAATAAAGAGATGAGGACACACTGAAAAAATATATGAACACTTAAAGAATGAAGATTTGACGGAAGAAATGAGAATACGTAAAAATCATACACACTGAGAAGACAAGTGAGAACAGATGCAGGTGACATATATATGCAGAAACGTAATGTAAATGAGACATATATGGCCTTATCAAGAGTTTGGCATGAGACTTAAATGCTCCAGTAACGGTATTACCACTGCATTTAATGGCTTGCCAAATCAGAAGTTGGCCGGAAAATGGCATTTTTACCTCCAGCTTTGTGTTGGAGGTAGAAATGACAATTTTCTGGATGTTTTCGGCTGTTTTCAACCCATTGGCCACTGGTGCAATTACTGCCGGTGGCAATAGCACCCCCTTAACCCCCTTGGGTCGTATGGACCCAATGGGGAATGGGTATTTACCACCCTGCCTCAACTCATGATCTGGCACAAATTGAGCCAGACCGAGTTGCAGTAGCGCTATTAGCATTGAGCAGTATCCCGGCGGTATCACCACCGTGATACCGCCAAACTCATGATGATGCTAATAGAAGCTTGCTAAATTAAGGAAATATAACACAGGTAAAGCAGTGATGATGACACAATGGACATCAGTATTGTATAAAAGTAAGCGGGAAGCCTGAAGGAGAGAAATCAAGGCTGCATATCTGACAGGCACTGAAATACAAATTTGTGCAAGAACAACGAATATTTGTTTGGCTCAGGATCAAAGATGCCACAGCAAGGGGCAACTGCAAGACACACAAGGAGTTGTGGAGGATAAGCCATGTATGCAGGATATATTTCTCTTAGATCAAATGTAGGCACCCTCCCTGTCTTTAGACGTGCAAGAATAAATGAGACACTCCCCAGACGGGGAATAAGATTACAAGAACAGGTTGCGTGAGTTCAAAAAATCTTTTATCTAGTTGGCATCCAAAGAACTCTGCTGCCTGAGAGCGGTCTGACAAACACTTCAATTACATTACATTATAAACAGAAAAATCATCATATATGACGTAATTAACATAGGGCACTAAGTCAGCGCAGGATTGGACAGTCACTATAGCACCATATGGTTGTAGATTCACTTCTTCATCTGGATTGCTTGCTCTTTTGGCGGGAGGGTGGTCATCACGTGGCTCTATTGTCCATGTCCAGGTGGGGTGAAGGTCATGTTGCTGTAAGGCGATGTGATCACTAACTAAGCTAACATAATACATCTCTATGACGCATGCACTAAATAATTACTTTGAAATACATTTATTGAAACTCCTTCTAATCACTGAAAGCCTTGTATTTATTTACATAGTTGATTATTGTGACTCAAGTGGGTCATTCGGTTACAAAGGTTTTGACCATCATGATAGCATCGACTGAAGCTTGGGTCTGTACCCATGACGGATCTGAGGCAAACTGGTATGTGTTAGTATTGGAAACGATATATGGTGACAAAGTTGCAATGTTAATCGGGGGTCTATCGAGTGAGCATCGTGGTGGGATCACATATTTGGTACATCATGTGAATACCTTGCAAGGACACAGGGTTACACTGGCAGTAATTTTCCAATAGCGAGGGTGAGGGGGCATGGACAGGTTTGTGGAGATGGATGCTTGGCTCAAGCCGGTTCACACACGGGGCAGTGATCTCAGAGGAAGACCGGGCTGTTACATTTGTTCTTTGTTGCAATTACCTCCGGCTTCAGCGTGAGAATGGAGCCACAGAGTTTTCCAGACACAGAGGGAAGAAAGGTGTGAGCCATGTGTACTGCGTGCTGTGTGGGTGTCACTGTAACAGGGGAGAGAAACCTTTTCATACTATCGCAGCAAGGCCTGGTTACCAAGATGGCGTCAAGGGGACACTAAGATGGATGCCCTGCATCCTGCATGATGGTCCCATCCACGCTGATGTCGGCCAGTGCTGACATCGCATAAGGGCACAGGGGTCTTCCCCACCATTAGAGGCACATGGTCCACATTTGTGCTACAGAAGTGAGGCAGGGGGCCTGCTGGCCCCTTACTCCCATACATTCCCCTCTTTTGTTACATCTAAAGTAACAAACTATTAGTTCTTTTGTTCTCGCTTCGGTAATACTCAGCTTCAGCTATTGCTTCATCCCAGGCTGCTCTACATACATTCTTCAGGCTGTGCCCTTTCCTAGCATACTCATCAGGGGTACATGTCATATATATTCCTCCATCCCCATCTAGGTACACCCATACCTCATTGTACCACTGTAATTTTCTGGGTTCTTTTATAGTAGGGTGATAAAGGTTATCAACCTGATCTCGGTTTTGACAGTATACTGTTGTCATACGATATGTGGGTGTGTTAAGTTCCCCAGTTTGCATTTGGGCATCTGTCATGGTTGCTACCGTTGTCTGGTGGCCTATTGTTACCATCTTCATAGCTGAACTAGGCATAGATTTTGCACAACATCGGATACCTAATTGGCACACACAGAAAAATAGCATTATGAAGACGGTAACAGGAATGAAAATTTTCATTACAGTGTTAAACCAGGATGGTATCCAGCTGAACATGTTGTCAAACCAGGTGGTAGGTTCTGCTCCTCCTTCTTTCGACATTCTTTCTCCCAAACTATGCACTGCTGATATGACTTGGGAAAGTGTTCCATTGTCTGCGTCTTCAGATGGCATGAACGTGCAGCACGCGCTCTTAATTTTTTTCGGCAAACACCGCTGTCCACCGCCGTGAGGAGATCTAAGACATACTGGTTCTGCATTGTCATTAGGCGCAAGGCACGGAGTTCCACCTTGATCACATTGAACCCCTCTTCAGTGTCATTGGCGAGTTGGATGAGTTCCCAGCGCACGATCTGTAACCACTTGGCGTTTGCTCGAGCTGGAGACTTGGTGTTAGGAGTGAAGCAAAGAATGTCTCTGCGGAGTTGAAAAGCTTGTATTTTTATGGAATTGCAGCAAGAAGAGCAGTCGATTCAGAGGAGATATAGTTTGATGATCTCCTTCTGCGAGAGAGTCTTTCCTTTAAGTCCTTTTCTGATAATGGTTCATAGGCTGGAGTCTCTGTTACTTCTTGTTTGTGTGCTGCCGATATGTCAGCCGGTTGCCCTGCTGCCGATTTGCCAGCCGATTCTCCCACTGCCGATATGCCAGCCGATTCTTCTGCTGCCAATTTGCCAGCCGATCCTCCTTTCCCACCTTGGATGTAACTTTCTGGTATCACCATAAGAGCTGAATGTAGGGTTACCATGGCACAAGTGCCCTTCCATGAGGCTGGGAGATGCAGGTATGCTTGTTTGCTGCAGATCCAATACATGTCCATGAGGGCGGCTGTTCCCTTTTTCATATCTGCTATTATGATTGTCTTATTGCAATGTCTGTTTGTTCCCATGGGCACTTTCCCTTCTCCGTGAAAGCACAGTTTGTGTGGTATCTCTTTCTGCGTTTTTATCGGTTTTTCTAGTGCTGTAACCCATGTTAGCTTGGCAATGTGTTGAGACGATACAGGCGTGCACGTTTCCTTTATCCAATTAAAGTTTTCTGGATGACCAAGACACATATATGGAAGTACCCCTGAATCCTACTGAAGCAGTAAGATCCCTTATCAAGGGGATACTGGATGAGGCGGAAGCCAATGATGTCATCTCAGAAAAGACACGTCTGTTTCTTGAAAACAAACATCCCATCATGCCAGTTATTTATATACTTCCTAAGATACACAAGAGACTGGCAAATCCACCTGGACGTCCCATTATAGCTGCCACTGCAAGTCTCCTTGAACCATTGGCCCAATACTTGGACAAAATTCTGCAACCTCTCATACAGGAATCTAAGACTTACGTAAAGGACACTATGTACTTTTTACACAAACTAAAAAATGTGCAATTCGTCAAAGGAAGAGACGTGACATCTCTCTATACTAACATCACACACAAAGCAGGTCTTGAAGCAACTGAATGGCTCCTACTTCAATCAGAGCAATGTCAAGGAGACAGACTGTTTGTACTAACTTTATTAAAATTAGTGCTTACGAACAATTTCTTTAAATTACAAGATCGTTTCTTCCTTCAGATATCCGGTACTAGCATGGGGGCAGCAATGGCACAATGCTATGCCAACACCTACATGTACTACCTTGAACATGAAAATATTCTCAGTTCACCAAGATGGATTAGGCATCTGCCACTGTATTTGAGATACATTGATGATATTTTTGGAATCTGGTCCGGCCCGGAAGAAGAATTGCAAAACTTTTACGAAATGAAGAACTCGATTCATCCTCGTATTAAATTCACCACAGAGACAAGTGATACTGCCATCCACTTTCTGGATGTGGAGATATATGCCAGTAACAACACTCTTGAGACAAGAATCTACACCAAGAAGACGGATAGAAATAGCCTGTTGCTTGCCACAAGCTTTCATCCTAAGAGAACTGTTGATAGCGTCCCGTTTAGCCAATTTCTGCGTTACAGAAGGATTATCTCGGAGACTGCCGAGTATGAACGCCAATCACGGCTATTGGAAACTAAATTTTCGTCGAGGGGGTATGACCAGCTGAAGATCACTGAAGTCGCAAACAAAGTCAGAAGCACTGGGAGAGAGACATTACTGACTCCAAAACCACCCAAGTCGGGCGAAGCACTGGTTTACGTGACTACCTATTCCCTGCAGAGCATGAAGATTAAGAGGGTCATCAAAAAGAACTGGAGCATGTTTAGAATGGATCCACAATTACAGCAACTGTTTCATGAACCTCCAACTTTTGCCTACACGAATAGTAGGTCATTACGCAAGAGCCTTGTCAAAGATGAAATTCCATCTTCTAGTCCACAGAAAGTGTTTAAGGGTACTATTCCATGTTACAATTGCCAACATTGCGGTAACATCATTAAAGGCAACAGCATATCACACCCCCACTCTGGTAAACCCATTTTTCTCATACACTCGTGCACATGTGATGCTCAAAATGTTATTTATGCATTAAAATGTCCATGTGTGTTATACTACGTAGGCATGACCACCAGAAAAGTTAAAGTTAGATGGTCTGAACACAAATCGAATATTCATACTAAGAGACTCAAGTCACCAGTATCACTACACTTTACTGAATCACGGCACACCATTGCACAATTGAAATGTGTTATCTTGGAGCAAATCACAGCAGGAAGCAGGGGAGGTGATGTGCAGTGTAAACTGTTGCAACGGGAGATTTTGTGGATTGAACTGTTGGACTCGTTGAGCCCACGTGGCATGAATACCGAATTCGACCTTATGTGTTTTGTGTAAATTTATGTGTTTGGAAAACTGTTTATTGTTATGCTTTGCTTGTAATAACATGTCAATAACATGTCAGCTTAATAGCACCGCCTACCCTTTCTGTTCATGACTTTTGTTATGTCTCAAATCTGACAACATGCACCATCTGAACATGGACATTTCACATGGCGGACTGTTGTACTTATTCCATCGCTTCAAAGTGACTCTCTTTGCCCCCTCTTGTGGTTGATTTTAACTTTTTACTCTCCCGATGACCATGTTCCTCCCCGAGTGATGTTACCTGTCTAGTCATCTTTTTAGCCTTCGCTTTAGTTGTCTTGTTAGCCCAGTCCCTTCTCAGAATCCTCTTTATTAATTTTTTTTCCCGGGTCAGGGTGCTGTACCTTTGCCCGCGCCCATCCTTTCTAAGGATCCCTTCACGCTTTTTATACATTGTGTGATTACTTTGCTCCACTTGATTTGTTTATTGGGTTTAGACCCCACTAGTTGTATCTCCTGCTGTTTCCGTTCCTAGTTGGACCTTAGACCTATGTGTTGCCTTTTACACTTGCTGGCTGATGGCTGCTGATAGATCTTTGAACTGTGTTTACCTCCGCGCCGTGGGGGCACCCCGTAGTTCCTCTGAGCTACGGTTGCTGCCCCCACGCGCGCGTTCCCTTTACACTCTTTCCATACCTTCCTGATGACTTATTTTGCGTCCCTTTGTTTTCCTCCAATGCGATACTGCCCGGCCCACTGACCGCTCTGTCTCGGTGACATTGTCACTGTAGTTTGTTTCATTATCTCCATGGTTACGCCACACTTGTTTTTTCCCATACCAAGATGGACGTCGCCTTGGTTCACTCACGCGCATGCGCGAGGTTACCAAGGCGATGCTTTTGTTTGGATTGTGTGAACAGAGTCACTTCGCGTGCACGGCTGCGGCGAGATGATCTGTTTTCTCACGCATCCGAAGGTAATCTATCTGTTTCCCTCCGTTACTTGTCACACTCGGAATATCCCGGTTCACGTTACTTGCTCTGAAGAGAGTTGCTGACTGTGTTAGTGTGTTAGTGTGCTCGTTTCTGATGTACAATTTTTCGAGTTGGTGTGCAGCTACCCTAAAACTTCACGCATTTCTCCACATGTGTGGCTTACTTGATGTCTCTACCTCCGTTACTCGTTACGGTTTGCATGTATGGGCCTTCATTTGTTACTGCACTTATATCACCCCTAATTTGGTACTTTTGCCGCCCGTTTACTTTTCTACTTGATTGTTCTACTATGGACTGTTAGCCATCTGGCTTTTCTAAATGGATGGTCTTTTGATCTTACCCCTACAGATATCCCAGCAATCTGTGGCATTCGGCTACCCGTTGCTTTTTGACTGGATCTCTTTTCTGTGTCTCGGCTCTTGTATCAGCAAAGTTAGTGACTTTGACTCTTTTCACTTTGATAATGGATTTCTTACAAACTAAAGAGTTCTACTGAAAAATCTTCTTTCTTTTACTACTCCACAGAGACTGTGCTATGACTTAATCGTTATGAATATGAAAAATGAAGTCTATCCCCTGAAGATGGTTCTTTAAACCGAAACGCGTCGGCCTCATTTGTTATATCTAAATATGAGACTTCATTTGTAAATTGTTGAATGGTTGAACCTATGCATTTAGAGCTTTGTAAACTGTAAACTGCTATACAGATTTGCAATTGTGCTGCTCTATACGAGCTGTTTTCTATCTACGCCGTTTGTTCCTACTTGTGTTATATGGAACACGCACAAGTGCTCTTTCCATATGTAAATAGAGTACACTGATCGTACTACTTTTTGTTTATTCATGTACGACTTATTGGATTAAGAGGATTAAAATCCAAAAGTTAACTCCAATGTCTTGGTTCTGATTGTTCCATTCATTTTACACCTGTGTTTACAATGTATCCTTATTAACACCGTTAAATTGTGTAATGACATTTTCATTTGGAAACTAGAGAAACTTAGGCGGTGTTTGTACACCGTAGAATTTATGCCCTGTTGGTGCCAAATGTTTAAATGAATTTTGATTTAAAATAGAGGGTACTTATTGTCCCTGTTGAGTGCATCTGGGCTTGCTGGGTAGCAATACACAGCTTTGGATTTGTTTGTGCCTGGAAGGTGCTCCGAATCCTACACAATACGAGATTAATTAAACACTGGCTGGGTGTCAGACAAGGGTACCTCTTGAGGCACCAGTATTTTGGGTGTTACTGATGCATGGGGAATAAGAGAGCAAACGTAACAGCTCTTGTTGGAAGCTTGTTTTGCTGTGGCGCTCATATCTGAGTACCATTTATCTGATTGATCTAGATGGCGTGGGTCTTCTATTTCATCTAATCCGAGGGAATGGTAGATGGCATACTGTTTCCTATCCGCCCCCCTTTTTTCCCTCCCCTTTTAGCTTCACACTTTTTGATAATGTATTGGAAATACCCCAGACCATGCTGTGTCATTAGTGTTATTTACTGTGTCTTTGATCGGTAGACCTGAGGATCTGTCGATAGCAGCAATATAAGATGAGGTAGGGTCACTGGTTGTTTGTGCATTCATGTTTTGTTCAGTTAGGTTATTTGGCCAAAAATAATCACCATCATATTCATTCCACTCATTATTATTATATACTCCTACTGCAGCAGCTAATGAGAGGGGTACAGTGGATGTGTTACTAATGTGCATCTTAATGTGTGTTGTATTGTCGTCATGGTCATCAGCTGAATAGTTTTCTTTTCACATTGTTTTCACCTCTCTCCAAATTAACGTTGAACCTTCCCGTATTAGCTCGGCCCCGCTCCCCCCTCTTTGCATATCATGGACAAGGCATAATAGTGTGTAGTACCATGCCATAAAAAATAACATTACAGATAGGAATACTTCAGAATATTTAAACATGCACTCGACATTGATATATTTGTTAGCTCTGTTTACATTCCTATTGCTAAATAACAGTAAGCCATTCCCCTGGAGTGCACTCCTTTCGGCCATTGTATTAACTGCAGGGGAGATATAAAATAGTTAAGTGGCAAGCATATATTAACGTTTTAATTTGCATAGGTATGCTTCATTACTTTCACAACATTCAATTTCACTTCATTTGAGCACTGTTATAAGTTCCCCCCTAAGACAGAAAAAGGTGAGAAAAAGGGAGAAAAAGAGAGAAAAAGATAGAGAGAGAGAGAGAGAGAGAGAGAGAGAGAGAGAGAGAGAGAGAGAGAGACAGACAGAGACAGAGACAGAGACATTCATGTAAGCTTTTTATGATACATTTCATTCCTTAAATCCTTCATAATTGTTTTTCGGCAGTATTCCCCATTTCGGTGTTGGTTATTTGTTCACATTGGGGTAGTGCTGTATCACGTGCCCTTCTCACATCTGAGAGGTCCACCCAATACTTCAGTCCCTTTACTTTCACAGCAGTGGGCGTACAGTACACTACCTCATATGGTCCATGAAATCTTGGCGAGTTCCACCGCCGCACAAAACTGCGCACATACACATTTGTACCTGGCAGTAACGGGCCATTTGGGCTGTCAGGGGCTGCATTTACTGTGTCTGTTGCAGCATTGTTGGTGAATGGTGGGGCAATCTGGCACGCTATACTACGTACTGCACGTGTTGACTGTGTAAGGTATTCCTTGAAGTCTTCCCCTCGCACTATGGCAGCTCAATGTGCATCCAATGCTTTTCTTATTGGGGAGAGTGGCGTTTGCATACGCCGGCCAGTTACAGTTTCATGGGGGCTCAAATGGTGGTCCTTGCTTGGCTGCATTCTGAGTTGGAACAGTGCTAGGGGCAGGCAATACACCCAATTTTTCTTGAGTGTGTTGCACAATTTGGAGAGTTTACTTTTCAGCAGTCCATTGATCCTCTCCACCACCCCATTAGTCATCAGATGATAAATAGAACACAGTTTGTACTTAACCCCCAGGAGTGATGTTACTTCCTTGAAGAGGTCATTCACAAAGTGTGTGCTATTGTCTGATCTTATAACGTCACAAATCCCCCATCTGGAGAAAACCTCCCGTACCAGAAACTTAGCCGCGCATTTCGCGTATGGGTGGGGGCACGGTCCTGCTCCCACCCATCTCGAAAATGGGCACACTACCACAATCAAGTATCTTGCTCCATTACATTTTTCTCCCATGTCCGCATAGTCAATGTGGAGCTCTCTAAAAGGCCCCACGGGACGCGATAGAGTTCCTCGCAATGTTCTCATAGTCATTCCTGAATTGTATGCCTGACATGTGGTGCATTCTATGATGAATTTTGATAAGTATTCCTGCAGGTTAGGAACAAACCAGTGCTCTTGGATGTCTGCTGCGATATGTTGCTTCGGCACATGGGCTGGGAAATGTAACTGTTGGAATGCTACTTCTAATAGTTCCACTGGCATCACTAATTTTCCACTCACTTCCTGTCTCCAGATCAAATCTGTGGGTGATTGCTTGCACCCTCGTTTTACCCATAGTTCTTGCTCTTCCACTGGTGCTCTCCTCTGTAGTTCTATTATTTGTGTTACTGGTGTGTTGCTACACCCCTCTTCTAGTGGTTGTGTGGTGGCCGCCTTAGTAATACATTCAAGGATGGGTGGTATATTAAAATACAAGGCCTCTTTTGCTGCCATGTCGGCTGCCGCATTCACCAATGAGATTGCATCTGTGTTGTTAGTATGGGCCTGGCATTTCACTATTGCCACTACTGACGGTTCTGCTAATGCTTCTATCAGTTCATTCAAAAGCGTAGCAAGTTGAACTGGCGACCCATCTGCCCTCTGGAACCCTCTCTGTCGCCATTGCGATAGGCCTGAGTGTACTGTTGTGGTGGCATAGGCTGAATCTGAGTATATAGTTACTACACATCCTTTTTCTATGTGCAATGCTTCAATTAATGCCATTAATTCAGCTGCTTGTGCAGAGAAATGAGATGGGAGGCGTTTTTGTATTATTGTTTCATAGTTATCTTCCTCCATTCTATGAACGCTGACCCATCTATGAAATATATTTCTCCTTCCTGCAATGCGTTCTCACTGGCTTTGGGGATGTCGTCCTCTTCTCACTCGTACGTTGCACATTCGTGCTCCTGCATGTCCCCCACAGTGCATGGTTCTGTGATGAATGTAGCGGGATTCACAGTTTTACATCTCACTACGTGGACATTTGGGCTAGAGATTATTATTTCATAGGCTGTCGCTCTCTGTGTTGTTAATGTTGATTTTGATCGTTCTAACAATGGTGGCGCTCTTTTCAATCGTGAAGGCCTCTGCAGCGAGAGCTTGTTCGCATGTGAAATGACCTTGCATTACTGCGTCCAGTGTTCTGCTGTAGTAGGTCAATGGCTTGTGACCTAGGGATGTTTTTTGAGTTAATACTGCAGTCATTAGTGTTCCGTTGCTGTGTGAGAAAAGATAAAATTCCCAGTCATAATCTGGGTTTGCGAGAACTGGCGCGTTCGTGATCATATCCTGCAATTTAAAGTATTGTGTCATCATTTTGTGCGTTAATTTTATGGGGATATGATTCTTTTGGTACTCTTTCAAGGCCTGCAACAAAGGGCGGGTGTAGGCTGCATAATCAAGTATCCAGGCACGGCAGTAATCGCAGATGCCTAGGAATTTCTGCATATCTTTTACAGTTTTTGGCATTATCATGTGGCGTATGGCTGTTCCTCTGTCTGGAAGTATTCTTTTACCATCTTTTGATATAAGCTGACCTAAGTACAGCACCTCCGCTAGGCAGTGTTGCAGTTTTTGTCTATCCACCTTGTATCCTTTTGTAACAAGCAGGTTCAGCAGTGCTATAGAATTTTCTCTGCACTTTTCTTCAGTTATACTGCAGATGAGCAAATCATCCACGTATTGTATTATCACGCTCTCTACATCAATATTTCCAAGGTCCTCGTGTAAAATTCTATTTAAAATGCTGGGGCTTTCACAATATCCCTGTGGTAATCTGCAATGTTCATACCTGTTTCCTCCCAGCGTGAATGCTGTGAGGTAACGGGAGCTTTCATCAAGTGGTATGGAAAAGAAAGCATTTTTCAGATCCACCACTGTAAAGCACGTAGCTTCTTTGGGAATGCTGCACAGTATGGAGGCTGGATTAGGGACCAATGGGAACTCTTTCTGAATGACGTCATTAAGTGGGCGGAGGTCTTGTACCATCCTCCATGATCCACCTTTTGCCTTTTTGATCGGAAAAAACGCTGTATTACATGGGAAATTGGCTGGCACTATTATCCCTTGTCTCAACATGGCACTTATTGTTTCTTTTATTCCTTCCTCTGCCTCTTTTGATATTGGGTACTGTTTAACCCTTGGGAGTATTGCACCTGGCTTCAATTTTATCTTTATGGGAGTTATATCATGCAATAATCCTACATCATATGGGCCTGTAGTCCAGACCTCTGGCAGTACTCTTCATATATTTATCAAAGATTGTAGGTGGGATGTTTACGCTGGCCATGAGGGGATTGTGTACTTCCCTATGTTGAATCATGATGTCACATGGTATGCTTATTTCCATTATTATCTCCCCATCACTATCATTGTCAGTGAACAGTTCTTCATCAGTTAAATCACGCAACATTATATTTGGGTCTATGCACAGCACTGTTCTCCATTCACAGCCATGCGTGTCCAGTTCTATTACCGTGATACCATTGCTTGAAACTTGAACCCCCTCTAAATCTATAGATAGGATGGTTCCTGGTACAACATCTGTATTCACAATTGGATGAAAAATGAAATCTGCGGGCACCCTCCATTCATTTTTAGTTATTTCTGGTACCGCTTGAGCCAGCACTCTGATGCCATAAATGAACATGTCCATGTCAATTGGTACCCCTCTTACCAGCACTTCATTTGTCGTTGGATCATTAGCATCGCTCGTACTGGAGTCGAACACACTATTCCCCGCTCAGTAAAGGAGATGGTCATATTTAACTTGCTTAACAAGTCCCGCCCCAGCAAATTGATTGGCGCGTCTTCATGCTATATTAAGGGAGCGCGCACTGTTTCCCCCCCACCGTTATGCCCAGATCTTTTGTGTAAGGAACTTTTAAAATAGCCCCAGAGAACCCCAGCGTTTCCAAATGTGTTCCCGAAAGCGGAAACCGGCCTTCCATGAGGCACGATTGTTCTGCTCCTGAGTCTACCATGAAGATAAACTGCTTGTTTCCTATCTCTACTCCCACTAGTGGTTCTTCTTCTGCACGTAGGGTAGTGGATAGGACTGGACACGCAAGTGCTCACTGTGAGCTGTCCTAGTCTGCATATGTTTCAGTTCCTGGCGCTGAGAAAACATTGTCTCCTACCACCACTGTGCCACGAAAAGGCGCTGGCGCACCATTCGCTGATGTTGCAAAAATTGTGTTATTTGCACCACCTACTGTGTTTTGCCTGGCCATGGGTTGTGGTGCTCCCCACTGCTGTGGTGGTTGTGGCTGGGTTTGTTGCCTCTGTTTCATTTGTGGCTCACTATAGTATTGGTCACATTGTCCACCCCCTCCCATTGGTAGCCCATAAGGGCTACCTGGATGCGGATGTCCGTACTGTTGCTCATTTCTCATCGGGGGCTGCCCTTGATAATACCCCATAGGGTGCATTCTACAGTCTCTCGAATAATGTCCCCATCTATTACAATTCCAACACGTTCCTTGTGGCCCTCCTCTCATTCCGGGTCCTCCAAATCCCCTGTTCCCCATTCCTCCGAATCCCTCTCGTGGTCCTCTGTACCCACCTCGTCCTCTTGCTGGTCTTCCTTGCCACTGGGGTCCTCTGTACTGCTCCTCTCCGTCCTTCTGTTCTTGCCCTTCCGTAGCCCATGCTGCAGCCATCCTCACTGGCACATGCATTGTTCCATCATCTCCTTCACTGCTCCTATCTGTCGATGTGGTGGAGTTCAGTGCTGCGACCTTCACTATCTTGTTCTGCACTAACTTTGCTTCGTCTGCCAACCTTTTCTTTTTCTTTGATCCTCCTGCAGTGGTGTACAATTATGCTTTGAATCTCAGGCCAGCCCTTCGTTTCTATCCCAGCTATTTTGTCCAAGGCCTTCTGTACTTCCTTCGGGAGCTCCTTTTTTGATTATCAAATAGAACAGGGCGGTGGACTGATTCCAAGCCGCACCAGTTTCTCTCCTCCACAGGTCTTGCACTCGGAGGATGAATTGTTTTGGCTCCTCGTCCTCTCCCATCGTGCACTGCATCACTAGGTGTAAATCTGGTATGTCTGGAAACGTGCGCCACAATGCATCCCATACTTGTGCTCGAACATTGTTACATGGCGATCCATCATGATGGTCACAGCTCATGGTTACTCCCGGGAACCCCGCATTCACCCATACCGCATCTGCTTGATCTCCAACTGCAGACACCAACAACCTTTTCACGTCCCCTATGGCTAGTGGCACTCCGGCTGTGTTCTTTTCAAATGTGTGTATCAATTTTCCTGCCCCTCCCGAAAGTGGGGGGAGCAGTTTCAGCAAGTTATACTTATCCATTTGGGCCCACGGAATATAGTGCAGCCTTCCTGCTCCTTTGTGTATCAATGGAATTTGTAATTTAGGTTTTCTTCCCACCTTACCTACCGTTCCCTTCTTCATCTTACTCACCAGCATATTCCCTACTCGTTGCCTTAGTCGCCCCTGCCATCTTGGCGGTGATCTTTCATTTAAGTCATCAAAATGGAAGGCAGCGGGGACCCCACTGCTGCCACCCTTCTTTGTATTCATTGAGATCACTCCATACTTCTTCTACCTCTTCCTCTTGCTCCCTCTCTTCTCCTTCTCCCTGCTTGCTATCTGGTGTTGTTGGGCGTATTATTCTTACTGGCTTCCCATTTAGGTGGAACAGGAACTCCCCTGATTGCCATTCTTGCTCTTGTCCTCTTGGTACCTGGCCTCCCTGTGATGGTGCTGATGGGGATGGTGTTGGTGTAGCCGGTGCCGATTCTCCCGCTACACTTGCTGGGCGATTTAGGTCAGTCACCACTAGTGGTAGTACTTCACCTCCCCCTGGCAGCATCTGGCCCTTATCACACAATGCTCTTAATCGTGTTATTTCTATCTGTGCGTGTGCGAGTCGTCTATCTAATTCTCCAGTTATCCGGTCTATGTTTACAGGTGGGGCACTGGTCGGCCCATATAGCCCCCCTCTCTCGTACAGTGTTGGTGCAGTAGCTCTTGTTTCTGCAGTGGTGCTTAGAGCAGAACCTGCTGGAACATATAGGGGCTCGCTGTATCCTACTGCTGGCCTTGTCAGCAACGGGTATGTTTTGGTAGTGTCGCTCTCATTTGCGGGCATTGTGCACTCTCCTGCTGTTGATTCACCTACCTCTCCTGCCATTTTCTCCTTCTTGGTTTCTTTAGTTGTACTTACCTCACTTGGTGTTATTTCCTCAAACATTCGCCACAAATCTAGCACTTCCCATTTGTTCTGCAACTGTTTTCCCTTATATCTGGCCATTAAATGCGTCAAAACTAAGTCTAATACCCTTTTATCAAAGGATCCTCCCTCTGGCCATATTAGAGTTACACTATCTCCCTTTATCTCTGCCACCCACTGGTCATGATATTTTTGTACCTTCTCACTATACAATGGGAGGTGTTGACAAATATGCTCTAAGGGTGTTACTCCTCCCATGATAACGCTATTGCCTATGTACGGGCTCACAAACACTTTATTCACGCTCTGCTTCTGTTCAACATTAGGTGTAACACGTTTCCTTCCCCTTCTATATCAACGTTTTTTCAACAATTTTTCCTCTTTCACCACTTACCGATACCATCAATTATTTCAACCCTGAACATTCGTCACTTATTATTACTCAAAACATTTTGTACACATTGCATTTTCAATTTTCTTAGTCAACCTTAATCGCTTCTTGGCATATGAAAAGTTATTGACAAATTGACATGTAATATCTTGACGTGCACAAGAACATATAACATGAAGACACACCACATATAACATGTACTACCTGCACGCTTTTACTCCCCTTTCTGTTTTTTCAGCTTCTCACCCCTCTGTTCTATCTTTCTGACACACTACTCACCTCTTATTTTCCCTTACTACCTCACCAAGAATTTGCTACACACGGAAAAAGAATATTCTAAATTACTACTCCGAGTCTACTAGATATATGAGACCTCTACTAATTTCTCTTTATCTTCACTTATTTAACTGCACTGGACGAGACAATGCTACGCGGTGCCGCCTTCTACCCCGTTCGGGCCAGTATTCCTCACTCTTCTCTTACTTCTTTATCTCAAAAACCTAATGGCCATATAAGGATAGATCAGAAAAAGCCTCATTATCATTCACACAGACCCTAACTTTCTTTAAATCGCTTGTTGCTTGTTCCCCTTTATTTTTAACCCCTCCCTTACCTCTTGGGAACTTACGCAACCAGTACTCACGTGTTCAGTCGGGTGGTCCGAGAGTCACTGTTCACGGGTCATCCACAATCCAGACCACACCCGAACCAAGCCGTGGCCCGCCTCGGCGAGCAGCTTTTAAAGTTGAGTATTCGTTAACCAGGAACCCTTGACCCTTTCTCGTTGTGCGCACAGGCTGGTCGGCCATGGAGGCGATGGTTTTACTGGGGGGCGTCCCGGATCTCACCGCACTTCACAGGCCTTGAGGCACTCGTCCCAAATCACGTCACGGGGGTCACCAAAAATGTAGGCGCCCTCCCCTGAAAGAATGAATGAGACTCTCCCCAGACGGTGAATAAGGCTACAAGAACAGGTTGCGTGAGTTCAAAAAATTTTTTATCTAGTTGGCATCCAAAGAACTCTGCCGCCTGAGAGAGCTCTGACAAACATTTCAATTGCATTACATTATAAAGAGAAAAATCATCATAGATGACGTAATTAACATAGGGTATTAAGTCAGCACAGGATTGGACAGTCATTATAGCACTATATGGTTGTAGAGGCGCTGCTTCATCTGGATTGGTTGCTCCTTTGGCAGGATGGTGGTCATCACGTGGCTCTATTGTCCATGTCCAGGAGGGGTGAAGGTCATGTTGCTGTGAGGCGATGTGATCACTTACTAAGCTAACATAATACATCTCTATGTCGCATGCACTAAATAATTACTTTGAAATACATTTATTGAAACTTCTACAAATCACTGAAAGCCTTGTATTTATTTACATAGTTGATTATTGTGACTCAAGCGGGTCATTCGGTTACAAAGGTTTTGACCATCATCATAGCATCGATTGAAGCTTGGGTCTGTACCCATAAAGAATCTGAGGCACACTGGTATGTGTTAGTATTGGAAACGATATATGGTGACAGAGGTGCAATGTTAATCGGGGGTCTGTCGAGTGAGCATCGTGGTGGGATCACGTATTTAGTAAATCACGTGAATACCTTCCAAGGACACAAGGTTACACTGGCAGTAATTTTCCAATAGCGAGGGTAAGGGGGCATGGACAGGTTTGTGGAGATGGATGCTTGGCTCAAGCCGGTTCACAGACTGGGCAGTGATCTCAGAGGAAGACCGGGCTGTTACATTTGTTCTTTGTTGCAATTACTTCCGGCTTCAGCGTAAGAATGGAGCTGCAGAGTTTTCCAGACATAGAGGGAAGAAAGGTGGGGGCCATGTGTCCTGCGTGCTGTGTGGGTGTCACTGTAACAGGGGAGAGAAGCCTTTTCGTACTATCGCAGCGAGGTCTGGTTACTAAGATGGCGTCAAGGGGGCACAAAGATGCCCTATGTCCTGCATGATGGTCCCATCAACGCTGATGTTGCACAGTGCTGACATTGCATAAGGGCACGGGGGTCTTCCCCACCATTAGAGGCACATGGTCCACATTTGTGCTACAGAAGTGAGGGAGGGGGGGCTGCTGGCCCCTTACTCCCATACACAATCAAAGGAGTAAACATTTGCAAGTGCCAAGTATTGTTTGATTAAAGATGAAGAAAGCATCTGCAAGACGAAGCAACCATGTCTCCAGAGACCCAGGAGAGTAATAACCTAATAATTTAAAACAGTCCTGGGTCCTCCCTCTGCTTAAAAAACCGAATTTGGACCCATCCACCCCAACTAACTACCGCCCTATTACCACAGTACCTTTCCTCCTTAAAATCATCGATAAAATAGCATACCAACAGATCCAACACCACCTTGAGCACTTCCAGCTCCTAGGCGTCCGTCAATCAGGTTTCAGGCCACAACACGGAACAGAAACCGCACTCATAGATCTCAAGGCACAGATAGATGAGTTGAGAGACCAGGGGAAGACAGCATTATTGCTTCTCCTTGATCTCTCTGCGGCCTTCGATCTGGTCGACCATGAGATCTTGTGCAACCACCTACAAACAGCTGCCCACTTCTCTCAAGATGCAACTAACTGGATCCAATCCTTCCTTAATAACCGTACGATGAGAGTCTTCTCATTATCAGCAGCAGCCGACCCGATCACGTGTGGCGTACCGCAAGGATTGTGCGTCTCCCCTACACTTTATAACATTTTCACGAAGCCCCTTTTTGATGATCTAGACGATCTCTAGATACCTCATCATCCAGGCATGGATGGCCTCACACGGACTATGCCTGAATGATGACAAGACGGAACTTCTCTTTCTAGGCTCCACACACTACCTCAACAAAATGGGCCACAAATACTCATCATTCATAATTGACGACAACAAAATCATGGTAGCTAAGGAGGTTAAAACCCTTGGATTCTATCTAGATTGCACCCTTACCTTCAACAAACAAGTGAACGCAATGGCCTCCGCCACTTCTTACACTTGCAAACTCATCAGGGCAGCCAAACCCTTTCTCTCCCCCACCAACTGCACCACCTTGGCCAGGGCGCTGATCCTGTCCAAGTTGGTCTATTGCAATGCCTTATATGTAGGCTGCAACAAATATATCTCTAACAAAATCCAAATCCTCCAAAATAATGCCTTCAGAGCGGCCCTTAGTATCCCGAAGAAAGCCCATATTTCAGATTCCAGAAGATCTGTTAATTGGCTATCCACCAAGGACAAGATGTTCCTTAAATCAGTGTCTCTGATTCATAAATGCCTCCACCAAGCAGCCCCCCAATACCTCACCTCCAGATTTACTAGACTTACCCTCTCCCGCCCCTCGAGAACGGCCAACTCCAACCTTCTTCTGGTGCCCAGGTTTAAACACACTACATCTGGAGGAAACAGCTTTGCAGTAAAAGCAGCACAATTCTGGAACTCCCTTCCTCCGTCGTGCAGGGAGGACCTACCCTACCACCAGTTCAGAGCCAGGACCGTCCACTGGCTCAAATCTCTCGACTCATAACGACTCTTAGAGACCCAGATTCGCCACTACCATGTGGCGCCTCATTGAATGTAAATATGTTTATAGTATTGCCCTAATGTACATGTTCCACCCCTACTCATTGAATGTAAATATGTTTATAGTACTGCCTTTAATGTACATGTTTTACCCTCCTATTTGGCGTGATACGTCCGGCAATGTAACCCTAGCTGGACCTCAACACACCGTATGTAACGAAGCTTTGCAACCCTCTTGCTGCCTCTGCGCCTGGCTACCCTCGGGTTAGGTGCGCATTACAAATAAATAAAATATAAAATACAAATACAAATACAAATAACATGGAGTATAATTGAATTAGCACTAAATAGAAAGACAAAAGGGACAAAATCATGGTCTCTTCACATGTGGTGCAAGACTATGTGACAAGGCCTATTCATAAAGCTCCAGATGGAGATAGCAATGTACTGCCACTCTCTTTAAAGGTTGGAGGAAGAGAACAGCTAGCAAGATCAACTGCAAAGAAGAAGCCTTGTCTTAGGGCCTAGCTGATGAGAGATGTTATGTTAATTAGCCAGGTGGGCTGTTGTCTGTCGATCCCCGCACCTGGATTTCGTTTTGCTTACGTGCTGCTAACGAGCCAAATGTACAAGGTTGGAAGAGAGTGCCAACCAATCATGAGGGCCAATGCAATGGTTGACTATACATTGTTTTAGAAGCCAATCCACTGCTGTTATTCTGTTATTATCTGTATTTTACAAAGTTAGAGGTGGTTTACGGCGTGCCTGCTTGATAAAGGGCAGCCAATGATATTACTGTCACCTAAATAAGCTATAGGTATATATTTTCCCTTAACCAATCCCTCCACCTGATAGGTTTTTACTGTTTGCCACGTAGAATTACAGTTTTTTACTGTTTGCCACATAGAATGACGACATAGCTGATGCACATCGAGGTATATAGCCTTTGTGCAACCAAAATGTATTTGAGAGTGTGTGAGCTGTGATTTGATTTGTTTGCCAGGTTTTCCTACTTTATTGAACTAATAATAAAGTAGTATTTTGCAATATTCTTTGAGTCTGTCCAGTTATTTTGGCCTGAGATCAGTTATTCTGGGAATCCTGTCTAGCACTTGGAACGCTCCAGGTTCTACTGCACATTTTAGTAGCAGAGCATGGTTCCATCCAGGCCCTTGGATTCTTAATGTCTTTCACCATCAGCTGGAAAAACACAGAGTTTCTTGTGGAGATTGGGAGAAAAAAACATGTGTAAGACAAAATGGTCGGCAGGTGCCTCTTTGAAGAAATTCCTTTCCGGTCCATTGGCGCCCCACGGACAGAATGCAAAGTAGTCAATTGAGGAAGTGTCAATTCCGAAGGGCTTGAACCAAACAACGGATGTAAGTAAAATCATTGAAAGTGGCAATAATGGATCCTATTGCATGCATGTTTATTGGGGGAACAAACCGAGATTTGATTAGGGAGTGATTCCCCATTTCCTATTCTCAAGGAAATAGAAGGGACCACATCAAACTCTAGAATGGAGCATATTTAAGTGATTCCTGCAGCTAGGCCAAGGAAGGATGGACAACACACTCCTAAATGGAGTAGAATACAGATGAGATACTTTTTACTAGACAGGTAGAGAAAGATGATCATAGAAATTGTTGTGCACATTTGTTTGGGATTTTGAAAATATTACTGTAAAAAGTTGACGAGTTTTGTATTAGTTGTGAAAATATACGTTGTAGGCTGAAACTATAGAATGATAGTAATACCTTTCACTGGTCATCAGACCTTAAAAACAAGCAAAAGGTGCGAACCATACGAGGCTAGTAGTTGAGAAAAAATAGATAAATTAAGATTCTTAGATTATCAATAATAAAAGCCGGATAGTAAGAATCAAAAGGACCATAAACAAGAAACAAAGCAGATATGAATGTGTAGGCTTGGAAATTGTTTGGACTATATCTTGGGAAATGGGTGATGATTGATGGTGCTTGCCCAAATAGATTGTTGTGGTGTAATTAATCTAAATTAGTAATAACAGAATAATATAACTGGTAAGTATTGACACATACAAATGACTTGTCATTATGGGGGACACTCCCCTGCTACACGTGTGCAAAGCATTACCGAGATACACACCTACGATAAGGAAATATCATGCCAAATGTGTAAAAGGCACAGCTGACAAAATGTTCATACCTTGTCCTCAAGAAGGCCCCCTATTAAGAACAGTATTGCAACACATGACAACATACTTTAATGCTGTATTCTCAGGGAAGAATGTACAAAAAAGGTTCGCTATTTTAGAGCTATAGAAAATGTATGAGAGCAAGAAAAAGACTTGCCCGAGAAGAAGTAGATGATTAATCAGCATAAAGAGCAAGACGTAACACCCTTGGATCCTCTTTCTCCTCCTAAGAATGCTCGTACAACGGAGAACAAACATGCATTTATCCTCTAAAGGAGTTAAAAGCAGTGGTGGGCTAGGTTAATCCAAAATACGTAGCCCCTGCTTATACTAGTGAGGACAATATAGACAAAACAACAATAAAGAGAGGAAATATATGTTGTACACACGCAATGAACATAAGGAGCGTGATGAAAATAGAAAATAGGGACAGACAGACACAGAAGATGTAGCCAAGAGACAAAAAGGAAAGCAGTGCAGAGCTAGTGGAGCGACAATAGTACAGAACAAGTGCATGGGAGGACAGATACTACTCAAATTCGACAGAGAGGGTATTGACAATGTTAGAGAAACAGAAGAAAGAGAGGAACAGGAAAATAATTAAATGAACGAGAACGGGCATACAAAGAAGGGAAGGAAAAGGAGAGGCAGCAAAAGGAAGAATGAATAAGTTAAAAAGAACAGCAACAAGAGAACAAGAGAATGGAGGAGAAGAAACTAGAAGAAATAGAAGCACAAAGATTGAAAGAACATAGGTTGTAAAGAAGGCAAGAGGAAGTAAGAGAAGAGGGAAATGATAACAATGGAAACATAAATGAGAAGGAGTAGGGGACAAAGGGATGACAAAATATTCACATCATTAATACATGTATATTACCAATTGAAGCATGACAATGATTGGAAGAAGAGAGAAAATCACAACAGCCCCTCAGGGAGCTGCATTAGATACCTAGAATACAGAAATGTGCTGATGCGCATGGGGCAGAAGACATAGTGAAAAGGATTGGGGATTTGTTTAGGAAGATGAGGGAGAAAGATGGTTACAAAAACAAAGGGAGTATTGAAGGATCTCCATTGAAAGAAACAGGAGGCAGATCAGATAACGTAATGATAGACAAGCATGGAATACTGTGCCTAAGCAGATTAGATCTTGATGACAAAGAAAATGACAATAGTCATACCAGTTGGGTAATAATGATTTCAGAGGAAGAAAGGGAAGACATGAGAATGTGTAATTGATAGATCCAGATGTAGGAAGAGGAGTAAAGTGGTCAGGCATAGAGGACACAAAAGAAAAACACCCGAACCTACACCATATTCTGAATGACCACAAGCACTGTCACATAACACAGGGAATATATCCCAGCTTTATGTAAGTAGATTAGGGTCACTGCCAGGATGTAGACAAATGGGCAAAACTAGCCCCACCTGGAAGACAAGGAGCACAGGTGGGTATGATTGTAGAGCAGGAATTACACAATTTTACTATGAGAGAAAAGGGGAGGACGCAAATGGATAAGGAACATTTGAAATGTAAATTACCTAGCTTAACTGCAGGTGCTGGAAAATGTATTAATGAGTTAGAATGAAAGACAGCGGGAATGACGTTAGCAGTGGGTGGGAAATGAGGAGGATATGCAAGTGTGACAGCACACAAAACAACACATGACGGAGTGCCATTTAATAATTGTAGAAAAGACATATGGAGTGTGCTTAGTATACAATATCCTGACACATCGGACATGGGTGCGATTATAACAAGGAAAATGGGTGAGGACAAAGATCATGTTGCTTTTATTAAGGAGATTTACGAGCATTGGCAGCTTGAGACACGGGAACCATATCGCTCGAGCTCTGAAATCTCTGCACTGGCTCCCTGTGGCTGCAAGGATCACATTCAAGACCCTTGGCATTGTCCACAAGGCTTTCCTGGGCTTGGGACCACACTACCTCCAACGTTCTCTTCCTAAACATCTTTCTTCTCGAGCTCTCCGCTCATCCACCTCCAATTCTCTAAAGAACAGACTTTTCCAAGCATTGAATTGGAGGAAGATCTCTTTCCTCGGCTGGGGCCTCCCTCTGAAACAGCCTCCTTGCCTCTCTCAAACTTGTGCATAACCACCTCTGGTTCCAGAAACAACTCAAGACCTTCCTTTTTACTTCTGCTTTCTCTCTTCCTCTCACCTGCTAATGTCCCTGATAGCACCACACATTGGTCACATTGCCAACCCTGAACTCAGGCCCAGGCTTCTGCATGTTAATTTGCCCTGGCACTGCCTCTGAGCTCCCTCAGCACTTAACAATCTGTATCTGTAATCCTACAGTCCCTTCTCTTTGTACTTAAGACCCTCCCTTTGGCAGCATTTATTGAGTCACCTGCAATTCTTCTCACACCCCACACACTACCCCTGACCCCCTTGGCACTTCTCCCCTCTTCCCTGCAATTGTGCCATCTGAATGACACAAGGTCTAGTAAGATCGTTGTTTGTCCTCCTTGTGTTTCCCCCTACTTGCCTTGTCACGCCTATAGAAACACGTGTGTACAGGTGCATTATAAATGACCTACCATGTTATATCATATCATATCACATCATAAAACAGTAGCATTATTTTATCATATTCTCACAGACAGGAAGATGAAAAATATGTAGTGATGGAAGTAAAGACACGGCCAGAAATACAATTGACGATTGTGGTGCTGGAAAGGCATCAGAGGGACAGGGCCTCCGTATCCTTGTCCTTTACTGCTTTTTATTGTGTGTTCTGTCGTGTTTTCTGCACAGGAGTTCATGTGGGACTCCTGGCGGTGCAGCTCTCTCCTTTGGTCTTGGTGAACAGACCCATGGGATACCCTTATGGCACCATGGGTGGGGGTACAACCCTGTGCCCCTAGTGTATGTTTTTGGGCACCTGTGTGTGGTCCACAGAGCAGGGTATAAGCTGGTGGCAGGTCCATGCTGAATTTGACAGGTGCCCTGAGTATCCTCCATTTTGGGATACCCAGGCCCTGCCATTGGAATCAGTTGATTCCTGATAGGAAACAAGATGGCCCCTGTGGCCTCTTGCTTTCTATTGCCTGTTACCTTATTTTCGCAAAGTCCTGGGAAGCCCTGACTCTGTCCCTTCCCCTTGACCGGCTGTTGGGTGGAAGTTCCATATATGGTGTTGTTGTGAAGTCCAGGCCAGACTGGCTGGAGCCTTCCCAGTGACTGTATGTTGTGGGTACACCATGTGGGTGGGACCTGGGTGAATGGAGTGTGTGACAAATTCACATTCTGTGTTGTGGGTGTCTAGTATCTGGTGTTTGAAACAATGACTGAGACAGCCCTGCCCGAAACTGGTATGAATGCAGTGTGGAGTGTTGAATGGCTGGGTACTTGTTCCAATACACATAACTTGTTGTGAGTGTCTGGAGAGGAATGAATGGCTTGAATCCACTATGCAACTGATTGGATGCCTGCCTGCATGAATGCCCTTCTGACCGATTGGTTGCCTGAGTGTGACCCAGCAGAATGAATGGGAGATCAACTAGTATATCTGGGGCCTCTCACTGCTAGAATTTGTGTTCAGAAGATGAAGTCCACTACGAAGAGTAACTGGAGTAACTGAAGCTTAACCTTGATGCCCTGCTGGAAGAGAAGAATTGCTGTTGCGCTTCTTCACAATCTGAAAGCTGCTGTGTCTCCAAGGACTGACCCAGAGAGGACCTGGTAAGGCGCCCTCTTCCCGAGCTACGAGGGACCAAAGCTCCCTGGTAGACAGACCTTCGAAAGGCTGCCGACCCGAGATGGTGACCGGCACAAAATCACAAGGAGAAGCGCCTGGACTGTTGTATGGCACTGTCGACGACCGCCGTCGCCGACCGGAGCCGCCGTGCTCCTGTTTGCCTAAAATCTTCATTTGATCTATGGACGCTCTCGGCTGCATCGCCGCCCGCTTTATCCCGCTGGAGAAGGCCCAACCGTCGACGCGCCGAGGAGCATCCACCGGTTGGTTTCCAGCCACCTAAAGACCACAGAGATGCCGACGACTCGACGCCCTTGCAGGGCCCCAGCTCTTCATCATCTCTTTGCGGTACAGAACTATCATCATCGAGGTGCCCCGCCCGCCTCTTCCTTGCAGGACGCATAAGCTCCGTCGTCGATGAGCACCGCTAGGAACGAAGCTGCCACTTCACCACCGTAGTTCACCCTGTTCTCCGTCGGACGTTCGACGACCCGTGACTCCTGCCTTAAAGGGAGGACACTCAAGAAGGGCCGTCGATTCCCCAGTGATGAACGCTACAATTCCAGGTAAATTGGGTCTGTAGAACTATTGTAGAGGGAAATAAGACTCATAGAACAATATATGGACTGGGCTTGCGATACGTCTTTGCTTTACAGGTTGCCCAGGTGGGGGATCTCCACACATAACTGTGCTTAACGGTAGAGGCCAGTATTTTGCCTATTGTTTCAAGCATCTTGCTTTCCTTCCTATTTCTATTGCTGGTTTCCTTGTTATTGATCTGTGTGATATTATGACAGTATAGTTGATGCACTTTAAAGAGATCTGATAATACTTGTGGTACCACTTTAGAACTGTATATATTTACCATTGTTGATTTTCTGAGCACAAAGTGAATTATTGTGATAGTTTACATAACCTTGAATATTAATTATATAAAGACTGTGTTTTAACCAATACAGCGTGTGGACATTCCTTTGTGAGGGCTTGGGGACTACACTGTACTTAAGAACTAGCCTGCATCACCTCCTGAGAAGCTAGGCCTTGATTGCTCGACCACAATACCAGGAATAGAGAATCTTGGCTGGGCTCCTCTGTGCCTCTCCTCTACCATATAGAGAGCAGAAGTACAGACACCCCCCTCCAGTCTTTACAACAATCATACATCATTGTCGCTTATTACAAGAGAAAATTAAGAAAAAACCTGATATTAGAAAGCAGGAGAAAGCAAATTTGCCAAAGAAAGAGCAGAATTGATGAGTGGTGAAGGCATGGCCACACAAGAGTTACAGCCCACAAAGCCAAGCAATTTAGTTTACCTTATAAATCAAGGTGGGTACAATGTTTACCCACAAGCTAGAGGGAATGGACCTAGAGGACGAGGAGGTGGATTTCAAAACCCTCAAGGGGGAGGAGGATTTAATGGAGGACAACCGCAACAGTGTTGAAACTGTAGGAGGACAGGACATATGGCCCGAGCGTGTATTAGCAGAGGATGCATGCAGCAGAACCAAAAGAACTCCAAATGGGGGGATGGGTTATTCTCTGCTGTATAATACAGAACTGCAGGAGTATTATGCCCAAGATCACACAAAGTATCAGAAATGCATGCCGCAAATAAAGCAGACACTGCAGATCCCGCTACAAACACAATTACCATGCACGCACAGCAAGTGCCTATGCAAATGCAACAAGTACAGACACAACTACTGAACACTAAGATGCAACAGGTAACGGTGCCACAATGGATGGCAAATACAGGAGCCCCACAAGCACCCAAACCCAGGATAGGGTGTGTGACAGTAATGGGGGGAATCCATTTACAGGTAGAGGGATGAATGTATACCCACAATAGGAGAGCCCACAGAGAAACTTGATGTGTTCAGGGTCAGTGACACCAGACCCACAAGATTAACCAAGGGTCAGGGTAATGATAGGAGGCAAGATATCTGTGTTCATTATAGACACAGGAGCAACATGTTCCTGCGTTCTGGAGGGAAAGTACCCAAAGTCTGGGATTGCCATGAATGCACAGGGATTCTCTGGGGCTACGAGGTTGGTTTCTTTTACTGATGAATTACCACGTTCTATAGGAGACCATGAAGTATCTATGCCACTAATGTGTTCTTGGCAGACACCATTGTACATATTAGGGCATGACTTGATGACACAACTTAATATGATGATATCTTTTACTGACAAAGACAAAGGAATAGTGTGTTCTTCTGCAGGGATGCACTACATACATATTAGCATTTACAGGCCAGGCATTATGAGGGGTTCCTTTAGACCCAGAAGTATTGTTGTATGGAGTCAATGTTTTGTTGACAAGGCTTTCTGGATTGATAGGTAAATTGTTGAGAATACGTGACAAATTTTCATTTAGGGTAGAAATACCTATGCATGATGAGGAAGGACTGGTTATCCCTATCGAACTAGAGGCAGCAGTGGTAAAAGAGGAAAATGTGGTTGTTCATGGGATGGATGACGAGGGAAGAGAATGGAGAACAGTAGTAGCCCTTGACGAAGGATAAAGACTAACAGACTTGACAGACGAGGAGTTGTTTAAAGATGAGTATTCAGACGATTAATTTGTATTTTTCATAAGTCTCACTTATTGGATTAAAGTTGAGAATAGGAAAATACTACAGAGAATGGTATTGGCAAAAAAGAAACCACAGTATTTCCAGGAAGATTTGGAAAAGGTGTCAAGCACCTTATGGCCCAGCAGTCCATATGACATGGGTCTATTGAGTGGAACAGAGGCAGTTAAAATTAAGGTTAATACTGGACAATTTTGCCACAAGCAAAGCAGTATCACATGTCCAGAGAAGCAGATGAAGTCATATTTGAAACCATTCCTGCTTTAATACAGCAGGGAATATTGGTGCCATCAGAATCCCCATGTAACACGGCTGTGTACCCAGTGAAAAAAAACACCAGGGGGGTGTGGAGATTTACTAGGGATCTATGTCATCTAAATAATATTGTTGAAGCAGAGTTTCCGCTGGTTCAAAATCCAGCTACAATATTGTGCAATGCCCCAGCTAAGGTCCGATTTTTTACAGTTATAGATTTAAAATATGCCATCTTTTCCCCTTCATGAATACTCCCAAGATTTGACGTTGTTTTCATCTAGAAATCAGTGCTGGAAACATATAAGATTACCTCAGTAGTACTGTGAGTCTCCATCAACTTTTAATAGGGTTCTTCAGTGGACCTGGGTAACATACAACTCGAGAGCACAATAATTCAGTACATAGATTAAATATTAGTGTGAAATGAGACAGAAGAAAGTTGCAGAGAAGATTAATGTTGACTAATGACAATACTAGTAGAAAAAGGATTAAAGGTAGACAAAAAGAAACTACAATACTGCCAAGAAGAGGTCCTGTACATAGGACAGCTAATCTCTCAAGAAGGGAGCAAAGTAACACCTGAAAGAGCAGAAGCAATCATGAAGACTACAAAACCTGAGACAGTGAGAGAAATGTGACAATCTTTAGGCCTATGTATTTATTGTAGGGCCTGGGTTTTTGATTACAATAATATATATTCGACCACTTTTAAAAGGACTCAAAGGAAGCACATATAGGTCAAAGTTAAATAACATGGACAGATGAGATGACTGCAGGATTCGAAGACTTAAAACAGGCGATTTATACAGCCTTTAATGCAGAGTTGTATTTATTCTCACATTCAAATGGACAATTGATGACAACAGTTCTCACCAAGAAGACAGCATTAATACACATACATAAACCATTAGCCTACTATAGTGGGATTTTAGACCCAGTAATGAAAGGGCATTATCCCTGTGAACAAGCTGTAAGCGATATTCAATCAACACTACAGCTAAGTCAATGCCTAGTCTGGGATGCTGAGGAAAACCCTTATTGATGTATTGTTATATCCAGTTCAGTACTCTGGATGACAACCCTTGTATAACACCCCCCTCTTAGAATCCCCCTTACCCCACTGAGCCAAGAAGTAGGTTTGTTTTGCAAATTAAAAGGTTTATTTGAAAATTTAAACAATATATATATCACACTTCTATAAATAAATTGATAATGGATATTGCACTTGTGAATATGAGCAGTAATCAGCAAGAGGTAACTATGAATAGGAACAGAAGAACAAGGTGGGAAAGAATGCTTTATATGGTTCAAGGAAACGCAAGGTGGAATAAAATGCAGTACAGAAATAACTTGTTATGATTTTAGCAAAAGGCAATATGATCACTTTTTCTTTTGACAATTCACTCCCCCCATATGCAATACCAGAAATGGAAGGAGAGCACACAGTCTTCAAGAATCCCAACAAATCACACTTTATAATGCAATACACAATTCCAGTTCTCCCAGCAAGCTTATGGAAAACAGGGATGAGTTTTAAACACAGGCGAATGAATTACTTTAATGTGGTTTGCAAGGAAGTGAAAAAGTGCTAAAATTGCTTTTAATTCCCTCTAGAGGTTCAGGGTAGGTGATGGCTAATTTATATTAGTTCAGGCTCACTTTAACAATACTCTATGAATGATTAGCAGATTGCAAACGAATTTTAGCAAAGAGAAGCAAAAAGCTGCTGATTTCTACAGATGAAGAAATCGGGCCAAATCGCAAATCGCAGTAAATTTCGCGAGTGCGTGTCTCGCGATTACGGGAAAAGTATAGGGAGTAGGAAGTCGGTTCTAGGTTCGTTGGAAAGCCCAGATTCTAAGCTTTCAGATGAAATTTCGTTTCTAGCCCAAACTGTTCCAGAGATACGGACGATTAAATAAAGGTAGTTTTTCGGATTTAAAGTAAACTCAAAATGACAGGTGACAGCTTGCAGCAGCAGAATTGACAGGTGACAGCTTTAAAAATTACAGATGACACGATTTCTAGGAGGCAGTTCTACTTAGGTTAAAATAGTTTAGATTAGATTATTTTAACTAAGAGATTGGTTCTGCGCAGTTCTGCTAGGTACTCACAATATAAATTTGAACTAGGCCTCGTCACTGATCTGGTCAACACGTCCGGCTGCGGTTCTGTCTGCTCGGCGGGTCAATCAGGCACCGGTTCTGCTCACAGCGATCTGGGTCAGCTCTGCTCTGCTGGTCTAGCCTCTCTGGATTCTGGAACACTGCTTTCTGGGTACTGCTACAGGTTCTTGCAAAAATTCTCGGCAAAACTTCAAACAGCTTGCCCGGCTGTTGAATAGTTTGGTTAGTTTTGAGGCCTGCTGAAGAGGATTCAGCTGGTGGATTCAGGCCTCTCTGCTACAAATTCTGGAGTTAATTTCTGCTACAGGTTCTGGAGATTGATGGATTTGAAGTCTGGATCTCTGGATGTGAAGTCGTCAGTCAGCATGCTCCACAGCAAATGGAATTGAATGTCTCTACCTGTCCCAGCAGTCTCTTTTTATATGTTTTGGAAAGTGGGTGTGTGCGTTGGTCATAACTAAACCTGCCCCTCTCACTTATCATTGGCCAATTCCTCCTCTCTCTCTTGATTGGGGGAAGGAAATGTGAGTCAGAGTGATGCTGTAGGTTTTATGGTCAGAGGAACCTCCCCTTGTCAGATTGCACACAAATCTATTTCTGACCCAAATACATATTTATCTATGTACCATTTTTCTAATATTATAGGTCCAGTTAACATATTTTCTGTAGCACCAAACCATCTGATCCCTGTCTTTGTACGATGTTGTGTCCACTAATGACAGAATTCTCCCCTTTTCATCCAGATAACGACCTCTAAACCTTTCCAGATTTTACACAAATGTGCACCAGGGATATGGGTTACAGATGATAAAGTGTCAGATTTTTAACATGCATACATTTGGAGTGAGACCCTATTTTCCGCTAGCAACCCCCCAGAATACACCACAGGGTCCTAACGCCTCTTAAAATGTTCACAGAAAAATCACAAAAATAATGATATTACTTATATAATTCTGACAAGTCCGCACTATGAGTTATCTATCTTTTTAAAATTATGCTCTGGTCAAAAAAGGTTGTGGCTTCCCACATCACATGGTGGAATAACTGGTTTATCCACTTCCCCCAAGCCAGCTTGTTCACAGAGGCACAGCTGCCCCCCAGTTTCTCCCAAGAAGAAGCTATTTTACGACGCCCCTAATATAACATTTGCCTGAGTCAAGGAAGTTGCATTGTTCTGTCCCTTCTAGTTCCCAGGTGCTCCACCCCTAATCTAATCAGAGAGGTGAACTCATTTTGGCAAGGGGCAGCAGGATGCAGCTAGGCCTGGGAAGAGTGGCTGTTGATCCAGTTTCAACTCCTGTCGGGGGTAGTTGTCAGGCAGAATCCAGTTTCATTAAGCAAGGTTTCAGCTAAATGTCACTTTTTGTTCCCAGTTTTCTACATTCAAATCAAACTGACAATTTTTACCTATACATTAAATAATTACTTCCTTCAAGTCATTTCAGAATATAGTTTTACATTGTATCCACCTCTTAGCAAGTCTTTCCTTGGTCTGGTTTTGTTTCATTTGTTCAGTTTTACATACAAGTCTGGTGGTTTTAAAACGCCGGCTTTCTGATAGTGGTGAGTACTGGTAATGCAACCATTTTTGGGATTAAGAAAATGAATTCCCCACAGTTCTGAATTGCTTTTTGGCAATCAGCATTGCCATTCCCAATGGCTTCAGGCTACTGTGTGTGTAGCCCAATGGTGGTTTTAGGCAGTGCCCTCCTGTGCTCACAACATAGGCAAAAATGGGTGGCAGCCTATTCTTCATGTTTCCCTGTGCACTCTCTGGGGAGTTCTGGCCATCATGATGTTTTCCATGCCAGTACTGCACAGTTTTATGGTAGGGCTTGGATGCATGGGTAAAAACATCCCACAAGCCCCCCCTCTTGCGATGGCCATTCTGTCCTTTCGCTGATGGAACTCGCAAGATCTGGGATGTTCTCCTCATCTTCTTCAGGTAGATGGCACAGTTCAGCATCTTTTCCCCCATCCGGTTAGATCGATCGGTTCTCCTCGCCGGTCCTGATGGGAATATTGGCCGGTACCCCGGGCCCCTCGGGTCTCTGCTCGCGGTCCCCGGTCGTCCTCCTTGGTCAGTCTCCATGGTTTCATCTCTCCTAGGATGATAAAGCAAAGCGGCAATACCTATTCGTAGACATTTCTTCACCACTATTAATGGTGTGGCGAACATATACATTTTATGAATCAGAAGATATGAACATATACATTTTCTTTTTTAAATTAGGAGACAAGAACATATATATATATACAAGGATCACAGAATTTTATATGCTATATGTGGAATATTTTAGGGTTGGAACTGAATTACTCTGGAGCGGCCCCCTCTGGGATTCCAGTGGATTCCTCCAGTTGTTGCAGAGTGTGCCTGGGATGGAAACACTTTAGCGGATTTATATGTACCCATTTGTCTTCCCCTTCCGCCAGAATGCCTTTGGGGATGCAGAGCTTATAGGCAACAGGGGAGATCTTGTCTATAATTTCAAACGGTCCCTTCCATGTAGGCAAGAATTATCGCTGTTTGGCCTGGTTCCTTTGGAAATTGTATAGATAGACCCGATCACCCACCTTATATTCCTTTCGGGTAGTTTTTAAATCATAGTGGGTCTTCATGCTCTCGGCTGATCTTTCTAGATTCTGCTGAGCATAGGCAAAACCATGTTGAAGGTGTTTCCTTAAATTCTCCACATACTCATGAGTTGTGGAGTCATTTATCAACATTTGCTCTTGGGTTCTGTAGAGCAAATGCTGGGGAAGCACCATCTTGCGTCCAGTCATCAACTCAAATGGTGACATTTTGGTTGCAGATGAAGGGGTAGATCTGATGGCCATTAGGACCAGAGGTAATCGGATATCCCAACTTGGCCCAGAATCTGCCACAAAATTTTTTAAGATGCTCAAAATGGTTCGGTTATATCTCTCCATTGCTCCAGAAAAAGCTGGCCTGTAAGCAATGTGTAGCTTCCTTTTAACCCCCAGTATCTCCCACATCTTTGTCATTACTTCACTGGTGAAGTGGCTACCTCTGTCTGACTCAATCCTTTGAGGTAGACCAAAACGGGAAAAGATGTGGTTAATCATCAGGGCAGCTGCTGTTTCTGCCTTGCAATTTGGGGCCGGGAGAAATTCCACCCACTTGGCAAACAAGCATGTAACGGTCAACATGTACTTGTTTCCTCTAGACGAGCGAATCACAGGGCCTACAAAGTCGATTTGCAAATCTGACCATGGCAGTGTCATCCCCCTCTTTTGGAGAGGCGCACGGTGTGTGAGGGATGATGGCTGAAATTGTGCACACACAAGACACCCCTTCAAGTATTGGTCGAGGTCCTGCCCCATGTGTGGCCAGTATGCAACCTCTCTTAAGATTTCCAGTGTTGTGTGAAACCCCCTATGACCAGCGGTGGCCGCATCATGGGCGTGACTTAACATCAGGCTTCGGAATGAGGTAGGAACCACCCACTGATCGTGGCCAGCTTTGGATTTCCTTACCAGCAAACCGTCTTGGATTCGGAACATTTTTGGACATTTCATCAACACTCTTAGGTCCTCTTTCCCAATGTAATCGGTATCCATCAGGGGAAAGTTCTCAGGGTCCTCAAGGTGTTGGTAAAACTTACCAATAATTGGATCCCCCTTCTGAGCTGTAATTAAATCAGCGTCAGGGGTCTCCTTACTCCATTGTGCAGTTGAAAGATCATTGTGAGCATTTGTTTGGGACCTAGTGATAGCAGTGACCTGGATTTCCCCTAACAGGGACTCTATTTCGATTAGATCCCCTTGGATGGCCCCGGTTTTGGCCAGCTGATCAGCTAAGTCATTTCCAGTTTTGTCTGGTCCCTCTACTTTGGAATGACCCTTGATCTTCTTCCAGCAGATGGTCATCCCATTCGAGGTGACCAGATCATCAATGTTTTGGATTAACTTCCCATGTTTCAGGGGTTTGTTATTAGCACATAACATGCCTCTGGTTTTCCAATTAACCAGGTGCTCCACGAACCCGTTCCGTACATAATCCGAATCAGTGATTATGACCAGTTCGTGGAGTTGATGTTGGACAGCAGTGAGGATGGCCTGATGCACAGCCATCAACTCTGCCACCTGACTACTTCGGGGACCAATTTTGTATCCAACAGAGGGTTCTGGAAACTCCTTCACCCAGGCATTCCCTACGGCGGCCACCAGTTCTTTCTCCCCATTGTTGTCAACATGGTACGAGCATCCATCCACATAGATAGTCGGCATTCCCTCACACTTGTCTTCTTCAAAGACTTTGTGTGGGGAATTAAGGTATGCCTCCATGTTGTCCTTGATTTTTAGACTTTCGTCCTCGAGACAGTTTTCTCTGGCACAATCATGCAAGTCAGCCAGACCTTGCGCGAGGGGACTCTTCTTGTTTTGGCCATATCGGACCGCCACAGGAAAGCCTTGCATTGACAGAATCCAGGAAGTAATTCGGGAATTACTCACATTTCCGGCCCGGATTCTGTCACTTTGGAGATATTGCAGAGGCTGGTGTGGAGTCTCCACAATGATGTGTTCCCCATGGATAAACGGGCGGTAATTCTTCAATGCCCACACCGTTGCCATGAGTGCCTTCTCACAATCGTTGAATTTTTCCTCCACAGAGGATAAAGTTTTGCTCGCATAGGAGATTACTTTATTGACCTTGTCATGCTTTTGATATAATACTGCCGTCAAGCACGTATTAGAGAACCCTGTCTCCAGGAAGAACTCCTTGTTTCTGACAGGGTAAGCTAGGCAGGGCGCTTGTGAGAAGCTTCTTTTGAGTTGTCTTACTGCCTCGGCTTGTTCTGGACCCCATTTCCACTTGACCCCCCCTTCAGGAGATGATCAGGGGTCTAGTGATGTCTGCATAGCCCTCAATGAACTTTCTGCTGTAATTAGTCAGTCCAAGGAGGCTCCTTAGTTCCCGCAGAGTTGTGGGATCCTTCAGTTTCTGGAGTGCTTCCACTTTCTTTTCTTGGGGACAGAGACCCTGAGGAGTAATCTCATGCCCCAAGAAATTAACACGGGTTGTACACCACTGTGCTTTCTGGAAGGAAAGTTTTGCTCCGGCGGCCCTTAACTGTGTCAGAACATAACGGATCTCCGCTATGTGTTCTTCCACAGATGGACTTTTTATGAGGACATCATCTACATAAACCAGGTTACCCCTCGTACCCAGGTCGGGCATGGCCTTATGTAGGAAAATGTTGAATTCATTGCCGGAGTTGAGGTATCCGAAGGGAGTCCGGGTCCATGTGTACTGCTGGCCCCCAAAGGTAAAAGCCAGTTTGTATTGGTCCTCCCTACTGACAGGCACGGTCCAGTATCCATTGGTCAGGTCTATTGCTGTGAATACCTGCGACCCCTGAATCTGGGCCAGCCCTTGGTCAATGTAGGGCAGAGGCCATCGGGAAGTATGGACCCGTTTGTTGAGCTCCCTAAGGTCGGCGCAGAGTCTCCACTGGCCTTTTGGCTTCAATATTCCCAGCACCGGATTATTAAAAGTGCTGTGGACTGGACGGACTATTCCCCGGGACTCAAGGTTCTTAATTATTTCAGTAAGGGACTCCATGGATGCGAGAGGCAAGTGATATTGCTTCACAAACACTGGAGTCATTCCAGGGTCCGTGGGAATTGTTGTGGTGTGGATGTCGTTGCGACCACAGTCATATGAGTCTACCGCAAAGAGATCTTGGAAATCCAAGAAAACTTGTTTCAACTTTTGCTTCTGTTCCAGAGTCACACAGGCATCAGCTAGGTTGACTCTCTCTTCCACCATCTGCCTGAAGCCTGGAAAGACTTCTGGTTTGGCTATCTCAGCGGCCTCCTCCAGCTGAGTGGAGAAGTCCCTGGTCAGAGTGCTGATTTGGACTGGAGGCTTCAGGTGGGAAAGGCAGCCCTCATGGACCTGGAAAATCACCTCATCCCTCCTGAAGTCACAAGTCACATCTTCCTTACCATAAGGGCAAGACGTGTACACCAGGAGGTTCCCCCCATGCTGGGTGAAAATCCTGTCTGGTGTTGTATTGTCCTCACTGTCACTGTCAAAACAGTCCTTGGGGATTGGTCCTAACAGTTAATTTCCTAAATCAATGGAGAAATGTCGGTCATCAATCGCCATTACAATAATGGTGCCTGCGGCTAGAGTAATACTCTTTAAGTCGCTGTTATCCACTACTATTGGAATGGTGTCATGTTCTATGTTGACTAATGGTGTTGGGTTTACCCCTAACCCTTGCTGTTGGAGAGAAGCATTTAGATGGATATAAGCATCAGGGTTTTTCAATTGTTGTCCTCTTTTAACTTTCACTTCCAGGGAGAATTGTCGGGTCCTTTCTGGGATGGTGACTTCCTCTTTGATCTGAATTTCAACTGCATAAGGTAGCAATTGAGCTGACCTAAATGCTTTTTCAGGATCATCAAAGCCCATGGGATTATCCGCTAATCGGGAGCAAGCTTTGAAGTTTATTAGGTCCAAACTAATGGCAAAGCGATTGCGAATGTCACTGCCTAAGTAAAAGGCGGCAATGACGTCTCGCACAACCCAACAATTATGGACTATGCTCTTGTTGCCAATGGAGATTTTGAGCATACACCTGCTTGGCAGGAAATGTTTTGAATTAGGTGCTTCCAGGTCCATTTCCCATTTGTCTATCAGTTTGAATGTGGGAATGGCTGGATCTTTGGGAGTTGGCGGAACATGGCTTCGCTGATGAAGCTCTTACCGTTGTTCACACACTCTCGAGCGAGAACAGAGTCCTTCCCATCATTTAACTGAACAGGGATGAACAACTGATCTCCAATTTGCTGAATATCAGCCAGGCTCTGAGCTGATTTCACATCTTTCTGGACTATAGGAGTGGGAGTGTCTGATTGTGGATTAGTGAAAAATTTCAGAGTGTTTCCTTCCAGTGTGGAATACCACCTTGAACTGGAAGGAAGGTTGATTTTCAGAAATAGAGAGGACCCCCCCATCACCAGTCTGTTGTCCTACTGCTATTACTGTCACGTCTGGAATCTGGTTGTTCTGGAAGTGAAATTCTACTTGGTCAGATTTTTGTTCAACCATGTGGCAGGTGCCGTTTAAACTAACATGGTTGACACTCTGTTTTAATGTTATTGGTCGGCTAGTCTGGGTCCAGAGGTCCTTGTTTACGCAATCTATTAGGGGTGACAACCTTCTCAGGAGGTCATTCCCTAGTAAACAAGTGGTGCACTCTGGAGTCACAACTATGACCGGGTGTTCCACCTTGTGTCGCCCAATTTTGATGTCCAAATCTGCAGTCCCCTCGACAGGAATTTCCTTCCCGTCAAAGTTCTGCAGTTGTCGAGGAAGAGAGGTGAGAGGAATACGGTAATTCTCCCCCCTTCCTGCATTTAGTTCCTCAAAGGCCCTTTTGGACAGAAGGGTAGCTTTGGATCCAGTGTCCACCAGTGCCAAAATTGTACCCTACCCCTGTACTTGTACCGGGGCATAGTATCTTCCCTCCTTCTCCTCAACGGGGCACAGATAATGCACATTTTTTGACAACTGGTGGGCTAACTTTCTGGTTTTGGACATGGCTAGCAAAGAGATTTGGGCAGAATTCTGTGGAGACCCTTGGGAATATGAAAGAAAAAGTTGGCAACTGGAGATCAGAGCCATTGTGGGTTCCCCTGGTTCCGGTTCCGGGCCGCCCCGCCCTTTTTGGAGGCAGTCATCAGGATGGGTTTGACCCTTGGGATTTTGGTATTGTCGGTTCTGGGATGAGATGATGGGCAGCGGTAGCTCAGTCTCCACATCTCCCCAGTCTGGATTTGAATCCCTTGGGACCCATTTTTCCTTGGGAGGAGTTCCCCCATCTCTGAAGGAGAAGATCCTTTTCCCAGGATCTTCTGAGGATCCCTCTACTGTGGAAACAGAGAAATTGATATGAGGCCGGGAAGCCCAAAGGAAACACACCAACACAGGTTACAAAGAACATACAAAGCGCTTTATTCAAAAGATACAACAATTACCAAGAGTCAATTGACAAACGGATAGCTATTCGGCCCTCAGAGTAACAGAACAAACTATCAACGGTAGTTCGCCGTGTTAGTGTGAGAGACTGTACATTGGGATACTCGGGTTTTTATACTTTTTATCCAGCTCTGGCCAACCCCCTCGCGGGTTAACCATTCTTAGAACCAGGCCTAGAGTTCGTTGCCAGGTCGATCCCATAATGTATGCATTTTGATCAGTTGCGCTAATACAGTTGTTCATTTATACATAGGTCAGGGATAGGACAAGGTCTCAGTTCGCGACCCCAACAAGTGGCCTGCAGGCATATTACTTATTCATGTGTGCGGAGGTCACAACGGCCAGAATCCCACTCGAAATGTCATTCGGCCTCCATTTTGTTGTTCAGGGTGACTTCCACACTACAAGAGAACCTAAAATGGCGGCTAAATCCAAGATGGCGATTTACACAATACATTAAGGTCAAGACCTTGCCGCGGAATCTATTTACACAATGTTTTTAGACAACTTGGCATAGGCCAACATACATTCAAACAATGCAATAAGAGGTTTAATATTATTTCGATTTCGACAGACCCTCCTTTTGGCCTATGCCAAGTGCTAAAACATCATTCCTAATACCTTTGAAAATAACTCCATGTGTTATCATCCATAGATTCCGCATCATTGTCTGTAATGTCTATAGCCATAAGGTCGTTCATAAGAACCTCTTGTAACATGAATTCTTTAGATGCTGTATCTGGGGTATATATTTTATGCCCTATTGCGCTCACTGCTTGAGCACAACACCCCCCTATCATTCCACATATACTTGGGAGGCATTGAAAACAGCAACAAAGGAATAACAGAATCCTTAAAATAACCAGAATAACGGAAAGCACCTTCCAACCCCAAGATCACAAAGAATCCCAGAACTAAGTACTAAGGTTCCAGTCTCCTACAGGGATGTGGACTTCAGAACTGAGAGTATGCAAGTTATGAATTGCTTTAAAAATTGTTGGCGAGGAGTCTGGTACGAAAACACAACAAGCGGACCACACTAATTTGCATACTCCACCTCGTTCTGCCAAGATGACATCTAATGCCATCCGATTTTGAAGTGCTACCAATCTTATTGCCTTTTGCTCTAAGGTCATATTGTAGAGTATGTCCGTGGTCCGGTTGATCGTTCTCTCCAGTACCCTTGCTAATCCCCTAATATTCTCTGAGTTTGCTATTTGTCCCCAAAAGGGCACAACCGATTTAGCTATGTCCCCCAATACTTGCCCAGGGGTATCTCCATTGTTGTCTCGCCGTGGGCGAGCCTTAGAAACCTCCAATGTACTAGCTACAAATACCCCGGGTAACAATATTCCTAAATAACAAGTTCCCTACCAATCCATGTGGGCAACCAGGGAAATGCTAAACTACCACAAACAAAATAAACAGGCGCCCCTACATACAGAGGCCTGTTTTCCCCAGTCAAATTTACAATGTTTTTACAAGCTTCAAAATCTCCCATTGGCCTAGTGCCATTTCTCTGTACACAGAAGGGAACTGAGTCAGGACTATGATTTATAGAATAAGAAGGAGGTACAGCGTCCTTATTGCCTGTCGGAGCCATTTTAAAGGAAATCAGAGTTTGAAAAGGAAGAGATAGTTTGTCAGACGGCCTAATAGAAGCGACGCTAGGTTTACTTCTATTTGCGAAAAGCGAGCATCCCAGGGGAGTCAATTCACATTTCTCGAAATCATTTAAATTAGTTCCATCAAAGTTCCCTGAGATGCTATCATTCCATCGGCCAAAGAATAGTGCTCTAAGAGAGGCATAGCAAGCAGTCGTTAAAGGTAGAGGATGTATATACCATCCCAGTCCCTTGTTCCCATGTTGCGGTAAATGAGTACAAATCCAACATTTACTCTTATTAAAAATGGCATGAGTAGCATTCATTACTATCATCAGAGTGTTATTATGATACTTTTGTCTATGTTGGGAGTCTCTAGGGGACAGAGTGTGAAGGTGTACAGAGGGAGTCAAAACAGTTGGTACGATCTCGGTCGGTAATAAAGGTTTCAAAGGATAGATTTCTTCGAAATACCAAAGTCCTACAGCAGCAGTTGCAAAAATAACAATAATCATTATCAAAACACAACAGTACGTTTTCGGGGCCCAGGCACATTGTTCATTGTTCGATTTGGTCACCCCCATATTTACAAGTTCAGTACAGAGAGCAGCGGTGAAGGTGGCAGGCATCATAGTTTCTCAATCGACGGCCCCAATGTTCGTTGTTGGCGACACTACAGTCGCGTGATTTCTTAGTCCTTCCCAACCCTAGCCAGCAGAATCCCTTTTTGTTCAACAAAACTTTCTCATAACAAGACAATTTTCCAATCACTTCCTTTTTCCAGATGCACGAAACTCGTGCCGTAGTTCTATTTCCTTGGTCGAAGGTTGTACCTGATGGTACCCAAAATTGTCTGGTCCGGAAGCAAAGTATCGTCACTTCCTGAGGGAAGCGACAGGTCGGTGGCGACGGAAGTCGCAGAGCTCGAAACAGTGTTTTCCGGAAGTGATTTTTCAAGAGAGTGCAGAGACGAAATGGACTGTTCCCCAAGCTCCTCAGGCTCAGAGAACTTCTCAGACGCACTCACAGCGCTGTTTGCTACTCCAAGATCAGAGACTGTAGCATCAGCGAGGGGTTGTGCTTCTTCTGTAACGTGTGGCGTCGTGTGAGGAAATTTCTTGACGTGCGTCGCGTGAATCCAGTTCTTCTTTCCAGCCACCCGCACTGCTGTCCTGGTGACCAATAACACCTGATGGGGTCCCCGCCAGCGAGGCGCGAGACAGGAAGACCTCTCGTAGGCCTTCACGAGGACCCAACTTCCAGGCTGTATATCGTGTCCTGGGCCCGTAAACCGTACAGGTAAAGCAGAATACACCTGGTGATAAATGAAATACAGGTTTTTAGTTAACTGGTTACAGTAGTCTACAAGCAATACATTTTCCACCTCCCTCAGGGCTTTAGGTTTCGGGAGACCCCAAATGTTAGCAGGTCTCCCAATTACTTCTTCAAATGGAGAAAGCCCAGTTCTAGTCTGAGGTGTGGTACGCATAGCTAATAACACAATAGGAAAAGCATCTGGCCATTTTAGTTTGGTATCAGCAAATGTTTTTGCAAGTTTATTCTTTAAAATACCGTTGTGTCTTTCTACCAACCCATCACTTTCAGGATGCCTAGCTGAATGAAATCGTTTCTCAATACATAGGGCTGCACATATTTGCAAAATTACTGCTGCAATAAAGTGAGGACCATAATCCGACCAGATTATCCTCGGGAGCCCAAATCGAGGAAAGAATTCTTTTACCATAATCTTTGCAGTGGTCATGGCGGTAGCATCTTTGACGGGGAAAGCCTCGACCCATTTACTGAAGGCACAAATAATTACAAAAACATATTTTAGATTATTACATCGTTCCATCTCAATAAAATCAAAGTGGATGACCTCAAAGGGAACAGAAGGGGGCCCAAAGCTTCCCCTGGGAGTCACTGTCCTCTTACCCACATTGTCCTGTAGGCAGATCATACAGTTCTGGACGTGCCTCTTTGCAGTTTCCAGAATCTTGTCATTTACCCAAACCTGTTCTAACATTCTCGTGATCTGCTGGGCACACACATGCGTAGGACCGTGTGCCATCGTAACCATTGCCAATACATAAGAATCAGGAAGCAACCATTTCCCTTCGGATGTATCCACCCAACACCCTTCGTCATCCAGTTTCCCCATTCCTTCAGCCCACTTTTTAGATTCTTCCATTGTGGCATCAGTTTGAATATCTCGCACAGACCCAATACCTTCATCCATTATGCAAGCATCTCTCATTTCCCTCGAGGCATACATGTCCGTGCTAAGGTTTGTGGCCGTTTGTCTGGCTATCAAATCCGCAAAAGCGTTCCCTTTGCCCACATCATCTATGACCTTGCGATGTGCTGCACATTTCATGATCGCTAACTGTTTAGGGAGTGAGAGTGCCGAAAGTAATTGCACTATCAAGGGGCCATGCTGAATCTTGGTCCCATGTGAGGTCAGGAACCCTCTTTCCGACCAAAGCTTTCCGAAGTTGTGAGCCACCCCAAATGCGTACTGGCTATCAGTATATATATTGACTCTATGCCCCTGGAAAAGTTCACAAGCTCGGGTCAACGCTATAATCTCTGCGGCCTGCGCGGAGTTATGCGAAATTCTCTTAGTTTCGACAACTTTACTCAATGTAGTAACTGCATAATCAGCTGTAGATGTACCATTCGAAAGTTTGAAGCAGGAGCCATCGCAAAACAGCTCCCCTTCTGCATTATCCAAAGGAGTATCTATGAGATCTATCCTGCCCTTCGTTTCTTTTTCAGTGGTATACAGGCAGTCATGTAATTCTTCGTCACCGCAAACAGTGTTTTGAGGGAAAGGTAAGAGTTCAGCCGGATTAAGAACACAACACCTCTTAATTTGAATATGAGGGGCAAACAGAATTAGTTCATACCTTGTTAACCGTGCTGAGGTGAGGTGTTGCGTTTGAGTTTTGTTCAATAGAATATCAACAGAGTGAGGTACCATCAAAATTAAATCATGGCCTAGGATCATTCCCTCACTCTGTTTTACAGACGAGGCAGCAGCAGCGACAGCGCGCAAGCATCTTGGCAAAGCGCATGCGACAGGATCAAGGGCGGAGGAGTAGTAGCCGCACGGCCTATTCTTCCCTCTGTGTTCCTGTGTTAACACAGCCAAAGCACATCCATCACATTCATGCACAAACAACACAAAGGCCTTGTCATAATTTGGAGTACCCAGAACCGGTGCCGAACATAGCACGGTTTTGAGAAGCTCAAATGATCGTTGATGTTCCGATTCCCATGGCAGTGGCAGAGAAATGCCCTTCTTCGTCAAAGCCAACATCGGTTTTATCACTAGTGCGAAATTCGGGATCCACAACCTACAGTAATAAGCCCTACCTATCAGGGTTCTGACTTCCTTCTGTGTATTTGGAACAGACATGCCAGAAATGTGTTTTATTCTTTCAGGTGTCAATCTTCTCCCCTCCTTTGACAGGAGGTAGCCTAGATAGGCAACCTCCTGACAACAATATTGGAATTTTTAAGCAAAGCTTTGTGACCATTTTTAGCTAGATGAACAAGCAGCAGTATAGTGCCTTCTTTACAGGCACTCTCAGAGTCTGCAGCCAAAAGTAAATCGTCAACATATTGAAGCAGCGTGCAAGTAGATGGCAATTCAAGGGTGTTGAGCTGCTCTTTCAAGGCTCTACTATAAATACTAGGACTTTCAGTATACCCTTGAGGTGCCCTTGTAAATGTAAATGAGCGTCCCCCCAAGGTGAACGCAAACAGATATCTGCTTTCTTTATGTATAGGGATACTAAAGAAAGCGTTTTTTAGATCCACAACGCTGAAGTGCGTAGCCGTAGCAGGGATCATTGTTAATATCGTCGTCACATCAGGCACAATTGGAAATTGTGGGGCGACCACTCGGTTAATAGCACGAAGATCAATTATAAACCGGTATGGAATTGCATTGTCGCCTTTCTTATATACGGGTAAGATCAGACTGTTACACAAACTACCTGTAATCTCCTCGATCACCCCACGATGTACAAAATCGGAGACAATGCATTTCAAAGCACGTTCGCCTTCGACTGATATTTTATACTGCGGGATGCGTGGCAGTTTCACCCCATGTTTCAGAACTATTTTAACGGGCTCAATCTGTAACACTCCAACATCATTGTCGTCCACCGCCCACAAACATTCCGGGACAATGCTGAACTCGGGAGGTGAAGGTCGAATCAAGAACTGAGAATTAGGAAGTTGCTGTGGTGAAACCGTTAGCCGTACTCCATCCGAAGAACAATGAATTACTGCGTTCAATTTCTTTAACAAATTCAACCCCAGCAAATTCTCTCCACAGTTTGAAGTGAGAAGAAAAGGACAATGGTCCGTGAAAGGACCCAAAGAAACGGATACCGGCGCAGAAACCGGACAGACAGTTGGTACCCCAGAAAACCCTACGGAAACATTTGTTTGCCCTGACAGTGGGATGTTTGGAACCCGAGAATGATCAATGGAGCACTTCTGTGGTCCAGTGTCAATCAAAAACTGGTGTTTCCTATTCCCTACTAATAATTCAACGTAGGGGCCTTTCTGATTAACGGGAATAGGCGAAGGTTCCAAACCCTGCTTCGGGCAATCCTAATGAAATAGAGCCTCATCAGAAGGAAGCTCTTCAGAAAGGTAGGCAGCAGAAGGGTGATCAAATATGTTCCTCGAGTCCATACTCGAGGTCTGATTTTCCCGTGAAAAAGGTTGCTGTGGATCTTGTAGGAGCTGACCTCTATCAGGCCCCCCTGCTCCAGGGCGGCCCCTAGGTCGTCTACCCATACCCCAAAACGCACTGCTTGACCTCTGGCGAAGGACAGGGCACTGTGCTCACCAATGACCTTCCTGGCGGCAATAAGCACATTGATTAATATTCACAGGACTCAAAGGAGTATTTCCTTTTGGGACGTACTGACCTCTAGTCTGTGTCGTACCTCCTCTGGGGTTTCTAACAATTTGCTGTAATAATACTTTGGTTTTCAAATCTCCCTTTCTCTTTTCAATTTTTTCCTTCTCATTATTAACACGGTTCTCATAATACTGAGCCATGTGCAAAACCTCAGATTGAGATTTTGCCTGCCAAGCGCTCTCAGAGGACATAATTTGTGACTGGATGTCAGGTAACAATCCACGTACAAATTTGTCCACGAACAACCTCTTCCCCGACTCTGCACCTAAATCCTGTCCACTGAAGTCAGAAAATACCTGCTCGAATCTATTAAAAAATTCGGTGGCGCCTTCAGTTTTCCCTTGGACACAGGCCGTAAGTTTGTCCCAAATAATCCTTTTCTCTGGAATTATAGTTTTTAGTTTAGCGACAATCCTATCAGGTAAAGTAAGTATTACCTGTGGCGGTTTCTCACCAGCTGGTCTTTCTCCATCAATTCTAATCATATTAGACCACGTATCTCCCAACCCTGGCACATCGTCTATTGTCCGAACCTGTTTCCATACATCTACGGGTAGGAGTACAGGGAATAACAAGTCAATGTCACTCAAGGTGAACACAGAGGACTGTAAAATGGACTCTATTTCTTTGTAAAACCCCGTCGGGTTTTTCCTGATATCGGGAACTGATTGTCTAATTGTGTTCACTTCCTGTCGTGAAAACGGGACGTGAACAAATTGCGATACATAATGTGCAGGATATCCACAGCGGGGGCACCAGTCCCAGCGTTGGCGGGGATCTCAACTTTTGGGACAAAGGTAGGAGGAACCTCTCTTATAGGCAACTGAGATATAGGTACCTCCGGCCGCTTACTAAGCAATAGAGCCAGGTCGAGCGCTAAGGCAGCTGTAGAAGTGTCGGGCGAAAAAGCCCTTTTACAAATCCCCAATAATTCTATGGGGCAACTAACCCTCTTCCTTACACATTCCTCTTGCAGGTGCTGTACCATCACCTGAATTACCTTTCTTTGCATTTCTACTGTATACTGACTATACGTGTCATACACTTCGTCTGGCGGTATCGATGAATCCGAGATCCATCGAACCGCATCTTTGGTACAAATTCGTACTTCCTCAGGTGCCACTCTAGGGCACGGAAGGAACCGTTTCTGTACATATATTCTATCGTCTTCATCATCCTCATCTCGTGATTTTTCAAAGTCTTTCCTAAACTCAAACAATCTTTCAACATGTCCATATACTTTCTGCTCTGTGTCCCTCGAAAGTGCCAAAGCATTCAGATCTCTCACCCCTTGTGGAAGATCCGAATTTTGTAATCTACCCCACATCACACACAAATGAGTCCCCAAACTTTCGATAAAACATTTTTCTCGGGAAAACTATTCAAATTAGATAATGTGGAAAAAACATTATCTTGATCACCTTTCTCCATGCAATGCTTAGCCCATGCAAACAATTCCTGTTTCTTATCTGCAGAAACAGTACTACGAGTCACAATCTTTGACCCTGCACCTGGATCGACTTCAATCAATACGGGGCCACTCGGGAGCGGAGGTATAGGTAAATTTAACAAAGGTGCAACTATCGGTGCAGGGGGAAGGGGCGGTGCGATAGGCGGAGGAACAACAACCAAAGGACTAGGAACAATAGGTTGTATAGGGGGAACAGGAGTAACAACAGGCGCGACAACAGGAATAGGCAGAGCGCCCAAAATAGGAGCATACGGAGGTGGCGCTGAGGCATCGGGCCTGCGTTCATTTAATAACTTCTCAATAAATTCCTCAGAAACATGGAAATCTTTAGAGGGGTAAATTTTCTGGATCCCGAGTGAAAAGGCTCTATCCATATTTTTAACTGATTCTGACCGCTTTTCTTTATCATATAATAATGCTTTTTCAGCGTTTGTTTTATGACGACGTGCATGTTTATCCCTACTTTTAAGCTGCTGTAATGCTTCTTTCTTCCAATTCTGTAACACATCAAAGGCTGCTGGTCTAGCCTTTTTCTTTAACAAGATCGATTCTAAGTATTCAATACGGGGAATCTCAAAACTACTGCTGATTGGCCACTGAAATTCGGAGGCATGTCTGGTCTGTCTGTGCCAAATATCATTAAATACTATACTTCCAATGCCATACTTACAGTACATAGTACACGCCGGCGACCCCTCCTGTGGTGCCGGGTGGCTAAATTCCAAGGATTGTCGATCGCTGCGGAACAGAGCCCTAAAACAGCTATACAATTTCCCAGGCACTTCACAAAAAATTGGTGTTACCTGGTTCAATAATTGTGTCTGCAGATACAATACGCCAAATTCAAATTGTCAGGGTTAAATTAAGAGTCGGGTCACGACTGCACCTGACCAAACCTAAGGAGGACCGTACGGTTTACCAAAGAACTTACCTAACGAATTTTACCTTGTGTTTGGTGGTTTCGGCAAATCTGCCCGCCTCAAAATTGGACCCTCGTCAAGATGCCGTGTCAGACCACACGACTATCGTCCAAGGATCGGATCGTGCAGCGCTGCCGAGGTATCGCATCTCGATCGGTCGGGCCCGCAGAATCACACCGTCCGATCCCGGTTCGATAGTCTGCGTCAACCTTCAATGATCCGGCATCAATCTTGAGGGTCCCTATTCGGGCGCCAACTGTGGAAACAGAGAAATTGATATGAGGCCGGGAAGCCCAAAGGAAACACGCCAACACAGGTTACAAAGAACATACAAAGCGCTTTATTCAAAAGATACAACAATTACCAAGAGTCAATTGACAAACGGATAGCTATTCGGCCCTCAGAGTAACAGAACGAACTATCAACGGTAGTTCGCCGTGTTAGTGTGAGAGACCGTACATTGGGATACTCAGGTTTTTATACTTTTTATCCAGCTCTGGCCAACCCCCTCGCGGGTTAACCATTCTTAGAACCAGGCCTAGAGTTCGTTGCCAGGTCGATCCCATAATGTATGCATTTTGATCAGTTCCGCTGATACAGTTGTTCATTTACACATAGGTCAGGGATAGGACAAGGTCTCAGTTCGCGACCCCAACAAGTGGCCTGCAGGCATATTACTTATTCATGTGTGCGGAGGTCACAACGGCCAGAATCCCACTCGAAATGTCATTCGGCCTCCATTTTGTTGTTCAGGGTGACTTCCACACTACAAGAGATCCTAAAATGGGGGGTAAATCCAAGATGGCGATTTACACAATACATTAAGGTCAAGACCTTGCCGCGGAATCTATTTACACAATGTTTTTAGACAACTTGGCGTAGGCCAACATACATTCAAACAATGCGATAGGAGGTATAATATTATTTCGATTTCGACACTCCCTCAAATTGGAAGACCTGTACCTCCTACACAAAGTGGGTCTGTTTGGGTCCTTTGTTTCTCCTACCCCCCCTCTGCTCCTTGGGAGGCAGGCTTTCAGGGGCAGGAGATTTTGTTTCCGGTTTCTGGTTTTCCAGGGGCTGTTTACAAGTTGGGAAGGAAGCTTCCTCCAAGGCTTTACACCCCCCTTCCCCTTGTGCCTCCTCCCTGGGAACCGGTGGGTTATCGGGGTGCTGCCCCAGTCATTGTTCTGGAGCACCAGGTCCAGAGTTTGGGGCATTTTGCGGTGGCATGCTCAGGTTCTGTTGAGCCCTCAGTATGTGACACAGATCTCTTGCCATATTTTGGACCTGGCGCTCAAGTTGTGAAACCCGCTCTGGCTGATACGGGGCTCTATTTTCTCCCCTGGGCTGATCCCGGGAAGGGTAGCTATCCCTTCTCTGGTAGTACCCCTGGTTGGGAAGATTTTGGTACCCCTCCACCCATGGCCTCCCCTCTCCCGGATTAGGTTGTCTGGGCTCAAGGAATTGGGGAAAGAAGGATGGATGATTTTGGGTTGGAAATTGGGTGGATACCTGGGGAAAAAGTTCTGCCCAGGATTTGGTGAATTTCTGCCCTCCTGGGAGAAGTTAGGAGGGAAGTTCCCCGGGTCAGGTGCTTGGCTGGATCCCCCCCCTTGGGCTGGAGGAGTCCACACATAACCCAGGATTGGTCGGTTTCCCTTGTAGCGGGGACTTACATAGTCAGGGGGGCGGGGGACGCCATTTGTGGGACTACCTCCTCGACTCCCTGTCTGTGACTGGCCCGAGGGCCTTCTGGGCTGTGAATTATTTGGTGCAGGCAGGTTTTTAGGCCCCCCCATCTCCAAATCTAAAACGGGGGCAACCTTTACCTCTGCCACCTTGGCAGCAGCAGGGGTGCTGTTGGTTTTGGGTTTTTTTGGCGCATTGTTTTTATTTTCGATGGGCTTCTGCACCTCATAGATCCGGGTAGCCTGTTCAATGACCCAGTCTAAAGATCTTTTCTCATTAAAATCTCTCACGAGCTGGGTGATTATGTATTTGGGTAAGGCATGGAAAAACGTATTGATAAATTCTCTGCTATCCGTGCGCACCCTTCTGGTGGTCTGCGCAAAAGCACGCTTTAATTCTTGCACAAAGTCTTGTGGGGCCTGATCCTCCCCACATTGCAAATTGTAGGCTGCCTTGCGAGCCTCTTGAGGATTTCTGTGCACAGAAAATGTTTCAAGATGGCCGCCCTGTATGTGGACCACCTTGAATGGTTTTGATCCTCCAGCCCCGCAAAGAAACTGGAGTATTCTGGTGAAAAGGTCCACTTTACATATTGAATACAGCTTTGGCTGTCCTTCAAATGGAGAGTCTCCATCATTTGCTCATAGAGCTCCAAGTGTTCCCAAACAGAATACTTGGCGTTCTTTTATGATAAGGCGTGATGACACTCCTTATTGCCTTTATTTGTTTCAATGCATCCTTAAGCAAGGCCCTTTTTGCCTTATTGGCCTTTTTGGTTCGGGTAACCCTGGTCCATTCATCCTCTGACTCAGAAGCGCTGCTCCCAGAGGTGCCCGTCTGATCTTCCAGGTTTAACCGGATTCTGCAAGCCTGGGAATGGCTGGCAGAATGTGGGGACCTGGTCTCCTGTGTCCTGTAATGCTCAGAGGAGTCTTCCCCCACTGACCTAACTGGGCAGAGGTTTTCAGGATGCCCTTAATGGGCCTACTCTGCTGGGGTTCCCCACTAAATTGCACTGTGCTTGGGTGCCCATACCCGGATGCCCGCCTATCCATTCCTGGGAGGTACTGGCCTATGAGCCCCATACTTCTAGCTGGATAGTAATCTGCCATCTCCGTGGCCATGTGCGCGAGGGGACATGGGGCAGGCAGAGTCCAGGGACTGGGAGAGATGAAGGCCTCTGGTACCAGGGCTTCTGAGGTTATGCTCAGGCGTTTCCCTTTCCCAGCGCACCTCGTCTCTATCAGCCCCTGCTCCATGTTGCAATGCAAGAGCCTGCGCTTTCAGTTCCTCAGTTAAGGCCTTACTAGACTCTATCAGTCTCTCCTGCATCGCTACCTGTTGCTGGAGCCTATCATTGTGCTGACAGAGAGCCTCATTTTCTCTCTATGCCTCCTGATTGGTCCTGGAGTACTGGGCCAGTCTCTGCTGCAGGAGGGTTACCTCCTGAGCTGTGTCCCTATTGGCCTGCTCCTTTCTTGCCAGAGCATCCTCCACCCTCCTGGTGTGCTCTAACAAGTTCTGGTGTTCTTTTTGGAGGTTACCCAGTCCCTGGAGGGCCAGGTGATTTTCTTCCATTTTCCTTTTTAAGTGGCAGACTTCCTGGCCTAAGGTATCCCTTTCCTGACTAAGAGCCTGCATCTGTGCCGCCAGGTCGTCCCTTTGCCTTTGGAAGCCACCAGCTTTCTGGCGCTCCTGGTCAAACTCTGCCTGGGTATCCAGGTCTTTCAAAATCAGTTTATTGCTCTCTGCCTTCTCCCTATCTAGGTGGCTTTGCAGGGTGACTACCTGCTCGGCACATGCCCTATTGAAATCTAATTGTTGCTCCAGCTTTTTCTGGCTCTGCAGTAGGGAGTCCAAACCTTCTTGGTACTCCTTCTGCAAGGCCAGAAATCTGGTATCCTGGTCCGCCTTTTCCTGTTGCAGCACATCCATATCCTCCTTTATTTTAGTGATGTACTGTCTGCTGTCCTTTTCTGACTCCTGGCTCCTGAGCAGCCTCTGCTCAGAAGAGTCCAGATCAGATTGGGCCTTCTCTAACACCATCTGTTGCCTATTTGCCAGATCTTGGCCTTCAGCACATTTGTCCTGCATGGCTCCCATATATAGATACAAATATGCCGCTATCCTGGCAATCTTATTATGTTCATCTTTGGCTTTAGGGGCCATATATAGTTCACTCATGGCCACATGTAGGGGACCCTGATCTCCCCATGTATCTGACCCTGTTTCAGTGACCTGTTGCGCGATTGCCTGCAACCAGACCGTTTGGTCCTGATGAGTCCACTCACCTCTCACAAATAGCTTATCTAAGAAGTGCTCTCTGGCTATTTTCATATCTACCAAGGTCGTCATTCTGGAATTTGAGTTCCTTCCTGACTTACAGAAGTTTGTATTTTATTTTGCAAAACAGACCGTTTCCTTAGAGCGTTCCTTTGAGGGATGCTTTCACAGTGTAAAACAGCATGGTGATCTAACCGGATATGTGTATCTGGTCAGTTGGCACACTGTATTAATCTGCACAAGTGGTACATCTAACCTAGAATATCCCGCCTCCGAGCCCCCACATTTGTTAGCGATATTCAATCAACACTACAGCTAAGTCAATGCCTAGTCTGGGATGCTGAGGAAAACCCTTATTGATGTATTTTTATATCCAGTTCAGTACTCTGGATGACAACCCTTGTATAACACCCCCCTCTTAGAATCCCCCTTACCCCACTGAGCCAAGAAGTAGGTTTGTTTTGCAAATTAAAAGGTTTATTTGAAAATTTAAACAATATATATATCACACTTCTATAAATAAATTGATAATGGATATTACACTTGTGAATATGAGCAGTAATCAGCAAGAGGTCACTATGAATAGGAACAGAAGAACAAGGTGGGAAAGAATGCTTTATATGGTTCACGGAAACGCAAGGTGGAATAAAATGCAGTACAGAAATAACTTGTTATGATTTTAGCAAAAGGCAATATGATCACTTTTTCTTTGACAATTCACTCCCCCGCTATGCAATACCAGAAATGGAAGGAGAGAACACAGTCTTCAAGAATCCCAACAAATCACACTTTATAATGCAATACACAATTCCAGTTCTCCCAGCAAAACAGGGATGAGTTTTAAACACAGGCAAATTACTTTAATGTGGTTTGCAAGGAAGTGAAAAGGTGCTAAAATGTCTTTTAATTCCCTCTAGAGGTTCAGGGTAGGTGATGGCTACTTTATATTAGTTCAGGCTCACTTGAACAATACTCTATGAATGATTAGCAGATTGCAAACGAATTTTAGCAAAGAGAAGCAAAAAGCTGCTGATTTCTACAGATGAAGAAATCGGGCCAAATCGCAAATCGCGGTAAATTTCGCGAGTGCGTGTCTCGCGATTACGGGAAAAGTATAGGGAGTCGGTTCTAGGTTCGTTCCTAGCCCAAACGGTTCCAGAGATACGGATGATTAAATAAAGGTAGTTTTTCGGATTTAAAGTAAACTCAAAATGAGAGGTGACAGCTTGCAGCAGCAGAATTGACAGATGACAGTTGTGCAGCTTTAAAAATGACAGATGACACGATTTCTAGGAGGCAGTTCTACTTAGGTTAAAATAGTTTGGATTAGATTATTTTAACTAAGAGATTGGTTCTGCACAGTTCTGCTAGGTACTCACAATATAAATTTGAACTAGGCCTCGTCACGGATCTGGTCAACACGTCCGGCTGCGGTTCTGTCTGCTCGGCGGGTCAATCAGGTACCGGTTCTGCTCACAGCGATCTGGGTCAGCTCTGCTCTGCTGGTCTAGCCTCTCTGGATTCTGGATGTAACACTGCTTTCTGGGTACTGCTACAAGTTCTTGCAAAAATTCTCGGCAAAACTTCAAACAGCTCGCCCTGCTGTTGAATAGTTTGGTTAGTTTTGAGGCCTGCTGAATAGGATTCAGCTGGTGGATTCAGGCCTCTCTGCTACAAATTCTGGAGTTAATTTCTGCTACAGGTTCTGGAGATTGATGGATTTGAAGTCTGGATCTCTGGATGTGAAGTCGTCGGTCAGCATGCTCGCAGCAAATGGAAAGTTGGTGAGTGCGTTGGTCATAACTAAACCTGCCCCTCTCACTTATCATTGGCCAATTCGTCCTCTCTCACCTGATTGGGGGAAGGAAATGTGAGTCAGAGTGATGCTGTAGGTCTTATGGTCAGAGGAACCTCCCCTTGTCAGATTGCACACAAATCTATTTCTGACCCAAATACATATTTATCTATGTACCATTTTTCTAATATTATAGGTCCAGTTAACATATTTTCTGCAGCACCAAACCATCCGATCCCTGTCTTTGTACGATGTAGTGTCCACTGAAGACAGTATTCTCCCCTTTTCATCCAGATAACAACCTCTAAACCTTTCCAGATTTTACACAAATGTGCACCAGGGATATGGGTTACAGATGATAAAGTGTCAGATTTTTAACATGCATACATTTGGAGTGAGACCCTATTTTCTGCTAGCAACCCCCCAGAATGCACCACAGGGTCCTAACGCCTCTTAAAATGTTCACAGAAAAATCACAAAAATAATGATGTTATTTATATAATTCTGACAAGTCCGCACTATGAGTTATCTATCTTTTTAAAATTATGCTCTGGTCAAAAAGGGTTGTGGCTTCCCACATCACATGGTGGAATAACTGGTTTATCCACTTCCACCAAGCCAGCTTGTTCACAGAGGCACAGCTGCCCCCTAGTTTCTCCCAAGAGGAAGCTATTTTACGACGCCCCCAATATAACATTTGCCTGAGTCAAGGAAGTTGCATTGTTCTGTCCCTTCCAGTTCCCAGGTGCTCCACCCCTAATCTAATCAGAGAGGTGAACTCCTTTTGGCAAGGGGCAGCAGGATGCAGCTAGGCCTGGGAAGAGTGGCTGTTGATTCAGTTTCAACTCCTGTCGAGGGTAGTTGTCAGGCAGAATCCAGTTTCATTAAGGCAGGTTTCAGCTAAATGTCACTTTTTGTTCCTAGTTTTCTACATTCAAATCAAACTGACAATGTTTACCTATACATTAAATAATTACTTCCTTCAAGTCATGTCAGAATATAGTTTTACATTGTATCCACCTCTTAGCAAGTCTTTCCTTGGTCTGATTTTGTTTCATTTGTTCAGTTTTACACAAAAGTCTGGTGGTTTTAAAACGCCGGATTTCTGATAGTGGTGAGTACTGGTAATGCAACCATTTTTGGGATTAAGAAAATGAATTCCCCACAGTTCTGAATTGCTTTTTGGCAATCAGCATTGCCATTCCCAATGGTTTTAGGCTACTGTTTGTGTAGCCCAATGGTGGTTTTAGGCAGTGCCCTCCTGTGCTCACAACATAGGCAAAAATGGGTGGCAGCCTATTCTTCATGTTTTCCCTGTGCACTCTCTGGGGAGTTCTGGCCATCATGATGTTTTCCATGCCAGTACTGCACAGTTTTATGGTAGGGCTTGGATGCATCGGTAAAAACATCCCACAAAACATTAGCTGCTGCTGCTTTCACAATTGAAAAAAGCTGCAAGTATTATAATGGGGGCTCAATGACGTTATTCGTCGAGTATTTGTTATTTGCAATTTTGAAGAAACCAAAAATCACATTGACTACACAAAGAGCGTCAGGGTACAAAGTGATTATTTCAAACCCAGTGATCAAAATTGTTCAATATAGAGTATTACATTGAGTTACATTCATAGCAGAACAAGTAGGGAAAGAGGACTGCATACATGACTGCACAACATATACTATTTTTTATGAAAATATTGCTGATGTTAGAGAAAATACTCTTGGAGGTGGGGAATTCTATTCATGGACAATTCTTCAAAAATTTATCAAATGACAGGAAAAAGACCTACTGGCTCAGCATTAATGAAGTTAAAAAGGAATGGTGAATTTGAAGCAGTGCCAAGTACAAGATTCACAGCACAGGATGCAGAATTGTGAGAACATTGAAATGTATTAAAAATTATTTTGCAATCAAGTTCAAAGATGTGTGCCAAGACCGTTGCTCAATCCCTTGAGTACTCTTACCATGGGAGACATTGAGGGTACTGACCTTCTAATGTCTCTGGATGAGGATACACATCTAGATCAGGGAATGATTTGTTCTGAGCTATGATTAGCATCTAGACATTTGGGAATTCAAGAGTTAAAGCATAGATCCACTCCTCAGATGGGGAATGAAAATATAATTGACACATTTCATCGAGCCCTAACACAAGACATACATAAACACTTGGACAAGAATTCTGTCAGGAAGAAAAGAGCTAAAAGTAATCTTAGTTCAGGGAGGCACTATAATGCTTATTGTTTTTGCCAAGCATACATCCTATTTCAGCGCTTAGTTCAGGACCGCAGCATTTTTATATTGCTGCTTAGCCAATAATATCCAAGCAATTGTTTCAACTAAGAGGCACATGTATTTGCCAGCCAGTTTAACAAATGCTAATAATACTTTGCTGAATTTAGAAACAGATCATGATAATCTATCCGTGCATCGGGGTACCACCCGCATTTATAAATTATAGAACATAGATAAACAAAACCTAGAGTTTTTGTTACTGGAGACAATCGCCAGTTCAGTTATATATAGGGTAAATGCGCACATCCCATTTTCGCATATAGTTTGAGAATATTCCAATGTAATATATACCAGTCTACAGCGAATCTCTCAAAGTTTTGCACACAAGTATACATCTGCATAAGTGTTTTACATGTTCATATACTTGTCCCGGGAAGATAGCTCAGTGGCAATGTGCTTGACTTGGAAACAAGACAACACAAAGCAACTGAGCTTCGATCCCCGGGTACGCGCTTAGAAACCTCTGGGTATTAAGCATGCTATGAATACGCAACTGAGACATGTTCTTGTAACAGTGCCTCGATGCCCCCGGGCTCTGTGAGTGCTTTAAAAATGCAAATAAATCAATAAAATATACAGATGGAGTCCATGGCATGATAAATCGCTCTCTGGGAATACGTCCATGAACATAACAGCACCAGCAATTGATCATGCAATTTATAGCATTTAATTAAGGTAAGGAGTACCAGATTCATAAACACTATTCCGCCAACCAAACAGTGGCAAGCGCTTGGCTCAAACTTATCCATGCATTGTTTACTGACTGTTTTATCCATTTGAGGACTCAACCTGTGAAAACATAATCAAAATATCTAGGCTGAGTACCCCAAAAGGAAATACACCGAACACGGGTTACAAAGAAACATACAAAGTACTTTATTTTATACTGAATCCAGTTACAAAAACAGAGCAAAATCAGATAGCTATCGGCCCTCGGTACAACAAAACGAACTCCAGTGTGGTTCAGTGTGTTCAGTGAGAGACGCTGTACATTAGAATGCATTGGCTTTTTAGACATTTTGTGAGCCCGATGTCCAGCCCCACTTCGGGTTAATATTCCATTAATACATCACTGATCTAGGGTTCATGCCAAGTATCGAACAACCGCATATAACTGGTTTGCTTTTAATACATGTATCAAGAAGCCTATACAGCAACTGTGTATTCTGGGATTTTCCATGTTAGTCTTCTTAAACATTAATACAATGTGGTTAAACAAGTGCACTATGTTCAGTATTTGAATTCATTGTCTTTATAGTATACTTGTGTATTAGTTTCTTTACACGAGTAATCCCTTACACACAGGTCAACGAAGGACAAGGTCTCAGTTCACGACCTCAACAAGTGCCCTGCAGGCAAGTTACATATTAGCTATGTACAGAGGTCAAGACGGCCATGTTGTATCTTGGAATGACATTGTCCACCATTTTAACTCACAGGGTGACTTTTACAAAGCGAATCCTAAAATGGCGGATTGACTAAAATGGTGGCTTACATTGATTTTAAGGTCAGGACCTTGCAACACGGATTCTTTTGCAAGCGACTTTCGAGCAGCTTGGTGTAGGCCAATATACATATATTTATTGCAATAGGAGGCACGATATAATTTCTCTTTTGACAAACCCACTGAAATGAAATAATCAACACATATAAGGTCAAGGAAGTGCTTCAGCGCCCTCATGCAAAATCACGGTAGGATGTTCATAATCTATTGCCTCTGCATGGTAGTCTGATCATTAATAAAAGTGTGATCACTTCACTTTTATTGTTGCAGCTGAATTTGTCGGCATACTATAATACACAATTAACTTCTATCCACCAGAATTGCACAAATACGTAGGACCAACAACGGTGAGTCACCACCGTTTTTAGATCAAGATCAATGCCGAATGGGGTGTTAACAATGGATTTAGCAACTAAATCCAAATCACCATATATTATTAGCTCATGGGAGCATGCCATATCACATTGCACTGGGTAAAAACACTGTAATACCAACCGTTGAATACTTACACCATTGGGAGATTACTTGGTTAACCTTGGAAGTAACCTTTCTTTAATTACTTTACACATTATATGGTAATACAGTGGCTGGTGAAGGTGAGGTGCAGGACTCATGCATGGATTAAGCAATCATTGCTTATAAGATGCAATTTACCTATCCATGTTGGTGAGCATGTGTCTTTATTCTGTCTACCCAATGTATACACACCCTCCATCTATGAAATAACCATGGGTATGTAACCATTTTAATCTATGTGATCTCAATTGACAAACCACATTGTTTGTGTATACAATTTTTATTTATTTTGATCACAACTTTGTATTTTCTATAGGAAACATTCATGTTCCTTGTTATATATGTACATTTGTATGATATTCTGATATCAACTTATGTTTTTCATTCGCATTTTTTTGGCAGCATTGAGGACGACCAAGGTCGAAGCATGTGTTGGCTGAACCTAATGAGATTAAATTATTCTTTTGGTTGACCTATTTGGAGGATTTTAGACTCTTTTTCATATCATTTCATTGCCCATCTACTTTCTAACAAAGCAGAACGTGAATCACCCAAATTCAACCAATCCATTGTTCAGTTTTTCAAAGGCCTTATGGGTGGACCTCATGGAATGGGTGACTCAACCTGCTAAGAAACAAAACCTTGGTGGCCATAGCTCACTATCATAGTCTCAAACCCTTATGTTCAATGATACCAGGCTGCAGAATTACTGGAGCTTATCGCTGCAATCCAGATATATGAGGATGAGCAAGTGACAGGGTACTTTGACTCTGCATAGGTGATGTCATCCCTACATGCAGGATTGTCACGTTGGAAAAGGAGGTGTTTCCTCCACACATTGTCACTCCAGTGCAACATGTGTCGCAATTGGACAAGCTTATTAAAGTACTAAAGCTCCAAATGGCTATCGCTGTGGTGAAATCTACAGCCCATGCTAAGAGGGTAAACTTGTTTTTGCTGTAACAAAACTGCACATGTTGAAGCGAAAAGAGCAGTGTATTTTCCAAATATTTCTGATTTTGAAGTAGAAAGTATTAAGCAAATGTCAGAGTGATGTATGTTGGTGAAGGAGGGTTTTAATATGTTGTCCATTGTGCAGTTAATTGAGGATTTATGAAAGAGACATGGGTGTTATTTATCCCCACAGAGGCTTTATGGAGACAAGATAGCACTGGAAAGCCAGTTATATCTCTAGCATTATTGAAAGTGGTACTGGATCAGCTTCACTATCCTGTGCACACAACCAGAGAGAGTCTTGCTGCCATGATCACAGAAGATCACATAAGACTGATGTTCACCTAATTTGTTAAAACAGGTTGCACAGTTTATTGTGAACTCCATTGTCTGCCAGAAGTTTACAGCATGGCACATCTTGCGAACAGTGATAGGAGCAATCCCCAGACCCAATGGTCCTTTTCAGCATATAAATATAGATTATGTGGATATGTTGCAAACATGCAATGCCTATAGATACATGTTAGTGGCAGTATGTCCCATTTCCGGATGGATTGAAACAGGTCCATGCACACACTCCAATGCCACATGTGCTGCCAAATTTCTCATATGTGAGGTATTTCCTAGATGGGGTGTATGCAAAGTCCTGCTGTCTGATAATGGGCCTAATTTTGTAAATGAGATGTTCGAACAAACCACTCTTCTATTAGATATAGAGCACAGGTTTTCACCTGTCTATCACACACATGTAAATGGTATCTGTGAGAGTCTAAACAGACTCCTCAAAGAAAGTATAGCTAAGATTAAGATGACTTTGAAGAAGGGATGGCTAGATTGCCTACCCCTCGCATTATTTGCACTTAGAAACCTGTCTGGCTCAGATCACTATCTGACTCCTCATAAATTGGTGACTGGATGATGCATGAGAGTACCTCTTGCTCCTCCCACTCAAATAGAAAACTGATGCCCATAGTGTAGCAAAAACATTAAGGGATGAGACGCATGATTATTTGATAAATATGACCGCTAGTGTTTCTTTTATTTCTCAACAGATCAAAAGTCGGAGGGAAGGTTCCAAGATGATTGAAGAAGACAGCCAAACAAGACAGCCAAATACCAATAGACTTGCTGAAGCAACCTAGTTTGTACCCTGTGGACCAAGTGCTCGTACAAAATGTCATGCACACTTGGAATAAGCCCTGTTATGAAGTTCTCTACCTAGTAGAGGTGGTCACTTCCACTGCTGTGAAGATTGAAAGGAGAAGAGTTTGGCTCCACCTGATGATGTAAAGCATTACACAGGAAGGACCCTTACCCCTACTGCACCCGCTGACAGTGAAGCAAGAGAAGAAGTTCTGCGCATGCAGATGAGATTGACTACCAAGAGCCAACAAAGAACAGCAGAAGTAAAAACAATTTGAACTGTGGATTATTCCCAAGCTTAAAGGGATATGAACAAACATTGTAGAGTTCACAGAACTATTCTGGTTAGGTCAAAGAGACACATTTCTGGATGCGCTTCTTGTATACATACTTCGATCTTATTGAGCTCTAGTGAGACAACACGTTGATATCGTCACATTTTTCGGAAATCCTAAAAACAGTCCTATTATTTGCAGGATAATCAATGCAATAATATTACAATTCTTGTTATAAATAAAGTGTGGTTTATAAAAGTAAGAGAGGCTGAATGATTGAATTAAAGAGAATGGGACAGAAGCCGTTATAATACCCATATTCAAGCATGGAGACACAAAAGGACCACAAAACTATCGACCTCTGGTGCTTTTAGACCCTTTGGGCAAGATTTTCGCAAAAATACTACTAGGAAAACTGGACAGATGGGCAAATAAAGAAAAGAAATACGCAACGAGACAAACCGGATTCATCAAAACACTGGCCACTAATATCAATCTATTTCTACTAAATGTATTGAAGCAGGAAGCCATAAGAAACAAAATACAAATTTACGCCGCTTTTGTAGATCTACGGCTAGCTTTTGACTCAGTGAGCAGAGACATTCTATGGAAAAAACGAATTGCATGGAAATGCCCAACTGACATCATCGAACCGATTAAACTCTTATATGGGGACACCAGCGTGAGAGTCAGACTATCGAGAGACGGCTCACTCACGGAACAAATCAAAACATGGAATGGCCTAAAACAGGGATGCCCATTAGCAACTACACTATTCCATCTCTACATGGCCGATCTGGAAACAAACATTTACACACCGCAAATAAATCCTCCAAAAATAAACAATACAGCCATACCCTGCATTATGTATGCTGATGATGTATTGCTTATCGCAAAAACACCAAGAGGATTGCAGATTGCACTAGAAAAACTAGAAACATACATGACAAAGAATAAACTGGAAATAAATACGAAGAAAACGAAAGTCATGTCTCTAAAGAAAGAAATTAAGATCAGTCGCCAGCTCCCGTCTTTCCATATAGGAATGGAAAAAATGGAAACAGTAAAAACCATAAAATATCTTGGAATATGGATCTCCCAATCACCAACAGAAGAAGAATGGGCAGTAAAACTCAAAGAAAAAACCTTATCCTTAGCCCGGCAAGCGAAAATAATCCAACGAAAGTCCGGAAAATTCTCAATGACCCCAGTAGTTACATTCTACAAACGAAAAGTAACGGCCACACTAACATATGGAGCAGAAACCATGATAAATATCAACCCCAACATTTGGGACAGACTAGAAGGGTGCTTCTGGAAAAAAGTACTAAACCTGCCGAATTCACTACCCATCACACGAATTAGAGCAGAACTTGCACTTCAATCGCTCAAATCCATTGCCTCATGGAAACAACTTGATTTATATAGGAAAATTATGACCAAAACCAATACCCCACCCCTGGAAATACTCAGAATGGGGAAAAATTGCAACAGAGAACATGCCTTAGAAAAATGGAAAACAGTGACAGAAGAGAAAGAGAAGAGCAAGATATTTCGATGGAAATGTTATTAGAGAGACCTCAAAAAGCGAAAATAAAACTAAAAGAGAATGACTGGATCAAGACTAGCCAAGAGAAAAACAAATACCGCATAACATACACAACCCATTTGATAACAGAAGAATTAACCAACTACCTTCATACCTGCAAATATTTCCGTCTTCAGAAATCAGAGATACATGTATGAGACTTCGATTGAACATCCTCCCGACCCGAGAAATAATGGCAGCCAGGAAACAAATTCCTATAAGCAAAAAACATTGCTGATTTTGCAAGAATCCCAAGATGACTGAGAATTTACATCACATAATCGTGATATGCGGCATTGAATGAAAAAAGACAACAATCGAGAGAATGGTTCATGAACACCGAGACTGTACTAACACCTGAGGATCGCTGGGCGAGGATAATATCTGGGAATGAGAAAAAACTGGTGTTTGCCCTAATATCATTCTGGCACAACATCATGAATAATAGATGAGTATGACAACACAGATATACGAGGAAAGAAAACAAGAAATAAGAAAAAGGACAAAGCTCCTCTAGCACTCGCTTGGTAAATTGACTAAAGATCATAAGTAAAGAAAGATGAAAGGTTTGAATGCTAACCAAACGTTTTAAAAAAAAAGAGAATGGGAATTTTCCAGTTCCTAAAAGACACATTGCTAGCAAGAAGAAAAAATGATACACAAAATGCAGTATGATGGAGGAATTATTTTGCAATCTTTCGTGTAGCTACGTTTTGCACAATGTGCAGTCTTTATTTCCTTATTATTAGAAAACAAGAAATAAGAAAAAGGACAAAGCTCCTCTAGCACTCGCTTGGTAAATTGACTAAAGATCATAAGTAAAGAAAGATGAAAGGTTTGAATGCTAACCAAATGTTTTAAAAAAAAAAGAGAATGGGAATTTTCCAGTTCATAAAAGACACATTGCTAGCAAGAAGAACAAATGATACACAAAATGCAGTATGATGGAGGAATTATTTTGCAATCTTTCGTGTAGCTACGTTTTGCACAATGTGCAGTCTTTATTTCCTTATTATTATAGCATTTTGCCAATAATATTTTATAATACAGATGGAGTTTTTAGCATTGAGACATCTTTTTCTATCCCTAATAAAAGCACACACGATATTTTTCTTTATATTTCCAAGCAAATTATTCGACTGAAGAGGGATGCTGGAGAGGATCATGAGGCTATAAATACATAGCTTGATATTTCAGCCCATTTAAAGAATAACTTGCGGTACCAGCACATGAAGTAAGTGGGGAGAAGAATGTCAGATGAGAGCTGCTGTGTGTGTTCTCTCATCCCTTATGCCATGAGCATAGCCAGAACATGAATTGCAAGAGAAATACCAATACATGATGTGAAGTGTCTCAGCCATTTAGCACTATGCATTACAAGAGGACAACCCAACGATGGAATGTTGAAAAGAATATTCCCATATGAAGATGCTTACATAAAAACTCAGAAAATGGAAAAAGATCCAGGTTGGAAACACTGAATGCTTTTATACTCATTCAGTGATCTGATTGGAGAACAGATAAGGATTGCTGAACACAAGAGACTCGGTTGTGTATACACATGGGAAACACCAGGATTACCAGGATTCTGGGAGATACCTCAGCTATTATGGATGAGTTGCCACCAGTACAGGGTGGGAAAAAGGAATGTTAGCATGCAGTGCACACTTATTGATGACAGCATCAGCAACTAGTGAAGGATGAATGCCTAAAGAAATGGGCCAAGTATTTGAAATTATTAACATGGCAAGGAAAAAATGAAGCAGGAACAGAAGCCATACTACCGATGAAGAATGCAACATTGTGTTTCAGAAACAGGAGTCTGACCTGTTGGGTGTCCTGACCCACGTTTAAGCTATCATGCCACAACATTTGGTGCTGTGGGCTTAGAAAATTCAAGATGGCAGAAAACCCACATGTGCGCCGAAATCCAGGAAAGCTGCGCAGTTTGTGCGCACACCAAAATGGTTGCCTCACTTGCCACCCACCAGTGCGAGAATGAAAGGCCGGGTTGCCATGAGGGAAATGGGTTGCCAAAGGAAAAACAGTAGCGCCGGTTAGCTTCAAAGCGCTTTAAAACCACCATTGGACTACCCGCACAGTAGTCTGAAACCATTGGGAATGGCGATGCTGATTGCCAAATGCAACCTAGAATTGTGGGGAATTCATTCTTAAATCCCAAAAATGGGTGCAGTACCAGTACTCACCACTATCCAAAAGCCGGCAATTTAAAACAACACCAGATTTTACTTTTTTGTGGAAAAATGAATGAACCCAAAGCAGGCCAAAGAAAGACTTACTGAGAGGTGGATACAATGTAAAGTGATATTCTGAAGTGACTTGAAGGTTTATAACAAGACTGGCTGAGCTGTGGATTGCAGCAGTTTAAGTTGCACTGGATTTAAAGACACTAAAATCGAAAATGTTTAGATTAAATGAGTGACCTATGTTTGGTGTCACATGCCTTTGCAATTGTTTAAATGTCATAGTTTAAACTTAGAATCAGCATTCTAGCTGCATGTGTAAAATTGCAAGTTAATTTAAAAAGCAACAAAAAACATGACAGTTAGCTGAAAGTCTGGCTTAAGGAACTTGATTCTGCCTGGCAACTACCCCATCAGGAGTGAAACTTGAGTCACAGCTGTGTTCCCAGGCCTAGCTGCCCTTTTGCTGCTCACACTAAGGATATGCCATCTATCTGATAATTGAATTACCTGTGCTCTACAGGAGCTCTGAACAAAGCCTGTCTTGACTCATGCAAAGGTTTTATTACAGCGGTCGTAAAATGTAGCTTCCTCTTGGCAGAAGCTGGGAGGAGCACTGCCTGTGAGAGCAAGCTGGCTTGGCAGAACTGGATAAACCAGTATTTCTACCTTGTGCTGAGAGGAAACCACACCCCTTTGTAGCCAGAATATTGTTTAGAAAAAGATGAATAACTCATAGTACGGACATGTGAAAATTTTATAAATGACACCATAATTCTTGTGATTTTTCTGCCCACATTTTAAGAGGTTTTTCGACCCGGTGGCATGTTCAGGGGGGTTTTAGCGGAAAAGAGGATATTACTCTAAATGTATGCATGTTAAAAATCTGAAACTTCATCAGTTAATGTCCATACTCCCTGCGCACATGTATGTAAAGTTGGGTCAATGTCAGGAATTGCAAAATCAGTTAAAAAGTGAAATATTGCCATTTCTGAATGCAAGCTCCCAGGAAGAGCAGAGTTTGAACAGGGTATACCTCCTGTAATGCATGATGGGTGCATATGATTTTAAAACAATATGTACCTCTGCAAATATGTATTTGTTTCAAATCTAGATTTGTGTGTAAGTTGACAGGAGGAGTGGACTCTCTGCAAGCCATAAAATGACACACACTTCCTTTTCCAATCAAATGAGAAATGGAAGTTTGACCAATTAGAAGCTGAGAGAGAGGTAGGGTCAGTGATGCTAGAACACACCCACATTCTAAACACATAAAAGCAGACAGACAGGACAGATAGGGACTTTCAATTCCATCTGCCGCTGGAAGCTCTGCCGGAAAAATCCATACTTTACCTCCATCAAACCTTCAGAGAGCAACATAGAGACTTCAAATCCATCAGGCCAGACCAGAAGCAGAGTAGAGCTGACCTGTTAGCAGAACCAGAGAGAGCTGACCCAGATCACTGTGAAGTGCAGAGACCAGAGGCGAGTCTAAAATCTAACCAGATCCATGGCGAGGCCCATTTCACTCAAGAATATAGTGTGAGTACCTAGAAAACTGTGCAGAACCAATCTCCTAGTTAAAATAATATAATTCAATCTAGCTTAATCTAAGTAGAACTGTCTCCTAACTGTCACCTGTCATTTGTAAAGCTGTCACTTGTCATTTTCTAGTTGCAAGCTGCACTTGTCATTTTGAGCTTTTAAAATTTCAAATCTGAAAAACGACCTTTATTCAATCGCTCATATCTCCGCAACCGTTTGTGCTAGAGACTTGCAGTAACTTTCATTTGAAAGCTTAGAATCTTAGTTTTACCGCAATCGCGGAACACGCATTCGCGAATTTTACCGCGATTTGCAAATTTCTTCACATGTAAAAACTGCTGCTGCTTGCCTTCCATTTGCCAGAAATTCGTTTAACCTGCTAATCATTCCTGAATCATTGCAAGAGTGAGCCTGAGCTAATATTAACTAGATACCATTCACCCTGAACCTCTGAAAGGGAATTAAAACATTTTAGCATATTTTTTAATTCATTGCCAGCACATATCAAAGCAATTTGGGCCTGTGTTTTCAAACTTATGTAGTCTACGTTTGCTGGATTGAACTGAATTACAGTTGATTGCATTTCTGAGAACTGTGTGCTTCCTTCCATTTCCTTGCCTTGCATCAAGGGGGGAAGGGGATTGCCAGAGAAAAGTGATTACATTGTTTTGCTGAAATCATATCAAGTTGTTTTCTATACTGCATTTCATTCATTCAACCTTGCATTTCCTTGAACCTTATAAAGCATTCTCTACCACATTATACTTCTGTACCTATTTACCAGTGTGCTACCTTATCCATTTCATGTCAACTCCTTATTGACTATAGAGAAGCGTGTTAGTGCCAGATTCTCCGTTGTTATTCTTTATCATATCAGATTAAGTGTGCTAGTCAATTATTAATTTATTATAAAGTGTGATATATATATATATTTTAATTTATCAAATAAACCTTTTAAACTTGCAAAACAGAACTACTTCTTGGCTCAGTGGGGTCAGGGGGATTCCAAGAGAGGGGTGTTATATAGGGGTAGTCATCCAGAACGCATGAACTGGACCTAAAGATATATCAATAAGGGTTTTCATTCAGTATTATAGACTAGGCGTTGACTTAGCTGTAGTGTTGAATTGAATCCTCTTACAGACCACAGTTGGAGAAAATAAAGGATGCAAGCTAATAATTGATGTATCAGGAATGAATGGAGGAACTGCTGTGCTAATGGAACACTATTAGACCTTTGGATCCAAAGCTTGTATGAATCTACCTAAAAATTGGGAGGTGATTCCCCAAAGTGATCTCCACATAGACAACTTTCCAAAAATGGATGCACACCAAAGGAAGAAGAGAGAGATCTCTTAACCTCACCCGACAGAAGAGAGAAAACAATTTTTCTGCAAAATCAATAGACGCTTATCACGACATCCCATATGAACACAGATTGTTCAGTAGAATGACAGTGATATTTCCAGCTACATTTATGCCAGGAATCCAAACTGAAGTGAACACCAAATGGTTGCAAATCACTGGATGGGAGCGGCTACAAACAATTAACACTGCAATAAAAGGATTGAATGCGATTAGAGAAGAATTGAGGGCCATCAGACTCATTATCGTCTAGAACAGGTAGGCCTGGACTGAATTACAGCAATGGAAAGAAGCATGTGTACCAAGATCGAGCCTTCTTGCTGTACATTCTCACCTGATAAAGATGGAGAAAATGGAACCCTGTCAGAAGCAATAATTATGCTATAAACTCTGCTTACGAAAATGGTGGAAGATGTAGATGAGACCGAAGATGAAGATTGGTTTTCATCTCTATTCTCGTGGGTTCCAACCTGGATGGAAAATGCCTTCAAACTACTGGGAGCAATACTAGTGTTAGTATTGCTAGGATTGTGGGCTTCATTACACGGTTGCCGACAACCTCATATTACTGTTACCGCTGCCTGACATCCCGGCGCTACCGGGATATCACAGTTGGCAGTGGTACAGTAAATTCCCATTCCCAGGGAGTCTCATAGGACTCCATGGGGATGTGAACCCTAAAGCACTGGCACCATTATTAACAGCGCCGGGGCTTCAGTGAAAAACCTGCCGGTAGGGCCCTGAATTCCCGGCAGGTCAGTCCTGCCAGTAGTTCAGTTCCCCTACCGGCAGACTCGCAGTGACCGGGTCCAGAAAAGGTGCCGTTAACATTGTTACACAAACCTTTATTTCCAGACCGGGTCACTTACAATGAGGCCCGCTGTCCTATAAGAATAATCCTAGGAGAGTGCAAGAAGACAGCAAAGAAAGAAATTGGGATGAAGAAAATGGTAGATGTGAATGATGTAACTGATAAGGACACACAGACTGAAAGCACGACCCTTGAGCATCTGAAAGGAAATATTCTGGCATCCCCAGGAATGAAGTTTTATTATTGCACGTGTCATAAGAACTATGTAGGATGTTGGGTGTTCTGTCAACTGACTGGGAGTGTTGCCATATGACCTGGAGTGTGGATAAACATATACAAAATGCAGGTGACCTGAGAGGGGTGACAAAAATAAGGAATCCAAAGAAACCAAACTGTGAAGGGAGGGTGAAGAAAATTGAGGAGGGGGTCATGGACTCAACCAGACGGGGGAATGTAGAGAGGAAGATGTGCACGTCATCTATAGAGCCCACCCCCTCATCATATTGGAAGAACAGCAAGAAGATACTGTGCATGACACCAGGTATTATGCCAATTCCTCAATGATGATGTAAGAGACAGTATGCTATCAGACAACCTTGTCGAATGTACCATCAAACTAAAGTGGTAGGAGGAAGTCTGCAGACATGACTGAATATAGAACAGTTAAGTAAAATCTGGTGTAAAGTGAGGTCATGAAGAAAAGAGACGAGGATGCACTGAACCAATATACAAATACATACATTGTATTGTACTGTTTATTTATGTAGCTCCTATACACAGAAAAGTGTTTTAAAGCACTCAAGGAGGGTGGAAACAGGGGAAAAATAACAGTTGCTCAGAGCCCTTGAAATTCTGAGACAATAATAGTCTGCACAGGCAAAGTAAGTGCATGAAAAACTTTGAACAGTTGAGACACAGCAAATAGGCATGACAGTGATTCTGCAGTTTTACCAGTGCAATTAAGGGGAGACGACAGGGGAGAACCGACACTCTTCCAGTGTGTTGCATTTGGATTGTGCAAGTGCATAGACAGTAACAGGGAGGGCGGAGGTTCAAGTGAATCCAGACGGTGGAGACTCGGGTAAGTGTAGAGAGAGACACTCTCTTGGGTTATTTCTAAGTGCTGAGAAGGTGGGTGGGTGTAGGGCCCTGAGACAAGTGCGAGAAGGCCTAGCGGGGGTTTCCTGGACCAGTGAGACGCAAAAGTACATAAGACAGACAGTCAGCAAGCTGTAAGGAAGAGGAGGAAGAGATGGAGAGAGCAGAGAGCTAGGTTAGCAGGGTAGAGGGAGAGCAAAGAAAGAGAAGAGGAAGGTCTTGAGGAGTTTCTGGAATTTAAGAAGGTCAGGCTCAAAGTAGAGGGTCGCAGGGAGGCTATTCCAGAGGGAGGCACCTGCAGAGGATAAGGATCTCCCTCCAAATCTCTGCTTGGAGAAACGGCTCACTCGCAGAAGGTTGGAGGTAGATGAGCAGAGGGCTCATGAGGGACAGAATTTAGGTAGCAGGTAGGTAGGTCCCAGGCCCCAGAAAGCCTTGTGGACAATGCAGAGAGTCTTGTACTCGAACCTTGCAGCCACAGGGATCCAGTGAAGGGATTTCAGTACCGGAAAAACGGGGCCCCTGGGCTTGAGGCCAAGGATGTCTTGTGATTATGTTCTGGATGAGTTGCAGAGGGCACAGGGCCTCAAACGGGAGGTTGAGGAAGAGGCTGTTGAAATAGTCCAGCCTGGGGAGAACCAAGGGTCTGGAGACAGTGAGCCACTGGGGGCAAGTGAGAAAAGGTAGAGTACCTCTGAGGAGGCACACTTAGTGTGCGAAAGACTTGCTTGAGACTCTCCCGGGGCAATCAACCCAAGAACAGGTCAATGGGCTTTGTTCGTGCCAGTAGAGGGACTCCCAGAACCCCCCTTGGTTTGCATATTAAGGAACTTTGGGTTTAACCATAAGTTACCAGGGGAATCCAGATGTGGAACGCTTGCTCACTGTTCTTAGAGAGGCACAGCTCCACCTCACTGATGAGACCTGACTAGGCTGAAAAATGTGTCTGCGGTTGCTGTTGGTAATCTTGTTCAGAGGAGTATTGCCTAGCATTTCTGTGCTGGACTGCCCTTGGGCAGGACAAAGACTGATATGCAGGGATATTTCTCCTCTCTGAAAGGGACAGTGAGCTAAAGACTTGGTTGAGACTCTCTCAGGCCATCCACCCAAGAACAATCAGTGGGCTGTGTTTGTGCCGTTAGAGGGACTCCCAGAACCCCTCTTGTTTTACATAATGTCCTGAAGTAATTGCCACATATTTGCATGAATACAGCCTATGTACAGCTGTAGTGAATAGCAGGCAGCTGTCATTTAGGGAGTTGCTCATGCACAGTCTGGGAGATACATGAGTAATAAAACTAGTGCAGGTCCCTGCAGTGTGAAGGGCAATGCCGCACCATGTCTCGGGGGTGCCCTTAGCACTCTGACTTTAAAAATAAATCCAAAGCAATCCCAGATTCCCTGCTAAAATCAGAGTGCATCATGGCCAAATACAAGGCTTGAGTGGGCAAGGCCCGACCAACATTAGTGGTGGTGGTGAGATGGAGGTACTCGGAGCTCCACATGTCTGCAACCAGGAAGCTCTCCCTGTTTCCTGGTTCCTGTCTGTGCGGAGCACAGGATCCATAGGCCTAGAGAAGACCAGCAGTCTGGAGCTGGTTGCGAAAAAGAGATATTAAAAAAAAAGCTTTTTTGTGTGTGTGTGCGAGTGTGTGGGATATTTTATTATGTATGGTGCGTGCTAGCATGTGAGTTTGACATATGAATGAGCGTTCAGTGTGAATGCAGTGATTTTGTTGTAAAGCATGAATTAGAAAGTCTAAAAGCACAGAGTCTCTTGAAATGGAATTTGTCTAAATCATTTAATGTCAGGAAAGTGAGTCCTGCAGACCAACGTTAACTGCATTATCATTCGGATTAAAAGTGCCCAGTTGGGAAAGTGAGTCCTATAGAGTAGAGTAAACTAGCATGGTATTTTTCTGAACCAATGAATACTGGAAAAGTGAAACTCAATGCGAGAGTCACATGAAATGCTGAAATAAGACACGCGGGCACAAGGAGTCATATAGCCCAGAGGAAACAGGTTTGTGAATGGTCAAAACACACGCATCCTTGTAAAGTCAATCTGCAACTCAAGAATTGAAACTCAATCGTTTAATACATTGCATTGCAAGCGAGTCTTAAACCCCAGATGATAACTGACACCCATTATGTACAAAAACACTGAAAACTTGAAGCAAAGACCAGAGCCAACCCTGGCACTATGAGTGCAATATATAGTAGAAACAAAGATTCGTTTAAACACTAATCTGTCTAGTCCATTTTTTATTTCATCTTTTCTGCCCCAATACCCATGAGCACAGCGAACACACCAACAGTATCCCTTGAGCACATGACAGTGGATAATCTACAGTTTTCCGGGACATGGCCTTTATTGGATGGATCTGGGTCCTTGGTGATTCACCTGCACATTCATATCTCGAGACTGAGGGCATCGTGTTGTACATCTATGTTTATGTTCCTATTCACGAACGTATTCCACGTTCCCATCCTGTTCCCTTGCTGCTATTAGATCAGAATATACCCTCCAGCATCATAGCGACCATTGCTCCTGCAATGCACACTGGAAATGGCTTGCGTTCATGTCAAGGGGAACTTACTCCCAGTCATGGACTTTGGCAATGTCCTAGGATCAGGAAACATATCTATTGCCGATTGGGCATGGCTTTTGTCCGTTGAAAACACAGCGTGCCACCTACTGGACATGGCCTGCAGCCATGCTCTGTTTATTCATTGTCTGGGGCATGGTATTTGAACAATCCCCAATCAGAGCGAGCACAACCTCAATTTGCATAGGGCATGTGGCCATACCCAATAGGTGCTATGCATGGCTGTGCGTGGCCTATGACCATTGGCCCTGACCCTGCCATAGTAAATACACCACAGTGCCCATTGGTCCTATACCCCTGCCCAGTGTACACGGTGTCTGGGTCATGAACTTTGTCCTTGACCCTGGAACATCAAACATATCCACAGCAAATGTTATTTAAAATGTTTTATGCTCCCTGGTGGATTTTAAAGTCTTTAGCATGAAAGAATAATTCGCATACAATCATGCTGTATTCAAATGTCTAAAAATCCTAGCTGTAACAAACACATATCTGCACATAGTCCAACTCCATCACCGCCGGAAACAATCAGAAAAGAAAGCACAGCTGAAACATACTCCAGCTCAAATATAAATACCATAAAAAAGAGCACTATTTTGTGAGTGTTAGCAAAGGAACAATTTTGCTTTGACAGTAATCTGAAGTATATTATGCAGGCAATGTGATTGTCATCTTGTTTTATAGAGAGCAGAAACAACAGCAAAAGCAATTAAATAGTAGGCCGGGAAAGTATTTATGTGAGAGTCTGGCTGAATAGTAATAAGGTAACTTGAATCACGGAATAGAAATCCTTTTCCTCTGTTCCATTAGGCCTTTGAATTGAGGATGGCAACTGGTAAAAGCATAAATATTAGGGACAATAATGACTTCTGGCAAAATGGATTTCTGACAATATTCCACCTCGTGGGTGTATGAACAAATCACTACAAACACGTTACAGGTGACACTGTCATGTTTATAATGTATGGAACTCCACATGTGGGATAGAGAGAGAGCCGTGCCAGAGCAATTGTTTGAAGTAGCTTTTAGAGGCCGCGTAAAACATCGCATGAACGTGCATTAAGAAACATACTAATTGTCTGGAGCAAACTGCACATTCCTTTCTGGAACTGGCTGTGTACGTCTGTTTACTTGTTGCGTATTTCAACTCACCGTGTGCTATTAATTAAAAGAAGCGCTGGCCCTTCTCTGTAATACATGCAAAACATGACCGCAACCCTTTCTATAATGTAGGTGCACAAACCACCAAACATTTTATTTTTTATTATTTTTGTGTTTACCTGGACCCCAACAAGTACTTCGTTCACTATCGAGGAAATTAAAGTAAAAAGCATAACCATGTGTGAAAAGTCATGCGCAAATTAAAACAAAGTACTGTAGAAAACAGGCATGCGTCAATATTCTACAGGAGTTTGTTGTAATAGCCGCCAGAATCGGACCAGGGTCCGGGTTCCCAGAATGGGGAATTACCGGGCCCGTAATTCCTCCCTCCAGGAACCCAGGCCTGGACCGTCCCCATTCCCATTTCAGCCCCCATAGGGCTGAATGGGAATGAGGGAGGGGGCAAACAACGGGCCAATTACGAGCGGCCCGTTGTTTGCTCCCTCTTCCCCTCGCGGGACCCGATAAGCAAGACTGGTTTGATGAGGCGTTACTTGCCGAGTCCCACGAGGGGAGCTTGTAATGAGGCGGAACGGGTTGAATGGGTCCGCCTCCTTTAGCGGGTCCCGTTAACCCGTTCCGCCTCACTTGTAATGAGGCCCCTTGACTCGATAGTGAGCAGCATATGATATAGGTGATGGAAAAGGAATATACAAATGGCAGTATGCTGCAGATGGATCACATATAGTCAATACACTGTATGCATGATGTACTTACTTGCCATGCAGGGTGAGGTAGAGGAATTACTTTTAATGGGGGATGTCAATGTAGACATCAGGCCCCCCCCCTAACCAGCAGGTGCTTTTGGGAGCATTCTTCAAGGCATGCCATCGTGGAGCCAGAGCACCACTGCCCACTAAGGAACAGTGACACCAATGTTTTGAAAGAATATCAGGTGTCAGTCACAAACAAAGAAAAAAAAGAAAACAAAAGAAACAAAGAAAGAACCAAAGAACTGAAGGAAGATCTTCCGGTATCACACAAAAACATTGCACACCAGCACTGATCGAAAAACCTTCAATGCAAAACAAGGAGCTAAGACGGAAAAAAAGATTGGGGGTTGGTTTGGGGTATTTATTACAATGGGGGATATCAGAGGGGGTCTGCCGGGGGTCTCGCCCTGCATTTAAATTAGCTACAATTTGTTGTTTTGCAGTCAAGGCTTTCAACTTTGCAGCACAAATGTGTTCGATCTTCCAAAGGTCAGCTGCACACGTCAGCATGAAGGTACCCCAAGGTAAGCTTGGGCTTGGGAACCTGCTGTACTGTAAGGCAGCAACCCGTGTTTCCTTCTTCAAAGGGAATGGCCCTTCTGGAGGAGAAGCCGCACAAATCACGAAGAAAAGGATAGAAGAACAATCAAACCGATTGCAGAGTATTTATGAAACCAACTGCCTCTCCCCATGTCATTACTACCACATACCAACGGAACATGTTACTCAAAAAACATTATTGATGTTACTCAGCTTTTCTACAGGGCCAAAATGTCAATGGCATGTGCCCCCAACAGCGATATCCAGACCAGAGAATGGGGATAAAGAAAGAGGAGGGATGAGAAGGGGAAAAGCCAGAACATGTTAAACAAACATTGACATTTGGAAGAGATAGAGGGCAAGATAAGAGAGGTGGATTTTGTTTGAGGATAGTCTTGTTGAATGCAGACTCGCCACAGTACTTCAAAGAACGAGTGGTGATCAATAGAGTAGTAATTGGAGTGAGTGGGTGAGAAAGTGTGTATTGAGCTCAAGATGTTCTTAAACATTCTGCTGAAGCATAATGTCCCAGGACAAACAGCGGGATCAGCAGTGGAGTAGCTTTGCAGAAAATGTTGGGGGGGTCATGACATCTGATGAAAAGGTGCCCCAGCCAAATGAATGGGGACAAAATGGTGTGCCATGAAAGTTGGGGGGGGACAAACCACCCTGTCCCCCCTATAATTACTCACATGGGGATCATAATTCTGGGTCTGCAAAGCCTAACTGTCAGAATTCAATATTTAAAAGATGAATTTAGTTTTAGTTAGAACAATAAGGAACAAGACGTTTGAGGATGTAGAAGACCTCCCTATTGATGTGCCAGACCTGATTGACCACGGACGCTAAGGCCCTGATTCATGAAAATATTTGCGCTGAAAATAGGGAACTTGCGCGCCAAACTGCCACAACTGGAAAGGATTTAACTAGGCCATTGGTCCAATTGAAGGTTCCATGTGTTAATTCCGCAGCGAAAATATCGCGATGCAAAAATGTTGCCATATTTTTGTGGCAAACTTCACACATGGACCCTGTGGGGGACATCCCTGCAACCCCCGCATCATTTTTTAATGTGCGGGGGATGCCCCTGCAACCCATGCTCGCACATAAAATCACCAACAAAAATATTGCTTATGGTGAACCAAAAGGCCATATCTACAGCGATACTTTTCTTGGGGATATTATGTAGTGATACCCAATTGAAACATAAAGATCTTACTAACCACATCTCAGAGGAACACAGATACCTAAATGGGATATAGGGAAGAATCATGGATTTAAGGTAAGCAGGGGATATGCCATAAAGACAGTTGTGTACCAATATCACCCCTTTGAAGGATATACAAGTAGTGAGGGGAAGCCAGTGGAGTTCTTGCCTACTCTTAGAGATGTGGTCCTGCTTCGATTTGATTTTGACAATTCTAACTACTACATTCTGGGGAATTTGAAGTTTAGACAGGCATTTCTTATTAGCTCCAATCCAAAGTGAGTTACAATAATCTAGTATAGACAGGATTATGGCCTGGGCAATAGAGTGGCAGTTTTTCTCATATATGAAGGGCCAGATCTTCCTCAGCAGTTGGAGATAATAGGAGCAGTTTTTAGACACTTGGTTTACATCAAGATTTGCAGAAAGAGATTAGTCCATGTATGTACGTGCCAAGCGTTTTGACCCTTTCTACAACCAAGATATCAAAATTGTCAAGGTGAAAATATTGAACTGTGGGGTCCAATTTAGCTTTAGTGTGGGGTAAACCAAAGATCAATAGTTAATTTTTCTTTTATTAAGGCACATCCAATTGGTATTCATCCAAGACTCATTTGAAGCATAGATGTGCCCTACCCTGTCTTTTGTCCCTATGAGAGTTTGAGTGCTATACCAATGTTGCCATACATGGTCATAGTTGCAACCTGTCTCTTGGAGTGAAGGTTTCAGTAAATAAAGCCGGCATAACTGGTTAAGTGAATTCAGCCGGGATCTGCACCCAAGACAGAGTCTGAGAAGAAGCCTGCAAAGTGATCAATGTTGCATCCTCCAAGGAATCAATGGCTGTCAAAACCTTCCAAGTTTGCACCAAAAAATTCAATCAGCTTCCAGATTTCACTTTGTTCTTGCATTTTACCCTGGACATCCATCATAGGTTCAACATGGGGGCAGCAAATCAAAAAAGATCACAAGGAGGCTTTGCTGGCCCGCCCCTGCCCAGACCATTTAATGGCACAATTGCACATGTGTCAGAGGATATGGTTGCAAACCTCAAGGCTGTCCACGTCTCATATAGGCCTTGATGCTTGCCCCTGTGCAGACCAATTGTAAATAAGAAATAGCGCCAACACACAGAGCACAGATACCAGGCAAAGCCTGAGGCCTGTTGTTACAAAAGAAACAGAACACCTTGGAAAATAACATTTTAGCTCGAAGAAGCCCTTGCCCTATGTGAACTTCATCTGCTAACAACTGATTGATTCATCCAGTATCAGGACCTGCAATGTCTGTCACTGGGTAGCCTGACCACTCCCCTAGGCAAGCAGTTCATCTTCCCTCTAGCCCATAACCTTCTCCAGTTGCTTTTTAACAGCCAGTCTGCCTGTAGATTCTCAACACAAGATCTAAAGCTGTATTACTGGAGAACATTAACTGATACAGCTTGCATTCACCCTCATGAGGATTCAAAGGTTTGAAGACTATTGTGCATAACCAGCTGAAGAATCCAGACTGTGAAGCTCCTCTGATTACCGGTTCCTCTGGAGTGGCACCCGAATAAAGGTGAACTGTGTTTCTCTCTTATTCCCATACTTAACATTGTGGGTACCGCAACATCACGTCCATTATCCTCCTTAGCCAATCACAAGTCAGCCTCTCTTCCATTAAACGCTGTAAGATACTATAAGGCCCAAAGTGCCCTTGGGGTACCGCCAACCAAACCAAGTAACCGAAGGACCAGTTTGACTTTGGACATTACTAGTGAGTCTAACTGTTAGGGTCACAACCCCTGAACCCTCAAATGGCACACGCTACACAAATCCTCCTTTATGTATGCTACACATAATTTAATTACCTTTACAGATTATAAAGTACTATTATAATTGTACCTAGGTTTGCATTCCCTTATTCAATGTAATGTTTGTTGCACTTTATTATGAGCAACCCCTCTCGCATCATATGCATTGGAATTTTCTCAGGCACTGCTTCCATTGTTGAGCAAGAGAAATAAATCAGTGCCTCTCACACTCACACCCCTTAAACACAGCTTCTTCCAACCAGTTGGCAGACAGTGGCCATCATTACGAGGTTGGCAGAATGGGTTTACCGGCACCGGTAATGGTGCCTGTGCCGGTAAACCCATTCCGCCCTATTAAGAGGTCTCCTCGCGGGACCCGCAATGGGCGTCTGATAAAACCAGGCGTCCTTACCGTGTCCCGCGAGGAGACCAGGGACCTAACAACAGGCCCATTATAAACGTGGCTGTTGTTAGCTCCTTCCCCATTCCCATTGAGCCCTATGGGGGCTTGAATGGGAATGGGATGGACCAGGTCCGGGTTCCTCGGACGAGGAATTACTGTGTCCGCCAAGGTTGGGATGGCCCGGTAAGTCCTCATTTGAGGAACCCGGGCCCGGTATGTGGTAAGGAGGCAACCATGCCGCTAAATGCGGCATGGTTACCTCCAACCTCCTAATGAGGGCCAGTATCTTGATTTTGTGCTTCTCTCTTCGGCGTGGGGTATCTAGGACAATGCAGTCTGGCTCTCCTGAATGAGCCCTCTCTTTAAAAATCAAAGTTTTTTCTTGCTGCACCCATCTTGCAGTGAGATGAACAGAGGGGGAGAGTACTTAACGCCTGAAGTGTGGCATGCAACGTGCATGCGCAGAAATATGGTGTAGACTGTGCAATGCATGCCCCATATTGTATATCTATTTACGTCTTTCCAGGTGTCAAACCTGATGAAGCTTGTCAGAGGTGTGTTTTTTTTTTTAAGTCTTTCATGCAAAGCATGTGTTGGGCCACTGTGGTAGTCATACCTTAAAACAATTTCCCTGCTACTTGTATGTTTACACAATGTGAACCCCAAAGGGTCATATTAATGAAGACAGACACAGTAGACTGTTTCAAATGCAGTCAGACAACAGTTAAGCGGTTTGAAGTAGAACAACTGTTGTTATGATCTTGCTTTGTAATTTGTTGCACATGTGTTGGAATAAATACATCCCTGAGAGATATGCTAGCTTGTATGTATTTATGTATTGTTTGTGCAGTGTGCAGCGCTTATACATCAAGTAAATTGTGTTTTAAAGTGCCCACAGGGCAACAGGGAGGGAATATCGGAATGAAAATCAAATATAACAATGAAAGTTAGAGGCGGACCTATTAGGCCTTGTGAGCATTCAGAATGTGCAAGTGCAAGGAGAGAGAGAAGGGTTAAGGGAGTGGTCCAGGGGGTAAGAGGGATGTGTTAGCGATGTGAGCAGCTGTAAGTGACTAGGTGAGTGGTCAGCTGCCAATAAATTAGTGCAGGCCAGTAGTAGCAAAGTCCAGTGGGTGCCAAGGTAAGTGCTGGGAGCGAGCGGTGGCTGAAGGATATTGGGTGTGGGAGGCCATGGCCCAAGAGGACACATATGGGCCCTGGTCCCAATATCAGCTACTGTGGGGTTTAGCAGAGGAGGGAGGAAGGAAAGGAGGAGGTGAAAAGGAAAATCATTATGCGCTTCCGGATTATGAGGAAATCCGGCTCAAGATGAAGTGGAAGGGGGAGACTGTTTCATAGGCTACCAGCTCACTGTTTATCAAAGCGCTTGACACACAGAGAGATGGTGCTGGAGGAATGTAAATATCTGGAGGGAGAGTATTTAGTGAGGGCAAGTTGTAGATAGCATTGTCCCTGGCCCCAGACATCCTTATGGATGTTGCAGAGGTATTTGAATTTGATCCTTGCAGCAAACGGGAGCCAGTGAAGAGTGTTTTAGGCTGTAGAGATGCAGTCCCTGGGCTTGAGGCCAAGGATAAGTCTTGCAGCCCTATTCTGGATTAGCTGGAGGGGTCGTAGAGAAGAAGAGGGTAGAGTAAGGAAAAGGCTGTTGCAGTAGTCTAGCCTAGAGAGAACCAGAGCTCTAGAGACACTGAGCTTCTGGGGGAAAGTGAGGAAAGGAGGAATTCCTTTGAGGAGGTGAAGTTGAAAGTGGGTCTTCTTAGCGAGGTCCTGAATATGATGGAGGAAGGAAAGAGAGGAGTCAAAGGTGACACAAAGGTTTCTGGCTTCAGATGAAAGAGAGGTGGGAGAGTCCATAGAAGATAGCCAGATTGAGGGGAAGGAAGAGGGAGCAGAAGTACTAATAGGAAGGATTTTGGTCTTGCTGGCATTGATGCAGAGATCATTAGAAGCACACCAGACTTGGATGGCAGATAGGCAGTCAGGAATGATGGAGGAGGTAAGAGGAGGGTCAGAGGGGAGTTTGAAGAGTTGTGTGTCATCTCCATAATACTGGAAGTTAGGGGAGAAGGTGGAAATGAGGTATGCAAGCGGAGCAAGATACATTTATGCCAAAGCAAATTATGTTTAGGTGCATATGCAAGGCTCATACCTCCTTGTTTGTCTGAGGTCACTTTGTTATCGTAAAATCTCATGTGACCTGCAAGGCAAGCATACTTCACAAGGGCAGAGGGAGTGAAGATAGGCTAGTGATAGGTTAGTCAAAGGTTTGACCAGTCATATTTATGCTAGAAGAGATAAACTTATAAGGGACATCTGGGCCTCAAAGTCCACGGACAAAGATGGCCATACAGAACCTTTTCCCATTGACAGACTAATAGCTGAAGCAGTTTTGTCTGCATTCCTAGTGTTAAATTATCATACAATTTACTGGGAAGAAAATATAGTACATTTAGTAAAACAGAAAATAGAATATACCATGGATCATGCAAAACCAGGTATATTAACCAGTGTTTGGCAGCACATATAACAACACATTTAAATTCCATAGGAGAAAAAGACCTTTGCAGATGGGAAGAAAGACCAGAGTCCTTCAATAGAAACCAATACATTTGATACTGCATGAAACCAAATGGCTCTCTGAAAAGCATCACATGGAAATGAATGACTTGTTTTGTAAAGGGAAATTGCATACTCAGGCACAAGGAAAAGGTCTGTTGCTTAAAGACAGACTGCATGCAGAATCATATTGTCAAATTTCTGAATGGTTATCAACTGTAAGGGGAATTAATACATATTAGGAATTACAATTGTTTATTTGCCATCAGAATTTCACAAAAGCACATAGGATATATGCAAATTTTAGGTTTCCTTGAAGGGGACTGCCTTCTCCACAACATAACATATTTTGCTCTGGAATAATCATTGGGCTAACTGAGGAAACTGCAAGGTATGCAAATCTATGATAAACAAATTATGAATAATATCTATGGTTTTTTCTCCAAACTTCAACCGGAGGCATCCATGCTAAGCCGTCTTCATGCATTAGGCATTCTGCTGGAGATCATAGCATGGAGCATACATGCCATACCATTCAAGATTGTCTTGGCCACCATTTATACAACACACAAGATCTTTGTAAGGGTTACCAAGATATGTTTACCCTGGCACTAAAACCAAAATGGGGAAATTTAATTCCATGGGCCAAATATATTAACATTGTCCAACCTGTCATTCCTTCCTTTCTGCCATTAATTTCTTTCTCAATCAGTTTTCCACCAAATACTCTCATTATTTGTCAGAATTATTGTGAATTTATCCTTTCAGTTCACTAAACTACACTATCTGATTTAACACCACCTATAACACAATCCTACCCCATAATTCTCGGGCAAGAAATGGGGTGTAATTGGAGTCGAACACTATTATTGAAATTAAGAATTTCAACCAAAGGTGACCCCACACGTTATGCTGGGGAAGTCACCAAATGAGCTTAGAAATATAAGGTGCTTACCTTCAGATGAACATTGATCTGCCAGAAAAATTCTCACAAATTTTCTAATACACACAATCATACACATTAGTATTACATGGCCGCGGTAGCGGCCATGCAGTTATGGTTAAGTTGGTGTTTCCATAGTAAGAGCACTTTTTGGGCGGCATATAATTTCGCTCCCCCTGGACGAATCCTCACCAAACTTTGCAAAAAAAGTATATGGCCCACTCTGAATTTGTTTTACAAAGTTTGGTGAGGATTCGTCCAGGGGGGGAAAAGTTATAGGGGGGTCCCAAAACTTTTTTTTTCCATAGACTGAATGGGAAAAAAGTTTGCGCACGGCTAGCCCGAACCGCGGGACGGATTTACACCAAATTTGCGGCAGGAGCGGCAGCCTGGTCCTGAAAGCGTGTTTTTGCAAATTTGTTGTAAATCCGTCCAATAGTTTTTTTTAAAAATGACCAAAATGTAAGGCAAAAAAATTAGTGATATCTGTGTTCGCTTCGCGGATGAACTCCCCTGTTCGCTCCGCGGACAGCACCCCGATTGGCCCAGCGGCTTGCGTCATGCAACGTGTTCGCTGATTGGACGGCGAGGGGCTTGGAGTGCGTCAGATTTTCTGTGGCGCCCGCCATCTTGTATTCGCCGTCGACCGCTACAGCGCGGTGAAACGTGGATAAAAAATTGTATTTAGTGCCCTATGTTGGTGTGTAAGAGTGTTTGGGGAGGGTGGGAGAGTATGAGATAGGTTCAATGTTTTCTTTTTTTATGTGCTAGACGTTTTTGTTGCGTTCGATTTGTCCGCGGAGAATACGGCTGTTCTGACATTTTGTAAATAAACTAAATGGTGGGGTGTTTAGAGGATGGAGTATGTGTCATTTTTGTTCGCAAGAAAGGTAAAAAAGAGCTATGAATACTCGCGGTGTACTCAATTGTTCGTAAATAAACAAACTGGGGGTGTCCTCAGGACGCTGTCCGTATTGTATTCTGTCTAGTTGAATGTGTTCTAAGAACACTCGCGGTGTACCGAAATGGTTGCAATCACACAAAATGGGGGTGTTCTGAGAACGTTGTTTGTATTGTTCATTGTCAGGGTGAAAGTGTTTTAAGACCACTCCTTTCGTCCGCTAATAGTACAATTTTCTATGGGCGTCAACCGAATTTTTGTCCACTAAAGAAACGACTAAATAATATCTACTGCCCCTAAGCCTGATATTATCAAAGCATTCATATTCCCCGCCTCTCTCCGTGACGTTACAGGGTGCGTCATCAAACGCGCCCAGTCCTCTCCAGTCCTAAGTGACTTTACACAGAACCCGAAAGACAACACATATTATGTCACAACACAGCGCGCCACAATTCGGAATATGAAACAGTGATTTAAAAGCAAACAGCAAGATTGTAAATTTTGTAAAGTACATTTATTTGACATCAAATGTTTAGACAATATTCAGCAATTTGCATTTGTCTTTGTTGTCGATCCGCAAAAGTTCATGTTGAGGCACGCAATGTTCCTTTGCGGTACAGAGGGTGTTAGATCAGCTTACAACTTAGTGCGCCACAATTCGGAATATGAAACTGTGGTTTAAAAGTAAACAGCAGGATTGTACATTTGGTAAAGTACATTTACTTCACATAAAATGCTTAGTGAATATTTAGCAATTTGCTATTGTCTCTGCTGTCGATAAGCAAAAGTTTATTTGGAGCCACGCATTGTTCCTTTGCCGGAAGATAGGCTGTTGGTTTATGATAAAAGCAGTAAATGGTCGCTCTGATAATCGGAAGGTTGCTCCAACAACGAGCCATTAGACCACCCTATCGGTTGGTATGTTGTTTGTAGCCGCTAGTACTGCGTAAGGGCATATTGGTCCTTGGCGACTGTCCCATAAAATGGTGAGGGTCATGAAGTTGCATATTTGGACTTGCACCTGGCAGTTGAAGACCCCATCCGCTGGAGTCTGTAAATTGTGACATAGGCAAAATGGGGCCACATACCTGTTTTAAAAAACATAAATCAGTCTCACCAGCCGAACTTTATTAAAAATCATAATTTTATTTATTAGGGCGTGAAACTATGTGCTATCGAAGATAGTGCAACGGAGTATGTTAGTAATAAAATAATAATATTTTCCCATTCATATAGCGCTAAGAACCGTGAGGTATCTAAGCGGTGCTTATTATTAACCATGGTGTGTGGTGCTCATTTATTGACCACGGAAGGATGAAAGGCTGAGTTTGACCTTGCTGGGATTCGAACTTGCTTTAGCAAGCTGTGCACGGATGTCAAAGTGAGCGTTGTACTCGCTGTGCCACTTGACAGGCTACAGTGAAGTGGCACAGCGAGTAGAGCGCTTGACCGCCTATAGACCGGTTAAATTATTTATATTAACCCACCCTGTGTCGTCTGCCTTTTTCAGAGCCCTCTAAACGAAAGGGGATCGATTCGGCGGTGATAGTGCGCGGTAGAAAACATTATGCCACTTTCAACGAACAAGTTCAACTTGACCGGTCTTTAATGCTACGCTATTGTAATTATATTTGGTATAAAATAATCTAAAGGGTTACTTACAGTACAATTGCAATTTCCATTGTCTACGAGTGGTGCAGTCCCAGAGTACGACTCCACGTGTGCCAACGATCTTTCACATAGTGATATAATATATAAAAGTGATTTCGTTTCAGAAATGTCATCCTCATCTTCTCGTACGTTTTCGCAATACTACTTCAAGAGAAGTCTTTCATCACAATCTTTGTCTGTCAAGGTCAAAACACATACAACCCTATAGTCTGCTTCGTGAGCCTCTCCGGGGCGCGAGAAAAAAATGGAAGCAGCTGATCTTCACTGTGAACGAGCATACATTCTTACTTTGCAACATTCTGTGTAAAGCCATCTGTGAGAAGTGGGTTTTTGCACATCATGTTAGGATATTGTTTGCGTGATATTAAAAAAAGTTTGTTTAAAGGACGTTATGCTTCTAAATACAGCCGAAAGACCCCTGAAAGTTATGGTAAGCTATGAAAAATAACTTGCGCCACGACCGTGCACTGCTAAGACTAACACCCAGGACATCAAAGATGACATCGCAAATGGTATTGATGAAATCACTGATGACATCACATGTGTATGTACTTTTCATGGAATTTGTGTACTAGGGATTTTTATTATAATGTTCCGAAAAAAAGTGTCAAGGATATTGCAATAAATATCATACCGTTATTAGTGCTTTGAACGATGCATTGATATAAATAGCATTGTATTATGGGATTCTATCTAATATATTGAGCTACTAATGGAGAAAGATAGCATTGTGTGCAGAGTACAAGATGAAAGTATAATATTTGTAATGTTAATATGTTGAATAATGAAATGATAATTGTCCTGAAATGTTCAAAAATTCACAAAATGGGGGTGTTCTGAGGACGTTATTCGTATTGTGTGATTGCTTAGCTGTATGCAATGAGGGAATGGCACAGAGAGTAAAGTGGACGCCGTCCGCGGACACCACGGCTGTTCGTGGACAGGACGTGCTACATCCGGGTTTTTCCAGGAAATCCAACATGGAAAGAAGACTGTACGGATCAGCCAATCAGATGTCGAGGTTGTAGATTTGTGTTGAAAGAGACTGTGTGTGGTGAAGATGGCAGAAGTGGAGAAAGTCAGGGTGTTGGTGCTCGGAGATATGTTTGTGCATGGTTTATCGCAGTAGGCTGAATGCAGGCACGTTGCAAAGAACTTTGATGTCAAAGGAGTGGAGGTGGTGTGGAGCACTGTGCCTGATTGCAATGTACAGGGAATTGTACAAGTTTGTGAGGATATGGCCACGATGAACAGTCCGCATGTGGTAGTTTTGCACTATGGTGCTTTCCATTTGGGCAACGTCAGTGCCCCTACTTTGTTGGCTGATTTGGAATGCTTGGTTCAAGCCGTAATGAAGATCCTTCCAAATGCGAAAGTAATTTTTTCTGGATTACTACCTAGGGCAATATGGGACAATAGTTCAGTTTTTTGTGCTCAGCAAAACATTGCTAGGTGTGTCATCAACCGAGGCATGTGTGCCTTCATGCTTAGAGCTGGTATGTTCTTCTGTAACAATGAGAATATTGATGCTAGTAATGCTGTTAAATTTAAAGAAGATGGCATCTCTTTATCTTTTACGGGAAATGCCTTTCTATTTTGGGATGTAAGGGTTGCTTTGGAGAAGGTTATGTTAAGATTTTAGGAGTAAAGTAAGAAAAAAAAACAAGAAAAAAAATACAAAATAACATGTGTCTGTCAAGCATCTGTAAAAAAAAAAACAAAGGCTCTTTTCAGAGCCAACATCAAAGGGGAAATGAGGCACAATATTTAAATTTACATTCACCACGCTCAGATTTTTGATGTGTCTGCGGACACCGCGGCTGTTCGTGGACACGGCGTGCTACATCCGGGTTTTTCCAGGAAATCCAACATGGAAAGAAGACTGTACGGATCAGCCAATCAGATGTCGAGGTTGTGGATTTGTGTTGAAAGAGACTGTGTGTGGTGAAGATGGCAAAAGTGGAGAAAGTCAGGGTGTTGGTGCTCGGAGATATGTTTGTGCATGGTTTACAGCAGTACGCTGAATGCAGGCATGTTGCAAAGAACTTTGATGTGAAAGGAGTGGAGGTGGTGTGGAACACTGTGCCTGATTGCAATGTACAGGGAATTGTACAAGTTTGTGAGGATACGGCCATGATGAACAGTCCGCATGCGGTAGTCCGCGGACATGAAAATCACTACGAGGGGGTTAGTATGTTCTATGTTACATGTATATGAAGTCAGGGATATTATGGTTAAGTTGTGCTACTAAAAAACCTATGAAATTCAGTGAAAAAACTTTGTTAAAGGGACGTTATGGTTAAGTTGCGCTACTAAAAACCTATGAAATTCAGTAAAAAAACTTTGTTAAAGGAACGTTATGGTTAAGTTGCTCTACTAAAAATCTATGAAATTCAGTGAAAAAACTTTGTTAAAGGGACGTTATGGTTCAAAGTAAAACCGAAAACCCCCTGAAATTCGGCAGTTATGGTAACATAAGCAACCATAACTCGTGCCACCATGCACTGCTAACACTAACACCCAGGACATCAAAGATGACATCACACATGTCATTGATGACATCACTGATGACATCACATGGCTGCCTCTCCCTTTTTATCTTTTACTGACATATCGAAGCCACATAGTTTTCTTCAGTAACAGTCAGGAAGTAAACATTGAAAAGGTACTATATTTGTAGACTTAGGGTCAAGTCACATCATATGAAACATATACATAGTGGAAGACACAGGCTTGAAAGAGAGCAATCCTTTCTGTGCATGAAGATAATCATTAGGGTTATCAGCATTTTCTCATAGTTTTATTTTTATTACTCTACCTTCCCTGTATATGCTCATATGTGTATACATTATACTCACTCTCCTTTCCTTTGGGTGCAGTCACATCATGTGATAGACATACATATGGTAAGTAGCAGCTTTGAAACAGAGCAATAGTTTCTCTGCATAAAGACAATCAGTTAGGTTATGAACTCTTTCTGCTACTACTTCTGCTTTTTTGTTTACTTCACTGTCCCTGTATATACTCATATTTGTATGTGTTGTTGTCTCTTTGTGTTTTGTCTGTAATAATTATGTATTAGGTGGGTTTTATTATCTACTTATTACATGTTTCACAGTACGCAAAACTCTAATAAGAAAGCAGTTATCATTTCAGTATTCAACATGGCAAGATTATGAATATGGCAACTTCATCATGTATGCTGCACACACTGCCTATGTTTCTGCATGAGTAGCTTAGTATACTGGATAGAACTTCATAATAGAATGCTATTTATATCAATGCATTGCTTAATGCACTAATTAGCTCATGATATTTATCCCAATGATCCTTGACAGTTTTTGGTCAGCATTATAAGAATCCCTTGTACAGAGTTTTTATGAAAAGTAAATGCACATGTGATGTCATCAGTGATGTTGTCAATGACATTTGTGATATCATCTTTGATGTCCTGGGTGTTAGTGTTAGCAGTGCATGGTGGCGCGAGTTATGGTTGCTTATGTTACCATAACTGCCGAATTTCAGGGGTTTTTCGGTTTTACTTTGAACCATAACGTCCCTTTAACAAAGTTTTTTCACTGAATATATATATATATACATATCTAGACCTTTATTTCTAATTATGACAATACAATTTGATATTAAATGCTATGTGTCAGTCGGTATATATCACACCTTTACTTTTCATCTGCAGCATGAATCAATGTACTTCAATTAATGTCAATTAATGACAAATCTTCTAGTATTGGTACTATTGAAAGATTGCATAAACATCAGCATTAATATAAATCACATTTGTTGTGAATTCCCCCCATTTGTAGATTTGATGATGTGGGTTCTGCGCATATTCATGTACGTGAAATACAGGCTACGGTAGTTTGCATCAACATCTTCAGGCTGGAGAGTAGGGAAGAGGTGTTTTCATTTTTAGAACACACCGAATATTGGTGCATATACAAAATCAAGGAATATAATTTTATGATTTTATCTAACTTTCATAATTGTTCCCCACTGTGGAATGTGATGGGTGATATTTGAATGTTCATTTAAAATTGCATAATTTGTTATGGAATTGAAATGACCCAACCAAGCACCCTTTCATCACAATATCTCTTTTTAAATGACTAGGCCTTCATCGGTCGAGTTTTATAAGTTCTCTAGTATGCTCTGGAGCATTGGCCATCGGTTCAATCTCCCAGCTATTGGCTATCCTTGTTAAAATGCTTTAGTACATTTAATTGGTTATGATTTTAAAAAACTGTGTATCACGAGCAGTAACACCACTTGTTCTCCACTGAAAAAGATGTGCCCTGTCTTTAAATATAGTGAGAAAAGAATGTGCATTATGCTAAAGCATTATATTTGGAATCAGTCAAAATGTTCACTGCACCATCGACAAGCAGAGTCAATTTACCACCACTAGTAGTGAAGCCTCTTGTGGGTGGTGGTAAAAGTACTGGTGCTGTGCCATTTGGGAAGAAAATGTGAGACAGCGCATTGAGGAATACTCTGCAGGCAAATATTGCATGCATTGACTGAACTTTTTCATGTGACCTAAGACCCACCCACTTCCTTAGACCTGCCTCTTCCTTTCTGTCCTTAACTCTTAGATCAAGGGTGTCTCTCGCCCCCAGGCTTCTGAAGCTAAGGGAAGACAAACAAAAGGGCAATTCCTGTGTGGACATGTTCGGACCAGTACGACCTAGGACCAGAACCTTTGGTCCTCTAACAGCAGGTAAGCTCCCTTGAATATGTGTTTCACCATTTTCTACTAAAGCCCCATTCCTACCATGACCACTCATCATCAACCACCCCATTCACCAGCAACATCATGGACACCAAATCACAGCAACCTCATTCATGTCACCTTACACCACACCAGCACTCCAGCATCCACCACTACACGAAAACTGATGCTCGCCAATGTACACTCAGCAATCAACCATACAGTTGGAATTGCTAACTTGGATGCAATCTCCAATACTGAGACTTGGATAACATACACCTCCACCCACATCCTAGATGTCCTCACTAGGGCTGTACCGAATAGCAGATTTAGTATTCGGCCGAATACTGAATAGTCTGTCAACTATTCAGCCGAAGCCGAATATGAAGCCGAATAGTTGCTTTATTTAATAAATCATGTTCTAAGCTTAAAGCACCATTTTAAATGGATTCTATATTTTTTATTTCTGTAGTTGTAATTAATGTAGCATCTTTATTTAAAGTATAAAATCCAGAAATAAAGCAGATTTAACCAAAATAAAGGGCCCAAATGTACAGAAGATTGTTGCATGTTCAGTGCCAGTTAAAGTAGGAGGCTTCACAAATGCAAAAGAACTGCCTTTGTGAACCAGATGCATTGCATTCTCTATCCAGTTGCAAGGTTGATGCGGTTGAGTTTCGAAACTTCTTTGTAGCTCACATAGAAATGCATAAAATGGTTCATGTCGGCTCATGCAGGACACAAGTCAAGAGGAAATCTGAAATACGTGATCTCCATCTCACAACTATTCACCACACCAAATGCTGCTCACTTTTCCTAGCCACTTCTTCTTGCCAATACACAAACATATGCAACTTATCATTCCTGATAAAATATCAGATCATTTTAAACTCAGGACTCAAGTCCTTAAAAAAATGAAAAGGGGGGACTATGACGTACACAATGGGGAGTGTCATGACAGGAACTGAAGTATCTATGCACATTTCTTTCAGTGGGCCTCATTATAACTCGCCCGGTATGGAAACAACTGTGGCGGTAAAACCGCCGCCACCGTTGTTTCCATGCCGGGCGATCATAACTCCTGCAGGCGGAGGTGTCAAACCCGCCAGGTCTGACCTGGCGGGTTTATCACCGCCCGCCTTCAGGCGGACGAGGAAACACCGGCACCATCACTAGATGGTGCCGGTGTTTCCATGATCCCCATCCCCATTGAGTCCTATGGGACTCAATGGGAATGGGGATTAAACACCATTCCGCCTCCGGAATTCCCAGGACACCGGGGTTGTAATGCCCCGGTAATTCCGGGAGTCACAGAGGCGGAATGGTAATACGAGTCCGGCGGTAACCAGGTGGTTTTACCGCCTCGGTTACCGCCGGACTCGTAATGAGGCCCATGTCTTTTCCAACTGAAAAAAGTGCCCATTGCATAGAAACATTCGCGAAAAGAATTTCTTTTCCTGTATTGTTGCAGGCTAAGTATAAAAGATGAGCACCATTTATGTAGAATCTGTAACAAAACATGCCCTAAAGAGCAGATTACAATATAAGATATTTTTCAGCTTTGTGATAGCAATTTGTCTGGTCTAATTCTATTCAGTTTTGCAAACTGAAGCCTATATTTGCCTTTGATTTTATGTTGCATTGTATTCAAATGAGAATGTCAAAGTATTCGGCAAGAGCCGAATAGCTTTTTTTCAGCCGGAATTCGGCCGAATACTTACTCGAAGCCGAATTTCGGTACACCCCTAGTCCTCACCCCCCAACAGTTATAGAATTCTACAATGAGACCATCCAAACAAAATCAGCCATGGCCTCACCATCATTCACAAGGCATCATTGGCATGCATCCAACCCAACTGGACGTCGCTACCATTATTTTATTCAAAAACCTATCCTGCCACTTCCCGCTCTCCCCAATGGACACTGTCACTTTTCACCTCATTTACAGACCACCCAAGCCCAACATCTAATTCATTAAAGACTTGGTGTCCACAATGTCTTGCATGTATGCCAACCACATCTTCCTCTGTGAAACAAAGCAAGCAAGACTTTAGATCCATCAAGAACGTCCTGGTGGAGCCTATCAATGAAGACCTCACCAAACTACACCTCCCATGGGCTGATATACCTCTGATGAAGCAGAACTACAACACACTTCTCCATGTACTCAACACCCCCCCCCACACCAATCATTAATGCCCAGTGAAATGGCACAACCTTTAAGCCAATACCTTCCGCACTTTGGTAGACTCAAGAACTCAACCTAATCAAATGAAGCACAAGAGACCAAGAAAAGAATTGACCAAAATTCTGCAGAGCATCCTACCTCACCCTGCTCAATGAACTCAGTGCTACACGCAGATGATTGTTCAACACTGACAAGGACAACTACTGGTATGCAGTAATAAAATTGCGGCAAAAATGACGCCTTCACAAATAATTGTGGCAAAAATGCTGTGGTTTGACCCGGTAAAGGTGTACCCCATTATACGATCTAAGGGGAGCAGGGGTTGTGGGGGTGTCCTCCACTCCCCTTAGATGGTATAATGGGTCTGGGGGTTGCAGGGGTGTCCCCTGCATCCTTTACATGCATTGTGGCGGCAAAACCACAGGCCTTTTGGCACGATTTTATATGTAAACTGCCATTTTTGCCACGATTTTAACACATGGAACCCACTACTACCAAAACCTCATAGCCAAGGGTAACAGTTAAAGCAGAGCCCTTTTCAAAGTGATCAAGCACTGTATCAATCCTTTGCCCAACCCACCAGTAGCACACTCCATCAGAAAATCAACCTCCATCAACTCTTTCTTCAGCAAGATCAACATGATCCGCCAGCACATACACAACAATGCTACAACTGTCAGCACGGTACACATCCCATCTCGTAAAACCACAAAGATAATAAATATAGAAGACCTCACTGCAACCTTAGCATCCCACAAGGCAACATTGTATGCAGACAACATCCGTACTACCTCTGTACTCAAGACATTTCCCACTGAAGCATTCCTCTCTTACCTGACAATCATCACCAGCTTCCTAACTCAAGGCACCTTCCCCTCAAAAGATCCTCCCATTTCTTAAGAAACCAGAACTGGACCCTGACGATCTAAGCAACTACTGCCCCATCAACAATCTTCCCTTCCTAGGTAATATCCTTGAGAATCATCAACCATCTTCCCTTCCTAGGTAAGATCCTTGAGAAAGTAGTAGCCAGGCAACTTCTCCAACACATCAAAGCCAATTACCTCCTTCAGTCCTACTAATCTGTCTTCAGATCCACAAGCAGCACAGAAACGGCTAGCATCAAGGTGATTGATGATGCCCTTAAAATCCTCGATGATGGCCATCCTTGCCTCCTAGTTTTTCTTGTGCTCTCAGCAGAATTTGACACAGTAGACCACCAGACACTCACTGAAATCTACATTGCTGCATGGGGATCAGTGAGATCATCCGCAGCTGATTGAAATCCTAACTTGCTCATCACCAACAGTTTGTACAAATGGCTTCTTCCAGATAACCAACTCTGTGGAGTCAGGCAAGGATCCATCCTGTCCAACTTGATCCTCATTCTTTACATGGCACCACTCAGAACCCTCCTCGCTCTACACAACATTAATATCGACAAATATGCAGATGTCAAGTAGATCTACCTCATGATATCAGTAACAGTGAAGATACCCACAGTCTCAAGTCCTGCCTTTCATTGATCGAGTCCTGGATGTCCAGTGCTTACCTGAAGCTCAACCCCTGCCTGACAGAATTCCTAATGCTGACCAACATCACTGAACACCCTGACATCCCGACCATGCTATCTGTTATCTGTTATGAAAGTCGAAAATTTGAAAATTTTACACCCCAGCTGGCCACCTGTGCCAAGTCTGTTGGTTTTAAAATCACCAGACATATGATGTTCAAACAGCACATAGCAAGGAAGACACAAACACCTTGGTACCAACTTTCCCTCCTGTGAAAACAACTTCAGATCCACTGTCCAAGCCTTGGTCCACTCCCACCTTGATGGTGGCAATGCCCTTTTCGAAGGCCTTTCCGGTGACCACACTAGCACCCCTGAAATGTGTCCCGCCTACTACAGCAAGACTCTTCAAAAGAATACTCAAATTCACAAACATCACCCTGACCCTCACTGAACTGCTGCACACCTGTATCATCTTCAAGTCCTGTTGAATCAGCTACAAGGCTGTCACCATGAAGTCCCCAAGCTACCTCAATGAGAAACTCAGAATCTCCAGAGGCCTGTGATCCCCCGGAAGTAAGGACATTTACAGGCTTGAACACTGAAGATGCAGGAAGATAAGAAACAGAAGACAGACCTTCTTGGTCTACGCTCTACGTCTCCGGATCCTCCTCCTCGTCAATATCAGACTTGCCCCACTGCTTCTGCAGTTCAGTGCAGGACCTTCATCTTCAGGAAATGGCTGTTCCGTAACACCTAGGTCCACCTAACTTGCACTCCTTACCCTACCTGAGACTTGGTGATCTGCTCCCCATTGTCGCCTCCCCTGGTTGCTTGTAGATCCCTTGCTGACAATTGCAAGCCCCTGCCCTCCCCTATTAGCTCCCAGCTCCCTTTTTTCTCTGCTTCCATCACCATGTTCTTCTCTCTATGATTGTAAAGTGGTCAGTTGTAAAGTAAAAGGGAGGACATAATACACTGGTTGAATGCATAACACCAGCTTTGGTGACTCTGCTTGTTGGTAGAGACAAATACATTGAGCTAAAACATCCACTGAATTTAATGTTGGTGTTAATCAGACTGACAAACTCAAGAATTCAACAGTATGTTGTTAATTTTCTGAGGCTTCGCTGGTTAATAGTTCAAATAGATTGAGGGAGAACCTCTAGCTTTTGAATGTGGTAGTAGACTCAGAAAGTAGCTCCACTGGTTGGTAGAGCCAAATACATTGAGACAAAACCTCCACCCTTATTCCAGGCAAGAATTTGGTCATCTCCTTAGCGTATACTTATGCATGGCTTGCACATCTTCTTGCAAATCACAACCTGCAGCATTTTGTTTATCTTTACACATGTGCAGTTTCAAAGTTCCTACCTTGACATTAAACCTGGGATCAAGACATTTTCCAAGATGTAGTACATATTCTCATTCATACCAGCTATGAGTTGGCCTTGTTGGAAGGCTGACAGTAAATTCGGAGATGGTTGTTCTGCTTCCTAAATGCCACATTGTGTTGAACAGTTCTAATTCCAAAAGATACACCAGTGTCAGCATTACTGAGTGAAGTACCTTACAGACTAAGTAGTTTGGTATCTTGTTAATGTCGCTTCATCAAAGGGCAAACATTCTCCAAAATGTTTTAGTGTATCAGTGTTAATTAGTATAATGTGGTTGCCAGCTCTCACTCTGCAGTAGTCGATCACTGCAATGAACTGTTCTTGCAAATGCTCCAGCATATAGAGGGTTGCCTTCCTCTGAGTCAGCATTGCAGTTTTTAACTGGTTGCAAGTCAGCTGATGAAATAACTGCAGATTTCCTAACAAGTTCTGGGATTGTAGGCACAGATAAATTGGATGCAGGTCATCTGGCCTACTTTTAAACCAACCAATCTAACGGCGCATACTGACCTTTGAAACATGTCAACACACAAGAGGGAGGGCATGGGTAGGGCAGGTGAATGTTTCACTTAGCTCCAGGGTAGCTACATAGGTCTGTAAATACATTTTCAGCTACCACAAAGCTGTCACAAGTTGAAAGAAATGATGCAATGGGGATATTCAAGATTATGAATTTTATGTAATGTGTAAGAATGGTTGGGGTTTGTTATAGTGTTCCCTGACACTTTATAAGGACACTCTATGTTATTCCTTCCATGTTAAACCCCAGTGGACCTTTTTCTTTCTTCAAAACCTTCCTCTCATTAACTTCTCTGTCCCCTCAGCCAGGGCCTTGACCCTTCCATTCTCTGACACCATTGGGACCATTCATCCTTCCCTTTGTTCAAGGCCTCTGCTCTTTACTCCTCTAGCCAAGGCCTCTGCCCTTTTCTACTATATCTTCCCCTTAGTCAGAGCCTCTGTCTTTCCCACCTCAAAGGCTTCCACCTTCGCTTCCTCTGCTCTTTTCTTGACAAGGGCTTTGGCCAGATCTTTATTCACCTGCAGTTTGGTCTCTGCATGAATCAGCTTCTGTTTCCGTATTTCTAGTTTCCAGATTTCAGTCTCTTCCGGTCTCTGGGTTTTACAATATGCCTCTCCAATTCAGGTTTTATAATCATCTTCTCCAGGAGTTCAAATTCACCACTCCACTCCAGGTCGTACAATCTTCCCAGCAGTTTTCCCTTCCTCTCTGGGTTTGATATTCGTGTCTTCCAAGCCTGATCATACAGACAGACCAGCAATCTTCCTCTCCTCTCTCTGTTTTACAGTCTGGTCCTCCACACCAGGTCTTACAGCCAGCACAGCAGTTTCCTTTCCTCTTTGGTTCTTATAATTTGATCTTCCACTCCAGGCCTTATGGCCGGTCCAGCAACCTCCCTCTCCTGTATGGATCTTACAATCTGCTCTTCTATTCTAGGTCTTGCACCCAGCTGAGCAGTCTTACTCTCTGCTCGAGAAATCTTTTTCCTCTTTAATACCACAACTCACCTCACTGTACAACAAAACTCCCTTAAACTCTCGTCATGAGAGGTATCCTTTATATATCGCTTGGACTGATTAGCTTTCCATGTATTGGCCAGAGGGGTCACATGCCAGCTGCGTGGCACTCTCTATGTCAGAGATGCTTTCTAGTCTTGAGCTCATGATGGAGTCTAAAAAGGGAATGGGGAAGCCTCAGTCTTAGATACCACTTGTGTTTGTTCTGGCTGGGAAAGAGCTATTGGTGTGATCCCCTCTTTCAGGCTGGGTAGTTTCCCTTCTATGGGTATGGTTTTGTTGACCTCCTGTGTCAAACAGCTAAGGGTACATATTAAGCATTACTCTTGTGGGGTGGGATTTTCTTGCTTCTAATGTCCAAGGTGAGGACTGAGCTTGCAGCTGCCTCTCTGGATATCAGATATCAGATGGGTGTGAGGTGTGTGTGCTCCAGAAACTGCCCCTTTCTTTTGAGTGGTGGCAAACACTCCTGTGGGTAATCTCCAGCATTCCACAATTATCTACCTGATTCCAAATCTGTAACCATGTTCTGCTAGTCTGCCCTGAGTTTTTCTCTGTTGGGAGCAATGAATTCTGGAATATGGTGTCCCTTTCTTGTTGGTTTGTTAACATGATTTGGCCCATCAAGCTCAGGGATGTGCTTTCCACCCTTCTTCATGGCTTAGCTGACCTTACCAGGTCTTTTGTATGGCTCCTCCACCCGCAGTTCCCAAATTCCTCTTTGGTTTGTTACCAGATTTTGGTTTTGGTCTATTGGGGAATTATTGAACATGCATTTTTATGTTTTGTTTATCCCAATAGGATTGGTCTATGACCAGGGTAATGGTTTGACTGCAGGCAGCTGCTGATTTGGACCTATGGATAGCATACCCTGGTTTATATGATGAATTAAGTGTGCTCATACTCCCACAAAGACCACTTTTAAACCACAAGGAGTGAACTCATATCATATGCTGAACTGTCTCTCCTTTCTCCCAGAAAACACTTTGAGTGTGCGGTCTGCCGTCAAAACCTGTCATAAACCTGGTTGCCTGCTAACAAATTACATTTGGCTGCTGTCCTGGGCCTTACGGATGAGTGGCATGGGGGAAAGTTACCCAGTTCCCAGTGGTGTTAATGAAATATATGATCACTAGTCCACATGTCCATTGTTAGCTAGAATTTCTTATTCTCACAGTCGTCCAGTGATAGTCCTACTTCTTCCATGACAAGGTCATAGAGCATTGTTACTGACATTCACACGAAGAAGTGCAAACTTGGAATTTCCTAACTGGGATCAACTAAGCCAATAAACCACCTAACTCCCACTTTTCTAGAAAGGAATAGCTCAGGAAACGTATTTCAAACATTACCCCAAGAAAGTCATTGATGAGACGCGGTGTGTTTTACGTGATACTTTGTGACATTCTCAAAAGCCTCAGCAAGATAGGTTGGAGCATTTGGGGTGGGGGAATTCATTGCCTGCCTGCTGTGTAATCTTCAGACACAGATGGTGTTTTGACAGTGCTTGTGAAAATATATGAACCAGCAAGATTCACAGCTGTAGTTCTGTGTGATGGTTTTCAAAATGAGCCATTGCCTGTAGGTAAGGGGTAGGAGGCTGCTTTGCCCCCCTTTCCCTTTGACAGCCATGCAGATACTGCTGTCTCATGTGGATGCACAGGGAAATGGTGAAGACATTGATACCCAGCTTCCTTAGCAAGACACATTTTCTACATATTTCTGCCGGCAAAATGAGTTTGCTGCTTTTCCACTGTAAACTCCATAATCCTGATATGTTTGGGGGCCCTCAGATGGCCCTTCATCTCGTATACTTCATGGGATTTGCTTATTGCATTTTTCAGTCGGTGCGGTATAGAACTGTTGATTGGGGAGCCTGTGGTGTTTTTGTGAACGACAGCAAAGGCGGACTACCAACAGCAGGTGTTTTTCTGAAACATTATTAGAAAATCTGGTGCACTGACTCATGGTGAGTGTCAGAAGATGTCTTACTGTGTACAGTTCATGGACTTGACTAATGCAAGGGTTCATCAATACCCAAACTCTCTTCTTCTGTCTCTTGGATTCCATCCATATATGGGTGTCATCAAAGAAGAGGTACCTGAGCCTTAATATGTAATCAGGAAATTGAGTACAATCTTTGTCATGTTCTCCAATGTCATCTATTTCCTAGGAAATCAGAAATTGGGATGTATCAGAAATCACCTATTCTTTCTCATATACATGGATTGTTCGCTTTGTCAGCGAGTTGATATCCTATATTTTTCCTCTTGCATCTCACTTACTTACTCTGCCTGCTGCAGTCTATCCTGTGGCACCTGGTACATGTTCCAAGGAGCGGCATGTATGATAACATTTAATTTTACCTCCGTGTCTTTGAAGAGGAAGAGCTGGGCCGCTACTAAATGACCCATGTGGCTACACAGAGATGCAGATACTATTCGGGCATAAACAGCTGTAGCAGATCCCCTACCACATTTGGGTACTGCTGTATATTCCGACATATCAATTTAACACACCATTCCCCTTAAATAAATGCATTTGGTTGTTGAGTGTGTTGGTCTTCTCCTCCACAGGCACTTAGGATTCTTGGTGCCATGGCCTTCTCCTCTGCCAAGCAAATACACATGTGTTATCAGTGCTTTGAACTTCTGCTCTACCTACAAAAAATGCACTTGGGGTTCTCAGAGATGTGGCCTTTACCACCACCTACTAAATGCAGAATGGGTTAGCAGTTAATTGTCCTTTTCCTTCATCTTCTAAACACACATGGACTCTCAGTGCTTTGACCTTCTCCCCTGACTAAATGTCTGTTATTTCAGTGCTTTTGTCTGCTCCACCGATTAAATGCATATGGTGTTCTCAGTACTTTGCCCTTCATCTCTGCTTACTGAATGCACATAGAGTCCTCTGGCTTTGGCCTAGTCTCCTGTATATTAAATGCTCATAGTGCATGACACTTCTCTGACCAATAAATACACATGCATTTTTGCTTGTTTGACCTTCTCATGCACACACTAAAAGTATGTGGTATTCCGAGTGCTTTAGCCTTGTCACTCAGATACTAAATTCATGCGAAGTTCTCAGTGCATTGGCCTTCTCCTACACTTACTGAATGCACATTTGCTTTTCTTTTCATTGGCCTTCTCCGCCTCTTGAATTCACATATGTTCTCATTGCGTTGACCTTCCCCTCCACCTATTAATAAATGCTTTTGGAGTTGTCAATGCTTTGGAATTCTCCCCACCTACAAAAGAGAATAGAATAGAATTCTAGGATGCAAGCAATAAAATGCAAGCAATAATGCATCTGGGCACAGTTGATATTTAAAGATATATGGTCAGCAGCAGTAGTAAACATTACTGAAATAGGTACGTTTTCAACTTTTTCTTGAATTACTCCACAAATTCAATTCTCCTTAGATCAACCGGGAGTTTAATCAGAAGTTGCAGAGCCATATGTGAGAAACATCTGTTACCATAAGTGGCTGATTTAGAAAATGGAACCATCAGAAGGCCTCCCTCTGATGACCTCAAAGATCGACTTGGTTGGTAAGATACTATTTTAGCTGAAAGATAGGCTGGCACAAGCCATGAATGCATTTAAAAACTAGACACGGTGTAGTAAACAAAATGTGTTGCTGCACAGGAAGCAATGAGGTAGTGGGAGATAGATGCCTTGTTAGGCAAGGAGAAGATATGTCTACTATAGAGTTTCGGGCAAACTGAAGGCGCTGGATTTTGTATTCAGGAATACCCAAAAGAAAAGAATTGCAGTAGTCGAGCCTCGAGTTTACAAGTGCTCCAACCACAGAGCACCAATCTTTGTCCATGATGAGAGGCATTAAGGGTTTTAAAAGTTTAATAGTAAACTGTTTTGACAACAGGCCAGACATAAAAGACCCATTTTGAACTGCTCATTTGACCCGTCAAAAAAGAAGAAAAATGCATAAGGTATTTATCAATGCTTTTCCCCAATTCCCCACAAACTAAATGAATGTGAAGTTCTCAGTGAATTGCCCTCCTCTCTTACAGTTATTGAATGCAAATTTGGGTTTCATTGATTTGGCCTTCTCCACAGTGTAGATTCACATGGTATTCTCGGTGTTCTGCACTTTGTCTCTGCCGACTAAATGCATGTGGGTTGTCAGTGCTTTGGCTTTCTCCTCCACCTGCTAAATAAACATGGGGTTCTTGGTGCTCTGGCTCTCCCCTCCACCTACTACATGCACATGGGATTATCATTGCGTTGGCCCTATTTTCTGTCTATTAAATGCACCTAGAATTCTTAGCCATTACATCTTCTGATCCACCTACTAAAATAGTTTTTTTGTGTTGGCTTACTCCTATTCCAGTGAATGCATGTAGGTTTCTAAGTATTTTGGCCTTCTCCTGTTTCTAGTAATTGCATGTGGGGTTCTCAGTGACATGCATTCTCCTAAACCTTTCTAACTGAAGTTGGGGTTCTCAATGTTTTGGCTTTCTCCTCAGCCACCTAAATGTATGTGTGGTTTACATTTCTTAGGCCTACTCCTATATCTAGTAAAGGCACACAGGGTTGTCAGTTAACCCACATATCATACTCTACATAAACACAAATCATGGGCTCCAATGCTCCCCCAAATAATCCCAACCTAATTCCCTCATATTTCAACCGTCAACTGTCCCCAGTTTCTAATTGCCTGTCTTGATCATGTTTCAATTATTTGTTTTATTTATTAATGTATTTATTTACAGGGAGGAACAATGTTCTTTTGCTCACGAAAGAATGTCCAATAGATAAGAAATCAGAATTTATGGAAAGCTTCTTACAATGGAATGAGTTTGAGTGACATTCTGACAAGGTTGTGTCGGGTAGTAAATGGAACAGTGTGCTAGGGATCTGACCATGATGGATGAAGTGGTAGAAGGGTGACAGAGAAAGTCAGGGTCAGAAGCAGGTTAGAGGCAAGGGAAACATGTTAGCTAGAAGTCAGATGAGAGGTAGGTTACTAGGGCAACTCAGAGGTGCGGAGACAGGCTTTCAGTTTGGTATTGAAAAAATCATTGTGAATTGTTTTTCCGGCTGTCCGGGTGAAGAGAATTTCAAGCAAATGTTGCAAGAAGAAAGAAAGAGCAGAATCGCGGGGAAGCACAGGAAAGGCAGGGAGGGGCAAGGGTAGTTAAGGAGGCATAGAAGAAATTATAAGAAGGCTTGTAGAACTGGATAGAGGAGTATAGATATGATCTTGACAGAAAGCATAGTTGGGCAGACCAAAGAGGATGCTGACACAGTAGTCCAGTTTAGAGAAGACATGAGTGGTTAAGAGATGCTTGGTGGTGTTGAAAGGAAGGAGGTGCCTGATTTTCCTAATATTCAGGAGGTTGAGGTGAGCTGCTGTTGCAGTTTTAGAGAGGAAGGTAGAGAATTTGTGAGAAGGGTCATAGATGATGCCGAGGTTTTTATCTGAAGAAGAGTAGTGGAGAGTGTCACAGGGGAACTGGATAGGCAGGTGAAGAAATGAGAGAGGGTACTTGGCAGGGAAGAAGAGCACCAATGTTTCACATCTAAAGCCATCCACCATTTAATGGGAGAGACTGTTTGAAATTTTGATAGAGAGATCAAAGGAGAGTTCAGGAAAAGAGAAGAAGATGTGGTTGTCGTCTGCAAAGAATTGGTGTGAGAATCAAAAGGAGGAGATTAATGACCCAAGAGCAGTGGTGGCGAATGTAAAAGGTGAGGACCCAAGACAGAGGCTTGCGGAAGACCAACAGTAACAGCAGTGAGTTGAGAAGTGCTGTTTTTCCAGGTCACTGATAATTAGTGAGGTGCCAGGCAAGATTCATTTCAGGGATGGGCTTGATTATGAATCCCAAAAAGAGAGAGAGTTGTAAGTAGATCAGAGTGATCAACAGTGTCAAAGGCAGCAGACAAGACAAGGAGAATTAGGATAGAGGATAGGTTGGAGTGCTTAGCATAGACAATGACATTGGAGACATTCATTAAATCCGTTTCCGTGGAGTGACAGGAGTGGAAACCTGCTTCTAGGTGGTCTGGAAGGTTATGGTTGTCTAACAAATGTTTTAGATGGTTTAACACAACCCTTTTGAGCTCTTTAGAGTGGGGCAGAAGGAGAGATGCAGGGTGAAAGTTAGTCTGTAGGTCTGGATCATCCCCTTTCTTTTTAGGAGAGGGATGACCGTGACCATTTTGAAAATAGAGGGAAAGCAAGCACAGTGGAATGACAGGTTGAAGAGTTTAGCCAGGTGAGAGGCCACTTAAGGGGCAATAGGCTTCACTAGTGGAGTAACAGGTGGGAACGATGGGGGACAAGAGGTGTTAGACTTCATCAGTAGAGAATAACTCATTAAGTATTTGTGAGACTGAATTGGTAGATAGAGGCAGATAATGATGGTAGAGTAGGTGGAGTGTAGAATGTATGAGGAGGGAGCATGAAGAAGGTCACTAGAGAGTCTCTAATGTTTGAAATGTTTGCAGCTAAGTATGCAGCTAGATCATTATCAGTGAGAGTGGAATTGATAGTCATAGGTTCTGGGGGAGTGAGGAGTGAGTTTAGGGTGCCCTGTAGCCGACAAAGATGGTTGGAGTGAGAGTCAATGAGGGTGAGGTAGAAATCAGTTTTTGCTAAAAGTGAGGTTGAATTCAATAAAACTTCCTTTCTCAAACATCAGCGAAAACCCCATAAAGTTAAACCTGGACAAACCAAGTGAAATCCTATGTGTTTGATCATTACTTGAAACCTCCTGCCCCTGCCTACTAAAGGACACTGATTTTATATCTCATCCAATATATACCATGCAACTCATTCTCACCAATAGAATCTGGGCAATAGAAAATATATGTGCTGTATATAGTAATAATTCATGTTTCAGTATTAGGAGTCAGAGATTTTAATATAGTCCTATAGTTCCAAGATTCAATTAATCTAGATTTAAGGGAAAGGTCCTCTATCCTAGAATTAAGGGAAAAGTAAGATACTGAGGGCCTGTTTCTCATGGTGGTGGTGAATTTTCTTCTGTCGGTTCTTATAGGCAAATATGAATGTGCAGTGGTACCGACTCTTTCAATATTTCAATTTAATTTTGATGTGGTATGAAAGTTTTAGGGTGGTGCTGAATCCTCCTTTACTGTTCTGTAACAACATCGACAAAATTCAGACACATTTCCACTGTTAATGACAGGATACATCACTGCTTACTGCCATTATTGTTATGTGTTGGTAGTGTATTGGTTCTGATTTCTTTTTAAACTTGCAACTGACACATTTCTGTTATTTCTGTTTGGAACTATTTTCCACAAACAACACAGGATCAGTCAAATTTAGTTTGATGATGCTTGGGCTGATAGACCATTCGGAGATTGCTAGGAAAATGGCTGTTGCCTTATTCTGATCAGATTATTTGGCAATCGAAAAATAAAGCCGGTGCCCACAAACCGTGGAACACTTGTGTCCCCTGCAGACCCAAGATGTGTGTATCAACACACTCAATTGAAGGTATATGCAAGTAAATTAAAAAGGTCAAGTTATAGAATCAATAATTTGATGATTCAAAGATTCAAGGAGTCCATTTTTTTAATGCAAAGTAATGTAATTGAAATGTAATTGAAGAAAAGATAATCATAATAATTCATACATATTTTAAGGGTCATTAAAAATAAACCATTGGTTCAAAATAATCAATATGTACTCTACAATGTGTTGCTTGTGTCATAACAGAACTCTGCACCTTGGACTTCTCAATGATAGTCCATAGTTCTAAATTTAACTGAACTTTATATATAGTGATGGTCTATCATATGTACCTCTTCCAACAAAAACCTGTGCATAGTCATCAAAGTTATGAAGGCCGGATGTATGTAAAGTCTTTATCTACCTGGTCTGCAACCACTTAGTATAAGTATATGGAAATCAAATTGCGTCTACTGCATGATGTATCCGGGATACTGATTTTAAACAATTACATGGTTATAAGCAAGGGAAAAAAGCTCCCTACCTGGAAATATATGGAGAGTAATATTATTTGAGGATGTCAGCAAAGTGTCTCCCATGTGTAATCACCCATTTGCTCTGTGTCATTTTACGCAAGTTTTGAGACCTGTATACAGGATACCGGGTATGGAGGCTTTATAAAGAGAGGATATACATGCTGAAGGTGAATGCATTTGGAATGAACTCTCGACAGATGCTGAAAGCATACAGAATTGATGCAGCATCACTCCTGCTTGTATTGGACATGGTGAAAGTTGACCTGGAACCCAACAGCTCAGTTTAACCTCCTGTGCCCATCATTGTAACATTATTGACTGTTTTGCATTTGTGTTTGTCTGGATCTTTGTGTTTGTCTGGATCTTTCCAGGGGACAGTTATGATGGCTGATGGTTTGTGCCAGCCAAAATTCTCTAAAGTCCAGACACATATGTTGGCATCAATATTGGAGTTTGTTCCTAGGTTCATCTAATTTCTCAAAACCAATGGCAACCCACTCCATGTTTTTGTTAATGGGAAAGCTGGATTCTGGAATGTGGTCGGAGCCATCTACTGCACTCACATCAGATTGATACCAGCTTGAACATGGGAGGGTGACCTGTTGTTCTGTGCTGTTCTTCTGAACTGTTGGTCAGTAAAATCAATGTAAAATATCCAGGTTCAGCTAATTACCCAAGCATACACTGGATAAGTGCTTTGCCTGGTTGTGCAATGTTCTTTCCACATGAAGGGTGTTGCAGCTTCGTTCATGATTACCAAATCCTGTGGATGTGCACATTTATTCATTTCATGTGGACGCTGGGTCTGAGGACATTCCAAAGTGTGGGGACAGCAATGGTGAAGCTAATTCCATTGGCTCTTTTTCTGGTGAATTTAGGTGCGGCTAAGGTCATGGTTCAGGAGGAGCACAGGTATCGTGGTTTGGTGCTTTTAGAGATGTGATGGTTGAGGTATGTGTGTGCTGTATTGTGCAGGTACCTGTGAGTAATGGATAGGACTTTAAAATCTATGCAGGCTTTGATGGGTAGCGAGTGTGTCTTCTGTCTTGCTTTTGATATGTGGTATGTATGCTTTAGGCGCCAGGTGACTTAAAGGGCGTTATTTTGGATAGGTTGGAGTTGAGTAATGTTTTTGTCAAGGTGCCAGAGGGAATGGCATCACAGTAGTCTAGTTTAGTACCAATGATAGATCTAGCTAGTGTGATGCAGTTATTAGTTAATAGAAACTTCCTACTGAGGTTGATGAGTTTGGTGGAGTAAGCAGGTGAGTATGCAAGGGCTTTGAAATGTTTTTGCATGGATAACTCGGAATCTAGGTAGACACCAAGTAATGTTGCCGTCGATATTGAAAGATGCAAAGGCTGGAACCAGATATTTGAGCCAAAGTGGGGAGCCAACATTGAGGAGCTCTGTTTTATCATCATTCAAGTAGAGGTGATTGAATGCAATCCAAGCTTGGATGATTCTAAAACTGTGGTTGATGTCGGAATCTGTGGTGTGGTCGTCGGTGAGTTTTAGCAACACTTGAGCATTATTGGCAAAGTTTGTGTAAGGGATATCCACGTTATCAAGGTGGTCAAAAAGTGTCTTAGTGTACATGTTGTAGAGCAGGGGTTACAGGCATGAGCCTTGGGGGACCCAATAGGAGACAGGAATGGGGTCAACTGCATTGGTGCCAGTGAAAATCCTAGATGTGCGGTCACTAAGAAAGGAGTTTATCCAGCTGGTGGCTTCTCTGGAGAGGTTGAGTTTGGAGGTGAAGATTTCCATATGCCTGGGACTTTATAAGTTTCTTTTTGTTTTATGCACAGATGACAGTGCTTACCCTCAGATGTCCTGGTTAGTGATATGTATACTGCTACTCCAAAATGTGTGATATAATATGTCACACGTCATAACATGAAACACAATTGAAAGTACCATTGGGCTGCTCACTGTTTTCATGCAACGGGCAGAGCTTTTTTTTATGCCCCAGACAAGGTGTGCTAGATTGTCACTATGTGGTGCATCCTGCACAATATAGAAACTCAATGCAACATACCACTTTCAGAACACATTACATATTGCGATGATAGTCAAAACACTGTGAATCAGATATTCAAAGCAAGAGTGCTCACATTGTGAGTCAGGGCAGACAAGTACATGTTACTCTATTGGAAATCTTCTTCAATTAATCCTGGCATGTCAACATACCTGGTAAAATGTCCAGTGCACATTTCACAGACATGTATTGATCAAGCCACATAGCAAGTGTACTTTTGTAAAAAAAAAAAAAAGAGAATAATATTAGGTTTTGTTAACATGGTGCATTGAGCATCAAACATTTGCAATAATTAACTGACTTAACATCACAACTCAGCATTTGTCATAACATATCTTGCCTCTTCACATAAAAGCACTGGGTTGTATCAAGAATAATATGCTGAGCCAGCAGCTACTTCAAATAAAAACACATTTGAACAAGTACATGACGGATGCATACTTAGATGAACCCACACACACACGTGTTAACACAGCACCGTAGCATTTGAATTCCAATGTTGTGGTGGAAATACTGTATGCTTACCTCAGCATGTATGTATTACATTTGTTACATGCATTACATTAGAAGAACTGTCTTCCTCTACTGGCTCCAATTCCAGTATGGGACTCGACTCTCGTCAGTAGAGGAGTTGCTTCCATCCACAGTAAATTTAGTTGGCGAGTCTGCTACAATCATTTACTACACAAAATGACCCTTTGGTTGCTGCTGGATGGTGGTCAATAAGGCCTGGATGCCCTAGGAATTGAGTAGTGATGAATTTCTGTAGGAAAGTGATAGACTTCACCATGTTACTCCCCAGAGCACACGCATTATCCATGCCCTTGTAGATAACTAGTGTGAGACATGCATTTCCAAAGTCAAACTCTGGCGGTGCATCATATAATGCAGCTACTTCATGAGATCACACTGTACGAGGGTCCACTGTAGTAATTGATAATGCATCACCTTACCATCTTCAATACTGACTTTCACCTGTCAAGTATGTAGCTACTATCCTGCGCTCGATGCATATTAACTCTGTGGGAAGATGTGTCTTGGGTAGGAAAACTGTTAACAGCAGTCATAAACTCATAGCCATAGTCTACTACAACAGAGACAGCAGAAATCCTCTTGCTGCTGGAGACTACATTTCCATCCTCATTGCTGCGCTCTATTTATTTATTTATTTACTGCACATTTGTAAGGCGCTTATACATCAAGTAAATTGTGTCTCAGAGCGCCCACAGGTCAACGGTGAGGGAACATGGGAGTGAAAGGCAAATATAATAAAAATGAAGAAAGAGTCAGGTGGTCCTAATAGGCCTTGTGAGCATTCGGAACATGCAAGTGAAAGGAGAGAGAAGGGATGAAGTAGGAGGGACAGGGGGTAAGTGCTAGAACTACCACAGTGGGAAGTGCTAGGGATTACGTTGCAAGCAGCTATTAAGTGTGTGGCAGAGATCACTTGGTGAGAGTGGCCAGCTGCTAATACAATAATTGCAGGCCTGTAAAATACCACTCTGAAACCACAAAAATCGGGTTGTTCGTGGTTATACATATGTTTATTTATTTATGTGTTTGCATTTATTTCAGCGCACAACACTACGAGGCATCTAGGCACTGGTCACAGAAGGTGCATGGTACATTTAGTGAATAGGAATACGCATGTGGGATACTGACAGAGTTGATGTATGAATGCAGACTGGCAAAGCCTTGACTCGTGGTACCGGGGCTACATCACGCATGCAGTGAGGAGTAAGCACAAACAAGTAGTTGCTAACAAGATATGGTTCAAGTGCAGCGCACAGGCTGCCAGTGAAACATTCTTATCTCTACCTAATCTACAGTTTCACCACATCTTTCACTATTGCTGCACTTTAGTTTGCCCCAGGCTGAGTTTAGCTGCATCTTTCAATATAGCCACGGTGTTAATCGTAGCTGCTTTTGAGTTTAAAATCCATGTTGAATTTAGCTACTCTTTGAGGTTTGCCACTGGGCATTCAGTAACCTTTTTGATTGTAACCACTGTGTGGAAATTAGCAGCATTTTCGTATTTGTTTTTTAATTGTAGTGTAGAATCTAGCCTTGCTTAATAGTCACACCTTTTAAACCTAGCTGTATTTGAGTATACCCACTGTGTCATACTGTTAGGACTGATTTTCTATACTCTGGCCTGGTAGACAGATGTATAGAAGGCCAATCTAGATTGTGACAGGGACAACTCTGGGGAGCTGTAGCCAAACCCGTTCAGGTAGCAGTGACAGGCGGTCTAATTTAAGTTCTTCAGAGGTGGTGAACTTGTAAAGGGTCCCCAATGAGTTCACGCAATGGAAATCACAGATTGCACTTAGACAGGATGTATAAAAATACAATGATCATTTATTGGCCAAACACACTATAGAAAAATGACTACTGGCAAGTAGAGTTATCACACACCACTAGCAAGAATAGATACATGCACTTATCAGAGGGCATAATGCATATCACAAACTCCTGCAAAAGAGAGGTAAAGTTATTATTATACACTCAAGGTCCACAGAGAATGATTTTGCCCAATAGTTCAGGTAAAGTACCACTGAATATTTGAAGCAGGAAAACATGAATGTAGGGTCCCTGGGGTCCAGAGAAGGGTTCTAATGGCCAGAATACAAGTTAAACTAGCGAACAGAAGAAGCCCCAAGTTTCAGAAGTCGTGCATGAGCAAGCAATGGCTAAGCCAACATTGTTATAATAAAGTGTATTATAAGCCCATACACTATAATGTGAGTTTGGGGGCAGGTAACTTACGCCCCCATCCTCTGATTCTTCCCCCGACTTGGCAGGACAAAGGAAGAGGGACCAAGGTTGCTTTTCTCACTGATAGTCACAGTCCTCGATGCACAGGGTTTGCAGGTTCTAGCTGATCTCCGGTTAATGTCTTATACTGTTGTAAGGACCCTCGAAAGAATGCAGCAACACTCAATGCAGGACCCCTATCAGAACTGGACTCAGGTCAGGGCAGTGATTTCGGATTTTGGTCACTGCAGCACGGCGATGCAAAGGGACTCAACTGCTGTGGTCAGACTTTCACTCCTATCTCGGCCCCCCTTGATGCTAGGATACCGGAACTTCGCAGAGGTGACTTTTGTACAGCCTGCTGAGGACCTCCAAAGATCCAGGTCAAAACTCGGAAGGGTGATGCCGGCAGCACGGTAGCCCAGAATCAAAGCTGGTCAGTCACAGGACGGTCCCCGGGCACTTCCAAAGGTTCTCCTTTGCAGGGTACTAAGCAGACATCAAGAGTGAATGTTCCCTCCTCTACCACGGTGGCAGCTCCTTTGCAGGCATGCAAAAGATCTTCAGCAAGACAGTGCTCCTCCAGGACAGCAGGAGAAGTTGATAGCCAGGCCTCCTTCCAACGGGTCTCCAGTTTCTTTGCAGGTCTAACCACTGGATAGATGTCTTGGCTCCTTCAGGTTTCTCCAGGATCTCTGAGGAATGGTTTCAGGGGTCCTCTTCTTATCCTAAAAGCCAGGTAAGAGCTCCTGCCCTCATTAGCCAATGACAGGACTAGCCCGCACACGCACCCCAGCAGTGATCCAATCAGGACCACTGGCGGGAACACTCATGCATATCACTCAGACACACTTAAACAAGTTTGTGGATGGGACCAGACAGTCTCAGCCCACATGGCTGCCAGCAAGCACACACATCCCTCTAGTAGCCCGGCAAAAACTTCTGCTTTCCTGGGTACTGGAAGTCATTATAAGGATGTTTCTGGCCTCATGGCCAGGAAGAAGGCTAAAGAACAAGATGGCAAAAGGACAAGCGATAAACCATGTGGCCTGGCCATGTTTGGACACTAGCTACAGCTAGTAGCCAAACACAGTGAACGTGGTAAAGCTAAAATGGTAAGTCCCAAAAAGTGGTAAAAAGTCACTGCTGCCACCATCATATCATTTTAGCACACCTAGAGTAACCAAAAACCCTCTGAGTGTTAGTCTAGGCCAAAACAAAACGTGTACCCCATTGTAAGATGATTTGTACAATGACAAAAGTTACCACAAGTGATGCAAAGTAACCAAAAGTAGTAACACAGTTACACGACTAAAGAAAACAAGGTTTCCCAGTACGGAAGGCCTGAAGGACATGTCAGATTCCCCATGACAGATGAGCAGAAGCCTGTGCAGTGAAGCGTAAGGCTTCAATGCACTGTAAAAAGGGTCAGATTCAAAAATAAAAGCAAAAAGTTTCGGGGTTCCATAAAGATCAAAGGAAAGGTACAGTAAAGAGAAATATTTCTTAACAAATACATAGCTGCATTTTTTTACTATAGCTACTGTGTTATATTTAGCTGCCTCTTTGAGTATAGCCACTGTGCTATATTAAGCCACAATTTGAATAGAACCACTGTGTCATACTTAGCTGAATTTTGAGTATAACGAGTGTTAAATTTAGCAGTATCTTTTAGAACATTCACTTTGTATTTGGCTGCACTTGTGGGTATATTCACTGTGTCAAATTGTGCTGCATTTTGTAGTATAGCCACTGTATTATATGGTGCAGCTTTTTTGAGTTCAGCCACTGTGATATACTTAGCTGAATTATTTTGTATAGCCACTATGTTAGATTTATGCACAATTACAGTATAGCCAATGTGTTACATTTAGCTGCTTTTTGAGTATTGCCACTGTGTGATATTTAGCTCCATTTCTGAGTTTGTCTACTGCGTTAAATTTAACTACACTGTTAGGAAAGCCACTGGGTTATGTTTAGCTGACTTTTGAGATTGGACACTCTGTCAGACTTAGCCGCATTTTGAGAATAGCCACTGTGTTATGTTTCACTGTGGCGGAAGTGTTGCGCAAGTGTTATGGTCTGTGGTGGTCGGAATTCTGTTGAGTGCATTCCTGTATTGAGCTTTGGACTTTGAGTTGGTAACATGACAGGAAGAGAAAGTGAAGCTCACTTGCTGTGTGAAGCACAGCATGGAAGTGTTGCACAAGTATTGTATTCTGCGGTGGTCAGAACACTGGATTCCTGTTTTTAGCGTCGGGCGGCGAGTTTTTGACACGACAGGAAGAGAAGTACTCTAAAACTCACTTGTCGTGTGGCACAGAAGTGTTGTGGAATTGATGTAGTCTGCAGTGGTCGACAGAAGGTAAAGGAGGTGAGGAGAACAATTTGGTTGTCATCCTGATCAATTGCAAGTAAGCTTGCTTTCACAAGCAAGGTTTTGCCAGTTACTAAACGGTTTTGCTGTATGACGGATGATCTTGTCTGGGATACCAAAGGAGAACGACCTATATTTAGTTTAAAAGTCTTATGTCCCCCCAGCCTTCCTCGACCTATAATCTGAGAAACATTGCTAGTCCTGTAACTATGGCTCAGAATATACAGGTGATTTCTCAGCTTGTAGATTTGCATGCCAAACAACCCTCCACTACCACCTTAACACCTGATGTTGTCCATCAGTCTAAGCATAAACAAGTAAAAATTACAGACTTTTGCCACTCCACTTTGAACAAGGAACATCCAAAACAGCAGTTTCAAATATAGAATCAGCGGAAGTTCATAGAGAGCATATAGACTCTATAATGTTGGATGAGTCCAGTCATTCATAAGAATGTGTTGAGATTTGGATAATGATTCTGAATTGTCTTTTCACCTGTCCTCTTTACATGCTACAGAAGCAGTGCTTCCTTCAGAGCACAACCAGAGCATCAGACAAATAGCCCAGAAGGGATATGCTCCACAGGCTGACTTTTTTACACCAAGAAATATGCAATTATGTAGAGACAAAAACTAACTGCCTAATTTAGACACGTTGTGACCATGGTTGATTACAGCGCCACGTCTGGTCCTGGAACCTATAGTGCGGTTCTACGACAATATCAAAGATATAGTCCAGAAGAATGCTTCTAAATTGTCCTCAATAGAGACAAAGCTGAGCTCATTCAACAAGCCTATGAGGAATGTATGTGAACGCTCCTTAAGCAGGGGAAATTTCCGGCTAAACAAAATGGTTCTTGATGTTTCACAGAGCCCAATGGTAGATAGTCCTTCTCCACTCATTGACTGTAAACCAAGGATAAGTGCCTTCCCTGATTTATTTGTGTTCATAAGAGATTTGGGCACTTTGCCTAGAAATGTAGGAATTGAAGACCCATCAGGTAATTAAGAGGAGGGAATTATGGCTTTGTGCTAAGAGGCTCATCTCGGGTCAAGGGGCTTACCATGCATACAATACTCTCTGATTGCCTTGGTACTCCACTCATCTCAGTTAAGTACTGTGAAAAATCACAGGCATTTGTCCCATCTCCAAAAGCAGGGGCCCCCCTGTGAAGATAGGGAGGAAACCCTGCTCCGCAATACACTCCTTGGTGTAGTGGAAAGTGGAATCTCAATGGGAGAGACTCCCTCTTTGGGGACAATGGGCCTCATTACGAGATTTGCGGTAATGGAAAAACGATGCTGGTAAGGGAATACCGGCACCGCATATCGCTCCGGCCTATTACGAGTCGACAACCTGGTATCAGCGCTACCGCTGAGACCATGCTCCTCCATACCAGCATGCGCGTGGGAACGTGGCCCTTCGGGCCGACAATACCGGACTGCTGCTACCAGGAGGACATCACAAGTCATGCAGACATGCACCTACCGGCATCCCGAAGGCGGTAATAAGGGATACTGCGATGCCAGCATCACCGGCATCACGGATCACCCGCTAATAGCAATTTGCTGTGTTCCCAACTGCCACAGGTGCACACAATCAGCACAGGTGCAGGCAATGGAGTCTGGCCCAGCACAAAAGGAGCACACCCACACACCACACCCCTTCCCACACCAAAATGATCCCACTTGCAGTTGCGATATTGGGGCTGGAGGACATGCTTGCATTGCTACACAATGAGCATCAACTACAACAGGCACTACAGAGGAGACACAGGAGGAGAAGGAGGGTGAGACATGCCTAGCAAGTCCAGCCAGTGCAGCCAGTGGTACCACGCAAGCAGCCTCCAATCCCTCACATCAGAGCCAGTCTTTTCAACCTAACTCCTGAGCAGATCCACACCCTGTACCGCCTGGACCGGGACACCATCACCATCATTGTGGACATGATACACGATGACATTGTCAGCCTGATTGAAATCCGCACCGCCATCCCCGCTCTACTGAAGGTAGTGTCTGTGCTCCACTTCCTGGCCACAGGCACCTACCAGCACACAGTGGGGCAGATGCATGGCATATCACAACCTTTTTTTTACGCAGGCTGAACCAAGTGCTGGATGCCTTCCTGAAGCAATCAAGCGACTACATATTTCTACCACGGACTGGCCAGGGGATCTTTGACACTAAAATTGGCTTCCATGCACTGGCAAGCATGTCAAATTGCATTGGTGCCCTCGACTGCACCCATGTGGAATTGGTGGTCGCACATGCCATGGAGGTGGTGTACCACAATTGTAAGCTATACCACTCCGTCAATGTGCAGATGGTATGTGACTCCAGCAAGTTCATCACACATTGTTGTGCCTGATATCCCGGATCAACTCATGATTCAATGGTCCTGTGGAGCTCCACAATACCACACTACATCGAGCGACATACTGGACGACGTGCCTGGCTGCTTGGTAAGTTGCATGACAGGCACATGGCAGTGTAATGGGGGGGGGGATGCACACACCACCCGGGTGAGCTTGGGGTGGTGACTGGACAATACCCATTATGCAAAACACTGTGCCCCAAAGCATCCCAAACTGAACATGACACCTAAACGTCATAGGAATGATGGAAGCTGCACACCAATGCCAATATGACAGACTTGCAACCAGCCCACATCCCTAACACGTCCACTGCACATCATCAGACCGTATCATCTGTAATACAATGCAGCAACATGCTGTGAGTATGCACAATGTAAATAACCACAGCAAAACGCAACACAGGACACATATCCATGAGTGCGCACAAATCAATCCCACCAAGGGAATACACTGATTGTCACTGGCCCACCACCACAGTAGCGCTGCATGTCACCATGGGAATATAAAGCGATGAATGACAAATCATGATGAGACTTGAGCCAATGCTGCTAGTAAAAATACATACGATTCACTGCACATCACATATATGATTGCAAATACAGTGGTAGGCATCCGCTTTGCATGAACACCAGCAAGGTAGTGGACACCCTGCATCATCTGGACGACATAAACCACACCTGAAGACCATGGGACAGCACACATTGTGGCAAATTAAAATTTGTGTATACATCCAGGGACATGCGCATGTGAACAACAAATATCTGCAGGCATGAGAGTGATAAGTAAAGGTGTCATGGTAGGAATTGACTCACACATACCTTATTTTTCTCCCATGCAGGTGATGCTGGCTATCCCTTGGAGCCGTGGCTCCTCATCCCTGCTCGGAAGCCACAGAACAGGCACGAAGAGAACTACAATCGGGCCCATACCCGTGTGGTGATCATGCACACCTTTGGCCTGTTGAAGGCACAGTTTTGCTGCCTCAGCAGGTTGGGTGGGGCACTCCTGTAGGGGCATGAGAAGGTGGCCAATATCATCATGGCATGCGCCATGCTGCACAACTTGTGCATCCGACGGAACGTGCCTCTGCCCCCTGACATTGACCAGCAACTACCAGGTGAGGATGAGATGATGAAGAAGAAGGGGTTGCACATCAGCCAGGTGGCGATGCATAGGAGGAACATGCTGTGCGCCAATCTATGATAGGCAAATATTTCTAAGACACATGGATGCAGAGGGTGCCATCGATGTGGAACTTTGGGCACTGGGTGTGGGGGTACATGGTCACTGTGCACTGTAAACCAATAAAGCACACATACACGATAAGCAATGTCCAGTCATGTGATTTTTTTGTACACAAAGGGGGTATTAAGTATGTGATATATACAAAGTGCATTTTCCCTCCGACTTCCCCACACATCCACTCCCACCTCCCCCTCCCACCACAACTCAACCACACACCCCCTCCCCCTCCCCCACAACTCCAACACACACACCCACACACCCCCTCCCCCACAACTCCCCCACACACCCTCTACCCCCACAACTCCCCCACACACCCCCACACAACCCCTCCCTCCCCCCTCCCCCCACAACTCCCCCACACACCCCCACACACCCCCTTCCCCCTCCCCCTTCCCTCACAACTCCCCCACACATGGTGTACAATAGTCATTGTATGCAACATGAGTCTAAATTAGTCTGCACATGCAGGCTGCCCCTGCTACTGGCTTCCTCTGTCGGCCTCCGGGGCTGCATGTCAGAGTGCCGCGTGGTGCGTGAAGACCTATGCAGGGGGCTCGTCCGGGTGGAGCTGGCCGATGATGCCGTGCCCGCACGCTCCACTGTCGGGGTAGGACGCTGAGCATCCAAGGCCTCTGCAATCCTGGCCAGGACCTGCCTCACTGCTGACAGCTCCTCACAAATGCACCTGGTGCTTGACTCCATTGCCCATGTTCTGGTTGCAGTGTTCTCACGAGCCCTGTGAGCTCCTGCTGCCGCCACTCCATTTGTGCCATGTGCCACTCTCCGTCTCGGATGCCTGTTGATGTGGATGGAATATCTGCCGAGGGGCCCAATGCAGGTGTGTCCTCTGTGGGGCTCCAGGCCTCTGGTATTGCCTCTTCTTCTGACTGGTTGGGTGTGGTGCTATTGGAGGTGCTCAGTGGGATGTGCTGGGGTGTTTGCCTGGGGTTGGGTGTGCCTGCCACATCCATGGACAGGTTGTCGTCCTCAGGGATCCATACCTCAGCCTGGCACTGTCCTTCATCACCACTCTGGGCCGCTGTGGAAGCTGCCTCCCCTACAGAGCTAGTTGCAGCAGACATGGTCCTATCTGCCATTGCCTCAGGATCAGTGGATTCCACCAGTTTAGCCTCTGTTAGTTTTGCGGCAGTTCTTTGCCACCCCTGTGCCTTAGCATCCTGTGTTCGCATTGCCTTGGGTGGCTGTTGTCACTTGCCTGTGCCCTTAGATGCGGATGGCCTGGTGCCGTCATCCCTGCCCCTGGCCATTTTGGGTGGTGTTGTGGCCTGTGCAGCTGGGTCCTCAGCATCGCTGTCGGAATCTGAGTCTGTGGGGGACCAAGAGAGGCACGGCATCAGTGATGGTTGTACATGTATCATGCATACATTGGTAGTAGTGCAGTTGTATGCATGTGATGATTTGCTGTCTTGGAGTTGTGACATACAGGTTGCTTGCTATATGGGGGGGTTATTCAGGCATACGTCTGGTTCACACATGTGTAAGGTGGTGTATGCTGTGTGACATGCCTTTGTGTTGTGGACTGCGTGCAGTGTGACACATGCCGTTTCTCTGTTTGTGGGGTTTGTCTCAGGTATGGCATTGGCATGCTGCACGCATGTTGATGTGACAGTGCTGGGGACAGCATCTAGGCAGGGATGTGTCCAAGTGTGTGTGATGGCCCATGCATTGGCTTATGTCACGGTCACATTTGTGGCCGATCATCATGCTTTGGATTCCAGTGGTTTGTGTGGACACGCACCTCCATTTGCCGATGACGGGACTCCACCCCCCCATGTCTCCCACTCCCTCAATGGCCTCCATGCCAATCGTACTGGCACATGTTTCCTCCCATCGGGTGAGCTTTATGGGGGAGTTGGACCCACTGCCTGTAGCCAGTCCCTAGCTCCGAATGGCCGATAGGATATTGCGCACATGGAGGCGCAGGTCATCCTACCTTTTTTTAACATCTTTGACAGTGCGGGGGGTGGTGCCGACCGCACTGACCTTTTGGGCCACTTCTTCCCATAGGAAGGTCTGCTGCGAATACCACTTCTCCATTCTGGGCCAGAGTATCTGCCAGCATATTTAACTCATCCTCCGAGAAGCGCACCTTTCGCTGACGGGAGGCACCTTTTTTGATGGCCTTAGGCATTGCGCTGCAGATGTAGCTGGTGGTGTGTGGATCCAGGTCCTGTGTCTGGAGGATTGCAATGGATGGTTATTTTCAAGATGGCCGCCATTGCATTTCCGGTTCCGGCGCAATGACGTTACTTCTGGTTCCGGTATTGCCGGGCACGGTATTGCCGGACCCGTTATTGCTGGTGCCTGTTATTTAGGGGTGGACGAAGGCGGAGTAGGTGTCAGCGCTTTGCATGATGCCGCTAACGGGGGTGTTAGGGTCATTAACGGCATGCCGGTACAGATGTTACCGGCATGTCACTACGCGTGTGCACACATTCTCGTAATCGGCCGCTATTAGTGGGGTCAGTGCTTCCATGACGCGGAATTGCCTCCATGCTGGTACGGTTTGGTTTTTACTGCAAATCTCATAATGAGGCCCAATGACTCCCATTCCCAGGAGGAACTCCCTAGAGGACCTTCCAAAATATGCACTTTTCACCTATTTGAAGACAATATTTGTGAATGTCTTTCTAAGCTCCCATTCCACTGGGAAGCAAGGGATGACATATGAAGGAGAAGAGAACCTACAAGAGAAATAAAAAAGGACCAACTATGTATGTGGTGGACCCCCATGGATACGTCATTCCAAGAAGAGGAGGAGCATGGGGAAGTGGAGGAAGTGCCTGCACGTTTAAAAAGTGCCTACATTCCACGGCATTCTTTGGATGAAACAAGCAAATGGATATGGAGAGTAGCTGCAAATCCTCTTTTAGGGGAATCGACAATGAGGACAAAATACATCTGTGGGGGGGGTCAAATTGCAAATCTTTTGTCAGCTGGTATTACACATGCCAATGAAAAGTACAGTCACATTTGGAATCAAAAAGTTTTGCCAGAATGATTGCAGGGTTTTGTTGATTTTGGTTCTGAATAATTGGTACCAAAACTTAATTTCCTTACATATGTTGTTGTTTTTTGCATTACCTTTATTCAATACTAGTGTTACATGGTTGCTTTATGATTACTACTTGTCGTATCTAGCATACTGTGTTTTACCAATTCTATCACTAGTGGCTGTGTTATAGATTGCCTTTGTGCAGTTGTTCTTTTATCCATTGTACGAAGTGGGTGTCATGCTCACTAAAGACAGTAGATTTCACTGGCACTCATGTTCAATTGAGCCTAAACTTGAATGTAAGGCGTAAAAGCCTTCAGTGATGTTTTGACACTTTGCATTCACACCACGGCTCATTTTCCAGGATTTGTGTGCCGGAGTGGAGGGGCGGGACGCAACTTGAATTTCAGCAGCTCACTTCCTCTCCACAATATAAATGCTCCAGCATCTGCGCTGGCATGGATTTTCATGTTGGTACAAATGCTGGAGATCCTCATGGGTTCCGTCTGGTTTATGCACCAGCATAAAGCAGGTGGACCCCATAGTGATGCATTGTATGTACTCCCTGCCATGTGAAAATTAAACCCTCCCCGACGTGCTTGGATGTCAGGGAAGGTTTCATTTTAATTGGGAGCACTGCTTACCATGTATGCTTGTTAAGCAGTGTTCCCAGTTAAAATTAGCATGTCGCGCAGGGTTTTATTAAAATTGTGAGCACCTCCTGCCAATGTGAGCATGGCAACCAGTGCTCACAATGGGAAGTAAACGCAGCCTGGCATTCTAGCATGCATGCAGAATTAACTTTTTTTGCACTGCAGAGTGCAAATGTGATGGGCAAAAGGTGGCATACACGCTTATACGACACCTTTTGCCCATTATATTTGCACCATTCAGTGCAAATGGCAACAATTTGATGGCGTGGACCCACTTGCACTACAGTGCAAAAATCCCCACCATCAGATTACTAATTTCTAAAAATAAGATCCACTGTGTTCGATTAGGGCATTTATTTCCATTTCAGTGCTATCTGTCTCTGATCTCCTGGCATATCTCTGTGGCATTTTGAGCCGGCGACTCCTCTGTGGCAAAATAAAAAAATTCTGTGTAAATGTGTTGACATTACCATTAGATGTGAACACATATTTCCATATTTCCATACACAGTTATCTCAGTAAAATAACACACATATACCCTTGGTATATGGTCCCTGTTTGTACATATAACATATGCATATATAGTTCTCATGCCTTTTTGGCATTTTCTTTTATCAATTCTATTGTAGAAATGATGTATGAGCAATTTAAATAGAACAGTCAGACAATAAACAACTCCCAATATTAGCTGCAATGTACTTGAATATAGTCCTAGCAATCTATTCTCCTAATTATATCTAGGAATCAAAGGACCACAGCCAATTAACCATGTGTACAGCCATTTAAATATGGTACTGTAAAACATAAAGTTATACCCACATTTGTCGTGATAGGATTGGTGAGCTGCTTGACATGTAATTGTATTACAGCATTTGTAACCACATTAATTACAAGAGCTAAGAAACGACATTGAAAGCACAATGACCTAAACAGCTAATGCTGTAGAGTCAAGGCTAAAACGTACAGGAAAAAAAGCTGTAATGTCCATGTTTGAAGTCCCCCTTACTTCCACCAATGAATGTATTGGTACATTTATCCTAGCCAGGATATGTGCAGGGGGAAGCAAAGGTTGTGATATGCACTAAACTCGCACATGCCCCACCAAAGCTTAGGGATACTTCAAACACAAGTTCATTCTTGGTTTTCTTAGAAAATGCAAAACAAAATATGCTTTTAAAAGTCACATTCAAACTTAAACAATATTAGAATCAATGATAACATTTGAATTTTTGGAAATTGACAAGATTCCAATAATTGTGTAGCCAGGGTGCCGACAGAAAAAACATATATGTAGAGATTCTGCCCCATCTATTCTGTTCTCAGTAGTCTGTTAGCCTGTCCAGCGCACTTTAACTGCACTCACCAGGAGCTGGTATAGATCTGTGTGCATACACCTTTGAAGTGCTTTGTATTGTGGGGTATTTTGCTTGACGAACGTCAAATGTCTTCTCACAGCCCGACTTTTCCTTCATTTTGTAACCGTAATCTCACCCTAAACCAGCTACTTGTACTGGAAGCAAAACAATCCTTGTTGGGACCCAACCTGCTACATGGGCTGAAAGCTAAACAATAATTGATGGTAAAAAATAATAATAAAAAAAAACAGATACCTAGGCTAGAACCTTAATAATAACGGATGGCCTTTTGGGATGGGCTCAAAGAAAACAGTATTTTCTGACATGGTGTGCCTAATTTAAGGTGCAAAACTTAAAAAGGGACAGGACATTTTAGGTCTCTCGAAACTTTATGAAGAAACTAAAGTAGAGAAAAAGAAGCGAGAAGGGCAAGAGGAGAAAGCTAGTTCTACACCAACTCCCCATGGATTGTATGCATTGTTAAAGCCAGCTGCATGATTTACGAATCCTAGGCGGGCATCTCCATACAGGGATAAAACAAAGAAAAATAAGGCACAGTCAGAACCTCATTAGGAGGATCAGAAAGAGAAACGGAATAAGAAATATTTAACAGACATTAATGAAAGCACATGACAGCAACTGGACTCAATGTTTAGAGATGCAGAAAAGGTAATTAAGAGGGAGATAGAGGAAAAGGAAGGCACAAGGAAAAGGAGGGGACCAGCACAGATGGACAGCAGGGTGTATACAGTTTAAAATTGATAACTGGGAAAAGGAAATGGAAGAGGATGAGTCAGACATGACAGAATGCGATGATAATGCATCAGACTGAGGACAGCGCTGTCAATGACAGAAGGGATGACAAATTTGACCCTTGTGATTTAACAAGTGTGGGTAGAGGAAGGAGGAGGAAAGAGGGGGATAAGAAGAACGAGAGGAACAAAGACGGAACTGGAAGCAAGGATGGAAGTAGCAAAAGGACTTCAAAGGGGCTTAAGCACAGAGCACAAACTCAATAGCCCCTTCTACAGAAGGCAAAAGGGGTAGTACGTTAAGTACCCTGGCAGATGTGAGAGACATGTTGAGGAGAGAGAATTGATGAGGATTCGGTTGTCTGCGCTGGGTGTGGCTGAGCTGAGTGGGAAGGCTTTGCTGGGAGGTGACGGGGTGAGAGGCAGGAGGAGGAACAGTGTGATGTTGGATTTTGTGAGGCAGACGGGGCGGTAGGAGGAGTTGTGAGTTTATGTGAGACAAGTATTGATTGATGGGTCTGGTGCACATCATCCTTTAGGATGGGGAAGCGCCTGCGTGGGTCCGCCCACGCTCCCGATAATTAAGAAGAAGAAGAAGAAGAAGTACCCTGGCAGACAATGGATAGAGATAATCGGGTCTACAGTTTACCTTCACTAATGCTAGGGGCCAGCAAATGGATATATGTATTCGAGAAGAGACAGCTGAGATCCCACTGGCCATAGAGGACATCAAGAGTTTATTGACAGTACTGGTAGGGGAACGAAAAGACAATTGGGCAGTAAGCAGGATATACATGGGTAAAATTAAGCACCAATATTCATGATGGGGCCCCTCCTAACAATTGCACATCACACGTGTGGAAAGCTCTTCTGAGGGAGCTGTACCCAGGTATGTCAGATATGGAATCAATATTAGCACTTAAAATGAAGCCAGATGAGGACCCTGCAGAATACATACGATAAGTAGATGACATGTGGACGGAATAGAATAAATGATTGTGGGACAATAAAATACCTTTATTCTATCAAATTCTAGTGAGGCGGCTCCCCAGAGATGTGCAGGCTTCCCTAGAAAAAGTAGTATGGATAGCAGCAAAAGGATGGCCCGAGATACAGGTGACTATCATACATTATTGTAAAAGAAAAAAGGAAAAAGACAAGGAGGCAGTAGATAACGTGGTAGAAGTGGAAAATAAACTTGTGCTGAAAAAACTGGCAAAAATAAGCATGGAAGGGGCAGTGCTCTCAGGACCAGTTAGCGTTCCACCCGCTTTCAGTAACAGTGGTAGTGCAGCAAGGGGAATATTCACAAGCAACACATAATCCACAATGGGGAATACAACAGATGTAACAGCAGTCTAGATTTATAAATTCACAACATCCTGGGTTTTCACATGTAGGGGGATTACACCCATACATGGGACAATATCAGACAGGAAGGGGATATTATCCAAGGGGACGGGATTTTGATATAGGGGTATGGGATCCCGGTTTGGAGGACAGTGTTTTGTTTATTCAAAGATTGTGTTCACTATGCCCGAACATGCCCACTCATTCAGCAAACTGGACAGCAAGGAGGAGTGCAGCCACACTAGCAATATATGCAGACATTTACATAACATTAACAAATGCAAATTATACCGTAGCAACAGATGCAACTGCAAAATATACAGACAAAGGTCATACCAACACAAGGACAAGAATCAGCCAAAGGGGGAATGATAGCTGGATTACAGGGTACTGTAAGAGTACTGCAGGCACCAGCGCAGACACACACACAAGCAAAGGTGACAATATTGGGACAAAATGAAGTGCCCCATTACACTAGGGTCACAGTGGAGAGTGGAAATCCATTTGCATCTTTGATCCAGCCATTTTCCCAGTCGCAGTGCCCACCGGAAGTAGGAGTGTGTATTGCATTTTGTTTTTTATTAGAGTTTATATAGAACTTTTATCCAAATCGCTGCACACACATTTTAAAACAACAGTACAAAAATCAGAAAAGATTAAGGAGGTTCAAATATCAATTCTGAGAGCAAACAATCATGGACAGTGAAGAAGATGATTTTTCAAGGAGACCCGAAAAAGAGAATTGACAGTGATAGATTGAAAAGATAGAGGAAGAGTGTTCTAATGAAGAGGAGCAAGAAGCTGGGAAGAATGAAAGCGAGACTGAGTGCAGGGTGGACGAGGAACATTTCAGTTTAAAACAACACAAAGAACAAATAGAACAAGAAGGAGTATAAAAGGATGGAAGTGATGAGAGATGCCAAAGGAAGTAATCACAGGAGCAAGTAATCTAGTATAAAGTGAAAATATAAATGGACCGAAGACAGAGCCTTCGGGAACACTGTGCTCGAGGGGAAGAGATGAAGATGTTTTTCCACCCTATGAAAAAGAGAAAGTTCTGTTAGAGAGATAAGAGGAGAATCAAGAAATAACAGAACCCCTGAAACCAAAAGAGAGAGAATCAAGAAGTAAAGAGTGATCAGCGGTGTCGAAAGCAGCTGAGAAATCAAGAAGAATAAGGAAAGAAGAGTGTTTAGAGTGGCGAGCAAACAGAAGAGAGTTAAGCACACACATTAACCCAGTCTCGGTAGAGTAACAGGGACAAAATGCAGACTGAAAATGAGGGAGAAGAGATCATCACTTAACAAAACAGTGTGTCTTGTCATAGCAGTAACTGAAGACCCATAAGAGGAGCTCGAGGTAGCAGTTTAAATAGGATGGAGGGACTTTTCCTTTCTAATAGATGCTGGAGCAACTGGATCCTGTATAAAAGAAGGATGGTTCCCATTATCCAACAAGAAAGTGGGCATGCAAGTCTTTTTGGAGCCATCCAAGTGGTTCCTCTAAATGAAGATGTGTCACTGACAATAGGGATGCAGCATATTGTAGCACCATTATTGTATTATTGTATTCAAAATACACACCTATTGACATATTAGGAAGAGATTTGTTAAGCAAAATGAGCACCACAATTTCATTTTCAGAGCAAGGGATGGTGTGCACCACAGCTGGGAAGTACCCAGCCAGGGTGGCAGTATTAATACAAGCATATTATGCACACAGCACATTGAGAGGGATACCCACACATACAGAGATGTTCTTGTATTATGGAGTGCAAGTACTGCTAGGATGGGTCCCAGGGATGCAGAGAAAGGTCTTTTGACTGTCAAATGAATCTGTATACAGACCATGGTGCCCCTCAACCATCACAACAGGTGCACATCCACTGCTACATTTAGAGGAAGTAGTAGTGAGAAAAGATATGGTTATACTGCCTGCTACATGTGATGATGACATGGAGCGGTGATCAATACTGTGTATTGATCCCACACTAACACTGACAGGATTGAAATTCACAGAGTTTATTTATTTGATATTTATATAGCGCACAAAGCCCAGAGGCATCTAGGCACTTTCACTTAAGACTATGGTTACACTAAGTGCTTGAAGAAAACAGGTTACAACTCCTTTTGCGGGGAACTACATCAGGAGTACATATGAGGGACATAATAGGTACATTTAATACATACTTGGAAAAGCTCACCTCTTGTTGCTGGGAACTACATCAGGAGTACATATGAGGGACATAATAGGTACATTTAATACATACTTAGGAAAGCTTGCCTCTTGTTACAGGAAACTACATCAGGAATATGGATGAGGGATATAATAGGTACATTTTACACAGATTCAAGAGTCCAGCAATGGGCAAAATGCATGGTGCCTACCCCATGTTGCAGGGCCGCAGCAGCACATAGATGCAAAAGTCCAGCAAAGGACAAAATACATCCTGCCTACCCCATGTTGCAGGGAGGCAGCAGCACACAGATACGAAAGTCCAGCAATGGGAAAATACATGGTGCCTACCGCATATTGCAGGGCGGCAGCAGCACACAGATGCGAACGTCCAGCAATGGGCAAATATATGCTGCCTAGCCCATGTTGCAGGGAGGCAGCAGCACACAGATGCGAAATTCCAGCAATGGGCAAATACATGGTGCCTTCCCCATGTTGCAGGGAGACAGCAGCACACAGATGCAAATGTCAAATTAGTGGGCAAATACACAGTGCCTACCCCATGCTGTAGGGCGGCAGCAGCACAGAGAGGCGAATGTCCAGCAATGGGCAAATACATGGTGTCTAAACCATGTTGCAGGGCGGCAGCAGCATGCAAAAATGAATTAGGGGCACTATTGGACTTGGAAGAATGGGATGTAGGGGGGAGACATCAAGGGCAAGAAAGACATAACAGGTGACCAGGGGGTACGTAGGGGGCACACACAGCATCACAGGTGACCAGGGGGTGGGTGAAGGGCACACACAGCATCACAGGTGACCAGGAGGTGGGTGGGGGCACACACAGCATCACAGGTGACCAGGGGGTGGGTGGGGTGCACACACAGCATTACAGGCAACCAGGGGTTGGGTGGGGGCACACACAGATCAGATTCACAGGTGACTAGGGGCTGGGTGGGGGCACACATAGCATCACATGTGTCCAGGGGTTGGGTGGGGGGCACACACAGCATCACAGGTGACCAGGGGGTCGGTGGGGGCACACAGAGCATCACAGGCAACCAGGGGTTGAGTGGGAAGCATATCTGTAGTGGACAGGGAGCTGACAGGGGCCTTTGAGGTGGGCATTAGTATAATGGGCTGGCTCCCGCCTCCCGGTTGCTATGATTGGTTTATCTAGACCCCAGTAACCATACGTATGGGGGGTGGAGCCCAGACAGGAACAGCTCACAAATTTGAATGTGGAATGGCCAGCTTGGAAAGGCCAAAAGGACATGTGGCACACAGTGCGAGGCAGTCAAAATGAAATGAAAAACCCAGAAAATGGGTTGAAAATAAAGAAAGATTGCTTTTCACGCAATCGTCAGCCTGCTTGCACTGAAAACACAATTTTCTTTCACAAAATACCGAAATTCACCCAAGAGGTGAAAGGCACCCCCAAATTGCAGGCTTACCCAGACAAATAATTGCAAATCCTGATGTTGCTGGCAGGCAGGGCGAGGCCTGCAGGAGCAGGTCAACGGGGCTCCGTGTGTAGAGATGAGGCAGAGAAGAATGCAGGGGTTCAAAGTGGGCCTTAGTATAATGGCCCGGCTCCCTCCTCCTGGTTGCTATGATTGGTCTATCTAGACCAAGGCAACAAATGGGAGGGAGAGTGGACTCCAGACAGGAACCACTCACAAATTCGAATGTGGAATGGCCATCTTGGAAAGGCTAAAAGGACATGTGGCACACAGTGCGAGGCAGTCAAAATGAACTGAAAAACCCAGGAAAAAGGGTTTAAAACAAAGAGAAATTGCTTTTCACGCAATCGTCGGCCTGCCTGCACTGAAAACACAATTTTCTTTCAAAACATGCAGAAATTCGCCCAACAGGCGGAATGCAGTCCCAAATTGCGGGCTTACCTAGGCAAATGATTGGAAATTCTGATGTTGCTGGCAGGAAGGGCGTGGGCTGCAGGAGCAGGTCAGCAGGGTTCCATGTGTAGAGCTGAGGCAGAGAAGAATGCAGGGCCTCAAAGAGGGACTCAGTATGATGGACCGGCACCCGCCTCCCGGTTGCTATTATTGGTCTAGCTGGACCAGGACAACCAATGGGAGGGGAAGTGGATCCCAGACAGGAACAGCTCACAAATTCGAATGTGAAATGGCCATCTTGGAAAGGCCAAAAGGACATGTGGCACACAGTGCGAGGCAGTCAAAATGAAATGAAAAATCCAGAAAATGGGTTGAAAACAAAGAAAGATTGCTTTTCACGCAATCGTCGGCCTACTTGCACTGAAAACACAATTTTCTTTCACAAAATGCCGAAATATGCCCAACAGGTGAAATCCACCCCCAAATTGTGGGCTTACCCAGGCAAATGATTTGAAATCTTGATGTTGCTGGCAGGCAGGGTGAGTGCTGCAGGAGCAGGTCAGCACGGCTCTGTGTGTAGAGAAGAGGCAGAGAAGAGTTGTTCACTACAAAAGATGAAGAGGGGGTTTCAGTTGAGCATACCCTGTGCAGCACAGATAAAGGAAAGAGCAGTGCCCCAGATGACACAAAAGGTGTAAAAAGAGACAAAATACATGCAGGAACATTTGGATTTGGAAAACGTTCCAAAGCATCTGTGGACCAAAGGACCACATGACATGGGAATATTGAAGGGGGCTGGGGTACTGCGCATTAAGATAAAGGGAGGAGCACTGTTGCCAAAAGTAAAGCAATACTGCCTCTCACGAGAAGCAGATGAGGGCATATAAGAGACACTGCATGCCTTATGGCAGCAAGGTATCATACAGGAATCTACATCACAGTGCAATACAGCAATCTATCCAATTAAAAAATCAAAGGGTGGTGTGTGGGGATTCATACATGATCTCTGCCTTCTTAACAACATAATCGAAGCAGAATTTCTGCTAATTGCAAACTCTGTGACAATTTTCTGGAGCATCCCAGCACAGGTATGCTACTTTAAAGTAGTGGATTTGAAGAATGCTTTCTTCTCCATTGCCCTACATCCAGACTCCAGGTATCTCACCACGTTTAGGTATCATGGGCCGGATTTGAACACACGGGAATGCCCCAAGGGTACAGTGAGGGACCCAGCATATTTAACAGAGTAATAAACATGGATTTGAGCAATTTGCAAGGAGCAAGTACAGTAATACAATATGTGGATGACCTTTTAGTGTGCAGCACAACAGAATGTGAGTGCAGGGAGGATTTAGTGACACTACTAACATTGCTGGCTGACAAGGGGTACAAAGTGGACAAAGAGAAATTGCAGTATTGTCAAACATAAGCGGTTTACTTGGGGCAGATTGTATCAATAGATGGGAGATAAAAAACACCAGAAAGGTTTAAAGCAATACATAAAACACCCCGACCTAGGACAGTTAAAGAAATGCAAAGGTTCCTGGGTGTATACAATTATTGCAGAGCATTCGTCTTTGATTGCTGCACATACACCAGGCCATTCCTCCAGGCCCTTGGGGAAGCTCAGAAAAACAAAAGCAACATATAATGGACAGCTGAGATGAAGGAGCATTTTGACAGCTAAAAGATGAGCTGGCACATGCACCAGTATTGGCCACACCTAATTACAAAGAGTCGTTTCATTTGTTTTATCACTCAGAGGGTAAAGTAATGACAGCCATATTGACACAAAAGTAGGGACAGTGACATACGCCACTGGCATATTACAGTAGATCCCTAGACCCAGTATGCAGGGACACTTTCCTTTTGAGCAGGCACTGGCTGTTGCTGCATTCACAATTGAAAAGGCATCAACAATAATGATGGGATGCCCAATAATTTTGTACATGGCACATGCATTCTTTGCAGTACTCGAAAGGTCCAAATCAACATTGACAAATGAGAGAGTATCAGGTTATGAAATTATACCGACAAACCCTGCAATAGAAATTGTAAGATACAGGATGGTAAACCCAGCAGAATTCATTGCAGAACGAATAGAATAGGATATTATACACGTGTGTGTGGCAAGAATAGACAGGAATGAAGGGAACCCCTTGGTAAAAGAAGAAGTAATTGAGCAGGGGACATGATCTTTATTGATGAGTCATCACATATTGACCAATATTCAGGACAGAGGCATTCTGGTTCAGCAGTAGGGGGACTCAAACTTGGAATACACAGGAAGGAGAATTCAGTTTTCACCAAAACACGACTGACAGCACACTACTCTGCACAAGTGGCAGAATTGGTGCTGTTAATTGAGGGACAAAACATGTCAGAAGCACAAGCTGTAAATATATTTTGAGATTCTGCATATGTAACATCTACAGTACATTCAGTACTAGTGAGATGGGACAGGAGAGGGTTCAAGAGAAGGGAGGAATACAAGTACAACATATAGAACTTTTGAGAAAGTTATTGGAAAAGCTACCACTCCCAGTAGAATTGGCAATAATAAAGTGCAAGATTTTATCTCATTGGGTAATGGAAGAGCAGACAGAGCAGCAAAAGAAGCAGCATATTTGCCAAAAGGGACACAAGGGCTGTTCCCTGGCAAGAAGGAGAACATTTTACTTATGGCATTGATGAAAACAACCAAAGAACAAAATGCACTGCCAGAGGGCTTCAATGCAACACCAATAGTATAGATAATAGAATTACAGGGAGAAGCACTGGATGATGAACATGATCTTTGGAAGAAAATGGGGTGTTCTCTGTCTCCAACTACTTTGATTTGGAAGCAAGATAGCACCAGCAAGGTGGTAATGCCAAGAAAGTTGTTGAATGTGGTCCTGGAATAGCTTTATTCCCTGCCCACGTATCAAAAGAGCATGTGACTGCAGGTATAAATGAGGATTGGTTTGTGCCAAATGTACATGAATATGTGTCTAAAGTTATGAACAACTGTATATATTGTCAAATGTTTTTATTTGGTCACACTTCGAAAGTGATAAAAGAGATATTGCTGCAGCCGGAGGGGCCCTTCAGGCACTTAATTATAGACTATGTTTATATGAAAGACAGATGTACCTCCTATTGGTACATGCTTACGGTGGTATGTTTGTTTTCACGCTGGCTTGAGGCTGGTCCCTTTGCCCATAATGACCCCCGCTCATCTACAACATTTTTGGTGAAGGATGTATTTCCGAGGTGGGGAATCCCAGAACAAATTAGCTCTGACAATGGTCAGCATTTTGAAAATTACTGGATTGCGGAAATAACTGCCCCTCTGGTAATATGACAGAAGATATGTACTATCTACTGCCCACAGGCCAACAGTATGGTTGAGAAAGTGAACGGATTACTAAAAGAGCGCTTGGCTAAGCAAACATTGATGCTTGCTAAGACATGTTTGTACTGCTTACCTCTTACCCTTTTGCTTTGCAAAATTCACTTGGAGGAGACCATAACCTCACTCCTCATGAAATTGTTACTGGTCGAAGAATGCAGGTGCTTATCTCTCAAGCACGTACATTTTCTGATGCTAATTATTTTTCTAAAATATTGGGGAAGGAATTTCATATGTACCTCACAGAACTTAAATGATTGCTTGTCTATATATCCCAACAGACAATTCCAAGAATACGGACAGAGCAAGCAAGTGAAATAAACAGTGGCGAGCAGGCAAGGGAATTTCCACAAACAGAACTTCTTTAGCCTGGAGGCAACATTTTTATAAAAAATCACGTCAGGTAGTTGAAGGTAGAATGTTGTACTGGTATGCATACATTGACATCCTCAACAGCAGCTGTTGTTAAGGTTGAAGGTTACCTAGGATGGGTTCATCTCACAGATGGCTCAGGGACAGGAGCACCAGCTCCCTTAGGAGGAGAGGGGCAGAGTGCAACATGATGGGGAGTATACATCAGCCTTCATTAACTTTTGTCTCAGCAATAGGTTTTTATAGAAGACCAACAAGTGAAGGAGGAGAGGGTGTTTGCAGGACAATATCATAATAAACAGACATCAAAACATTTCTGTTCGATGGAGTGTAATAATATTAACATGCATTACTATAGGATTAATATTATTATGTTTGTTAAGTGTATACATTCTAACATTAGTGGGAAGAGAGCTAAAGGAAATGTGTTAAATGAAGAGGAGTTCCATCATCAAACAAAAAGGGGCAGGGAATAACATCCATTAATGTCTGGTACAATGAAATGTTGCGTGTGGGAAGAGAAAGGGCAAACGGCACATGTTACGTCTGCTCACTAATCCCACATTTAATAAGGGCAGCCAAGGTTTCATGTGTCACGCTGTATCAGATGAGGAAGCAGGATGCATGATGCTCCTATCCCTCTGCAAAACCTGGGGTCTATTTCAAGGAACACATGTTCCTGTCTAGTGGGTGGATGAAGGGGATGAGGATTGCACAGATAATTTCATGCAACTTGATGGATGGCCAAAAAAGAGAAACCAAAAAGATGGTAGTAGAATACATAACAGAGGGCTCTAAAAGGGGGGAGCAAGTGATTAGTGAAAACAAAACGTCTGCAGTTTGTAGATAAAGAAGGACGTACAATTTCCTGGTGTCACACAAGACCATTAATGAGAATAAAAGGGGCAGTGTGGTATGGTGGCCAATGGGAGGGGGGAATAATGCAATGTCATGCTGAAGGTTTTTGGGGATTTGAACAAAATATGGTATCCACAGTCAGCAATAGCTGTAAGGCAGTTTGGAGGAAATGTGTACATGCATGGATTTGGATAGGTGAAATTCATCAATCAGTTTACATATAGAGCTTTACATGATTCTCTCTGTGTTTCAGGTCCAGTGGGTCCATCCATTTGGAAACTAATACTGTCTGTGCTAAGGTGATGATGAGTGCGACACTGACGCAGGGGACTGCTGTCGTAATGGACCTCTGCTGGGCAGATGGATCGAAGGCCTACACCCAGCTGCCTCCTGATTGGAGTGCGGATTGTGCAATTGGTAAATGGCACAGCCCTGCCCTGCTGGTGCCCCTAAGAAACAACAACATGGGAAATTCATTAAAGGAGCAATCAATTGTGCTGAAGGAAAAAGTGGTGCAGCAAGACAAGGAGCAAACAATGCAATCAGTGCTAAACAGAAAAAGGAGAGGAAATAACTATTGGTCCAAGGAGAGTGCAGAAAATCTGGCAGCAATTCCTGCTGAGTTTTGAATATTTTCCAAGGCAACCACTTTTTTCATGTCTTTTTTGCTTCCCGGTGTGCAAACTGCAGCTAATGCCAAGTGATTGCAACTCACCAGTTACGAGTTACTGCGACTGGTCAATTCAACAACAAAGGGGCTAAACACAGTAAAGAAAGAGCTGAGGGCACACGTTTGTTAGTGTCCAGATTACATACATTTTGGACCTTCTCGCTGCCATAGAGGGAGGTGTTTGTGACACGATAGGGAGCAGGTGTTGTACTTTAATGCCCAATGGAGAAGCATCAAATGGAACACTGAGAGCAGCTATAAATGAAAAACTGACACTCCATGAGAACATGACAAATGAAGCGAATGGAGTGCAGTCGATAAAATTGGTTGCACACCCTCTTTGCCTAGATGCCTGTTTGGCTCTCAGGAGTATTTAAAGTGACTCTCATCACGTTGGTCCTCATGCTTGTCAGCTTCTGCATTGGCAAAACTATTTTGAGACTATATACTAACAAAGGGAGAGGAAAATGTATGTTGCCCCTGAATGTTGACTGGGTAAATGATAAAGATAAGCCCATTAACAAACTAAAGGTTAATAATGAAGTTGGCTGGGATACAATACCACCCGGAGATATAGAGAACTGTGATGCCTATTGGATTTCATGCAATACAGATAGCCAGGGCTGTGTGCTGATAGAGGGTTCATTGTAAGACTGGGAAGAAGATGGACCTAACATGATTAGACTAAAAAGCATATGGATCCCTAAGAAGAGAGCAGCAGAGTGGGAACAGGGGGAAGGGAAAGAGTTAGTTAATGATGGATCAATAAAAGGGGGGAATAATGCGGTGAAAATGCAAGTTCAGCACCACAAAAAGATGCAAACTTATCAGCTGCGGGATTAGGCCCCTAAAAGGGGATGGGGCTTTGTTGATAACCACACAGTTCTATGCACTATGTTGGAGAATGCCCTAAATAATTGTGTTTCAAGCAAATAACGTATAGGTGAACAAATGAGGGTTACAGGTAAGTTTAGGGTTCTTAACATTAGACCGAGGCACTGAAATGGGCCTCCGACCTTGTTTCATTGGAAAGAAACTCACATTTTAAGAATGTGGTTAGTACCTGCAAAGGCTGGCAACACATTGCAAGCTACACATTCCCAGGATCATACAGTACGAAATGAACAGCCTTTGATACTTTCGAGGTCAGGAAGCGAAGCTCATGGGTGCCAGGAAAAGGCAGTGGATGCACAATAAATTTATAATTCGGTGTATTAGTTTATGAAACTGGTCTACTGACCATTTCAAATTGTCCGAGGGCAGTTTGAAATTTCTCCTTTGCACAAGTGAACCCCTGGAAGAGTTCCTAAGATGCAACATTAAAACAGTAACTTGTCAATGGTTCAAGGCTCCTCCAGTATCATTATTGGTTGTATTCCCATGAGAGACAGATGGAGATGACTGACAGCAGATGAATAAAGATCCACTGGTCATCTCAAATGTCTCAATGTTTTGGCACTATGATGTAGGAATTGGGGGGTTGACTGTGATGTCACAGAGGTGGTTAAGGGCTGGTGTGGTAAGGTTTGCAGGACCGATACATGTCAGGATAATATATGTCCCACTATAGGGGATTGACAGAGCTTTGCCAATTAGCCTCACATGGAGGACTCACCTATTGTTGCAATGTGGTTTGATGCTAATTAGTTTGTATGATTATAAAAGCTCTTGTTTTAGGGGCGTATATTGGACAGCACCTTTCATGCACTTCTGTTTCTGCATTCTTTGTGAATTTTGCATTCCAAGCTGTCCCTGGGACCACAAGAAATAGCTTTACATCTTGCTTGGTGTACACTCCTTTTTGGATTACTTTTGTAATTTGTATTGGTGAGTTCTGAGGTAACCCGCTGTACATTACTATGGCATTTATTGTGAGTACCACAAGAGGAGGCCCTCGAAATCCTATTAAATGAATAGGGCTTGTACAGGATATGTACAGCCATGTTCTGAGTAACACTCAGTTCCAAGGATGGTTGCTGTGTTTTGAGATAAGTTCCTGCTCATACGGTACACAAATATTCATAGAGCTATGATACATCCAGTAGATATGCATTGTTTACAAGTTACAAGGAGGACTCAGTGAAGAACATTACAGATTAAAATATCTATAACCATTTGTGATGACCATAAATGTGAGCAAATGACAACATGACAATTCAAGTGGGGAACAATGATTGGAGTAGTCACTGTCAGCATGGGAATTGCAGTGCTAATTGGAAGAAGAGGATCCAGTGTCACATTGTGGAGATTCAATTGCAGGCACATTCTGTTTTGGGTTGAGTGCCTATAAAATAATTACTGCTGCTCTGCAGGAGCACAGGGATGAGTAGTGGCTATACCATCTACTCAGCTCCAAACTACAATTAAGCCAGCAGTGATCACAATCATAAAGGTAAAACAGGCCGATCCCAAGAGGTATACCTCCTTTGCCTTCTGTGGTAGAGCAGGCTAAGGGCAGGCTGTATCTTCAGGAGGGGTGTGAGATAAAGCAGAATGCAAACTATTGGGAGGAAATAAAACAGGCAAAACCGCACACCTGTAAAGAAACACTGAAAATTAAAGCTGTTTTAAGATTGCATTCTGGGTAGCCTGGCAAGGGTTTTAGGCTCTCAACTGGCACAATGTCAGTGTTCAAAATTAGTTTGTATATGACAAATGTAGAGAAGGACAGTTTAAAAGTCAGTGTGTTCCCCAAAGTGGATGAGGGGAACGGGGCCGCTTTGCAGGAGCATGGTTCTTTGTCATAGGTGCTTAACAGCATCAATTTAGGCTTCAAGTCGAGCCAATGTCCAGATGGGGCTTGTCATATTCATCCAGCTGTTAGTTTACACCAGTTCAGCATTGATACATAGTTGGTATGGATCTAGAAGGCACTAAAGATGATGCAATTTGATGATTACCAGCATGATTGAGACAGCTTCCAAGTTGCATCATACTGATGCTTCTGCTAGGTCGAGTCAGGGAGTGGTCAAATAGCTTTCAGAGGTTCGAGTCAGCAGTCATGTCAGGTTGAGAATAATAGTTCTTTGGCATGAATCCAATGCTCAAAATGTGGTGAGCCAGATTATTCCATAGTGGTGAGCCAGCACTCGAGTCGAGGTGGCAGTGATCTTCATTTGGGCAATATGGCGTCAAGATGACTCGAAGAAACATGTAAGCAGCTTGAAGTTTGTGAAGTCCCAAAAACAGCACTGCGGGTCCTGTGTCAGCTCAAAGAAAACAGTCTGAGTGTCTCAAAGAGGGATTGAGGCAGTGAAACAGAATTCCATATGCTCTTGAACTTCTAGATTGCTGTAAGTCACAATCCAGGGACTCCAGAACAATGTGAGTCTGTCTGATTTATTTTCACCCCACGGAGCTTGGGTAGCACTTATAGGGGTGGCTTTACCTCAAATGGATCTTTCAGTACGTCTATCATAGACATACATTACTGTACTTGTATATGATAATAACATAAATGAAATGATTCCTTCACACAATCTAGCACCATACCCCCTGTTACACTCTCTTTCTGCCGGAATATGTTCAATAATTACTGAAAAACACATCTGAAGTGTCTGTCTCACAGGTGTACCTATGTTGTTTCTGAAATGTAATAAGGCAGCTATGTTTTTTCCTTTTTCCTCCCCCCTCTCTTGTAGATGTATCATATTTTAAAGGTATCAGGAGCTGTGAAGGATTACCATCTGGCAAGGGTGTAGAAGCTCTGACTTTTTTTGTATTTATTCATAAATTGATGCTGGCAATTATCTCTCAGAGACGGTGGTCTGCTTACCAGACCCCCCCTTCTCCACAAACTCCAAAAGCATAGTACACACCTGTGCCTGGCTGAATCGGTTGCCTGATCTGCAACCCCTGCTCTCGCAGAGCAAGATCAGAACACAGTAGCCCTCTTGGCTGCCAAGTCACTGCAGCTAAGAGGCTGTATTAAACACATACACCTCTGTCGCAAACATTGTGAGTTTGCTGTCTTGGTGTTTTGCATATATACATAATGTCTGAGTTAGGGTAGGGCAGATGTTATTACTAATAATAATTACACCTACATCCAATTGAAATCACACATGTGCCTGCCCTGTGAGCCCAGTTCAGCTGTGGAAGGATTATCATCATCATCTTTAGATCATCTGAATAAAATAAACAATAAAACATTAAAACAAACACAATATATGTATACATATATATCATAGCATTACACAAGCAATATAAACAAGGAATTAAAAGAGGAAAATGAAACACACCTACCAATAAATAATACATCATTTAAAGCAAAACAAGATATCCAGGTTAATTAGCAATGGTCATATCAGCTTCACATCATCCCATGGCAAAATATCCATAAAAGCCTTCTAACTTTCATTGCTCTTCTAAGATAAGATAACAATGCCCAAGCCACATAGGGTGAGTCAACCATAATGAGATTATATAAAGATGGATGGCATTGCGTAATATTCTGCTACCTTTAAAGCAGGAAAAATAGTGTTGTGCTGCATGTTTTAATATACAGGGCAGAAGAGAATAAAATGCAAGAGATCCTACTCTGGAGCTTCTCACAGCGGGCAACTAGGATCATCAGGATAACCCTGCCGCATTTAGGTGTTAGAAGGATCCTGTATATTCCCCCCAGTCAGGCTGTCTTTGCTGCTGCCAGCAATTCTGTAGACTTGGTGGGTCCTGTCCTTGTTCCTTTGTGAGGGCAGAAAACACCCTCCATAGAGAGTCAGCCACTCCACAGGAAGTGGTCCTGCGAATAGGAATCAAAGAATACACCCAGTTAACCAAAGGACTATCCTCACACAAGGGTGCTGCATACCAAAGGGGCCTTTGATCCGCTACCAAAGGGGCCTTTGATCCGCTTGCAAAGGGAAGGGGTTGGGGTTATTGTAGACAGAGGAACTCTTTACAGCTGGATGAAGGTTCTGTCTCTATCTTTCCTTCCAGTCCCCTCCCCTCTTTGTAGCACACAGTACGTTTGGTGTGATGTTTTAAAGAAAGGTCACCTGTTCCAAGAACAGGGATTGGACCCCTAAAGCAGGATGGTGCTAGTCAAATCACCTGAGGGTTTTGCCTTTTAAAAGATGGGGTCTCCCACCACTTCTTTGAATCACCTTTAGATTTCAAACCTTCAAGAAGATTTTGTGGGACTCTGCTGGGGAACAGTCATTTCCAAATTCCTCCAATTGTGAGGTGAAGACAACTGTTCAAGGGCAGAGCGAGCTCTCTACCCTAACCATCCCCAGGGACCATTGGGGGTGAACTGCTGTGGGAACAAGACCTGCCTCTCTACCATCCATCTAACTGCTGCCCATGACCTCACTGTGCCTCTGCAGGGCCCCTGAAGGCATGTGCCAGTCTCCCCTATACTTGCTAACCCACAAAAAGTATTCTTCTTGTCCCAAAGACCCTGGAGTGGGACTTGCAGATTCTGTGGACCAAGAAATCCAGGATTCCTGCCACTGCACCATTAAACTGCTGCCATTATTTGAGTGTATTCAACCCAGATTGAACTACCAGGAACCCCCGCGGCTACTTTTGGCACACGAAGATCTCAACCCGCTGTCTCGTAGATGGGACCCATTCTGTTCCACCTAGTGCCATGTGTAGGTATGTTGTTACCTCAACTCGAACAAAGAACTACTGCTGCATATGCATGGCTTAAAACGCTGTATTAACTTCCAGCTTCTTCATCACCAAATAAGTTGGGGTTCTTTCTGAACTGTATCCATGAAGCCCTTGCATAGAACCAACTCAACTTTGCATCAGACCATCTGCAGTCGAACCTCGACTTCAGAAACAAAACTGATGACCTCCACAATCCACACTGCTTGAGTAACGTTCTGAACTGCAGCCTTCTTCAGTTCCTCTGCTTACCATTGTACGCCCGCTACAGCTGCATTTCGAACCGCATCGAGTCGCTGAAGAGTATAGAGAAGCCCAGTTTTCTTTTGTAGAACCTCCAAGATGCTGCAAATATTACTGATTGATATATGCCTCTCTGGTCCATTTTTGGCTCTAGTAACTAGCTATATCACCTCAATACCCTTTTGCAGCTCACAGATGCTTTTTATGATTGTAATTTGTATTGCCTTTTTCCCCATCCCATTACCCAGATGCAATTTGCTAGTATTGCATATCCAGTGTTCTTTGTCCAGGTGTGGGTTTTTGCAGTGTTTTCTATTTAGTTATTATTGCACATGGTGTTTTTAATAGAAGTATTGTAGAGAAAGAGCCAAAAGCCCCTACAAAAAGCTCTGGCCTCTGTGTTGCCTATAAGTTGGGAACCTGAAATTGTGACATGTGCAGTACCAGTGAGGATGCCTGTACCACAAATAATTCTTGATACAAAGTATCCACTAAGAAAACCCTATATGCATTCACGAATATATATGATGGCCTTTTGAATAAAGTCCTGGAAGAAGTGTGAAATTGAGTGAGAAAGAAGAATGGTGACGTCATGCAGAGCAGAACTGATGCACCTTGAAAAGATATGAAATACAAAAGAACATATATACTCTATAGGATCTGAAGAGGAGGTGTCGAAGATGAGCAACATTTCAGGTTTGAAATAAAGATGCGCATGCAAAGAAATGCTGAAGAAAATGCAAAATCCTTTTATAATTCTACACATGCAGTAAGTAGACAAAGTGATCTTAAGACTTACTACATAATGACTAGTTTGTGGCGATGCGCCAATGTATATAAATAGCAATTTACAGAACCTGAATGATTCACGATGGACTTTAGCAAGGCTTGAACTCTGCGATTAGAAAGGGGGTTTTAAGTGTGGTGCAGTTGGAAAACAGCTAATGGCAAAGGAGAAATTCAAGAAAGGCTTGGCTGGCCCAGCACCAAGTGCCGAAGCCACCGTGAGCCTGGTTGTCCATCCAGTAGTTACATGAATGTGAGAAAGAAACACACTTCTGTTTGAAGCGGAATGAAAAAACACTGAAGGCGTCAAGAGTTCAACATTTAATAATATTAAATGCAGCAAAGAGCTTGGCTACCTGGTCTCCAGTCACATGGCCTGATGAAAATAAACATTGGTTCGAGCTACACCCAAACTGGAAGATAAGCCATACCACACTCCCTTTTATTCTCTAGCACAGAGAGCTTCTACAAGACCAAGTTCAAAGCCTTAGTTGAATGGCAGACCACAAGTGTGATGATGGTTATCATGCGCTTCTCGAGAACCCCATCTTAGAAGCACAGGCCGAACACAGCACCATCTGGCTATCCAGCCACCCTGACGCCCTTACCTGGGAGGATCAGCCTCAACTTTTGTGAATTCACCTTCAAACTTAATTGGCCTTGAAAAAGACTAGGGTTTAAACGCGCGTCGGCTGTGTTGTTGTTTTTTCACCATGTCAAAAAAGTGTCATTCATTAATACAATGTTGTTCTTTTTGGTGCCAACCAACCAAGAAATAAATAACACTTGTAATGACAAAACAATAAGACGTGATCATTGATTTTAGCAACTCGCACAAACTGTGACACTATGGACTAACATATCCAACCAGCACCAAAACGATCCATGGATTTGTCATCCCGACAACGCATCTAACCAAACAGGAACCTTGGAGTTGGTCCCTAGACAAACCAGGATTAAGGCTGCAGGTAGATCTAGTAAAAAGCAACAAGCAGGTGCGCAGGAGAGAGGGAGTCCCGACACCTTAACTCCAACCATTGTTAAAATGGTTATCAGACTAATTGGGTGGGAAGCTATTTTCAAGACCAGCCCACAGGCACCTGGGGTGCCAGCCTGTGGTCTGCTAGCATGTGGAATATTCCAGAAGGGTACAAGGGTGCAAAACAATTGTAGAGGGCTACGTACCAAAGAGCCCTATAGTTTGTCTAACCAATGGATCATTGCGTATTTTATGACGATGAAGATGACTTGCACTAGAGGAGGGCTTAGTCCACCTGATGTTAGAGACCCAATTAGGTAGGTTTTTGTATTTTTCCACATAGTGTGACGTCACTGATGATGAGTTTTTACCATAAAAGTTGTGTTTTTTCTGAAATATGTTGAGAGAAATCGAGCAAATGTCCATTGATGTCCGTTGTTACTCCTGTTTTAGATAATTGCAAATAAAAGAGCACCTTGTTTTGCCAACTTCTTGAGTCAGTTTGATTATTGATGTATGAGTAAAATCTGCATCCACGTCCATCTCTAAGTATTGCTACCTCGCCCTAAAGGGTCCTAAGTCTATGGGTTCAGTATATATATTTTAAAGAATCCTGATTGGACATTTCTTTAGTTTGAAAAATTAAACATTGCTGTTTGGGTTACTATTGAACTACATTCACACCTTCCTAAACATATAAAATTCCTTTTGCCCAAATTACCACAGAAGGCGAAGGAATGATATCTATTAACTCTACATGTTTTACCTTTAGGATTGTGCTGGCTCTTGCTTTGAAAATGTTGAGTGTCAAACTGGGTTTGTTGCATCTCTAACCTCAGGACCAGCCCAAACTGCTTTTGGAACTCGATCAAACCATAAAAACACCATGCTCGATGCCTTATTGTGTCCTCGCAGAGACTATCACATGCTTGGCTTGAATCGACTGCTCATTTCCAGAACTACCTTAAACCACTGAAGTGTCACTCATTGCCTTAATCATCTTTACGTGATGGTGTGTATCCCCTACTCAACCTGGAACAGGATAAAATATCAAGAAATACAAAAGAATGTTCCAGTTGGTATCCTAATGTGGAAAAGTTTATCACAGTCTAAATTGTATCACTCTAATGAAGAAATGTCTGGGTGACCCAAAGAATCACTCTAACTATCATTTCAATGATATTCATTTACCTAATCAAAAAAACTATTTCAATATTAGTCAAACAATAATTTCAGTGATATCATTTACTTAGTAAAAAGCACAATTCCATAATATAGGAAATGACCATGTCAAAACATGACAATGTATACGTTAAACTAAACACATTTTTACATATTGAAGGCCGTCATTCAGCAACAAATGATTAAAATAGTGCCACAGATATCATGTGTTTTTTTTAAAGAAAAAATAATTGTTGTAGTTCATGTAAGCATTGTGGATATATGGCATCTCTTGGGGGCAACCTTTACAAAGAACAGTGCATCTAAGGTACAGGGTTGACATCATAGATTTTTCACCATCCATTAACACCTTCCTCGGGAACATCTAAAAGAAATGGAGACCCTGTATACAAAAGAAGTGGAAAATATGGGATCAATAAATGTCAATTATTCTAATGAGAGATCACTAAAGATATCACACTCGAATTGAAATGGATAGCTCACCAGTCGAGGAATTATTGCTGATGAATTTATCAAAGCAGGTCTTCTCATAACATTGTCTGAGAGTGACATTGTGGATCATCTTTAAAAAATCACATATAAATGAATGTCATATTACCAATTGGGAAGAAGGACCGTTATGAGTATGTCAGGGAATTGCACAAGTTTATTTTGGTACATAACTCTGCTTAAATCAGTGCAGTATACCTCTGCATGTGTCAGAGTATAATTCCCGGGATCTGAGATTTGAAGGACTGTATTCATGCAGATTCTTTGGGAGGTATAGTAAATGTCAAAGAATAATCTTGAGCAAACTAAAGAAAGTGGAAAGCTAAATGATGAAAATAGTTTCTTGTGTATTTGCAAGAACTTGGAGACCACACTTACCTTTCGAACAAATCCAGTGCAGTCAGTGATTGATACAGGGTCAGATCAACTAGCCGACCCGTTTTCTGAGTGAATTTGTTTTTTATCCTGCGATCATAGCCCAGCGCAATATACAAAAAATCATATTTTTTACCAATAGCCTGGATCATGGCTAATTAAAACCAATAAAGGTAAGTGGTGTGAAATGATGCACACTAAAGTTGGGGAATCTTAAAAAATCAATGAATGTGTCCAGAGCAGGTTAGCTCAAAATGCTAGGAATGGAGACGTATTACAAATCATTTACTCGTGGTATCATTACATAGATTACATAAGATGTTTTAGACATAGCATTAGTTACATAGGAGGTGTAACATTCTCATTTAGGCCAGATGCATGAGTTTGCATTCAATGGATCCATTCTTCCTCTTTATACAGAAACTGTTATTGGGAGTTATAGTTGGTAGTTACTGTGTCTACTATCCCCAAAGAATGTCATCAGATGAAGGACTTATGTTATTTTATTTGTGCATTTATTTCAGCATACAAAATCCAGAGGCTGTGATATTTGTATGTCGGGATGGCACAATCTCAGATAAATAACTATACAAAGCATACTAACATGTACCAGAGGCAGCAGTCTGGAAGAGATGATATTCCACCTGGTTACCCTATTCCTGCCTGAGGCACTGTTGGCCAGGATGGAATTGGATTTCCAGGGAAAACTTCTGGGGAAGAAAACCCTGATTCTGTTGTTGCTGCAGCAGCCCTCTTTCTTTGTTGTAGGTTCTGTGGGACGTCTTGTAGTGTACAGATGGGCAATCTTGTTTCAATGCAACTGTGAAAGTAAAGAGAAAAGCATTAAATCTGGAATGTGAGATGGCCTTTGTGGTTCGAGAGGCTTAGAAGATCGATTACCCTTAAAGCAAGGAACATGAGAGGCAACGCTGCGTGTGAATGGAGAATGGCATCTGGATGGCCGTCTGGATTTTGATGAGACGAGGTGGAGAAGTCTGTAAGGACCATACTATTAGATGCATTGTATCTGTGAAACGGAAGGTGGAAGGCAAGTACATGAGAGAAAAGAAATCTACCAGTGTATTTTTTCATATGTCGTACAAGTGGTGCTGTGGCTGTGGCTGCGTTGAAAGGGACGTGAGCTTCTGGGTTCGGAGAACGCAAAACTCATTGACATGGGAATGATGGTAAGCGAGTAGGCTTCTGTGAAAGGACAAAACTGTTAGATCGGGCGATCTGAAAGTAGAGTTGTATATATGAGAGAAGGGCAACGTACTGATGAGGAAGCGTTCTGCGTAAATGCACAGATATAGTTGGGACGGGATCAGGAAGCAGGGGAATCTTAAACGTAATTCGAGAGTACTGATAATAGAAGGATAGTGGAAAGTTAGAACAGGAATTCGCCAAGAGAAAACTTAGAATGATGAGGACTTAACGAAATCGTGTGGCGTAGCTGAGAGCAAAGAGGCGAAGAATTGAGGATCTGGTCGGGATGCCAGATAATCCTTACTTGGCAATGGGGGCGGAGCCAGCCTCTGTGTAGAGTGAAGAAAGGCTGGAGCGATCCCCTGTATCTGGGCCTCCATTGTGGGGGAACAATAAGAGATATACCCGATCTGTTTCCAGCGGCACCCGTAGGACATAATAGTATGCCCCGTCTGAAGGGAAGAAGTGCCTGATTTCCCAGGATGAAGAATGTGAAATTGCTGCACCAGCTGAGGGGCATGGACCACAGTGGAAGACTCCCAAGTTCACTCAGCAGGGGAATAACCCTTCCAATCCACAAGATACTGAAAAGTGCCCCAATGATAGTGAGGATCGCAAATCCCAGACACCTAAAATTCAGGATCTGAAGAAGTAGACACAGGGGGAGGCCAGGCATGTGCACCCCTGTGGAAATGGTCCAATACATCACGTTTGGGCTGGGAGACGTGTAAAACAGAGTGAATACGAGCCCACAAGACAGGGAGCTGCAGGTGAAAGGCTGCCACACCACTGCTTATGCAATACCTCGAAGAGACCAAAGTAGAGAGGAGACAGTTTTGAAGGAACCAGATATCTAGGCAGAAAACGGGAGGCCAAACACACCCTGCGCCCAACTGAGATATCCAGAGCCGGGGTCCAGTTACAGTTGGCAAAGCACTTGATCCATTCTTGTGCCTCCATAAGTGCTGTTCGGGCTGTCCTATGGCCTCGTTGGACATCCTGGACCAACCCATCAATGTCCGGGAACAAAGTGGCTGATGGAGTAACTGTAGGGAAAGAAATAGGATGTGTAAGTGATTTCAGCACGGCACTCCACCTAAGTCAATGCCTAGCGTGTGATGTACAGCTGAACCCTTAATTATTTATTTATGTCTGTAAGTTGTTTTATTTCTGAATGATGTACCACTTATATCACGCCTCTCTCTTTGAATCGCCCCGGTCACACTGAACCAGGAAGCAGGCTGGTTTGCAAAGTTAAAAATATTTATTTTATGTATTTCACAATATATATATATATAATATATATATATATATATATATATATATATATATATATATATATATATATATATATATATATATCACTATTTTAATGGTTATACAATGATCACCAATGGGGTGATGTCGCACTAACAATCTCTTTAATCTCAAGGAGTAATGATAGAAAAAATAAGGCAGAACAGAGATAATACTTTTGTGTGGGTTCCATCAAAATGCAATGTGATTACTGTTTCCACCCGGGCACACTACTCAATCCCCCCAATATGCAATATAAAGAGATGGAAGGAGAGAAAACAGGTTTCAGGAAAACAGAATTCAACAAAATAGTATCAATCCCAATTTCCTCCCAGCAAACACCAGAGAAAGAAACAGAATTGATTGGCAAACTTGTCAAAAATGGTTTCAAGTTGTCTTTGCATGAACGGTAAAAACACTGAACATTTATTTAATTCACTGAAATTGTTTCAATACTAATGGGAGCCGCTTTGTATGGTTTAAGACAAACACTAGCAATGATTATTGAGTAACTAGCAAGTTGAAAAGTTAATTTTGAGGTACGGTGCAACGGACAGCTATTTCACATGTTATAGATTTGAGCCAAATGAAAAATTTGCGGCAAACTTTTCTGCATGCAGTAAGCGCGATATCAGAATAACTATAAGGGTTCATTGGAAATCTTAGGATGTTACCTTTAAGTAGACACTTAAATTTTGTTTCTAGCATAAACGGTGAAGAAGTTATGGAGATTTTCGTGGAGGTTGTTTTTTTCAGAAAGAGGCAAAATGCAAACAAGAATGCGCTTTTAAATTACAAACAAGGTTTCCTTACTCTAGGGGTACACTATGAAGATGCAAACTACATGACAGCACGGCCACCAGCCCAGGATATCTCTGGTTGGTTTTTCCTGCCGAGACGCTCGCCTTTCATTAGAAAATATATACCAGCGCAAAGATGATTTTAACACTACTATTACAAAAGGACTATAGGATAAGAGAAAGAGTTCAGGCAAGACAAAAATAATTTCTAACAATGCAGTCTGGATTTAAGAGAGGATGGGTTTGGATAGGGATGACTTATGGTCAATACATATGCTAGTGACAGTCCTATACTAAGGATACTCACTACCAATGTTTTGAATGGACCCATCAGGGATCTGGTCAGGGATACTTTCTGGGACAGAGTGCTGGGCACCGGACTGGTCTGGTCAGCGATCAGCAAAGCGCTCTGGACACCGCACAGTGGGACTGGACTGGATCTCACGGGCTCTGGTTCTGGTTCACAGCCATCTGGTCACAGCACAGCTCTACTGTGTTGGATCTTTGGATTCTGGCAATAATTCTTAGCAGGAAAGCAGCTACAGAACAGCCAGGCTGTTCTTTGGTTCCCTTTCGAGGTCTGTGGTAAAATCTGGTTTCTGGATTTTTAAATGCCAAGCTGAGAATGGTTCAGCTTTGGAAATGGGCCTTTCTGCTTTCAAAGTTTCTGGCATCTGGAATATGGATTTCTCTTGCAAAGTACTCCACCAGCAATCGGTTGGTGGGTGAATGTGTGTTTGTCCTTGGAAGCCCTCTCTATTTATGGGTTTACTAAAGGGGTAGGTATGCTGAATTATCCAAGGCACACCCCCTAGGTAGTCCATTGGTTAGTGACTTTCCTCTCCCTTGATTGGAGAAGAAACCAGAGTGTCATCATGACGATGTGTGTTATGATCCAGGGAAAAACCTCCCCTTTGTTTTTGCACATGAAATCTACTTTTCATATAATACATATTTACAATTCTACAAACTTGATAGCAATAGCATATCTATATCACATATTTTGTGGAGCAAGTATTCATCGAGGCCCTGTCGCTGTGAGAGCTTGGGTCTGGATTTGGCAACTTGCACACTTTTGTCCGGGACCCAATTGACTGATTTGTCCACAATTTCATACATATGTGCACACTATATTTGGGTATAATCATATGAAGTTTCATGCTTCTGACATCAATACAATTGCTAAAAAAAATGATTTTTCACTATGCCTTCTCAGTACATCGCAGAGTTCTGAGTCCTTTTAATTTGTACACCAAGAATTCACATTAGCAATACTGTAATTTTAAATTTTTTACAAATACGCACAGTCCTTTGTCAGTCCTTTTTCAAAAATATGCTTTTCTGTGCTTAAAGAATCAAGAAAACTGTATCTTCTGCCCCCAAAGTTTCTGGTGGCTCAAGAGCAATCCCCGCCTTCTTCCTCTGGCAGGAGCTACTGTTGACACCTTAATCTTCATACCCTTTAAGCCCAGGAAGGCCTTTGTCTCTCCCAGGAGCAGCAGTCCAAATTTCCTCCCCTATTCATCAGCACCTGAATGTTATTTCCTGGCCTTTTGGTGGGAAGCAGAAGGGAGGTGTCTTTCCCAGTGGGGGACGCTTGTTTGTAGTTTTGCTGAATCTGGCTTTCTTTAAAATCAATTGTTACATTTTTCTTTGTTGAAATTAAACCTACAATTTTAAAACTGGCTAACAGAACTCTAATTCCAGTCTTTAAAACAGACAGATTAAGGGGCCGATTCATGGAACAAACGTGCGCCGAAAATCTATGCGCAAGCAGGCGCAAGCAGGCGCAAGCGCGAAAAAACAGGCGCACGCTCACACGTGCGATTCATGGAAGTCCCTGCGCGTGTTTTCCTCGGGATGTGCACCAAACCCGTGCATGGCGCACACGTCACTGAAACATCCCAAACGGCATGCGCGACGTGCACAGTGAAAGCGCACAACCTCGGCGCACACACCAAAAAGGGGGCGGAACACAGGGCGGAATGGGGAACAACGTGCGAAAATAAGGGTGTAACTGGGATGTACTGCTGGGAAGCAGACGGAACGCCCACACGCACGCGAACCACACGTATTCATGGAATCGAATAGGGCAAAGCCGCGCACGGCCAAAGACACGCACAGGCCTAAACACGTCCGCCACACGAAGGCAGGCGGTAGCGTCCCTGCGCATCACAAAAGCGCCAATATGCAGCAATGATGAATGTCCCATACTGCTATTGTGCCTGGGGTTCGCGTGAAGTTTTTCACGCGATCGGGCCTGGGGGAGCGGGCTAACGGGGGTTCGCTCACCATCTGCCTTGCGTGTAGAAGAACGCGTAGCCAACACCCGCTGTGAAGTAATAGCGTGTGAACCCCAACGGCTGGAAAACAGACGCACCATACCCCACGAAAAGCACGTACAGAGCAATGTAAAGGCACGTGGGATCTACAAGCCCTGCCAGGGAAATGCCCGTGCGCGAAACGTCACAGACGCGCTTACGCACTAAGGGCCTTTGGTCCAATGAAATCGCGTATGCGTGCTGACGCGCTTATGCGCTAAGGGCCTTTGGTCCAATGAAATCGCGTATGCGTGCTGACGCGCTTACGCACTAAGGGCCTTTCCTTGATTTACACGCAGACGTGCAAGATTTTCACGTGCCAAATCACTCCGTATCAAGCTGGCCACGCGTAAGCACACGGAAGACCACGCTCCTGCTCAAAAGGCCGAATTACTGCCCCCCAGACCCCCGAGCAGCCTCCCACGAGCCATCTTCTGCTGCCTGCCTGCCTGCCTGCCTGCCTGCTGCCACAGTGCCCTGCCATTTGGTGCCTGCACATCAGCCATCTGCAGGGCTCCATTTGCTGTATCCACCCCTGCTGGAACAGAAGACTCCCGACTGGGATACCATCGCTCCACAGCCCAGCCCCAGGACCCAGTTGCCCACCCACTCCTGCCTCCGGGGTTGCCATGTCGGGCACTGAAACATCTGGCACCACTGGCAACCCCCGGCCAGAGAGGCAGAGGGGCACCAGCTTCACTGCCACCGAAGTTGGTGTCCTGGTGGAGCAAGTCCTGGGGCAGTATGATGCCCTCTTCGGAAGTAAGCGCGCCAACAAGGAAGGACGGACTCGGATCTGGACGGACATCGTGACTGCCATCAACACGGAGGGGGTGGCAGTCCGCGACTACCAACATGTCAAGAAGCACTGGGATGACTGCAGGTCCAGGACCCTCTTGAAGGCCCGGCGCCTCGTGGAGGGGGGTCGGGGAACCATGAGTACCATCCAGATGAGGGTCCTAGAACACGTAGGCCCAGCGCTCCACGCCCAGATCCTTGAGAGGCAGACCCGTCTGGAGTTGAGCGGTAAGTGGCCAAGCATTGCTGTGTGAGACAGGGCATGTCGCAGTGTGCTGGTTGTCTGATACTTGCCTGTATGTGTGACATAGGCCATGTATGCATGTGTGTGTGCAGGGACGTCATGCATGTGAGACCAGTAATGTGTGAACCACACGGTTGGTGCATGTGTTCAAATGCAACATGGGTTGCCCTATGCGGAATGGCCACATGAAAGCATGCCAGTCTCTGTTCCTGGACATGGGTGGGGGTGAGGGATGGGTGCTGATGCCATGTACATGTATGCTGTCCATGTCTGTGTGTCTGACCTGTGTGTCTGTGACTTGTGAATGCCAGGGATGCATGACACATGTCTGTCGCAATGTTCAGGTTCACTGATGCAGCCTAGTCATCCTTGTATCCACTGCGTCTGTGGTGTACGAGGCCAGATGGATGAAACTAGGGTGAAGTGTGTGCATGTGATAGGCATGGCCCATGATGCATGTGAGTTCCAAAACAACATTGTATGTTTCAAGAATCCCTTGGACATGTATGCTAATGTCCATAGCATGCGCCATGCCTGTTACCGCATGTGTTTTACCTGCACTGAGCCATGTGTTGTAGAGGGACATGATGGAAGTGATCTTTGACAGTGCCACTCATCTGCTATTGCTTCCTGTCTAGGGGACCATAGTACAGTACCCTGATGCTTGTATTCTATGTCTCCCTCTACACAGCGCCACGTGAATAAGAGGGCAGAGACGGCTCTGTGGAGCAAAGCGGCGGGGATGCCCCCACGGCTGCCGCGGAAGGGGTGGGTGAGCCCCCACAGGGGCTTGCAGTGGCGGAAGACGGGGTGGAGCCATACAGGTTGGTGGTTTCCACAGAGGAGGAGGAGGCCGCTACTGAGGCGCACATGGGGCCTGGTGGGGGCATCCCTCCTGGTGCACGTGTTGCAGTCCAGGGGCAGGGGCATGAGGCAGCACAGGTCGCCATGGAGGGGCCTGTGCATGTCACTGTCCCTGACACTGTGACTGCACCACCATTCACCAGCAGGGATGCCCCATCCCAGGCCCGTCCGCAGGTAGGGGGGATGTCCATGTCATCTGACTCCCCTCCACCTGCGGACGAGGGGACCCCTGGCCGTATGGAGAAGGTCCTGATTGGTGTCGCGTTGCGCACAGGTGCAATTCGTGATGAGGTGCGCGCTTCCCGGGAGGAGCATGCACGTCATCACGGAGAGCACCATGCCGACGTGGCCCAGTTGGGATTTGCCATGGTCGGGGGTTTCCTACATGTGTCGGCCAATCTGGCGACCCTCTCCCTCTGTGGAGACTATGCACCAGTCGTTCTCCGTGCCGTCTTCCGGCCCAGATGCCAACAGGGCCCCCTGTGGACCTGCCCCGACCAATGCAGCCGGCTCGGTGGGGATCCCATCCCTGCCACAGTCGGGAGTCGGAGGTCCAGCAGGGGTGGACAGACCAGCAACTGGATCCCAGCAGATGGAGGATGTGACGGCATCATCGGGCAGGGCACATGCACGACGGCGTCGGTGGATTCCATCAGCCTGGATGCCATCGTGCTGGCACAGGCCGTTGCGTCGGAGGCAGCGGCAGGCTCGACGTGGGAGGCATCATGGCTCGGGGCCATCATCATCAGGGGTGCAGGCATCGGCCGGAGGGCAGGAGAACCCTGGAATGGGAGTGGCTTCCGTGTGGTAGCGGTTGGGCCAGCAGATAGGTGCGGAGCGGCAGCGGGCAGAGGAGGAACGGCTCACAATGGTCAGGGCGGAGAACTCCATGCGGAGGGCGCTGAGGCGGGCTGAGTGCCTCGAGGGTCTTTGCAGGGAGTTGGAGCTGGACACTGCTTTATCCCTGCGAGACCTCAGGGCCAGGGAACATGCCCACCTCCAAGCCATTGAACAGGAATTCGATGATGCCCTGGCCCATGACAACATCCAGTGAGCCGTTGGACTAGCCCGCTGCCCATGTAAATAGTTATGTAGTTAGTGTTAGGTTTCCTTTGTTTTTGCATTTTCTTTGGACCTTTTGGACAATGGGCCACATTTTTGTATATAGTTATTTTTTATTAGGTAGTGTTGTTCATTTCTTTTGTTGGGATCATGGACCCTGGCTTGTTCACCTGTACATAGTTCAGTGTTGGATTTTCTTTTCTTTTTACAATTTACCCATGGAGCAATGGCTTTCAATTATAATTTCCCATTGGATTTTCTTTTGTGGACTGTGACTTTGGACAGCATTCCTTTGGATTCTGATTTTTGGTTTTGCATTTTTTCATGGACATGCTTCTTTTTACTTTTTTTACATTCCCATTTCTGTTAGTTTATTTTTGATTCAATTCATGTTTCCTTTAATACATATTTTTTGATCAAACTTCAATGTTTAGTATCATCTCATTGGTTTCATGCATATCATGATATGGGTTTTGAGATTCACTGACACCCATTGGGTGTATGTGAGGGACATGTGTTCGTTTCCAAACTTGCAATTGGTGTTCTATCATGTTATTGCCATATCTAAGTGGGTGGATGCAATACTCGGGTGGGTGTTTTGCATTTGGAAGCTGACCATAGGGACAGGGATCTAGATTGTGATGACATGTTGGCTGGGGAACATGAGTTGGACATGAGTGGGGGCCTGCTGGCAGGTGCCCCACAGTGCTGGGGGGTGGGGGTGCAGGGGAACATGAGTTGGACATGAGTGGGGGCCTGCTGGCAGGTGCCCCACAGTGCGGGGGGGTGGGGGTGCAGGGAGACAGGAGTGGGGGCCTGGTGGAGGGTGCCCCTGACTGCTGGGTGGTGGGGGTGCTGGGAGACATGCATTGTTGATCAGTAGTGCAAGGTGACATGTGGCTTGGCTGGGGGGCATGCCCATGGTGGATGGGCTGCCTGCGGGACATGAGCAGAGGTGCAGGGTAGTCCCCCGTGGTGTGGGCTGCCTGCAGGGGCCGTTGAGGTTGTAGAGCGAACACCTGGGAGGACCCACATGGCCAATTCACGTGTAGTACTCCCCAGAACCCCTGAAATATACGTACCTGAAGAAAGCCCATATCTCAGATTCCAGAAGATCTGTCAACTGGCTATCCACCAAGGACAAGATATTCCTTAAATCGGTATCTCTGATTCATAAATGCCTCCACCAAGCAGCCCCTCAATACCTCATCGCCAGATTTACTAGACCCACCCTCTCTCGCCCCTCGAGAACGGCCAATTCCAACCTTCTTCTGGTGCCCAGGTTCAAACGTACAATGTCTGGAGGTAATAGCTTCCCAGTAAAAGCAGCGCAATTCTGGAACTCCCTTCCTCCTACCTGCTGGGAGGACCTACCCTACCACCAGTTCAGAGCCAGGACTATCCACTGGCTCAAATCTCGACTCATAATGACCTTCCGATGCCCAGATGCGCCACTACCATGTGGCCCCTTACCTCATTGAATGTAAATATGTATATAGTACAGCCTACAGTGTTTATGTCTTACCCTTCCTATCTGATGTGATACGTCCGGCACTGTAACCGCAGCTGGACCTCACCCTACTGTATGTAACTAAGTTTTGCAACCCTCTTGCTGCCTTTGCGCCTGGCTACCCCTGGGTTTGGTGCGCATTATAAATAAATAAATACAAATACCCTGCTGAAATCGCGTGTGGAACTTCCCGCGCACACCTGAAATACACATACCCTGCTGAAATCGCTTGTGGAACTTCCCGCGCACCCCTGAAATACACGTACCCTGCTCGCACGGGGCCAATCGCATGTGGAACTTCCCGCGCACCCCTGAAATACACGTACCCTGCTCGCACGGGGCCAATCGTGTGTGGAACTTCCCGCGCACCCCTGAAATACACGTACCCTGCTGAAATCGCGTGTGGAACTTCCCGCGCACCCCAGTAATACACGTACCCTGCTCGCACGGGGCCAATCATGTGTGGAACTTCCCGCGCACCCCTGAAATACACGTACCCTGATGGAATCGCGTGTGGAACTTCCCGCGCACCCCAGTAATACATGTACCCTGCTCGCACGGGGCCAATCGCGTGTGGAACTTCCCGCACACCCCTGAAATACACGTACCCTGATGGAATCGCGTGTGGAACTTCCGGCGCACCCCTGAAATGCACGTACCCATCTGAAATGACGTGAGGTACTTCCCGCGCACCCCAGTGATACACGTAGCCCGCTTGCCATGCTGGTACAGGGTTAGCGCAGCCCTTTGCGCTGGATTGGGGATTTTGATGGCTTTTCCCTGCGCGAGAGGCGTTCTTGGGGGCGTAACTGACGCTGCTGCAGGGTCGATGCGCCACTGTGCGCCACGGCTGGTTTTGGTAGCTGGAATCCATGAATACGCTGTGCGCGGAAATGGATTTTAGTGCACGCGGCTGGCACAGGGATTCGCACGTGCACACTGTGCGCCAGCCGCGTGCGCCACTTGTGCGCTGAATTCTATGAATTACCCCTAAATACTTGCAACCTATATTACTTTTGATAGCAAGTAACTTAATTCCAACCATTTGATTTTAACTGCACAAGTTTAAGCTTCTAATGCAATTAAATGACAGCTGTCATACAGCTGGTGGTACTGCGCCCATATTTTGACAGATTTTCCAGGCAAGCACACTTTTTAATGCGGATATTCTGATGATAGATTCAGCTTTTCCTGGCATTGTGTTCTCCTGTTGATTCCTTAAATAAAGTGACGGGTAACACCCAGCAAGGCTGTTGGATGTTTACTGATGTTTTGAACCATTATTTTGTAGTTTCAGCAGCCAAGGAAAAAAGGATTTCAGAGCAATGTCTGGGTTTCCTTGCAATAAAGCACTGCCTTCCATGCAGTTTCCATGTTCACTCGGTGGGCAGCCCAGTGACAGGTTTCAGCAATGTGGTCTCCTTCCTCTACTGACACAGGCAAAGTAGATTGACAGCCATCTTTTCCGGTTTCACAGCGCAATTTTCATAGGTTTAGCGCGCATAGGGCTTTTGCGGCCATTCTGCTGATTCTGGTGCCACCAGCACACAGGGTTGTCGCAGGGCAGAGCCTAGTGGTTTAAAACATCCCACAGATGAAATCCATAAGTGCAATGAAAAGGACTAGTACCAAGAGAAGTATGCAGGGCGTTATTGTATGCAAACTCCACCAAGGGAAGGAGTTCTGTCCAATTGTCCTGTGCAGCCGAGATATAACAACAGAGGTATCCCTCCAAAGACTGGTTTAGCCTCTCGGTCTGCCCATTGGTTTGTGGGTGAAACCCGGAGCTTAATGCGGGTTTAATGCATCGAATGTAGCATATCTGTTGCCAATATCTGCAGGTATACTGAGAACCCCGGTCCGAGATGATAGTCTCCGATAGTACGTGTAGAGAGAAGATGCACTCGATAAACACCTGCGCCATGTGTGAAGCAGAGTTAACTCCCGGCAGTGGAACTAAGTGTGCCATCCTGGTGAATGAATCAATAGTCACCATCACAGTGGTGAAAGCCTGAGATGGAGGTAGTTCCACAATAAAATCAGTCAAAATTATCTGCCAAGGTTGGTCTGGTATGGGAATTTTGGTAAGACTGCCTACCTGAGGACTACAAGGGCATTTGGTTTGGAGACAAACTGTGCATGAAGCAACATAATCCTGTACATCCGTCAAGAGACTGGGCCACCAAAAATGTCTTTGGATGAGTTCAGCAGTGTTATGGATGCCCCTGTGCCCAGCTGCTAGGGTGTCGTGTTACATTCTGAGTACTTCCTTCTGTAGGGAGGTTGTGAGAAGGAATACCTTTTTACCCCAAAAATAACACCATCTCTCCCTGGTGAGATCAAAGCGGATTAGGAGTTGAGGACATTCTGTTTCTAGGTTCTGACACTCCTTCGCAATGGTCTGCAGAAAATCGGAGATTACATGAATGAATAAAGCCTTAGGAAATAGGGGTTCAGAGCAGAATTGAGAGAACCGAGTAGGTTCTTTTAGGGACAAAGCATCTGCTCGGAGGTTGACTCTCCCTGGAATTAAGGTGAAAATGATATTAAAGGGTGAAAGGAAATGGGCCCAGCAGGCTTGTCTGCTATTTCTTGTCTGGGTAAACTGTAGGGGTCGCAGATTGTAGCGATCTGTCCTTACTTCCACTGGGTGTTGAGCTCCCAGTCCTAGGTGTCTCCATTCTTCAAAGCAGCGTTTTATAGCAAGCAGTTCCCTTTTGAGAACCGTGTAGTTCCGTTCTGAGGGGCAGAGCATTTACAAAAGGTCGGCAACTGGACATTCCTCTCCTTGACTGTTTTCTTGTGGAAGAACAGCTCCTAAAGTGTAGTGTGAGGTGTCAGATTCAAGAATAAACATCTTGTTGTTATCGGAAGAGATCAAAACTGGTGCTGTTGTAAAACAGATCTTCAATTTTCCAAAAGCCTGTTGAACTAATGGGATTCCCTTCTTGAGAAGTGCAATCATTGGGAGGATGATGGCTGAAAACCCTGGGATGAAGCACCAATAAAAATTGGAAAAACCTAAAAACCTCTGTATGTCCTTGACAGAGGTTGGAGATGGCCAGTCCAAAACTGCAGTACTCTTCCCAGGATCCATTGACACACCCTTTGCCAACAGGATATAACCTAGATAGGCGGCACTGTGCTGATCGAATTCACAATTTTCCAGCTTACAGAATAGGTGGTTCTGTTGGAGGTGACTTAAAACCTCTCGCACATGTCTCACGTGTTCTGTTTTGGATGATAAAAACACCAATATGTCATCGACATAGACGATTGCAAAGTGCAAAAGAATGACGGCAAAGAGGTGGTCCATGAACTGTTGGAAGACGGCAGTGGCATTGGAGAATACGAAGGGCGTTACTCATTATTCGTAGTGCCCAAATGGTGTACCAAAGGCTGTCTTCTATTCATCATCTGTTTTAATCCTGTTGAGGTGGTAAACTCAGCGCAAATCCAGTTTGGCATATATGGTGGCCCCTTTGACCGCCTTGAGAATGTCTGGAATTTAGGGCATGGGATATTGGTCGGGTATGGTGATTTTATTGAGACCAGGAAAATCTATACAGGGCCGGACTTCAGTAGAGTTTTTCTTTGGAATATAAAATAAGGCTGCCCCTGCAGGGGAGGTAGTGTCACATATGAACTTAAGGGAGGAGGATTTCAATCCCCTCTCCCGAACCACAGAAGCCGAATGGATCGACCCTTCCCACTGTGGTTGGCACGGGCGCCTGGATGTTCGAAGTACAGGTAGCCACGTGGCAGCCAATGGGCGGAAGAAAGAGTTAGGGAAAGGGGATGGACGAATAAAGCGAAGGAAAGGAAGACAACAAGACATAAACAGCAAAAACGACCCCTACAATTCCTGACTTGGTAATGTAATACTCCTGCAACCTGACCTGACTCTTACTTCAGAAATTAGTAGAACATAACTTAATTTTCATACAATACATGAAGCACTATACATGACCTCTTGCATGTTAGTAACCATGACTTAAAGCCACAACAAACAGATAGCAAGCAGAGAACACTGAGACACCCACATGCCTCAAAACATGGATTGACACAAAACCACTGTACATAAAACAGCGCTTTTCCCCATGACGAGAAAGCAATATGAATGGAACATGCAGATTTAGCAGGTTGTTTGCCTCTGTACTTAGAACAGAGCTTTCAATTAGTGAAGAAATCACAACTAGGTGAATAAAGCCATGTGCCTGTGAAATAACCAGCGTCTAGTTGCCAAACCTCATAATCACATTAGATATAAACAAATAGAAGCACCCATGATAGCATTACGAGGGCACACTCAACTCATGGTCCAGACATTCCCTTATTACGTCCGAACATTAATTAGTGATGCGTTTTCATTCGATGCAAGTCACCGCCGCGGCCCGGTAGAATACCAAACACACATGAACACTTAACTGATGGTCCGGGCACCTCCTGCGGCTGCCCCGGACTTGAAGTAATCGAGCAGGTAGCAAGCGTTCACCGCCGCGGCACGGGGAATGCAAACGCCTTGGTGCATAGTCGGCGTTCGTTATTCAGCTCCCTCACGCCTTCGCCTCACGTGTTGCTGCTCCGCTACTGCTGCCGCCGCCACCCGTGCTCTCCAACATTAATCATCAGCAACTGAGCAAGGGCGGGCGGCCGTTAAGAGCACATTATCTAAGTGCAAAGTGCCTGCAGCTGGTTACCGGTGGGCCCAGGAAACTACACCAATTCCCCATGCCTGCTGGGAATTGTAGTCTATCTAGGCCATACCCACTTCCTCTTACACCACAACCCCTGATTCCTGACAGGTAGACTCCGTTATCAGACCATTTCGTAGTTTGGTCTGCAAGTATTCCTTTAAAACTTCCTTTTCTTTGGCGGATAGAATGTACATTCTGCCAAAGGGTTTTGGTTAATTAGGGATTACATTGATCGCTCAGTCGTTCATAAAGATGGGGCGGAAGTTCAGAGTACTGTGAGGAGAAGAAAACTGCATGATGTGATCTGTAAGGCTCCTGGATCTCTTGTATATGATTAAGGACAGCAGTGTGCAAGTCCCTGTTCTGTAGAGCCGAAGGTGTGTGAAGACCTATTTCCTCCTGAGGGAGACAATGTGTCAAACAGTGCTCAGACCCCAAGATGAAAGCGCCGGCAGTCCAGTTTATGTAAGGGTCATGTAACCTCAGCATTGGCAGACCCAAGATGACAGGTTAACGAGCAGCTTTAAAAATGTCTAGCATAATTTCTTCCTTATGGGATGTGACGCTCATCCGGAGCAGAAGGGTTTGTTCCACAATCAGGCCTGAGGTAAGTGGGCTTCCATCCACGGACTCTACCATAATGGAAATAGACTTAGAGGATTGCTGAATCCTGTTGCAACGGGCCCAACGATCATCTATAAAATTCCTGGCCGCCCCACTATCTACTAAATCGGGAACGTTGATAACTTGAGTAGAGTTTCAAGAAAGCATGGTCAAGTTAACAACCATTGGAAAATCTTGGGTTTCGGTGTTACGAGAAGAAAGACTTGGGTGAAGGGAACCTGCTGTATGATCCCGACCCATGGTTCCCCCTATGTTTGGGTGTTAGCGTTTCCCTGTCCTCTAGGCGGAGCGATAGGACAATTCTGAACAAGTTGTTCCTTCGAGCCACAATACACACACATTTCTAGGCTTCTTCGACGGGCTCGCTCTTCGGGGGACAATGGGCCTCTAGCTACCCCTAACTGCATTGGTTTTTCTGTCAAAGGGGTTTTAATCTGAAAAGACTTATGATCTGGGAGGAATCGACTGACCCTACTCTTCTTCTTGTTCTGATGCCTTTCCTGGATGCGATAATCAAGCTGCATCACCAAGGTGATCATTTCAGCCAAGTTAGCCGGTCAAGGAACTGGAGAGACCTCATCTTTCAGTTCCTCTGTAAGTCCCCTACGGAATAGAGTAATGAGGCATCATAAGGCCAGGCTGTATCAGCAATCATCTGCTTGAAGTGAGTTATGAATGTCAGCAAGTCTTGTGATCCATGCTTGAAGTCCAAATGATGTTCTTGTGAAGACACTGTGATCTCTTGTTGCCCAAACATGGACTTTATGCTGTTGGCAAATGCGGGGTATGAGTCAAGAAGCGGGTTGTTTGTTGTTACTAAGGGGGTGGCCCAGGCCAACGCCAGTCCTGTAAGGTGCAAGATCATGTGACCCACTTTGTCCCTGTCTCTGGAAAAAAATGCTCCCTTAAATGCAAATTGAACTGTACATGACTCAGGAAACTCTTTCAATTTATGTGGGTTCCCGTCAAACCTGCCCCCCGGTAGAAGACCCGGAGGTAGTTCAGAGCTACTAGGGAATCTGTCTATTTGTTGTCGCAGATATGTGTATTCCTGTTTCAGTGTTTTAACCTCTGTGGTCAAAGATTGCACTGCGGCAATTAACTGATGCATCTGATCCATATCAGCGACTCTCTGTCTGGTAAATGGTTGTTGCTAACTGTGATATGTGTATGTCAGGATGGCACAATCTTAGATAAATAACCATACAAAGAACACTAAACTGTACCAGAGGCAGCAGTCTGGAAGAGATGAGAATCCACCTTGTTACCCTATTCCTGCCTGAGACACTGTTGATCAGGACAGAATTGGATTTTCAGGGAAACTCTCTGGGGAAGAAAGCCCTAATTCTGTTCTCGCTGGAGCAGTGCCATTTCTTAGATGTAGGTCCTGGAAGGTGTCTTGTAGTGTATAGACGGGCAATCTCATTTCAATGCAACTGTGAATGTAAAAAGAAAAGGATTCAATCTGGAATGTGAGAAGGCCTTTGTGTTTCAAGAGGCTTGGAAGACTGATTACCCTTAAAGCGAGGAACATGAGAGGCAACGCTGCGTGTGAATGGAGAGAGGCGTCTGGGTGGCCGTCTAGATTTCACTGAGGCGAGGTGTAGAAGTTTGTAAGGACCACCTTATTTGTGATACGGCAGACAGAAGGAAAGGATAGGGGAGAGAAGAAACCTACGAGTGTATTTTCTCATACGCCGTACAAGTGCCACTGCAGCTGCGCTGAAAGGGATGAAAGCTTCTGGGTTCGGAGGACGCGATGCTTGTTGCCTTGGGAATGATGGTAAGTGAGTAGGCTTCTGTGAAAGGACGAAACTGTTAGATAGGGCAATCTGAATGTAGAGTTGTATATATGAGAGAAGGACGATGTACCGATGAGGAAGCATTCTGTGTAAATGCTGGGATATTGTTTAGTTGGGATCGGGAAGCGGGGGGAATCACAAAGGTAATTTGAAAGTTCTGATAATACAAGGATAGTGGAAAGTTATAAGAGGGAATTCGGAAGAAAAAACTTAGAATGCTGAGGACTTAACAGACTCACGGAGTGTAGCTGAGAGCAAAGTAGCAATGCATCGAGGATCTGGTTGGAACGTCAGATAATCTTTCCTTTGCCACGGGGGCAGAGCCAGCCTCTGTGTAGAACGAATAAAGGCTGGAGCGCTCCCCTGTCTCTGGGCCACCATTTTGGGGAAACAATAAGAGATATACCCGATCTGTCTCCAGCGGTGCCAGATGGACCATTGTCACCCGCGGGCCATGACAGAGGCATCTAGGCGCTAGTTACAGAAGGTGCATAGTACATTAGAGAAGTGCAAGAGTACTCATAATGATTAAGGAAAGAGTTTGTACTAACTATTGAAGCCACCCTCATGGAGCAAGGGGGGTAGCGATGAAAGTACAGGTACAAGTAGGTAAAATGCAACACAATAAAGATGCACAGATTGGGAAAGCCTCACCACATGATATGGGGGCTACATCAAATGCACAGGTACAAGTAGGTAAAATACGACATAATAAGGGTGCACAGATTGGAAAAGACTCACCTCATGGTGCAGGGGGCTACAGCAAGTATGCAGGTACAATTGGTGTGGTGAGCAGCAGCGGGCTACAGAGTCAAATCAGCTACAATTGGTAGCAGTCCAGTAGCACTAGATAAATGGGCATTGATAGATGGGTGCTGCCGCTAAGAGCAAGTTAAGTGGCATTCTGGTAGCAATGCAAGGCAGAATATTAGGGCAGTATGAAGCACTTTACTTGGTTGACAATCCGGAGCTGCGGCTCAGTCACTATGAATGGAAAATATCGAACATTGATTGCGATGTGCGACCATGAGCTAGAGGGGTGGAGTCGGATGCCTCAGTGAGGTGGTCTGATGCAGGGACAGAAGAAAACTGGTCTGTGGTGGTAGGGGCAGGAATATGGTAGCAAATAACCCACAGAGGGTGGTATGCCCTGCCATTACATAGTAGAGCTCAACCAGTGAGTGAGGACATCATCAAGGGCCGGTTGCACCTCTTACCTTGTTTCAGCATTGATGTGCTTACTTTAGGAGTCAGTGGTGGCCAGGAGGAGCTTGTTGGAATCCCACGAGTGTTGTATGGGCTCGTGGTCAGAGCGTCCCTGGCAGACAGGCAAAGACAGGGGTCTTAGTGCAGGCCTTTGTGAGGGGCCTGCGGTTGCCTGCCAGCTGCGGTCCTGGAGGGGAGAAAGTTGATGCTGCATCCAATCAGGTGGCCTCCCTCCGGGCACATACAGTAATGGGATAAAAAGCTGATCAGATGTTGCCACGCGGGCGGCCTTGCTGGAGAAAAGCCCACAATGGCAGCGTGCACTAAAGGCAGCACATGCTGCTATTGTTAGCAGCCTCACGAGGGGAGAGGAAAGTGTTGAGCCAATAGTGCATTCAGAGTTCTGCACCTTATTTTGGACCGATATTCAGTGATGTGCACGTGCGCTGCTCTCATGGTACAGCCGGCATATATGTTTTTTTTTTACATGGCCACTCTCTACAGTATACAATTTTTTTGATCTTGCAATTCACCATGTTTTTTATAACCCATTGTTTATCAATGATTGGAAAGTTCTCACGTGTCTTGGTAAATTTGTATACTAAACACCGTCCGCAGGGAAAGTGTCCCATTGGGGACCTTGGTTCCGCAATATTTGTGGATTGTTTGCTCCAGAATATTGTGAATGGAACAGTTTATCACACAAGTTGTTGTCCCTTTAAACATGGGAATTTCCTCATTCGGGAAGCTGGGTCTTATTAATGGCCAGTACCTATTTGTGATCCTCTCAAACTCAGAAGTGTTGGGACAGTAAGTTGTGACACATGTCATTCTTTCAATGTTATTAGTTTTATCTTTAATAGAGGTGAGAACTTCCTTTGGAGTATATCTCGCCCTTTTGTGTGCATGGCTCATGAGTTTTTATCCGATAGCCTTGTTGTCTTAAACAACTTGAACCAGCAGTTACTGAATGGCTCGACTGCAGACTTCTGCTTCACTGAACTGCACAACAACACACCAGAGCAACGGGATCATCACTTTGAACCTTTCTGATCCATGACTGGAACCGCTGAAGAGTCATGCATCAACACATCCCAGCGAATACCACACATCTCGAACTGGCTCAACCCCAAAGAGATCCTGATTAACGTGCCAACCTGCATCCCTTAACGCCACCCTCAAACCACTCTGAGTGACCGCATTAGAAGTGGTGTGTCGCCCACTTGCTGCTTGGGCCAACGCAATCCACTATACCTGAACTCAGCTCAATGCAATCACACTACTGCTCGAAGCGTGACCACCAATAATGTACTATTGACCCATATCTAGCCCCTAGTCCATTTTGTGCACTAGAGACTACTAAGGTCACTCTTGTGCACGTTTTTCATCAAAGACATATTCTTTTTATATAACCTTATGGTCATTGTGTTGCATATCATACCCATATTTTTGTCCAGTGTGCTGCATTCTCCTTTTTCTTGCAAATACTCTGGTCTTTCCACAGGGGTGGGTTTTGTACAGTTTTTCAATGTCGTTTTCTTGTAGATTGTGTGTTTAATTAAAGAATATGTATTTTTTATACAACCTTGATTGGACATTTCAGTTATTTTATACTGTATACTTTGCTGTTTGGGTTACTACATAATCACATTATCACCCCTATTTACAGTATAGCCTTCCTTCAGCCCACAATACCACAAAAGGCTAAGGAGGTCTATCTCTTAACTCTGACTATGTTACCTTTGTGATTGTAATAACTATTGTTTTGAAGATGTGTGAGGGCTCAGTATGCGTTTTTACTACTACCCTTGCACTCCTGCAGAGCGGAAGTAATCTAGGCCGAGGGGCATATGGCCAATTTACAACGTCCTAGTGTGCAGAATGCAACGTTTTTGTTTTGTTTGTTTTTTGTTTTATTTATTTATAATGCGCACCATACCCCGGGGCATCAGGGCGCAGAAGATAAGAATATGTTCAACTTAGTTACAGGGTACATAGGTACAAGATATACATTACGAATATACAAGAGCTTAGGCATACCACAGAGTACAGGAGGATACATAGCATTAATTCCGTACAAAGTAGAATTACATAATCAGATAGCATATTATTAGGAAGGCATAATACATCCGGGAGGCAGTTCACAGAAGTAGACACATAGATGGCGATTCAAAGAACAAAGAGGGGGGTGTCAAGAGAAAGGTCGTAGTCAGAGTAATTAATTATCATTCTCTTTTAGCCAGTTGGTTAGATGCTGTCTGAATTTAAAGAAGGGTTGGGCTTCTCTAATGCGTGCTAAACTGCTTTGGATTCTGAGGTTGCATACGCCTGCACACAAAGCCCTGATTCACTCAGAGGTCATGCATGAAGGGGGCTGGACCAGCTGTGGAAACAGTGGTGCAAAAGCCAGGCACTTCATGCATATATGCAAAGTGCACTTCAGACCCCTAGTTGTCACTCCCCCATTCCCCATTCGGAATCAAACAACATTATTTTCCATGTTCAACGCTGTTTAGAGGTGGTTAGTACGGATCTTTTTCTGCTGTTTTTGTTGAGGTATATATCAAGTTATTTTACAAGGATTTGTACCATGCTTAGCCGCCATGTGCATGGTGTCCAGGCGCTCTGGAGGATCTGATATACGTGAATATTCCCATCCTGGGTCAATTTAGCTGACTTGTGTTCCTCATGAGTCTTCACGAGTTAGAAACTAAACAAAGGCGGAAAAATGAATTCTCTCTTGTTGCTTTTCCCGAACGGCATCCAAGGAGAAAAGCACAAAATAAAGAGCATATGTATTCCATGACTTCATCTGTCCAATGAAACCGCACCAGGATTTCGAACGACTCGGAATGTCTGGATTTTAATTTGTTGTGGATAAGCGCCAGCCATTACTAGTCAAGGTTTTCTATTCATTTCAAGCCCCCTTTTACCGAATTATTGCTTTTTTTGTTTTCCTCCACGTGGGCGCTGCGCAACTGCGGTTTTGACTTGTATTTTACCTACAATAAAAGAGTCCCACGTGAGGTGTGAGCACGCTGAGCAGTGGTAATTTCAAAGAGGGCCGCCTTTGTGTGAGCAGATGGTATGCGTCTTGAGCTTTCAAATTACACGTTATAGATTGCTTTTACCCGTCACCCCATGTTTTCCCCTAAGTTACTGTAGCTGATGTGGCTTCGTGGCCACGTGGCGGCTGCCCATGTTTTATATACGTCTCTCTCTGTGTTTCTTATTTTCTTTCTTTCATATGTGCTTGCCTTCGAGTGTTATCACTGAGCTGATTGCTTGATGTTATGATGTTATGGCTTCTCGGCCGCACTCGGGAAGCCTTGAAAACAATGTCCTTCGTCTGCCAAGATGTAGGCACACTGTGACTGTTGCTTTGTTACGTGGCCAAATGCACAATGTCAACAGAGACAATTTGCCTGATATATGGAGTTACTACCACAGGTCTTTATAACTTGCATTGTTCTAATACAAATATGCAAATGTACTACACCGCATAGCATGTCCAGGTCCAAAGGAAAGTCTTGCTTTTTCATGCCCTTCAAAATGATGTGTGTGAGGAGTTGGAAAAGTGCTGATTGTCCCAAAGCAAAATGTAGTTTAGTTTAGTTTAGTTTATTCATTTGTATTGCGCACCAGACCCGAGGGTCTGAGGGCGCAGGAGCAACAAGGTTATTCACAGCTTGGTTACACGTTGTATTACAATAATTACAATGGGACAAAAGTTGGTTGAAGCAGACACGATAAAGGCAAGAGTTTTCGGATTTACAAATATACATATTTGCATAGTTTAAAGCGGTGAGGTGGGTTGGATGGTGTTAGCAGTCATTGTTCTATAACCATTGTATGTAGTTGCGTCTAAAGTGAGTGTAGGTTTTGGGTGTCCTCAGAGAGGGTCGTAGGGAGTTCCAATGTTGGGCTGCTTTCACTTGGAAACTGTTGCCACCCATTTTGGTGCGTTTGAACCTGGGAACTGTGAGTAGATTAGCGTTGGAGGTTCTAGTAGGTCTATTGGAAGTGTATTTACTTATTCTATCGATTAAGTAGCGGGGAGCAGCGTTGTTGAGGCATTTGTGTGTTAGTGAGGCTACTTTGAGTAGGATTTTATCTGTAGTGTTGAGCCAGTTATGGGCTCTCCTAATATTGGAGATGTGTTCTCTCTTGGGGATGCTAAGCGCTGCTCTGAGAGCATTGTTTTGTAGCGTCTGTATTTTGTTAGTAACCTGTTTGCTAGCTCCTACGTAGAGGGCATTACAATAGTCCAGTTTCGATAACACAAGGGCTCTGGCTAACGTAATGCATCTCTGGGTGGATAAGAAGGGTTTGGCTGCTCTTATAAGCTTACATGTGTAGGCCGTGTAGGATGCCATAGAGCTAACCTGTTTATGGAACCTGTGTATGTAAACGTACAGAATAACCGCCCCCCCCTCCACACCTCCCCTCCTTACCACCCCTCCGCCTGGGAACACCCCAGCGTAAAATACAAGCTTTCCCATACTTGCCAACCCTATAGATTTGGGCAGTAGCCTACTGCTTTTTTAGGCGTCCTACCGCCTACAGATTTGGGTGACGGATCTTAATGCTTTTTACAGTGGCACGTAATGTATGTGACTCTAAGGCAGACTGCAGGACAAAGCATGCAACAGATTAATTAGTCTGGGCAATGCTGCATGGGCATCCCACAAGCGAGGCAGGGTAACTGCTGTTACCATCGGCAGCTGGGAGAGGGGCAGCCCCAACCTCCCTCCGCCTGCTCCTCTCCTCCCCCAGCTACGGAGACACGCAGTCTCGGCAGCACAAAAGCCACGGAAGGGTAAGGTGCGAACAGTCATCGCACCGTTCCTCCAAACAGCAAGGTGCTAAGCGCCATAAGGAAAACAACCATCAGGCAGGGCCCAGTTTCAAAGATCTGCCCCAACCAGGGGGTCAGACAGTCGGCTATCCGGCCGGGGGGGCTGCGACAACAGCAGCCCCCACCACATACACAACAAAGACCCAGGGCCTCCATGGGTCCTATAAATGAGAGCAGCATGCTCAGAGTAAACACAATCTGTTTGTGGACCCTGAACGGGGGCCCAAGCAAACAGGAGGTTCACTGTTTACTCAGTGTCTTCCAAATCTTCTTGCTTCTTTAGCAATTCTTGAAGTTCGCTGTACATCGCAGTGTCTTTTTCCTTCCTGAACATTGTACTGCTCAAAGCAATTGCAATGCAGCTTTAACGAAGGAAGAAGCGGCAACCGAACGGCCAGCGCGGACGCTGTCAACTTCAACATTTTCGGCATAGAACGAAAAGCGAGCGGCGAGCGTGTCCAAAACAAAACAAACAAAGACGCGTGCTGCGGAATCATCCCCAAAACCAGTGCGAACGAAGGAGAAGCGCCACTCGAACAGCACGGCGCGGACGGCTTCCGATTCAACACTTTACAGGTGAGCCACCGTGCTGGGGCTATGAGGGAGGAAAAATAGACATTTATGTCCGGAAGAGATACATTTTATTACAGTGGACCGGAACCCCCGCGTTATAAGGCAGACCGGGCAAGATAACACAAGCCAGTTTTAAACTCGGGCAGAGTAACAAGCCAGTTTGGGAGCTCATCTTTACTTGACAGCCATGCAGAACTGGCAAACACAGTTCTAAGCTCGGTGGGCCCAAAGACTGCAGATTTAAAATAATTTCTTTAATATTGCAGGGCGACCTCACAGCGAAACCAATTATTTAAATCCAGTAAATCAAGCCTGGGGGCTGCCCTATTTTCTGAACCCGGGCAAGAAGGCACCAGTCAACAGTTACCCAGCACGGGCAACAAATAGAACAGGCGCAAAGAACTCGCCGTTAACAATGGTTTAACTCCTTGAGAAAACCCTTTTTCTTTTCCTATAGCAGACATAGAAAAACATGGGGCCCAAACGGAAAACATGGGCACCCCCACACCGGCGCAGAAGCCCAAATCACCACAATTGCTAGCAGCCATTGAAGCGGCAGAGCACTACGGATGGGCATGGGTTAGAGAAAACATGTACGGCCTACCCATGGAAGGAATTACCAGCCCACCCAGCCAGGAGGAGGTTTCTGCACCATTAAAAAGGAGAAAAATATCCGAAGGTGCCAGAAAAGGTACCAAAATATTGTCAAAACTATGCGAGAATGTAGCAGAATTACAGCAACTAATGGTAGAAATAAGGGGGAAATAGACACCGCCCACAAGGGAACCTAGGGCCTCAAACCCCACCATCGCAATAGAACCTACAATAACGGTTGTCAACCCACCCATAACACTACCTATAGCAATCCCGCCACAACAAGCACAGCAGTTGCCAATAGCGCCCACAGCTATAAATACAACATCCTCCACAACTCCACCAACTGATCCAACAGGTGCCCTAAAAGCATGGACAACCCCAGGCACAGACAACATGGGCGCGACAGGGACACTGGGCAGCAGTACAAGTGACATTGTAACAATCTGTAATGCACAATTAGACCAAAAAATGAAATCCTTCCAAACAGAGATATTAAATAGATACAAAAGATGCTTTGCATGGAACATTGATACCACAATCAAAGAAGCCATATGGGCCAAAGAATTTATAGAAATCTTTTCCCTAATAGAAGCCCAGCGCAAAGGAAAAGACACTTTCAGAGACACCAAAAAAATAGAAGAAAAAGCTATTGCCAGAAACGCCCAGGTCGAACAAAACTGGGACAATTGGTTACAGGCCTTTGCCATTTTAGCAACAATATATGAAGAAAAATTCCCCTTGGATTGTAGGAAGATCTGGGCATACGTTGATAAAATAAGGGAAGTAAAAGTAACACAGAGGGGGAAGACATGGCTTGCATACGACATTAGATTTAGGAGGAGCATGTCAGAAAGGCCGGCCATTGAGTGGGATGAAGTCCAGAACGATTTATACACCCTCAACGCCGAACCTCCCCAGGAAGAAGATACCATGCAGTCTTCTTCCAAAAATAGCAAAAATTCCCAAGTAAGCAAATCCCATGACAATGATAAATCCAAAAAAGGGGAGCAGCCCTTTCGGAGGAACCAGCCTTGGGCGGTTAAAAATAATGCCCACAGACAGAACAAACAGCAGGCTGTCAAATCCAACATCCCATGCAGAAATTTTGGGAAAAACCAGTGTACATGTGGCAAAGAATGCTGGTACAAACAAGCCTGCACAAACTGCAACGGCCACCATGCAGCAAGCAACTGCACCAGACTACCAGCCAAGAAAGAATGATATCCCAATCTTAGAACCAGGACGAATGCCCATCAATCCAGGCAATTTTAGGGACGCCCTAAACAGCTACCCAGACAAGGAAACCAGCAGTGTACTATGGCAGGGTTTCACCAAAGGTTTTTTCATCCCTTTTAGGGCACTGGGTCACAATACATCCCAATGAACCTAAAGTCAGCCAGAAACAACCCCCAGATAGTAGAAACCAAAATCAAGAAAGAACTGCAACTGGGAAGGGTAGCAGGTCCCTGGGACTTCATGCCTTTAATGGACTATTTAATATCTCTACTAGGCCTGGTCCCCAAAAAAGAACCCGGAAAAATGAGACTAATTCATCACCTCTCCTACCCTAAAGGCCAGTCTTTAAACCACAGCATCTCACACACAGAATCTGCTGTATCCTACATGCATTTTCAAGAGGCGGTAAGGCTCATACAAGAGTGCGGCAGAAATGCCTTGATGGCCAAGCTGGACATCGAATCTGCTTTCAGACTCTTGCCAGTCCACCCAGAGTCACAGCAGTGGCTAGGTTTCACTTTTAACAACAAATTCTACGTAGATAGATGCCTCCCCATGGGGTGCACAGTATCCTGTGCACTATTTGAACAATTCAGTTCCTTTTTTCAAAACTCAGAGGAATGCGGCCGGGCTTTAGCAAAACTGGAGCACATGGCCGCACAGTGGGGAGTTCCCCTAGCGAAGGGAAAAAACACCAAACCAGACACAAACATAATTTTTCTGGGCATCGAAATAGACTCAGCAAAGGGGCTCTGCAGAATCCCCAAAACAAAAATATCAGAACTCCTGGCACAAATAGAAAACCTGATAATGAGAGAAAAGGGGACTGTAAAGGAAATACAATCCTTGGCAGGCAGCCTCAATTTTGCATCCAAAATAATACCTCAAGTAAGGATATTTGCCAGAAGCTTGGAGTTCAAAATCAAATCACTCACCAAACCACACTTGCATATCCGGCTAGGCAGAGAGGTGAAACAAGACCTGGAAACATGGGGAAAATTCCTCAGAGATTTCAACGGGTCTTTACTTTGGCGAACGCCTTCAAAATACCCAGTCAAACAGGGTCCTATACACCGACGCAGCTGGGAGCAAGTGGTTTGGAGCCATACTGGACTCCGAATGGGTGGCAGGACACTGGCCCAATTAATGGCAAACAGCAGGGTGGACAAGAAACATCACCCTACTAGAAATATCCCCATCTGGCTAACATTACACATCTGGGGCAGGCGACTAGCGAATACGGAACTTTTGATCTGGTGCGATAACATGGCTGTAGTGGGCTCCATAAACAGAAGGTCTACGAAATGCCCTCTAGTACTAAAAGTATTACGAGCCATTACAACAGTCACACTACAAGTAAACATTGTACTCAAAGCGAAGCACATTTCAGGGGCAGATAATAACATTGCTGATGCCTTATCTCGTTTCCAGTGGACAAGATTCCGAGAGCTAGTGCTGCACGCCCAAGAACAGATGACGCCAATACCAGCAGAATGCTGGGCAATAATGGGAAGACAAGAATAACGGCATCAACGCCAACACCAGAGAGCACAGGCCGGGATGCCCAATGAAAACCAGGCACCTCTAAAACGGGTGCCAACAACACATCGGCATCAACGCCAGCACCAGAGAGTGCAGGCCGGGATGACCAATACAAAGTAGGCACCTCTAAAACGGGTGCCAACAACACATTTCCATCAACGCCAGCACCAGAGAGTGCAGGCCGGGGTGACCAATACAAAGCAGGCACCTCTAAAAGGGGTGCCAGCAACACATTGGCATCAACACCAGCGCCAGAGAGTCAAGGCCGGGATGCCCAACAAGAATCAGGCACATCAACAACGGGTGCCAACAACCTCACAGGCTTCCTAACAGAGATGGCAGAGAGGGCGGTGGCAAGCACCACTGCAACGCAGTACAGTAAGTGTTTGCAAACAGTATTTAAGGCCACAGGTGTAAACCACATAGAACTCATAACCATTAAAGATATAGAAGTATTTTTAAAATGGGCTCTGGAACAAGGTTTCAAAAGGGATTGGGCAAAAAGACACCTGGTGGCAATTTCATACTTTACAAAAATACGGGGCGATTCAGACCTCACCCAGAACGTCCTCATCTCTTACGCAATGAAGGGATGGGGCAGAATAGAGGGTCCACAAGTGGACACCCGCCGACCCCTTGATTTCAGCAAACTGGTGCAGATAGCAAGCCATTTGGAAGCCATATGTTGGCACCCATACGAGATAACGTTATTTAAAACAGCTTTTTTCCTAGCCTACTTCGGGGCTTTCCGGGTAGGAGAACTCATCGCTTCCAGCACCAAGGCCACAAACGGCCTGGGTGTCATGGAAATCAGGGTGAGGCAGGAGAGTGTTAACATAGTAATGCAACAGTCGAAAACAGGTGCAAAAAGAACCATCAATATTTGTTGCATCGATGAGGCAACAAACTGCTCGGTTTGCATCACCAACCTCTATTACGCGCAACGACCCAAAGTAGGGGGGAGTTTTTTAATCCACAAGGATGCATCGGCCCTAAGCCGCTACCAATTTAAAGGAGTGCTGATAAAAGCAATCAGCAGAGCAGGGTGGGATCCCAAACAATTCGGCAGTCATTCCTTCAGGATAGGTGCCACCACTGCAGCATGGCAAGGCGGTTTAGCACCGCAACTACTAAAAAACATAGGGGGATGGAAGTCAGACTGTTATAAAAGATATATCAGACAAAAATTGATATGCCTTCCGCCCTAACATTTCCTTTCTTTTCCCTACCTCCCACCACCACAGAAAAAACTGGCGAATCGAGGACCACACTCGGATCAGCATGGATAGTTGGCCACTCATTCGTTTTCAGGACAGGCAGATGGGCAGAAGAGACCAAAGAAGGGCCACCTTTCAGAAACACCATTACTTCATGGGGGGATACAGGGGCCTACGCTGGGCTGACGTCCACGAAACACTAGCAGAACTGGAGGCATACAGGGACCCCCCAGAATTCCTGATCATCCATCTAGGGGGCAACAACCTAGTTAACACAGCTAGATGCATCCCATGCGAAGAAATCTGCTCCTCCGTAGCAGGCATTTCGTACAACTGGAGGGGGACGGAAATATACTTCTCAGCCATCTTCCCAAGAAAGAAATGGCTAGGGACCAACTGCTACAAATCTATAGACATATCCAGAAGAAAACTGAACAGGACGATAGAGAGATTCTGTATGACAAGAGGACTAGGTTTCATAAAACACCCAGCCATTACACTAGGCAACCCAGACCTTTTTCTCCACAACGGCACCCATCTGTCTAGCCAGGGCATGGAGCATTCCTTTCAGGAAATCAATACAACTCTTGCTCACAGGGGCTGTCTCTAGGGCATACTCTTGGGGGAACACGGTCAGCCGGGAAGCTGCCCGTGTGTGGCGGCACGGGTCCGAGTGGGTAACCTCAGGACCCGGTGCCCAAAAGTATGATACATCATGATATGTGATATTGTTATTGCCATAACCCATATCTGTACAATAAAATCCTACGGCCTTTTTATTGCCAACACTTGATACAAGTTGTGAGCCTATCATTATGGGTGAGGGTTTGGGGTTCGGCCATTACTAATGCATGCATATGGGTTAAGCAGTTATGGGCAATGCTGCATGGGCATCCCACAAGCAAGGCAGGGTAACTGCTGTTACCATCGGCAGCTGGGAGAGGGGCAGCCCAAACCTCCCCGCGCCTGCTCCTCTCCTCCCCCCAGCTACGGAGACACGCAGTCTCGGCAGCACAAAAGCCACGGAAGGGTAAGGTGCGAACAGTCTTCGCACCCTTCCTCCAAACAGCAAGGTGCTAAGCGCCATAAGGAAAACATCCATCATGCAGTGCCCGGTTACAAAGATCTGCCCCCACCAGGGGGTCAGACAGTCGGCTATCCGGCGGGGGGGGCTGTGACAATAGCAGCCCCCACCACATACAGAACAAAGACCCATGGCCTCCCCGGGTCCTATAAATAAGAGCAGCATGCTCAGAGTAAACACAATCTGTTTGTGGACCCTGAACGGGGACCCAAGCAAACAGGAGGTTCACTGTTTACCCAGTGTCTTCCAAATCGTCTTGCTTCTTTACCACAGAACCCGCACACCCTACAAAAAGGGGAGAAGAGCAAAAAGAAGTACAAGGCACTGTATGGTGCCCACAACAAGTCGTAAGACACAAGAAGGCGGCACGGGTCCAAGGGGGTAACCTCAGGACCCGGTGCCCAAAAGTATGATACCATCATGATATGTGATATTGTTATTGCCATAACCCATATCTGTACAATAAAATCCTACGGCCTTTTTATTGCCAACACTTGATACAAGTTGTGAGCCTATCATTATGGGTGAGGGTTTGGGGTTTGACCATTACTAATGCATGCATATGGGTTAAGCAGTTATGTCTGTACAGTGGGCTGGTAGGTGATTACTTTGATTGGGCTCAGACCAATCCACTGACCTGACAGCTATGCAACGATACAGCGCTTAGGTGAACCACCAGTGAAGGCAAGTGGCAGAACGTAACACCATCACACAGCATCTGCCTATCAGACTGAGGCGTTATCAGTCTCCATGTCATTCAGTGTTCAACTTGCACTGCAGGAATACATATGTATTGCCCAGGCTGCTGCTACAGAGCAGTGGCAAACATTGCCTACCAGCTCTGCGTGATTATTTTCTGTGAAGTTAGATCATTGAATTTGGTGTTAACTTACCATTCAGAATTATACATCTTTAACATTTCAACATCTTTCCATGTTGTGCTGTTTGATGGGTTGTGTATTTTAGAGTGCTTCAATGGTGCCAACAATGAATGCTTTGTGTTTTCCGGTGATGTCATTTTTATGCGAATTATTGATTTTGAAACTTGAAAAATCCTACATCGTGTTGGTCACAGAATGTTGCCAAGTATGTTTTCCTGATTAAAAAGAAGAGGAATCAATAAATACCTCCTATTTTGCGGACCGTGACTCAATGCAGATTTCCAGATTCGAATGCCCTCTCCAGCTGTTATTATGCGCCTTGTTTACTTTTGGTAACAGGGTTTTATTGTGTAAATGTTTAAAAAACCTCGCTAAAAAGAGACAATGCTGATCTTGTAGATCATTTAATGCGTGTTTTCCTTCCGTCTGGGTTGTGGCCTGGCACTAACGGAACGGAAGTCCTTCTGTCTTGTATATTTAACCTCTCCGTGGCCACAGTAGCGGAGGCAATGAACGCAAATGCAACTGGCTGGCATGGAATGCGTATTGGCCTGCCACGTCGAAGTTTCTCTTGTAGCTTTCATATGGAACAGTCGCAGGCGGTGTAGGATTTCACTGCATTCTTCAGCGCCTGCGTGACTACTGACGAGAAACCAGGGGTTAAGCCCAGGCAGCGTCTTGGCATGCGACGGGTCTATAAAAAGAGCAGATTTCGGGGTTTTGGATGCAGAGGCTTTGGATAACTAGAAACAGCTGCTTCAAAATTGCAGCTTTAAGCTGGCAAAGCGTTTCCATGTTTTTATAGGTTCTTTTTTATTTTTCAACAATGAAGCCTTTCTTCCAACAGGCGCACAGAGAGGGACTTGCCTGCCTGGCACTTATCTGAATTAAAGTTTGGAGGAAGGGGTGTTTAGGGCCTGGTAGCCTGAATTGACATTTATGATGAAACTCACTTTCCGGAGTCAAACTTACTGACGTATAAACTTATGTCATTAGCTATTTCGCCTATGGGTACTAAATAACTTCCTCTCCACACTCAACTAATACTGTGCGTTCGCTTAGTAACAAGGAGCCATGCGTGCCCGCGAAAGATTTGGCATTTCAGTTTTCAGCGAACTTTCACGAGCCAAACTGTTGCTCTTTCATAGGAATCATTTTGAGTAGGCACGTTCGAGTGGACAAGATGTTTGTGGGTAAGCCGGCTGGTGACGTTTTAAAGTGGTGTGTCGTAAATGTATGTTCCAGCAAAACACAAGCGAGCCCAACTCCCAAAAGGGGGATCCTGCATGGTTCCTCCCCTGGCGAAACATTTTTGAAATGGGTATTGGAAATGGTACATTTTACAGCACAATTTTTAAGAAAAGCTGTAGGTAAAAGACCTAAGATACAAGTAGTTCTAAGGGGAGAAACCACACAATATTCTACTAACAGACATGCCAGTTTACCAACAGTACACAGAGCCCTTAGCGCCGACACCCTCAGTGGGGTGGCACGGTGTCAGCCCTTGTTGCTCCCCACACCCCCCCAGCTTTCATTCCACATTCCGTCTCTCACTCCTGCCCAGCTACCCTCCTCCCAAAGCAGCCCAACCCCCATCACCCAAAGGATAAGCAGAGACCAGTAGGATGAGTGGGAGAAAAAATTGCCACAGCAAACTTTATTACACATAAAGTCAAGGAATGAAACCATATTTACTGCAGTGCCTGGCCACCTGCCTGCCAGTGACAGTGTCTGTCCTTTCACCCCAATTCAGAGGCTGTTTACTTTCACAGTGCTATGCTAATCTCTGGAGAGGTGGACCATCTAAAAGCTGAGGCCAGAAGTTAAGACTCTGGCTTTATCAAAGTTAGTTTGTTGATATCGCATGGATAGGTTTTTGTGCTCTGCATGTTTGATGCTGATGCTGCTCCTTAATGAGTGCTACGGGCTGGTGACACATCGAAAGAGGCCTTCTGCCTCAAAGTGGCCAGGGCTGGCGCCGTCCATGCAGCCAGGTCGAGTCAACAAAGCCCAAGATTTCAGGAAGGGGCGAGAGCCTGATCTGCTCAATGGTGTTGTACCACTGCCTGGCATTCTTTTTGTTTGTGTTATTAGGTGTGCCACCAATAAGCCAAAACTATTGCTTTCGCGAACAGACATTGGTGGAAATAGGCGTTTTTTCTGGGGCATCCCTCCTACCGGAGTGAAAGAGGCTGGACCCAGCGACGGGAGGATTAGGAGGATTAGCAGGGCAGGTATTTTAGTCACCCCATGAACATTTGCCTCTTCCATTCAGTGGATTTATCGTCAGCAAAGTTCAAAATCTGCACCCCTTTTAAACCTAAAAAATGCACATCAATATTTCCAGTACAGTCCAACATTGACAAGAGATTTCACATGGCTCCCGCTCAGACCCTCAATCGGTCTGGTGGGGAAGTGTCTCAATTTGGAACCTATCAGCCACCGTTTAAATCCCTGCCCAACATAGTTTAAATCACAAACAAACCAGAGCATTCTAAAATAAACATATACTGCAGAGATGTCCCAGATTGTGGAGCTGTACTTCCAATCTGGTGAGTCATTATTTGCCAGATCCTGGGTCTGGGAAGATCAGTCCCAATGATAGCATTGAGTACAGATAGGAAGAAGTGCAATATGAGGAGGGACTTGTAGATGTTGTTTAGTTATTTGCCCACCCATTGACTTCTCATGGCCATGATAATCCCTATGGCAATGCTCACCCAGTTCCTGCCCTCCCCACCCAAAACACCACCACACTGGAACTCTTTGAGCTAGCTTTAAACACACCTTGCCATCAAACGTTGCCCTCAATGTGCCTGCAATTGTTTTCTCAAAGGAGTCTTCTGAGAGTTCATGACTTCATTGGAGTTGTAAACACAGAACTGGTGTAATAAAAATCTCTTAATCAGGTCTGACTTTGGCCATTCGATTTAAAAGCACCCTGCGTGTCATTCGCTGAAGTCCTGCGTAAAAACACGCATTGGCAAAGCCAACAGTTTTTGCTTGTGTATAAGTATTAGGCCTTTGCCACACACTGCTATTAGCTGCTCAGGTACTGAAACCATTTTGCACCGGCACTATTAATGGCCAGATAATACCAAAACAGAAGTGTCTTTCCCATACCTACATGAATGCCCGAACTGTTAGCATTGCCAATGCTCTTTTTGCTTTATCCTTGATGCACAGGACTATGCAAGGTTAAAGCAAACATACTACTTGGCTAAATTGCTCGATACTGAATGTAGGCCAATCTAGCCAGTAATAGCACTTATGGTACAGTCAGAATGCATATACTTTCTGTGGCATGGCATTTTTACTGACTGGGAGTCCGTACATGGTAACAATGGCATATATTGATGCAGCCTGCATGGACATACATGAGAATAACCAGCATGAATATATTTTTATACTAGCATATCTTGCGTGGAAAGGCGGCCTGAAATGTATTGAAAAATGTTCCTGTGCACGGTTTGTGATTTGCAACTATTGGGATTTTCCAAGTGCTTCCTTACAAAACCGATTGCATACTGTATGGATTTCTACTCAATTTTGCAAATAAAGTGATGTAAGATGTATACTTTTAACCCAATGTTTCAAACATTTTCTGAGGAGTGAACCCCCCTCCCCTCAAGCAACCCTTGTTTGGCTTGGGCTCCCTCACTGTGCTCTGTTGATCCTGACTAACTGGCACAGACGTTTAAGCCTCTTAAGTTCAGAAATGTACCAGCCTCCACTGTACATCATTTTTCACTGTGTATGATGTATGTTTTAATGCACACACAGGGGCAGTGTGCTCCTTAATGATATGATATGGCATTTATAACGTGCCTGTACACAAGTGTTTCTATGAGCGACAAGGCAAGGAGGGGGAAACAAAAGAGCAGGACAAAACACAAATCTTACCAGGCCTTGTGTCATTCAGATCGCACAAGAGCAGAGAAGGGGGGGGGGAGATGTGCCGAGGGTGGGGTAGGATGCAGAAGTGCAGGAACAAAGGAGAAACAAGAGTGCAGCCAATGGGTGGCAAGTGTAGGCACTCATAAGTGCAGCCAACAGGTGGAGAATAAGTGCAAGCAAGGGACTGTAGTGTTACAGATACAGACCACAAGTGCAGGCGAGCCAAGAGGCAGTGCAGGATTGCAACAGGACACTGGGAGGTGTTTTCGGTCTTGAACAATGATTTTTAGAATTTTGGGAAAGTGGCACTGTTGAATTGAGGATATCTGTGATTTATTAGACAGATAGGGCCAGTAAGATAGTCCTTGTCTGTGCTTCCTCAAACTGAATTACCATAGTGTGCCACGTAGGTTTGCCTTGATTAATTTGATACCCTTACGTATCTATTACATCGAGGATTTGTTCCCCTTTCTTTCCCCATTTTATCTCACATTATTCATTCACAAATCTAGAAGAGATTAAATTATTGTGAATGGGTTATGGTTTAGTATTTTGAAGGGTACCTGGTTACTGCCTTGCTCTGCCCACGTTGGTACAATAATATCAAAAAACTAATGAACAAGGTCAGGTCAATCTCTGCTGAAGAGTAACCACTGCTACACCCTGAGTGGGTGACCCCTTGTATGGGTGGTCACAGAATTCTCATGAAACTGTCCTTCTGCACAAAAGGGTTTTATTTTGAAGTGCAGTGGTGTAGTAATACATTGGTATTTTTCAAAAAACATAGGACATTCACATTTGAGGACATACAAAGTGTAGTACCTAAGTACGAATGATCAAGTAGTCAATATTTGAGACATCTACTTGTACAGTTTGTTCGTTCTCTAAAGGTTCCTTGGGAAGGAAGCTTAGAGAATTCAGTGGAACCATAAACAGGTGGGGTGCCTGTAGAGTGTGGGCACAATCAAGAGTTGAACAACAACATATAATACATGTCAACACGACAGTGTTTCGGCCATTTTGCGTGGAGCTAGGTGAGCTCTAATGGTGTAGGCCTTTATCAGGACAGGAGTGCCTTTACGAGTGGAGGGTCCTATGTGGTCGAATCCGAGGAGCTTAGTGGCTCAGATTAAGAGGTGAAGGATCCACTTCTTTAGGATGCAGTCGTCATCTTGTTAACAGGCGCGGTCACGTCTATTGTCAGTGCATTCAGCTCTACCTCTTAATCTGAGCCACTAAGCTCCTCGGATTCGACCACATAGGACCCTGTCATGTTGACATGTATAATATGTTGTTGTTCAACTCTTGATTGTGCCCACACTCTATGGGCCCCCCACCTGTTTATGATTCTACTGAATTCTCTAAGCTTCCTTCCCAAGGAACCTATAGAGAATGAAAAAACTTTACAAGTAGATGTCTCAAATATTGACTACTTGATCATTCGTACTTAGATACTACACTTTGAATGTCCTCAAATGTGAATGTCCTATGTTTTTTGAAAAATACCAGTGTATTACTTCACCACTGCACTTCAAAATAAAACCCTTTTGTGCAGAAGAAAAGTTTCATGAGAATTCTGTGACCACCCACACAAGGGGTCACCCACTCAGGGTGTAGCAGTGGTTACTCTTCAGCAGAGATTCACCTGACCATGCTCATTCGTTTTTTGATATGGGTTATGGTTTATATGTGTTGCATATAGGGTGGGGTATGGGTATCAATAGTGAATGTATGATTTTTCATATTGTTTTATGTATTAACTTATGTCTTGGTTTACCTGTATAATTATAAACAGACTTAGTTACCATTTTTAGGGTTGAATTTGTAGGACCTATGGCATACGTAATAAATTATACATTTTATAATGTAACAAAAACACTACTCTGTGTGTGTGCTGTTCTTTGGGGTAAATTAGAAACCCATTGAATAGGTACATGTTGATGCAAGAACTTGCCTTCTGAACCAGTTGGTGAATGGTTCATTTGGGGGACTCCCCTTTGTGTGTTAGGATTGCAACAGGACAGGCAGGGTCTTGGGCCCGAATTCAGAGCTTGACCAGGTGACCAGTGCATGGATCAGGCAGGTGATCAGCAAGGGAGAGGATGAGAGAACGCAGAAGCAAAGAGACAGGTCTTGAGTTGCTTCCGGAACCAGAGATGGTTCTGCTCAAGTTTAAGAGAGGCAAGGAGGCTGTTTTTAGAGGGAGGCCCCAGCCGAAGATAGAGGTCTGCCCTCAACTCTTTGCTTGGAATAGTGACTGACCCTCAGAGAGTTGGAGGTGGCGGAGTGGAGAGCTCATGCCATCCTATATATATTTATGCATATGATACAAAAGTTAGTCTGGCATAAACATTTCTTCAGTAGAGAAATCTAACCTTGCTGTAGTTGATTTGGAGTTGTATTAATAAACCATATTTGGGATCCTGCACACAAACTCAAAGGGAGATTTCTCGAGTCTCCTGTTTGTGGAGGTGCCGCCGCTGGCTGAGTGCAAAAAATTGTAAAGTGCCTCACCAAATGTTTTGCCCTGGGCCTCACCACATCTTCTGACAGCCCTGCCCTGAAGCCGATTTCCAATTTTAACAGATACGCCCCTTTTCTTAGCTGCTTGAGCTGCTTGTCATTTCAAAGCCTGTGTAAAATAAGAAATTGCAATTCTGCCATGTGTGTTTTGCTCTGCCTTATTTTCCTCCCAAAATCGATTTTCATACCTATGTCACATTGCTGTGGTGCCCTGCTCAGTAGTCTGTAAGCTTCTTTGTCTCTTAAGTGCAACCACACACATTTCTGTGCTAGCTTTCCCACAGCAATTTTAAACTGATATACAAGTACAATCCGACTATGCCATTTTGCTCCTTTTGAAGGTTTTCAATTTGTTTCTGGCCTCCCATCCTGAAGAGGTTTCCCTCTTCACACTGACTCCTTGCCACCACTTCCATCCATAACGAATTTAATTAGTAGGTGTTTGTGGGAAGTGTTACAGGGGGAGTGCATAACCTATGTGCCATTTGTCATTCTGAAGAGTGATTTTGCTTCTGCTTTCTATTAAAGGTTTATGTAGATGATGTTAGGAATTTGAAGTAACTGTATTGTGGGATGTTTGCATGTATACTGCCACACAGTGGTGGCTGCTACCCTAATTTTGATTTGCTTGATTGTCTTTAAATTCTAAAAAATAATAAATATTTCATTGTTAGACATCGGCCTGGTTCATAGTCAATTGTGACACAGGGTATTTGTTAAACTGGGTATAAGACGGGTTAGGTGCCTTCTTAAAGTAGAATCTGAGGATAAATAAAGATGAAAAGTGGGGTTATTGTGCGTCGCATTCATTGTCAGTGAAAAGAGTCCCTGGCTGGAGTGTGCCATATTCTGAAACCATTACAATACATTTTTAGGCAATTTAAATCATAATGTGGGGTTAGTACTTGCATGCCAGGGGAGTGGACGGGTAGAGACGGGACAGGAGACCACTCATTCTCACAGCAGTCCTTAAGTTGGTGGTTCACTGCTCACAGACCTAAAGGAGAGAGTTAAGTGCTTTTAACATTGAAGCTGCACTAGAATAGTCCAATTAGAATGTGTAAATAAGTTAGATGCCCACCAAACAAATACGTTTGGCCCTCCCCCACAACCTCTGAATGTAGGTTTTACAGTGCTTTTCACTGCTTTCCAGTGCTCAAATGTGTGTGTGAAAGTTCTAATGCTGGGCAGCAGAGCAGCTCTCAGGAGCCTGACTGGACCCTAGGAGAGCCACTCTGTTGCCCAGTGTTTAAACTTTGCTTCACACAAAAGTGTGAGCACTGGAAAGGTTGTCTCTCATCCTGCAGACCCCCTCCACAGCCCAGAGCAAAAGCAGGACTTTTGCAGTCCCTGAGAGCGGGTCTACAGAATGCAGGACTCGGTATTGGCCACCCCAGCCTTCCAATGAGCTGTGATCTTGGTAGGATCATCCTACCGAGATCACAGCTCAAAAGAAAGCTCTTAGCAAGTGGGGAGTCAAGTGGTCTGTCGTGGTGGACACAGTGTTTCTTTTGTGTCTATTGGTGAAAGGAGGAGCCAGTGCCTGCAGAGCTGAGCCTGAAGATATTTAGTAACATTTGCAACACAGAGCGTGCACAGAGCATGTGGGTGTGATGCTGGAAATGCATCGGAGGGACAGGGCCTCCGTGTCCTTGTCCTTTACTGCTTTTTATCGTGCGTTCTGTCGTGTATTCCACGCAGGAGTTCATATGGGACTGGCGGTGCAGCTCTCTTTTGGTTTTGGTGAACGGACCCATGGGATACCCTTATGGCACCCATGGGTGGGGGTACAACTCTGTGCCCCTAGTGTATGTTTTTGGGCACCTGTGTGTGGCTCCCAGAGCAGGGTACAGGCTGGTGGCAGCTCCATGCTGAATTGACTGGTGCCCTGAGTGTCCTCCATTTTGGGATGCCCAGGCCATGTCATTGGAATTGGTAAATTCCTGATGGAGACAAGATGGCCTGCATGGCCTACTGCCTTCCATCGCCTGTTACCTTGATCTTCCCAAATTCCCGGGAAGCCCTGACTCTGTCCCGTCCCCTGACTGGCTGCTGGGTGAAAGTTCCATATATGGTAGTGTAGAGAAGTGCCGACCAGACTGGCTGGAGCCTTCCCAACGACTGTATGTTGTGGGTACGCCTGCGGGGTGGGACCTGAGTGAATGGAATGTGTGACAAATATGCACTTCTTGTTGTGGATGTCTGGTTTCTGGTGTTTGACACAATGACTGAGACAGCCCTGCCCGAAACTGGTATGAATGCAGTGTGTAGTGTTGAATGGCGTGGTACTTGTCCGAATCTACATTCTGTGTCGGGAGTGTCTGGATGGAGAAGAATGGCATGAATGCACTGTGCGCCTGATTGGCTGACAGACTGCTGAATGCACTTCATAGTGATCGGATGCTTGAGTGTGACCCAGCAGAATAAATGGGAGATCAACAGTATATCTGGGGACCTCTCACTGCTAGGAATCGTGTTCAGAAGTATTCAGAGCTTAAGTCCAAACTGCGAAGAGTAACCAGAGTGAAACTGACGCTTGACATTGAAGTCCTGCTGGAAGAGAAGAACTGCTGTTGCTCTACTACATCAATCTGAAAGCTGCTGTGTCTCCAAGGACTGACCCAGAGAGGACCTGGTAAGGCGCCCTCTTCCTGAGCTACGAGGGACCATCGTGCACCAGCTGATCTTTGCCAAAGCACCCTGGTAGACAGACGTACGACAGGCTGCTGACCGAAGACGGGGACTCCTGCAGAATTCCAAAGAGAAGCGCCCGGACTGTTGTCCGCCACCATCGACGACCACCATCGCCGTCGCCGACCGGAGCCACAGTGCTCCCGTTCCCTAAGAACTCTTGATCCAAGGACGCTCTCATCTGCATCCTTGCCCGTCTGATCCCGCAGCAGAAGGCCAGGCCATTGATGCGCCGTGAGCAACCGCCGGTGGGTTTCCTGCCACCCAAAGACCACAGAAATGCCGACGACTCAACGCCCTTGCTGGGCCACAGTTCTTCAAACTCTTTGCGGTCCAGAACTATCGACACTGAGGTGCCCCATACGCCTCTTCCTTGCAGGACGTTTATGCTTCCCCATCAAAGAGCACCACTAGGAATGAAGCTGCCACTTCACCGTCGTAGCTCACCCTGTTCTCTGTCGGACGTTCAACGACCCATGACTCCTGCCTTAAAGGGAGGGCACTCAAGAAGAGCCATGGATTCCCCAACGAGGAACATTACAACGCCAGGTACTTTGGGGTTTCAGAACTATTGGAAAGTCTCTTGTGAACAATATATGGACTGGGCTTGTGATATAGCTTTATTCTACAGGTTGCTCAGGTGGGCTGTTCTCCACACAGAACTATGTCTAGGTATCGGGGCCAGTATTCTGCCAATTGTTCTAACCAACTGCTTTCCTCTTATATCTATTGTTGGTTTCCTTTACAAACTGATTTGTGTGACATTTAACCATACAGTTGATGCACTTTAAAGAGATCTAATAGTAATTGTGGTACCACGTACAACTGTATATTTGCCATTATAGATAACTGAGTACAAAGTGAATTATCGTGATATTGTACATAACCTTGAATATTAATAGGGGGCGTGGCTATCTGGCCATGGAATAGGACGTGCTTCGTGAGGAGCTCCTGATGATCCGACTTTACTTTTGCTAAAGTTACCCGCTGAAACTGTAACAAGCGCCTAGAACTTTGGGGATCAGGCGTCGGAAGCTGCACGCTAAGTGGAGTTTGTGGGTGAAGTTCATGGTCCCGAGGAATCGTGAGATATATATGTTTTTGTTGGTACGGCTGTGTGGCCGATTCGGTGCCAAGATAGCGGCTAACAAAGGAGAGGCCTCCGAGGAGAAACAAAACTGATTCCCCGGGACTGCGGGACAAGGCTGCGGACGATTGCCTGAAGGACGAGTACAACAGGAAATATGGAAAAATGTTCGCGTACGCTAATGAAGCCTTGGCGATCTGACTGCAGGAGGAGATAGCATTGGATACTTGGGCGACAGGGCCTACGGAAGTTGAATGATGAGTGCGAGGCCATAGCCAACCCGTAAGACAATTCGGAGTGCCATCTTGAATGTGAGTTAGGAGACCTGGGAGCCAGACTATTGCCAGACTAAGGACAGTGCAGCAGCTGCACCAAGACGGAGCCGTACAGGAGTGGAGGGCAGCGCCATGTCGGCGAAAGGGTTGAGAGTCAAGTCCAAGCAACCCACGATGGAGGTTTTTACGAAAACGCAGCGGACCCCCTTGACATCGGTGCAGAGCATGGTCGTGACTCCCGTGGAAGACGCCCCTGAAGGGGATAAGCACCAGATCCTGGAGGCTATAACGGGACTGAGCGCTAAATGGGACTTGGCAATGGCGGACCTACGCACAGCCCAGGAGAATAAGATTGATGCTGTGGGCACGGAACTCACCCTGTTACGTCAAGATGTCAGGGCACTTGCAGAAAGAACCAGTAGTCTGGAAAGTGGGGTGAAGATCAATACCGACGTTAGCACGAACAATGCGAAGGAGATTCATGTCTTAAAACAACAGGTTGCCAACCTGGAAAATCGTGTGGAAGAGGCGGAAGGAAGGGCGAGGAGGAACAACATCCGTGTGGTTGGTCTGTCGGAGGGAGGAAGAAGGCCAAGACCCCACAAACTATGTTGAAAACATGATCATACAAGGGATCGGAGCAGAGAATCTTTCGCAAGGATTCACGATGGAGCGGGCGCATCGCGCCCTAATGAGGAAACCCCGGCCGGGGGCCCCGCCAAGGCCGATCGTCGCGAGTATCCTGAATTACAGGGATAGAGAAAAGATCCTTGAATATTTTCGTAAGGGCGGTACGATAGAGAGAGCATCCAGCAACATCACAGCATACCCGGACTATACGATACTGGTGCAAAGGCAGAGGTATAGTTACGTCGCTGTCAAAAGAAGGCTGAGGGCGGCGGGAGTCAAATATATGCTGCTGTATCCGGCACGATTGAAGGTGCTACATAAGAACAAAGCGCTATTTTTTGATACCCCGGAGGATGTTGTCGCATGGCTGGAACTGCAGGGTTGCCCGAAACAAGAAGCGGATCGTGACCGGCAGGAGCATACCGAATGAAGATTTTGTAATACGGACATTGTGAGGGTGAGTGGGAGGAGGATCCTGATTGTACCGAGAAATTGTAACTGGCTGAACTTTGAGCACAATCCGAGCCTGGTGCTCGACATGGACTAGAATATAGTGAGTGTAACTGCAATTGGTAACTGTCTAGCATCTGTATGCGTAATATTTCTTAAAAGGAGCAACAGAACGTGGATGACCTACCCCGAGAGATTAATAGTTTCAGCGGCCATTGGGGCGGCTTACCCTACTGAGCCCTGAGTAGAAGTTTGTGCTAGGCAGGGCTAGATGTGGGGGTGCCTGAGGTCCAGGAATGGAGCTGGGCAACAATTGGGGGGGGTGTGGTTGGGGAAGGGATGGGGGGGAGAAGGTGGGGAGATGGGAAGTTGAGTGTGTGTGTGGTTATGGGAAGTTTAAGTTTTGTTTCAAGCCTATTTGGAGGAATCAGAATGTTGCACTTGCGGCGCATGAGGGGGTGGGATCGGCGGAAGATCGAGGGGGTGCTTACCAACGACTTATGGGGGACCTCAGGATAATAATGTGGAACGTCAGGGGCCTTAACAGTTATCTGAAAAGAAATAAAATCATGATGTATGTGAAAAGGTAGAAAATAGATATTGCACTACTACAGAGACGTACTTGACGCGAGAGAAGTTGGACCTGGTTAAGAGAAAGTGGAGAGGGACTGTGGTGGGCTCGCCATATTCTGCGTACGCCCCGGGTGTGTTAATCTGGGTGGCACCGCATGTCCCGTTCCAATCGATACAAGAGGTAGTTGAAACTGATGGAAGGATGGCTATATTGCGAGGGCTGGTGGAGAGCAGGGAGGTATGCATAGTAAACACGTATGCCCCCAACCAAAACACAGCAGCATATTTCAGAGCCCTGTGTACCAACCTTAGTATGTGTATAGGGAACGCGGTGATCTGGGGTGGGGACTTTAATTGTGTGCTGAATCCTGTGGTGGACAGATCTGATGGCGGGGTGGGTAAGCCTAGCCCGGCGGCGAGAGCGTTGCAGACGCTGCTAATTGATTTTGGCTTTACAGATGCGTGGAGGATGAAACATCCCACTGAGAGGCAATACTCGCACTATTCAGCCCCGCATCAACTGCACACTAGGCTTGATTATGTCTTTGCTACAGCAGATGTGATGTCTGAGATTACTCAAGTCGAATATAAGGCTAGGGTCCTCTCAGATCACTCGCCCCTGATCCTCGGATGGCAATATTGCCCCCCGAGGGTGAGGATCCCTACATGGCGCCTCCGAGCAGAGGCGCTTAAAGATCCAGTCTTTAGGGAAGATATAAGGGAAGAGATTACCAACTTCTTTGAGGAGAATACTGGGAGTGTTGACTCTGCGGGCACATTATGGGAAGCTTTTAAGGTGGTGATGTGGGGGGCAGCCATTGCTAAGTCAAGAGGGTTACAGGGTGGGGTCTTGGCTGACCTACAGAGGACGGAAACTGAGCTAGAAACAGCATTGAAGAACGGTGACGTAGACACAGAGCTGGTACTTCAACTACAGCAACAATGTGCAGGGCATCGGAAAGACTCTGCAATCTTAATTATAGGAAATATGTTGAGAGACAGCACGCAGGGGGAGATAAGACAGGCCGCCTTTTGGCCTGGCTATACAAAAGCGAGACTCCTAGGCCTCCGATTAGGACCATTATTAGGGAGGTCAGGGATGAAGTGGCCACGCTAGAAGGGGTTAACAAAGAATTTGCGGATTATTACAGAGCGCTGTACGGGGATGATGAGATGAGTGACCAATGCAAGATAATTGAAATGTTGGAAGACATAGGGCTGCCCAAGATCAGTGAAGAGGAGAGAGAGGAGCTAGATGAGCCAATCACGGTAGAGGAGTTAGAGGCGGTTGTTAAGCAGTTGCCTACCTGTAAGACCCCGGGAGCAGATGGGTTCCCCAGCGAATTTTATAAAGTATACAGAGAAGAAATCCTCCCCACAATGCTGGACATGCTTAATGAGGCGTTTGAGATAGGTCGGTTGCCTGAGTCGCTCAGAGAGGCGATCATAATGCTGCTGCCCAAGCCCAACAAACCGGAGCATAGATGTGGTTCCTACAGACCTTTGTCGATGATAAACCAGGACAGCAAGGTTCTAACGGCTGTCCTGGCAAATCTATTGCAGAAAGTGATTGGTAGAATGATACATCCTGATCAAACAGGTTATGTCCCGAATAGGAATATAACACACTACCAAAGTCGTCTTCACCGGGTGGTCGAATGGGGTAGCAGGAATGAAGGTGAGATGGCGATAGTGTCTCTAGATGCAGTTAAAGCTTTTGACTCGGTCAAGTGGTCATGACTATTGGCTGCCTTGGAAAGGTATGGAATGGGGCCGGGCTATATAAGGTGGGCTAAAATGTTGTACAGTGAGCCGCTTGCCAGGGTCCGAACTGGAGCGGTGATATCTGAGAGATGGCAACTTGGTAGAGGCACCAGACAGGGGTGCCCCTGGTCCCCGATGCGTTACATTTTAGCCCTGGAGCCTCTGGCAATATGCCTTAGGGCACAGTATGATGCGATAGGCATTGAGGTAGGAGGGAAACAACACTTGATATCGTGGTACACAGATGATTTATTATTGTACTTGCAATACCCAGAAGAAAATCTCCTATACATACTTGAAGTGATGGAAAGATATGAAGAGTTGTCGGGCATATCAGTGAACCCCCAAAAGTCTGTCATATTCCCGCTGGGTAACTATAAGGGGACCCCTGTGGATATACTACCGGCGCTACAAGTACCATGGGCAACTAGCTATTTTCGTTACCTGGGCGTAGATGTATACCACACGGTGGAAGAAGAACATAGACATAATACAGAAGTAGCCATCGAGAAAATTAGGAACAGCATGCAGTTCTGGGCAAAACTGCCCCTGGCGATGATGGAGCGAGGGGCAATGCTCAAGATGGTAGTCCTGCCCAGGCTCCTGCATTACTTTAGTAATATCCCATACATGATACCCAAGAGGTTTTTCAGTAAATTGAACAGCATGTGCAGGGAGTTCCTGTGGCATGGTACCCGAAATAGAGTGGCGTTTTGGAAATTGCAGAACATTTATGAAAACGGAGGTATCAGACTGCCTCATTTTGAGATTTACTATTTGGCGGGACAGCTACAGTATGTGGCTAAGTGGCTCTCTGATGAAGTGACCCCTGAGGTGCTTGGACAGGACTGCGCCCCGTTTTACTTGAAAGAAATGATCTGGCTGCCTGAAACCGAAATGAGGGGGTGTCCTGCGATGTTGAGGTTTGGGTGGAAAATTTGGCGTAGGGCTTGTCGCTTGATGGAAGTCCCATGCCCATGCCTCCCGCAGATACCGCTGGTTGCTTTGACAGGAGGGGATAATCGGTTGAGGGTGAATTTTAGGACCTACTGAGAATCGGTGGGGCTGGTAACGCTAGGCGATGTTTGGCAAGAGGGGTCCATTAAGGAGTTTGTAGAACTCAGCGAAGAGGCGGGGCTACATACGGAACAATATGTCATGTACATTAGGTTGGTGCGGATGATTAGGAACACCTGGCCAGAGACAGTTTTGATAGAAGAACCAAATACAGTTTTGGGAGCAATATATGATATATCCGAAGGAGGGCAAGAGATCTCGAGATTGTATGAGATGGTGATGGCTAAGGTTGGGAAAGAATTAACACATCTGAGACGGGACTGGGAGGCGGAAGTGGGGGCCCCAATGGAGGATGGGGTGTGGGAGCGTGCCCTGGGCTATGACAAAAAAGTGTCTAGAAATGCCAGATTAAAACAAATACAGCTGTATGTAACGCATAGGCCATACATGACCCCCTTGAGGATATCCAAGTTCCAAAACACTGGAAGACAAGCGTGTCCCAAATGTAACTTAGAAAACGCTGACATGACACATATGTTTTGGTCGTGCCCGATCATTGGGTGTTTTTGGGGAGAAGTGGCGCAAAAACTGGCTGATAAGGGGGTTACTCTTGTTACAGACACGGCCTGGGCCTGCTTATTGGGCGGGTTCCCTAGGCCACGGAAACTCAAGCATATTGAGAAACTGAGAAATCTAGCGTATGTGCTGGCAAAACGTAGGGTTGCCATGGGGTGGAAGAAAGGCCACAAGCCTAAGGTGGATGTATGGTGGAAGGACTTGCAGAAATGGGCGGAGGCTGAAACGCTGGCATGGCAAGAAGCGAGTAGCCTGGCTGGAGAAGGGGAGGCGGGCATCCTGTTGGGTTGGAAATCGCTAATAGCAGAATTGTTTGGAGTAATATCAGATCCAACAGACTCCGAAGAGAACGAAACCCAGCCGCATGTGCCAGACATTGAATGTGATTGAGAAATAGGCTCATGGGGGGAGGGAGGGGTTATGGGAGCAGTGATTAAGATAAATTGATGTGTAATGGAACTATTATGATTATGCTGCTTGTTTGGTTTGTGTTGTTTTGTTTGCATAAAATCAATAAAAGAAATTTAAAAAAAAAACCTTGAATATTAATTATATAAAGACTGTGTTTTAACTAATACTGTGTGCGGACATTCCTTTGTGGTTGGTTGGGGACTACACTGTACTTAAGAAGCAGCCCACATCACCTCCTGAGAAGCTAGGCCTTGATTGCTCAACCACGTACCAATAATAGAGAATCTTGGCTGAGGCCCTCTGTATCTCCCCTCTACCATATAGAGAGCAGAAGTACAGACACCCCCCTCAGGTCCTTTACAGTGGGAACTCAAGTGGTCTGTCGTGGTGGACACAGTGTTTCTTTTGTGTCTATTGGTGAAAGTAGGAGCCAGTGCCTGCAGAGCTGAGCCTGAAGCTATTTAGTCCCATTTGCAGCGTGGAGCGCGCACAGAGCAAGTGGGGACTCAATTGGTCTGTCGTGGTGTGTCTATTAGTGAAAGGAGGAGCCAGTGCCCGTAGAGCTGAGCCTGAAGCTATTTAGTCCCATTTGCAGTGCAGAGTGTGCACGGAGCAAGTAGGGACTCAAGTGGTCTGTCGTGGTCCGTCGAAGAACGGGAGGACAGGAGCAACTATAATCAGCTGGAGTGGGATATTAAAGAATTGAACACCGGTGGACGAGTGGTTCCTTCATGGGTAAGTGGCGGCAAGCTATGCGTCTTAAATAACTTTAGTGCTTTAGTGCTTAATAGTGGCCGTCTAGCGTGAAAGGGAGGTTGTTGGGGTTTATCCCCTTTGATCCTAAGGGAACATTTTCACAGGAAAACACAGAAACTGCCCTGCAACTGCAACATAGGATTCGCAGAACAGCTATCACATCAGCCGGCAGACTTGGTCACAGCAAAGCAGAAATGTAATTGTACTTAACTAGCACTGCAAACTGGGAGACTGCAAGAAGTAAATTCCTTTGATACTGTTCAGATTAGCAATAATTAGCCGCATGCCACTTAATCCTGCAGAAAGCAAAATAAATTGTAAGTGATATAGGAAAAAAATAAGCAAGGCAGCACAGCACCCATTAGAGGGTGGTGTAGCAACAGAAAAATACAAACCGCATTTACACGGCCAGAATACAATTGCACAGCAATCCTTTGCAGGAAGAACAAAGGGCCCCAGAGTGGGAGGAGCCAGAATTAAGGGCCACATATGCAGGCAATCAGCAGACAGGCTCCACCACCCAGATAGTGGCTGAAATCTACTCCCCACCATGGTTACAAAACATTCAAGCTCAAGTCCAGGCAGAAGCAGCACCATCCACAACTGAGTTGCAAGAGGAACTAGAAGTAGTGCCAAACCCCATTGCACATAATTGGAAAAGAGGATTGAAATTCACAGTAACAACATAAAAAATGCAAAGAAAAATAGAAGATCACTTTGGTAAAAAAAAAAGAAGCAAAAGTGCAAATGATGGGGAGGTGGTATTACATACCTACAATGAATCACAGTTTAGAAGGCGAGCCAGAAATGACAGTATTGAAACTCCTTCATCCTCTCAATTGAATGCGACAGTAGTTGTTTCAGAAATGTTGAATATGTCAACTGTGGATAGGGATCATAACATCTGTGAAGTAGTGATTGAGGGAATGGATGGGAAAAGAGCAATGCTAGATACAGAATCCCACAGCCCCCAGACGGACAGTAGATGTCTAGCGGGAAATCAAACAAATGAAAATACCCTATCAGCGCTGAACTATGTTCTGCACTCCCTAGTTTCAGTCTTCAAACTATTGAGGGGAGAAGTTCAATCACAGACAGGGACATTCTTCGAACTGACAAAGGAAATGGCCATTTTGGACGGCTCGGTGGTGGAATGTAGTAATGCAATACATTCTATCTTAACTCATGGGTTGCAGGACTTAAGAGATGAAATAACCAAACACGGTTTAGATCTATTGGAAATACAAGAAACACTGGCCGCCAGAAGGAAAGAATACGAGACCGGTTTCACCATCATGCAGAGAATCCAGTCACATCTACAAAATATGAACAAAGGGAGGAGTGACAATGGTGTAAGAGGGTATATGAAGGAGCAGAACTCACAGATGGATGATATGCCACTGTCCGAATCAGTGTTGGAAGAATTCAGGAGATTGGCAAATGTAGGGGAGGGAGATCAAGAGGAAGAGGCACTAGAGTTAACACCTCCGGACAGTCCCTCAAAACAGGAAAAGAATGTTTCAATTATGAAGGTGGAGGATATTAAATTCCGCTAGTCTTTCGGTGGAAGAAGGGAAAGGAAGAGAGAAGTCTGGAGGATGTGAAAACTCAAAGAGCTCTCATTGCAAAAAATGAATGCGAAAAAAACAAAGAAACAAAAAACTCAGAAAACCAGAAAATTAGAGACAAATACCTTTCTGAGGAAAATCTCCAATGTATCAATAGCAACAATGACAGAGGAAGAGGAAGTGGTTGACCTAACGTCTACAGCAATAAGACCCCATAGCAAAGACTTGAGAAAGAAATCAAAGGTGGAGTGTGGCAAATGCACCCTGCAAAATAAGAATGTCTACCAGTGACCGGTCCCAAAGAAAAAGCTGGTACTATAAATGTGTCAGTGGGGATACAAACAGACGGGCGATGATTGGGAAACCCGTCCAGCATAAAAATATCAAAAAATGCTGTGGAGTATAAAGAGATCCAACATGCCCCAGAAATAGTACTCCAAATGAAATCTGATGACACCAAACAAATATCCAGGGGTGGGATTGCAATAGCCCCAATTTTCTGAAGGATGAGACAGAGGTTGGGACCTGGAAAACAGGCATCTATCTGTGTTGACAATGGAGTGCTGATTAGCAAACAGAAGATTGCACTGATATTTCTGAAATTGGCACAGAGAAAACCAAATAATTCAGAGCAAACGGATGAAATCAGAGTAGGAGAAGGGAAATGCAGTGTGGTTGGAATGGATTGTAATGGAGAAGGGAAATCTACAAGAATAGACTTGGTATCTGAGCAGACGGCTGCCACCAAGAAACGTCAACCATGTGAAGTCCAGCAAGGAAAAAGAGACGGTATAGGAAATTCAGCATTCGCAATGGCAATAATTTGTTTTATTTTAATTTAAAATAAAAATAAGATAAAGTCCCTAAGAAGGGGGGGTGATTTTGTCTATGTTGAAGCAATTTGTATCTGCTTAACACACATGATATTGAGTTAGTACGATTTCCAGATCATGACTATCCATTTGTAGCAGAATTTGGACTAGCCCCTAGGGAAGCAATAGCGGCAATAGCTATGTGGCAATAGCGGGGGCTACAAATAAATTAAGGAAACAGGATCTCCTGGTTTCCACTTCCCGGCCAGAGGGCCTTAAGAAATAATCTATGCCAGCACCAAAATGGGTATCCAAAGCAGGGTTTGAGGAGACGCCTATCCCACAACCCAAAACCTTAATGAAGGGGTCAGAAACACCGGTGAAATCTATACAAGAGAATCCGCTGTCTTTGCTACCCAACATATTGACAGAGGTGTTTCAGAGACTGGGATTAGGCCAAAAGCCTCTTTAATTGTTTGGGTGTAAATGTATTCTGCTGGAACACGCAGGCCCAAATAACTTCACCTCCAAGAACACGAAACAACATCTATTCAGAACGGGGGATGTCCTGATGCTACAAGAAACTTGGTTTGTTAATCCAATTGAGGTGTAAGGGTACTCAATAATTACTCAGGCAGCCTTGCAAAAAGCCAAGGGCAGACCTAGTGGAGGACTGCTCATGGCATTTAAAAATTCTAAGTTTAAATACATCATCCCGATTGCTAATAACAACACGGGTATACAAATCTGCAAAGTCGATATGTAACAACAAAGACATGTTTTGGGGGTGATATTTTTTAACATCTATTGGAAACCTGCGTGTTCAGCCTTGATGATCTAACAAAGTTGCTAGGGAAAATCAGAGTTATGTTTGAGGGGTCTCCAATCATTTTGGGAGGTGGCCTGAACTCGCAATGTACCCAACTTTCAAAAGAAAAAACAAAACAAACAATGCACAGAATATCAGAGAATGGTCGATTGTGGGTGGAGTTTCTAAAAGATTGGGGGCTAAAAATGGTAAATGAGAATCTACCAGGGGACATCCCAGCTAAACCAACTAGATGCCAGAGAGAAGCCGTAAGCACATTAGACTACCAATTTCTGTCAGCGCATCTGTTTGAGCAAAAGGCCACCTTACACATCATAGAAGGGGGAGACAGCGATCATTCAAGGTTGGAACTATCATTTCCAGATCTCCTGTTGGATCCCCAAGAGAGATAAAATCAAGTTATGAAGAGCATGAAAGGGAGAGTTTGTCTCCATAAATATAAATATGACGGGAGGGAGCTCAATGTTTGTTTAACATGGATATCAGAGAACATCCAACTCAAGAATTGCCATCCTGAGGGTTTCATTAAGTTTATTTGGTTCACCTCCCCCCTCCACTGCACCTGGCAGTGGAGGGGGGAGAAACAGATTCATCCTCATTCGTTCGATGAAGAAACCATGTGGAGGAAAAAAGAACTGAGTAAAATGTTAAAAAACATTAAAAAAGGTAATATGAGTAGTGAGTCCAGCAAGAAACAATCTAGATCTCTCTTGCAGAACTATAAAGCATGGTCAGTGGCCAGAAAGATATGGAGGCTCCAGCAGGATGGGTAACATATGTTGGAATTAATCGGGAAGAGAGTTCTGGTCAGTGTTACATCAATTGGAGGGAAAATCAGAAACCACTCAGGGCTCTCGGAAAAAGACTGGATTAATCACTTAACAGCGGCTATGGGAAACCAGAGAAACCATCATACAGAATAAAAAGCCGGTGGTATGGAGTCTGACCTTTGATGAACAATACATTGTTGATATAATTGGGAAAAGCTTGGCATCAAAAGCAGCAGGCCCAAATGGACTGACGTATAAGGTTCTGAAAAATAATCCCTCCTTATGGGCCAAACTGTTGAATAGGCTTTTTAGGGAGATTCTGGCAAGACCAGAACTACCCTCATCATGAAAATCTGCAATTGTTATACCCTTTTTCAGGGGGGGCGATCTGGCTGCAGCTAACAACTACCATCCGATAACCCTCCAGGGCATCGAAAGTAAAATCTTCATGAAGATCCTCTCGGGTGAGTTGGAATGTTGGGAAAGGGAAATGAAGATCCTCTCAAAATACCAAACGGGCTTCAGGAGGGGTCTGTCCACAGCTCTAAATGGTGTGGTGCTGAACCTAATGAGTGAAGATACCAGAAGTAAAGGGGGGCAACAGCTATTTGGAGAGTTGGTAGACTTCTCCAAAGCCTTTGACCTGGTGGATAGAGGGAGGATCTGGTTAAAATTTAGGGCAAGAAGGAATGTTGGGGATGCTAATAGATTTCCATACAAATAACACAGTGAGAGTCCGTCTAGATGAAGATGGCCACCTATCAGAGCTAGTGGGGGCGGAATGGGGAGTCCATCAGGGATGTCTGAGGGCACCTCTCTTTTTTAACCTATACTTGGCTGATATGGGGGAGTACTGGCACCATCGGCATTGGCAAGCCCAGTGCTTAATGGGATGAAGATCCACTGGCTTGCCTATGCAGACGATGTTGTCCTTCTAGATAGGACAGCCATTGGGCTAAAACATCTCCTGAATGGATTGCACTGCTATGCAGAAGAAAATGGATTAGCCTTGAACCCCAATAAATCAAAGATAAATGGTCTTCAGACAAAAGAACAAAAAACTGGTCTATCAACAATGGTCAATGGGTGGCCAGCAGATTCCAAGGGTAGAAGAATTAATTTATCTGGGGTACAAAATCTATGCCTCTCCGGCGCAATGTAAAGTAGAGCAAGACATTTTGATGAAAATGAAACAACTGTCCGCCCAGATGAAAAAAAATATTGATGAGGTATGGCAGATTCTCTACCCTACCATTAATAAAATTCTATCAAGCAAAGGTAATCCCAGTTATACTGTATGGGGTGGAAACCAAGCCAAAGGTATGGAATGGATCCATACAAAACTACAATCATCCGTAGATAAGTGCATACCCTCCTATTGTTAATTCATGCAATTCATGTGTAAAAACGCCACATAAGCCCTTCCAAAGCAACAACCCTATTTAAAGGGTATATATTCTAGACAGGAGACAGAGTGTCAGAATTCATTTATTTTATTCATTTGATCAAACTATAATCATGGAGAACATTTACAAAGAAACACATCAAATACATTAATATCACATCTATTAAAAAACAATTCTCCAGGCACCCATATTATCACACCAACAAAAATCTCACATCTCACATATAATTTCTCACATACTCTTTCATCCCCATTCATACAACACTCCACTCATACATGTGCAAAAATCACATTTTTAATGATTCTGTTCTGTAAATCAGAACATCCCATCTATTTGGGTTAGTGCATTAACTGCTCAAAGTGCCTAGCTAGCAGTATTTTCAGAAGCAAAAACAGGGTAAATGTTCCAAGATGGTTGCTCTTGAACACATATCAATTACCACATTTTGTCTGTGTAAACCGAAGTTAGAGCCAACTCTGGGAGGAGTGGGCTCTATGATGGTGTTGACTCGAGTTTCGGGCAACCAGATCGGCCTATACAATTTCCGTCTGGTGCACCTCATCAGGACATATATATCACAAACAACAAACAGTTTGTTATACAAAGAAAAATCAAGTTGGTGTCAATTGACTGTTGTCCAATATTCAAAGGGTTATTTCTTTTCCTTTACAGGGTGCCACATTTCTGTACACCAAGTGTGTTTCCCGGAAAGCCACCAAGGTGTATTGGCTTAAAATCTAGTATCGTCATGCGGTACTAACAGGGCTACGCCAGGGGTGAGGTTCCTTCTTGGTTAGGGTGTTGTTATATCTGCAACTTGCAGTTCTATCCCTTTTCACCAAAATATTGTTTTCTCCCGGCCAGGTTTGATACGGGCCAGTTAGCTCAAGGGGTTAGGGCCATCGATGCGTGGTCCCTGTGTGCTCCACCAGATGGGCACTCGATGTAGTTAGTGTCTCACACTGATAGTGTCTGCAAACACTCATGCAATTGCCTGCATTTTAACCCGCTGTGTGGGATCCAAGTTCCTCTATGTTCGACTGCTACTAGGCAAGTGTTTAATGGGATGAAGATCCACTGGCTTGCCTATGCCAATGATGTTGTCCTTCTAGATAGGACAGCCATTGGGCTACAACATCTCCTGAATGGATTGCAGTGCTATGCAGAAGAAAATGTATTAGCCTTGAACCCCAATAAATCAAAGATAAGGGTCTTCAGACAAAAGAACAAAAAAGTGGTCTATCAACAATGGTTAATAGGCGGCCAGCAGATTCCAAGGGTAGAAGAATTAATTTATCTGGGGTACAAAATCTATGCCTCTCCGGCGCAATGTAAAGTAGAGCAAGACATTTTGATGAAAATGAAACTGTCCGACCCGAGATGAAAAAAATATTGATGAGGTATGGCAGATATTCTACCCTACCATTAATAAAATTCTATCAAGCAAAGGTAATCCCAGTTATACTGTATGAGGTGGAAACTAAGCCACAGATATGGAATGGAACATGGCATAAATGGGAGTGATTCCTTTGGAAAAATGTTCTTGGTTTTCCTATGTGTCTCCCGATCTCTAACATCAGGTTTGAACTGGGCATAAGATCATTAAAAGCACAAGCAGGCTGGAAATGAGTCTCTCTTTTTCGCCTCATAACAACAGCCCAAGAGGGAAAGTGATATGCAGACATAAAGGCCCACTTGGAAAATAACCAATCAAAAATGCTATTAAATTTACGAACCCAAGTAGAAGACTGCCTGTTGAAGGCCAATATTGACATTTGAACCTTAATGGAGAACCCGGTGAAAGTAAAAAAAAAAGATGGGATGAGATGGATTGGATCAAGACAATCGAGGAAGTGCAATCCTTTGCCAACCCAAACCCATTGCAGAAAGTAGACAAAAAACTGGGAAACCTACATAAATACTTGGTGCAATTCCCAGACTGGAGGATCAGGAAGACATTTCTGAGATTGCGGCTGAACATCATACATACAGGGGAGGTTTGTGTGAAAAGAGGACTTGGAGACTCTGCTATGCACTTGTGCCAGGTTTGTAAAAACCCAGAAGCCCAATCTATTATACATTTATTAATGGAGTGTGAAAGCACATGGCAAGCAAGATCTCTCCTTTTTGGAAAATGTGATTTTGAAGCATCACACTATACTCCAGAAATGTTCTGGGAGAGGTTGATTTCGGGACACTCACAGGGCATTACAATAGCCGTGATACAGACATTAGAAAGATGTAACATTGTATTCTGAACTGTTGATGGAATGATCCTCAAGAGGGAAATGGCAGTGAATTGTTGACTGTTAATATTGAAGTGTGAAGTAGGTGAAAATAGAAAATGATCAGAATGTTTTGTTTGGTATTTTATATTTTAGCTAGAATTGATGAAAGTGTGATTGGAAAATTATATATGGACATTGTTTTTTTTTCCTTCTATGTCTTTCCTCTGTTTTGGTTTTATATGGATATATATATGATGTTTTCTAATTTGTAAAAGGTTTCATAACCAAATACAATTTAAAAAAATATATAGCAAGGTTGAGTGTGACTGATAAAGTAATTAGAAAGGGCATAACTAAAAAAACAAAACAAAAACAAAACATATCACTTACTGTGTCCCAGCAGCAGCTGCTCCTTCCTTCTGGTCACAGCAGGTGCTCCTCATGTCTCCTCGTCCGGGCCGTCTGGTAAGTAGTGTGTTGTTTTCAACACAGATAGTGATGTTACTGGAGCCCCACACTGCAAAGACTGGAGGGGTAATCTGTACTCCTGCCCTCTATATGTGTCATGATCTCTGCTTCCAAAAGGTCAGGGTTTTCCCAACTCCCTTGGAAGCAGATCCATAACCCAGGTTCCGAGTGCCAACCAGTCCCAATTGGGACCTTTTGGACCCAGTCCTGGCGCCAGTGGCACCAGGGTCATAAATATGCCCAGTCCCAGCGCTGGAAGCGCCGGGCTCATAATGCTTGGGTGGACTTACCTTCAGCAGACCATGCTGCTTACTTGCCGGCCAGTTGAGCCTCTGATCCTCTTCTGTTTGGAACTACTTTTCCTGTTGGATGGGGCTGGAGCCACTCCCTAGATTCAGAACACTGGAACTCTTCTGGAAGGCAGGAACTCTTTTCTTACCAGGAACTCTTTTCTTACTTAGGCGTGGCTGTGGAAGGAGACACCTAAGCACTACAGGAGGCTATTTAAACCACACCCGGTGGATGAATCTTGCTTTGCGTTATTCTGCAACCTCTGCAGCAGAACGCTCATCGTGTCTTCTGCATCCGGTCCTGGGCCTAAGGAAAAAGGCTTACCATCCTGAATCCAGTCTTCAGCAACACCTATAAAGACAAGAAAGAACAGGTTAGCATTCCGGCATCTGAAAGGCAAAGGCTTACCTACTCTTCGTGCGCTCCGGAGGTCTTCACACTGCATTCCGGCATCTGAAAGACAAAAGTTTACCAACTCTTCGCACGCTCCGGAGGCCTTCGGCGCTGCATCCCGCATCTGAAAGACAAAACAAGGTGCGTTTAAAGACATTGGGGAACTTTAATACTCACGTGCCATTACTCCTTTCCACATCTAATCCAGTGGGTATTCCGGCACCCTGCAGCCGCTCCGAACTCGTACCTGCAAAATAAAAAGACAGTTAGAGCGCATAGTGAAGCAGGCAACAAGCGCTTACTTACGTGCTTCCAGGCGCTTCTATTCATCACACGGGCTCCATCTTCAACTCACTTCAGCCCGTCATCCGCCATCGCCGGAACCCTGCAAAACTAGAGACATCATTACTAAAGACTTTAAAGACATTTGAATGACTCGAAACTCACCGTTCGTGCAGTAAACGACGGACAGCAGTCCTCTGAAGTCAAGAGGCCTGCGCTACCTATCCAGTGAAGAAACTGGTTACAGCACCCTGCCCCGAGGCAGATGGAGAGCTCGGCATTCACTTACCTAAGGTGAGAGCGTTAACCTTTGGGGGTCTACAGGAGAGGAGAAGAGGAAAGAGATAGGGACAACCCAATAACCCCAGTTCATTAACCCCATATTTTCTATCTGCAGACATCTTACTCTACACGTCAGGCATACAGTGCACAGAGGTCCAGCCCAAAGAGCCAACCGGGTGCTACACATCACCTTTGAAGATACGGTAGTCGCCCAGTCAAGACCGGCGCCTCTGCGAGAATCAGGTGAGCGTTACAATATGGCAGAGTAGAAACACAGAGCACTCCAATCAAGGTTCTCTATTGTTGGTAGCAATGGATGAGCAACCATGGCTTACGCTCTCAGGAGGTGATGCAGGGTGGTTCTTAAGTACAGTACAGTCCCCAAACCCCTACAAAGGAATGTCCACACACTATGTTATGTGATAACACAGTTATTTATATAAATAAGGTTCAGAATATATACACACTCAATAACACACTTTGTGCTTTGGTAATACTAATAAGATAAATATGTCCAATGTCTGTATGGTACCAAAGTTAACTCTTGACTCCTCTAAAATGCACCAGCTGCTGACAGTTTAAATGACATACAAGTCCAATAGCCAAGTGAATCAACATCAGCCATATGAAGGAAGACAAGTTAGGATAAACAATGGCAGAAAAGTTTGTTCCTCTACCATGAACCAGTTCTGTGTGAGGCTCCTCCCACCTGGGCAACCTGTAAACAATGCGTATCACAAGCCCAGTCCATATATGTTTAAAATAGTCTTGATTTCTGCTAAAATGTTCTACTGCCCCAATGTACCTACGTTTAGCAGAGTTTCTTCGACGGTTCATCGACGGGTCCCTGGTGGGTGAACTCCCTTTAAACCAGGAGCCACAGGGCATCGAGACTCCTCGAAGAAATGTGAACACTGTCGATGAGATAGCAGCTTCGACCTTCGTTGTGCTCGTTGACGATCGGTTGTGGACGTCCTGTGAGGATGAGGCATGCAGAGCACCTTGATGACAAGAGTTGTTGCCGCAAAGATGTCTTGATGAAGAACGTAGGCCCGGCAGCAGACATCGAGTGTCAGCATTGGCGTCAATGATCGGGACTGTACCACAGCTGGCTCTCGGATCTTTGTTCGTCTTTGTGGACTTCGGGTGGAGGGAAATCCACCAGAGGATTCTCCTCGCCTCATTGACGACCGCGAATTTCTCCGGCGGGACAAATCGGTTGACGGTGAAGGCAAGGGAGTCCTTTGTTTTAAAGTATTTTAGGCAAAGGTGGAGCAGCGTGACATCGGTCATCTTGCAGCACAGCGTCAAGCTGTCCCCGCTTCTGGGCAACATGACTCAACAGGCTTCCAGCGGTTATGGCAGTCCTCTGAACTCTGGTCGACGACAATGGACTTCAATGTCTGGGTGCTTCAATTCAGATTCCCCGGCAGTCCCCGTCTTGGTCGACAGTCTTTCAGGACTGGCTTCCAGGGTGCAGTGTGAAGAATGTGCTTTATGCACAGTGTTCCCCCATAGCTCAGGAAGAGGTCTCCTAGCCAGGTCCTCGTTTGGATCACTCCTTGACAGACATGACAGCTTTCAGATTTTGATGATGCCAAGCAGCAGCAAAACCATATCCGTCTATCTAGGCTTCAAGGTTAAGTATCAAGTTTCAACTTCAGCTTCTGAACAATTCTGGTAAGTGAGAGGTCCCCAGATATCCTTTTCTGTCTCTCATTCACACTGCTCAGCCAAGCTCAGGCAGTCATTCATTCAGAAGGGCATTCTTGCAGACAGGCAGTTGTCGGGGGGAAATTGTCCCGGGGTCGGCTGGGCCATCCGCGGACCTCCGGGCAGGGAGGCCCCAACTCCTCCCGTGTATCCCAAAAAATGAGTATGAGGCACACGCAAGAAGCAAGGTGGTTCTGTTGTTTATTGAACAAACGGCAGGGATGGGTCAAGGAACGTACGCGTCCGTACTGACTCTCTCTTCTCATCATGGGCTCGCAGGCCCTTTTTACCTTAGTTTGACGCGCTACTTGCGTCACCTTGGAAAGTTAGCAAAAAACCTATCGCCACTCTGGATTGGTTTCTCGAGTGGTAGGGTTAGTATAGCATACGTATAGAGAGCATTGTTAGTGGTTGAGGGTTAGTCAGGTGGTATAATTGGGTTGTCCCTTCAAATTGATACATGAAAATTGTTACATGAAGATCCCTGGGGATTGGTCAATGTTAAAGGCGTCAGTGATAAGAGCCCCATGTTCTGATTGGTCCACGCACGAGCCCCCCAGTCTGGGACAATCGTTGTTCCCAGCTCGCGGTGCACCTGTCATTTGCAACAATGTTTCACTATGGTTATGTGCAGACAACGTGAAGATTTATTGGTATGCCTGAAGGCCGACTACTCCCACCGCCGCAGATGTCCATTGAATCACTTAATTGTATCTGCCTATGTCTTGAAACGGGGGGTTTCGGTGCCTCCCTCCTCCTGGGCCTGGCACCCTGTCAGGTTTGGCTTGGTCACGTGAGGTGGGACCGTGGTCGAGGCAGAATTCTGCACAATTAATATTGTATTTTCCACTGTGTGCCTGGTTTTAATTGCAGGTGTGACCTCGGCGTCGGCTTGCGGCATACGAGATTGCAACATTGTGCCCTTGACTGTCAGTCATCGCCGGGCTCATTCTGCAGGGTCAGCAACTGTACTCTTGCTCATTCAATGTTCTTGGAAGCTCTTGCTTGCGGCCTACTTGGGCCTGGTGCATAGGCGGAAATGTTTGATACACAGCGCTTTAGGTTATGGTATCATATTGCTTTATCCCCAGTATCGTGTCTTCGTTATATTTCTTACTACAATGCGTGGGTTTAGGAGAAGCGTCAGCAAGCGTTTTAGATGAGTTCATTGTGCGTCTTGCGTTTCTGCATTTTGAGAAGCCTATGTGAAAAATAATAAAGATGCGCGTCTGTTGGTGTGTCCGTCACCTACGTCATAGCACTGAGTATGTTCTTCGTGTGAATTGGTGTGGGAGTGTCCAGTGTGTATGTTACACGGGTATTCTGGTCGTTGGCTGGGTCGTCATGGCATCTCTAACGATGTGTTGAGTTAGTGCTGGATGATTCAGTCGAGTCCCTCCATGCCGCAGGCGTCGGCAAGGGTATGGCAGGCTGGCGGGCACGCGGGAGGGCACCTCCGTATGTTCTTGTACCAGGGTATTTGGTCGTCTGGTAGATGGGCAAACTCCTCTCGTGGCGGGTGCCTGGGCCGTGATCCTCTAGGCCAAGGGAGAGAGGGGATTGGTGGGAGCCTTTTCTTCCATTCTCCCACTTCAGTCCCCCCTCTGGTCGACTTGTCGACCACAAACATATCCTTTTCCTTATCTCCTCTCACCCTCCATATTTTAGTTACTCCTCCCAAATGTCCATAGTGGTTAACATGGTCTTCAAATGACCAATACATATATACACATGTTCTTCCAGGTGTGCAGTATACCCACTTTCCTATGTAGCTCCTCGGGTTTCTTGGGTTTTCGAGCTTCACAGATGGTGGTTCCAGATGGTTGGTGATGATCTGGTTGCGCAACTTCTCTCTCTCTTTTATTATTATGCCAGTGTGTTGGCTGTCATCTGCTGGCATCAAGGGGTGCATACCAACCATTTCGATCATTTCGTCAGTGGTGCGTGCCTTCCGGGCCTTCCAAAATCTTATCAAGATCAGTGCAGCTCCAGCCAAAATAATGCACCCAACTATAATCTTCAGTCCGTCTGACAACCAAGATGGCATCCATGACCATAATATTGAAAACCAGCTCTCATCCTTTTTCACACCTTTACTTTCATCCATCATCTTGGAGTGCATCTGGGCCAATTGTGATACTGCTTCTGTCAGTGTACCATTGTCAGCATCGTTAGCAGGAATGAATGTGCAGCATGATTGTCCTATCTTTGCGCAAACTCCTCCTTCCATTGCTGTGAGGAGGTCCAGTACATATCTGTTCTGTAGTGCTACCATCCTCACTGCTCGCAGTTCTTCTTTTATTGCATTGAATCCATTTACTGTAGAATTAATTGTCATCATTAGTTCCCACCTAGTTATCTGGAGCCATTTTGCGTTTGCGTAAGCCTGTAGTCCCGGATGTATTATTGAGGAGAAGAACATTGCTGCTCTGCTGAATAGTCTGTGTTCTGGTGGGATTGAAGATAGTGCTGTTTCCGACCGTCCCCATAGGTAATTTCCTGTCAGAGGTTCTCCTTGTCTCTTCTTCCTATTCAGGACAGAATTGTTGCCGCTGCTTTGGTTATCTGGCTCCTTTTGAGTGTGTACAGATCTCTTCTTCCTCTTGTTTCCTTCATCCATTTTGGGAAAGCTTGCCACATTCACATGTTTCTGGGGCACCACTAGTGATGGTACATTGACGTGTACCATTGTGCATATACCATTCCACAGAGGGGGCAGTGTGTGGTATGCCTTGTTTCCGCAGGCCCACTAATGGTCCATTACCACTGCTGTTCCTGCTCCCCCCTCAGGTAACCCCGTCACACTTGCACAGTTGGTGTTGTATCCCACGTCCACTTCTCCTTTATGTTGGTAGCATACCTTAGGCACAGTCAGCGGCAGTATTGTTATTGGGTCTTCATTCTTCTCTAACCATGTTAGCATGGGTACGTATTTGACCCAAGTCATCCAACATCTGTCGTTGTGTTCAGCAATACTCGTAGTATCCTCTCTCGTTACCATGTTGCTGCCAGCCACTCCTATGTCCCATTTGTCACCCAGGTACACCTTCCCTGTTATTATTATCAGTGGTCTTTCCCAACATCCTTGTTTACCAGGGACTTCAGTGGCGTACCAATCACATGGCAGGTACTGTAATGTTACTTTCTTTGTTTCTCCTTTTTCAGGGCCGCTTGTTATGTATTTGAATGCTTCAGCGTGTAAACTGGCCTTGTTGTAACTCAAATAAACCTTGAGGAAATTGTTTTCGTACGGGTATGTGTCTCGTGTTTTCCATACCAGGTGCACCGTGTTCCCTTGGAATCTCCCTTTCGTTTGGAACAGTGTCAAGTATATTATACATCGTGCTGTTTTTTCATCAATTTCCGTGGCAACGAAGGTTCTGGAAGCGCTCATGGCGTATGGGATCAATGAGCAGACATAGCAGCTGTCTTCCGTTGTCTGCTTACCTATTTGGGTCATGTGTTGGTACCACATGTTATTCGAGACGTGTGCTGAATCTTGTATGTAGTTGTCAATACCTTTACCGTCTGAGTATGTGCTGCGTTTAACTCTATTTCCCTTGTGTGGTATTTTGCTAGTACCACCTGACGTAATACCTGTTGCAGCCGGGGGTGGGGGTATATTAGATTTGGGAACAGCCAAAATATTGATAGCACAACTGTTCTGCCATACAGAGGCAGCCAAGAACCCGGTGACCATCAAGATCCCTATCATTTTTATTACAGATGCTAATCTCACCGGCATTTTTGCTCTTACCTTGCTGCAGTCCGGCAGCTAATTCTTGCGACGTTAAAGTTGCCCGCCTGAAAATTCTCAATATGCTTGTTATTAGTGTTAGTTGTTGTTTTCAAGCTCTCCCTATCAGGTAGTCGTTCAGTGCCCAGGCGAAGAGCTGTTCCCACGCCTTCTTGATCGACCTCCGACGAGGGAAGAGGGCAGGAGCCCCCCTCCTCTCCTGCAGCCACAAGCAGGATCAGCAGGCAGCACTCGGAGCAAGTGCAGCCCTTCCGCACTACACGGCCTGCCTGACCGTGTCCCGCCTGCACGCCTGACCCGCCCATGCCGGGCGCGACGCGGCACCACAGCGAGGCTGAGCCTCGATCCGGCCCTTAATTTGCTTCCTGCATCCGCCGGCAGGCGGATGCGCCGGCCTTGTACGAAGGCCGTACAAAGGCCCTGTTGGAGCCCAGGACCCCCTTCTTGATCGACCTCCGACGAGGGAAGAGGGCAGGAGCCCCCCTCCTCTCCTGCAGCCACAAGCAGGATCAGCAGGCAGCACTCGGAGCAAGTGCAGCCCTTCCGCACTACACGGCCTGCCTGACCGTGTCCCGCCTGCACGCCTGACCCGCCCATGCCGGGCGCGACGCGGCACCACAGCGAGGCTGAGCCTCGATCCGGCCCTTAATTTGCTTCCTGCATCCGCCGGCAGGCGGATGCGCCGGCCTTGTACGAAGGCCGTACAAAGGCCCTGTTTTGCCCCTGTTTAGCGCATGTGAGCGCAACACCTAATCCACATTCCCACCAAAGACTCTGCTGCACTGGGGAACCCAATATAGAGCCTATACTGCTCTTAGATAGAAGGCCTCCTGACAGACCCACTGAAAGGGCCTATTCCAACCGTGGGACAGCCTCTGGATACCAAGGAGGAAACAGTACTTTCTACTTGCACTTTCTGGACTCAACCCAATGTGAGTAAAGCATAACACCCTTAGTTGCTTAGTCTACCTCACGTTCCGCATGTGAATGTCTACTGCCTACTGCTAGTATATACACACAACTTGGAGATTTTACTCTTGCTAACCATTTGTTACTCATGTGCATCAGCCTATTGCTACTGTTCTCGTGCAACATATCGCGCCCCGCCTACTAGTGCCGCTGTAATCATGTTGTATCCTTTGGCGCTCATTGACCTCAGTAATTGTGTTGTGCCCTTTGGTCGCTCACTGACCACAGTAATTGTGTTGTGCCCTTTGGTCGCTCACTGACCACAGTAATTGTGTTGTGCCCCTGATCGCTCATTGTCCACAGTAATTGTGTTGTGCCCCTGATCGCTCATTGTCCACAGTAATTGTGTTGCCAACGGTCATATATTCACCACACTGCCATCTGTACGAGCCCTATGATTACTGTAACTTAACACTATGTGCCTGACCCCATTCTCTAGATAACAGCATAGCAGACTTAGCAGTTACTCTGCCTGCACTACACCAACTAAACTCTAGCCATCTACCCAGATACGGGACGCTCACACACTACACAATGCTCCTTATACTAACCTACCTAGTATACCTGGCCGCCTCACTCGCCCCATGGGAACATCTCACCATGTCGCCTCTTATAGCAACTACAATACAACATTCCACTACACAATATAACATAGCTGACAGAAACCTAAGATTACGAGCAAGACTACCCAGAATCTTTGATCCGCTCATCAAATACGAAACTAACACTACTCGAACCAAAAAGGATCCCACTCACAAACCATTCACCCATAACCACGTTAAGCTCAACAACTACCAAACCAATAAAGAAACAACTGCCACTCCCAATGCTGCAGAAAATACTGCTACACATCGTAACCGCACACCTAAACTCAAAGGAGCCTTAATAAACGCTAGATCCTTAGTCGCCCACGCCATAGAAATATCGGAAGTTATCCTGACAGAAGACTACGACTTCCTAGCAATCACAGAAACTTGGCTGCATGAGGCATCAGGCCCAGCACTATCCCTAGCTGTGCCCAATAATTACACTATCCTCAGATCGGATAGGTGCGGAGCTCGAGGTGGAGGACTAGCCATCATCGTCAAAACTAAACTCCAGATGAGACTCACCCCCTCACCAATCATTGAATCCTGTGAGATAATGTCCACCAAGACACCTACAGCTAACTCACAAACCCTTAACATTCACTTGATATACAGACCTCCAGGTCCAATCAAGAACTTCATAGAAGACTTAACTACCATCCTATCAGAAAACCTTAAAGATACTACTCAATCAATATTATTAGGCGACCTTAATATTGGCTTTAATGATATCAACGACTTACAAGCCACAGCAGCCTCCAACACACTAACAGAACTGGGCTACACACAAAGAGTGCTTGAGCCCACCCATACCAAAGGGAGAACCCTTGATTGGATTGCTGACCACAACTGCAATATAGACACTCTCACCATCTCACCCCAAATCTGGTCAGACCACCATCTAATCTCATTCTCCTTGGACACTGCCACCCCTAAACTGCAACAACCATGTGCACCTCCTGCACTTACCAGAAACAAAAAAAACATGACATTAGACAAACTACTCCCCGGCATCATGCCCACTTTGGACGCTCTACCTGACAGCCTCAACCCTAATAGCCTAGTGGAAGAATTTAACAATATCATGAACATAACTCTTGACAACATCGCACCACTCAAGCTCAGAAATAGCAAGCCAAAGAACCACTTGAACAACTGGTTCACCCCTCTCTTAAAAAATCTGAGATTAGAAAAAAGGAAATGGGAAAATACATGGAAAATTAACCCCAGCCCAGAAAATAAACTGAAATTAGCTAAAATCTCTTCTCATTACAAAAAAGAAATCATCTTAGCTAAACAAGAGACCTACAATAACAGAATCACACAAGCCAAATCAAGTACTAAAGAACTGTTCGCCATACTCAGAGAACTGGAAAACCCAATAACACCTCAAGACAACTGTCTTAAAGATAAAAAGTGGTGCTCCGAAATCCAGCAAGCCCTCTCTAACAAAGTCCGAAACCTCCAAAAGAAAATAGAACTAAAACGTGAGACCCTAGCACCCAATAGATTACCGCCTATCAAGACACTTCCTAACTCCAAACCCACTACGCAATTCCACTTCTCCAAAGTCTCCATACTAGAAGTAGAGAAAGTAATACTCGGTCTAAAACCGTCCAACTGCAAAGGAGACTCATGTCCAGCACAACTCATCAAAGATGCCGCACGAGATCTAGCACCATTTATCACCAAGTTAATTAATGCCTCCTTTACCACAGGCATTATCCCCAGTAACTTAAAAGAGTCCTGGGTGCTCCCACTCTTAAAAAAGGCTACTCTAGACCCCACCATACCCACTAACTATAGACCTATTACTACGGTACCATTCCTTCTGAAGATACTGGATAAGGTGGCATATATACAAATCCAGAGTTTCCTGGAACAAAATCAACTACTAGGCTCCCGACAATCTGGCTTCCGCCCTCTTCACGGCACAGAAACTGCATTGATTGACCTGAAAGCCCAAATAGACAAAGTAAGAGATTCTGGTAAACCAGCACTCCTCCTACTACTAGACCTATCGGCCGCTTTTGATTTAGTGGACCATAAAATCCTATGTAACCACCTAGATTCAGCAGCACACTTCTCCACTGAGGCTATAGCATGGATACAATCCTTCCTCAGTGATCGCACCATGAGGGTTTTCTCACCTGTAGCAGCTGCAGACCCCATCCCTATTACCTGCGGTGTGCCACAGGGATCATGCGTTTCACCAACGCTATATAACATATTCACTAAGCCCCTGTTTGATGATTTGGACCTTCTGGGTATCACGTATACCAACTACGCTGACGATACCCAGATCCTCCTCCCACTCACAGGGGTTTACGAAAAAGATCTAGCAATGGTGAACAAAATATACAGCATCGTTCAGGCATGGATGGCAACCCATGGCCTATGCCTGAACGACGATAAAACTGAGCTTCTTATCCTAGGCACCGCACCCCTCATCAAAAAACTAAGCACAAACTACTCTTCCTTTATCATAGATGGGAACTGCATACAAGTTGCCAAAGAAGTTAAAACATTAGGGATATACCTTGATTCTACCCTATCATTTTCCAAACAGGTAAACTCCCTAGCTTCCTCGACAGCCTACACATGTAAGCTCATTAGAGCAGGAAAACAATTCCTTTCCCAGCACAGCTGTCTAACATTAGCCAGAGCCCTCATCATTTCTAAACTTGATTATTGTAACGCACTGTACATAGGAGCCAATAAATCTATCATAAACAAAATACAGATACAGCAAAACAAGGCCCTCCGAGCGGCATTGAACGTCCCCAGGAGAGAACACATTACAGCAATAAGAAGGAAACACAAATGGCTCTCCACCCACGAGAAAATCAGACTCAAAACTGCATCTCTCACATACAAATCCCTACACAACAAAGCCCCACAATACCTTAAGGACAGATTCACCAGAACACACCCCACAAGACAAACCAGACTTGCTTACACCAATCGCCTACAAGTACCACGCTTTAAACTGACCACCATAGGCGGAGCTAGCTTCCCAGTCAAAGCTGCTCAACTGTGGAACGAATTACCCACTACTGCGAGGCTAGAACACTCATTCTCCAAATTCAGGCAAATTGTAATTAACTGGCTAACGACAGCAACTGCCAATTGAAAAACTTGCATCTGTAACTGGTAATTTCTGTAACCGCTAATGTCTGTAACTTGTAACTGTAACCTGTAACTTATGCTCTAAGCTGTATATATTCTTACTTTTGCGCCCTTATACTCCAGGGTCTGGTGCGCACAATAAATTCCAAACAAACAAACAAACAAACAATCTAAGTGATCTACCTCTTAGGGCAGGCAAGTAAGGGTGGAGATGGGGCATTGATTGTTCTATGGCCAAGAGAAATGCCGTGTAGTAGACACGCACCCTCCTTCTTTTTAGATACTTTGGCCTTTTTATGTGATGGACAAATTGGTGTGATAATTCTTCAGGGTAGTTATCGTCTGAGGGTAGCATCTACTCCTGGGCAGTGAACCTTGTTAGTTATTTATATTCTTGGCAGTACAATAATACACGGTACCTGCATGTGCGAGAGAAAAAAAGAAAAGAGAACATTCAAGTGTTTACATGTGTATATGTGCAAAACAATGTCCTTCAAATGTCCTTCAGTTGGGTTATTCAGGCAGGAGACTTAACTGGCGGAAGTTACTTTACTCTTTGATCGTGTGACCATGGGGTGGGCGGTGTCGGAATTACCCTTCTCTATGCCAGTAGTTGTCTCTGGGGAATCAGGGGGGTGGTAGGGTAGGGGGACACTTGGGTCGTTAGCTGTGGTAAAAGTCTCTTCCTCCGTGGGAGATGCTGTTGCTGTTCTTCCAATGGCCCTGTCGGTGACGCTAGGGCGGGTCTGGAGTTTGCAGATCTTTACGTCGTGTAGATGATTCCAGGCACGTTTGTCCTGTAGCTTTACTGCTCTCGTTGATACTTCCTCTACCAGGTGGGGGCCAGTGAAGCGTGGGCTGTTCCACTTTCTGTTGAAATTGCGGAGTAGTACGTGGTCACCTTTAGCAATTTTGCACAGTTTTCCATTTCCAATTCTTTATCTGTGTCTTCATGTTGATTACTCTTAGACCCGCCCCGCGTGCGCTCGAGCTGTTGAGACACAAACACCACACTAGTAATCAAAGAAGACACATATTGGTACATTTCATCACCAAGAACAATTGCTGTATTTTCATAGTCTGTGAATGCTCTTGATGTAGGCGTTAGCGGAAGGCGCATTTGTCGTCCGGTCACCACCTCGTGAGGGGTGAGGTGGTGATAGGAGCCTGGTCTATTCCTTAGCTCAAATAGGGCTAGCGGAAGGCAATACAGCCAACTTTTCTTTGTTGTCTGCTGTATCTTTGCAATTGCCTCCTTCAGTAGGCCATTCAGGCGTTTGCATACACCGTTGGCCTGCGGGTGATATGCACAGGCAAATTTATGCTTGATATTCAGTAAGGATGTGATGTGTTGGAACATT